>NC_142053.1:131247052-131898294 GCF_982192425.1 Myodes glareolus | reverse complement strand
CCAGTGCTGGGATTAAAGGCATGTACCACCACTGCCTGACTCGTCTTTGCACTTTTTGTTTTCATGAACTATCTGAAAAATGAGGGTGCTAACAGAATCCATTTCCCGTGTCTTACTAAGCTTAGTAAATTAAATAAATTAATGACAGTTAATCACGGTGGTGCACATTTATAATCCCATTACTTGTGAGGCAGAGGCAGAAAGATTTTTAGCAAGCTTGAGGCCAGTTACATGATTTCCAGGTCTGCCAGGGCTATATACTGAGACTATGTCTCACAATAAACAGACAAACAAATAAATAAAGTCTGGCATAGTGGCGTGTGTTTATAATCCTCACAATTCAGGTGACAGAAGACAGAAAACGTGTGCATTTAAGGCTAGCTTGAGAACTTAAGGTTAGCTTGAGGTATATTGAGACCAAGGTTTAAAAAAAAACTCACCAAAACCATAAAAGAATTACAAGCAAAAAAACAAAAAACAAAAACAACAACAACAACAAAAAAAGCAAGCAAGGGCCAGCAATATGGCTCAGTGGGTAAAGGTACTTGCTGCCAACTTGATGATTGGAGTTCAAACCTCAGCCAGCATGATGGAAGGAAAGAACCAACTCCCTCAAGTTGGACTCTGATCCCCCCATGCGCAGTGGCAGGCGTACTCATCATATGAATAAATACAAGAATGTAATAAAAACAACCCACCAACAAACAAGACTAATTTCTGGAACACAGTTGGTTTATCATTGCCACTGTCATGAGCATTTTTGCCATCCAGGGGAAAGTAGTTCTTCAAATGGCCAAAGTTTCTTAGCACTGACTCTATGCCAGGGACGGTGCTGGCTTGCCATGCAGGTATTTACCGTGTATGTCTACTCTGTGCCCCGCCTCTCTACTCCTCATAAGCCCTGTGAAACAGGAACTCTTTTGATCCCCTTTTGTCAGTTGAGCTAACTGGGACTCAGCAAAGTGAATAGATGCCTTCAAGCCTCCTGAAGTGGGTTTGAGCCTGGGATTCCTGGCTTCATGGCTTTTGCTAGAAACCACCTCCCTCTACAAACATCTCTAGAGGGAAGCTGGAATTCAGAGGAGAGGCAGGAATTGCAAAGGCTTCCGGTGTGGAATGTAGGGAATGCTGAAGAGTGTGGAAAAGGGTTATGGGGGGCTTTGAGCGCTTGTTGTAATATGAAGGCCACTATAATTATTGGGAGAGCTTTGGGGGTATGTCTTAGGGCCTTTAGGGTATTTCAAGGGTCTTAGGGATTTTTAGGAAACCAAACATGTCTAGAGTTCTTGGTAAGAGGCCGTGAGTGGCTCCAGTGACCTTAGAGACAGAGCGGTCTGTATTTCTCTATGAGATTTGGAAGGGTTCTGGATTCCATAGAGGGTGGCATTTCACTCACTTGCATTCTTTCAGGGTGTGTTTGGCCTCATCAGTGCAGCTGTAGAATTTCCCCTGTATGGAGGACATCTGTCAGATAGGTTCACCTTTCACCCCCACCTCGACATGGGCCTCTCTCTGGATTTGCCCCACCTTGAAGAGCTGTACACCAATGCAGGCAAACATGAACTGCAGGAGGGTGGTGACGATCATGATGTTTCCGATGGTCCGGATGGCCACAAATACACACTGTACCACGTGCTGCAGATACCCACACACTTGACTAGCGGGCGTCGCAGGCCATAGCATGTAGTGGGAGCTTGGGTGATGAATATAGCTTAAGGACTTGGGCCAGGGGTAGGTGGTTGCAAGTGAGGAACACTAGTGTTGTGGGCTAGCATGTATGACTATTAACAAAGAATAAGTGTTTTCTAGGTAAGGACATATAGTCACATGTCAAGGACATGAGTCAGAAAAACATGGCCACTGGTATAGTCACTTGTAAGGAACACAGAGCAGACCACATGGCCAGTAGTGAAAAATCTATGGTCACGTGTTGGATTCAGGCTGCACAGTAACGTCTTTGTGCAAATGGTCAGTTGGATCTGTGATCCTGACCCGGGGCTTGGGTCCTGTGGCTTTGGGTGAGTTGGGCTTACCTTGAGTCCCTTGGCCCTGTTGATGGCTCTGAGGGGCCGCAGGACTCGGAGTACTCGGAGAATCTTCACAACTGAGATGGCACTGGAGCTGGGGGTGGGAGGTTTTCAGGTCCTAATTAGGGCTTGGTCCCAGTTCTGGGAGGAGTGGGGTGGGCAGGGAAATGTGCTACTCACTGGATGCCAAAGGAGATGAGGGACACGCTGACCACAAGCAGATCCAACATATTGAACCAACTACGGCAGAAAGAGCCGCGGTGCAGGAAGGCCCCAAACACTGTCATCTGGGGATCAGATGATACTGGATTAGACCTCAGACCTGAGGAGAGCTGGTGGATAGGATGGGAGAGGGTGGCAGAGAATGTATTGGGGGTTCAGTAATCACCTTTAGTAGAATCTCCACAGTGAAAATGGAGGTAAAGGCATAATCAAAGTATCCCAGAATCTGAGGAAATGAGAAAGATGAGGAAGTGTCATTACTAAAGATTGATAGGTATGTGTGTGCCTCTTTTTCTTCCTTCCCTATCTATCTGTCTGTCTGTCTGTCTATCTATCTATCTATCTATCATCTATCAATCTATCTATCACCTGTCTGTCTTTATGTCTATCATCTGTCTGTCTGTCTATCTATCCATCCACACGTCTGTCTGTCCATTCATCTGTCCATCCATCTCTCTCTCTCTATGTCCGTCCACCTGCCCGTTTGTCTGTTTGTCCATCCATATCTATCTATCTATCTATCTATCTATCTATCTATCTATCTATCTATCTATCTATCTGAGACAAGCCTTACTCTGCAGCCCAGGGTGGCCTCTGAGTTGCAGTACCACTGTGCCAGCTTGTGTGTGCACCACTCTGTATAAGCCTTGCTCTCCCTCATCCTTCCCTCTTAGCATTAGGAAAGACTTTTTATACATGCCAAGGTTTGTCCACCTGAGATGAGGACTCAGATTTAGATTCCTTTGTCTCTACCCAGCTACACTGAGTGCCCTTGGCCTGTTTAACCTCTCTGAGTGCAGGCTCTCCCATCCCCAGTCAAATCCTGCTATCCTGCCCACACTTCTTGGAGTATGGAAATGACTGCTGGCACTGTATTCTCCACCATTACTGGTCTTCTCCTCTAGTCCAGTGAAGAGTCGTCTCCTGGTTTCTACTCTGGCTTGAATTTGTGTCGAGGAGAATGCCCCTGTGAGTTCTGGCTTGAATTTGTGCCGAGGAGAATGCCCCTGTGAGTTCTGGCTTGAATTTGTGCCGAGGAGAATGCCCCTGTGAGTTCCTCCTAGCCTTCAGCCATGGGCTCACATGGTTGCGGAAGGAGTGGGCCCGGATGGGGTCCTCAGCGGCCAGGGACACACTGCTGAGGATGATGAACACCAGGATGAGACTGGTGAAGACGTGATGATGTATGAGAGTGTGGCAGGCCTTCCGAAGTCTGGGGAGTGGGGAAAAGTCGGTGATTAGAAACCAGGATCAGCTGGGCAGTGGTGGCACATGCCTTTAATCCCAGCACTCGGGAGTTTAAGGCCAGCCTGGTCTACAGGAGCTAGTTCCAAGACAGGCTCCAAAGCTACAGAGAAACCCTGTCTCGGAAAACAAAAACAACAACAACAACAACAACAACAACAAAAGAAACCAGGATCAGTGTTTACTGGGAGACCCCAAGGGATACATCTGTGCCCATTGCCTCCTGGGTAGTTCTGGGGCTCTCTTCCTGGCCAGTCCCTGTTGCCCTACCCTACTTCCTCCTTCTAGCACTCACGGGTTGGTTTGGCTGAGGCAGAAGAAAGCACTGCCTTCAGGAATGGGTACCACCTTCTCCTTGGGTACAACTTCCTGTAAGAGTTCCACATGCCCTTCACCACCTTCCTCCTCCTCCTCTTCTTCTTCCTCTTCCTCTATGCATGGTTCTTAAAAAGAGCAAAAAGGGAAGTTGGTTGAGAGAATCAATGGAAAGGTCCTGGAGCTATGCTTGACATAGGATGAATTCTTTGCATTTCCTGCCCAGAACCTCAGCTTCTCGGGGAGGAGGTCTTAAATCCATGCCTAGCTTTTCCAACAGTTTCTGGGATGCAGTGAGAGCCTGGTGAGTGTGTTTAGTGAGTGTACTATATACACACAATTTGATAACAAAGGCTCTGAGAAGGTCTACAGTAAAATTAAATGTCCATTTCTCTTGTTTAACCTTGTTTTCCCAAATGTTGCCGGTTAGGGACCAAGCTTATTCATTCATCACAGAGTAATTGCTTTTACAGTCATCAAGATTATACTTAGGACCTGGCACTCTACCATTGAGGTAGATCCCTAGTCCTTATTGGTGTGTTTATTATTTTTCTGAGATAGTGTCTAGTGTCTCTAATATAGTCCAGGCTGGCCTGGAACTCACTGTTTAGCACAAGGTGTTCTTGAATTTGTCACCTTTTGCAAGATTTGGGACTGCAGATATGTGCTACTATGCCTACTGCCTTCAGGATGACCTTGGAAGAGTCTGGTAGCCAGGAGTTCTCTGCCTGAGTCCTCTTTCCAAGACTCCATGCCTCTTCCATCGGAAGAGGACCTGCCTACTTGCCTGCTCCTGCACTCTTTGCACCCTCTGCTTCCTCATTCTCTCCGCCAGGCACCTGGAGACAGGAAGACTGGAGTCATCGATTATGGGCGAGACACCAGGAAATAGACACAAAGGAGGCATGGAAGAGACAGGATAATATGGAAATGGATTGGCAAAGGATGGGGCTAAAACCATGTACATGTCGATAGGTATGGGTGGTAGGAGGAAGTATATATAATTCCCAGGCTTCTTTTCTTTAAGATTTGTTTATTTAGCTTTTTTCGAGACAGGGTTCCTCTGTGTAGCCCTGGTTGTCCTGGAACTCAATTTGTAGATCAGGCTGGCCTCGAACTCACAGAAATCTGCCTGCCTTTGCCTCCCAAGTGCTGGGATTAAAGGTGTGTGTTACCACCGCCCAGTTTTAAGATTTTTATTATTATTGTTTTTTAATGATGTGTGTCTGTGTGTGGGTGTGTGCATGTGAATTCAGGTGACCTTGGAGGCCAGAGGGCTTAGAACTCCTGGACCTGGAGGTACAGGTAGTTGTGGTCTGTTTGGCATGGATCTGGGAACCAAACTCAGATCCTTTAGAGGAGCAGCAAGCATTCTTAACTGTGGAACCATCTCTGCAGCTCCCCCACCCTTTTTAAAAAAGGGTCTCACTATGTAGCCCTGGCCGCCTGGAACTCGCTATGTTGACCAGACTAATTGAAAACTCATAGAGACCCCCTGCTTCTGCTTCCCTAGTGCTGGGATCAAAGGAGTGCAATCACTACAGCCAGGCTTCTAACTCACCAACACTCTGCTGTCCTGTGGGGTGTGTCCTTCACTGCTCTTTTCTCTGTCAAGAAAAATAAGAGATGATGGCGGCAGGTGGTAAGGCTGGGATGGACACTGCTGTCAGGATATTGATTCTTGGGACTTCCCGCTTCTGTTCCCAGTACCTAGAGTCTATCTTCACAGTGCACAAAAGGAACCGTGAAATCCTAACGCTCCCATGCCTAGCTCTACTAAGAGCAAAAGCCAAAACTCTCATTTTGCTCTGAGATATCCCCAGGCTGGTCTTGTTATTCCTCCTGACATCTAGCCACATTTCTGTTGCTGACCCCCTTCTCCACCCCCCCATCCCCCCTGCTGCATTCCAACCTCACTGGTGGCTTATGTTTGCTTGTGAATGGCACTGAGATGGATACCAGAATTTCAAGCAGGTACATTTTCTTCCTCTGAACTAGGTCCCGAGCCCTGGTGTTCTGTAGTCAATGCGCTAACAATACCACAACTTCAAAGGAGCAATCTTTTTTTTTTTGAGTCAGAGTTTCTCTGTGTAACAGTTCTGGCTGTTCTGGAACTCACTCTGTAGACCAGGTTGGCCTCAAACTCATGGAGATTCGCCTGTCTCTGCCTCGTGAGTGGTAGATTAAAGGTGTGCACCACCACCACCAGGCAAAGGAGCAATCTTATTGAACCTTATATCCTCTGCAGTGTCAATGTGGAGCCCAGGTTGGCCTTGAACTCCTTATCCTCCTGACTCAGCTGTCCAAGTGCAGGGAATATATGGTTTAATTTTTTTTACTATTGCTTTGTTCTGTTTTCTGTTCCTTCACTACTACTTATTATTAACATCCTTTTTTAGACAATTCATAACTGGACTGGAACTCACTATGTAGACCAGGATGGTCTCTGACTTGTAGAGATAACTTCTGCCTCTGAGAGCTGGAATTAAAGGCATGTGCTACCACACCCGGCTTACTAACATATTCTTAAAATTGTATACCTATATTCTTGTAGTTTGCTTGTCTTCCTCAACTACAAACAGCAAGGATTCGGTGTGCCTCAACCCATGTTGTCTCCTTAGCATTTGCATCAGAGCCTAACACAAAATTATTGTGTGTATGCTCAATAAATTCATGTTGAAGGAATGAATGAATGAGGCCTGTATCTGGAGCTGGGTGCTGCCAGCTCAACTGAAGTCTTGTGGAGTGTGTGTGTGTGTGTGTGTGTGTGTGTGTGTGTGAGAGAGAGAGAGAGAGAGAGAGAGAGAGAGAGAGAGAGAGAGATCCAATCAGAAATCATAGAGAAAGCATGTCTTGGAGATGGAGCCAATAGCTTACCTGCCCTTGTCTTTGGCAGTGCCTGCATCTCCACTGGCTAGGTTATCCACAGCAATGGCAAGAAATACATTCAACAGGATGTCTGGGGTGAGTTCAGGCTACAAAGATGGAGAAGCAGCCTGCCTGTGGACTGCCCAACATCCCCTCCACCCCCTCACCCTGCTCTATCCTGTCTCCCAAAGTTCTGAGGATACAGTTGCCGCAGATGAAGAGGATGATGAAATAAACACACACCAGCATCCCTGGGAAGAAAGGGCCACCGTAGGCCATGATACCGTCATACATGACGACGTTCCAATCTTCACCTGTCAGAATCTGCGGAAGGAAGTAATCACATAGTTCTTGGGACCCGCCTATAACTCCAGGTCATACCAACACACACACACACACACACACACACACACACACACACACACACACACACAGACATAGACACAGACACACAGACACAGACACACACACACACACACACACACACACACATACAGAGAGAGAGAGAGAGAGAGAGAGAGAGAGAGAGAGAGAGAGAGAGATCTCAGGATCTCCAGGCCATACCTGAAAGACAGTGAGGAGGGCTTGGGGGAAGGTGTCAAAGGTACTTCTCTTGGTGTGGGTTTGGTCGAAGTTGAACTTGCCCCCAAACAGCTGCATGCCAAGCAGGGAGAAGATGATGATAAAGAGAAAGAGGAGAAGCAACAAGGATGCGATGGACTTCATGGAATTGAGCAGGGATGCCACCAGATTGCTCAGAGACGCCCAGTGTCTGCAGCAGAGACCCGAAAAGGGCAAAGTTGATGTTTCGTCTCCTGCGGAGTCCCGGCAGGCCTCCAACTTGGGATACACCAGAGCACATGGGGTTAAAATAGCTTGTGGTGCAAGGTTGGAGGTGACTTTTGGAATCAAAGCATGATAAGAGTAAGAAAGGAGTGAACCTTTAAGTTTGGAGTTAAAGTTGGCATTCAGGGTGCGGCGGGAGGTAAAACTAGGGGCGAGGTATAGATACAATTGGGTTTCGTGTTAGGACTGGGATGAATTGGGCATGGGGTTATGGTGAGTTGGGGTTGGAGGAGTTGGAATAAGGTTATGGTTGAAGGTTGGTATAAGGGAGGGAATAAAGAGAGTTTGAGGCTGGGGAGAGCAAAAACATGGGATTACAGTTGGAGAAAGGTTGCTGACTGGGGTAGGGATGCATCAGAGAATTGAGAAGGGCACTGTGGTTGGTGCTCAGTGAGAGGACTGGGGCTGGGAATTAGGGCTGAGGTGGAGGTTGGGTTGGGCTTGGGATTAGACAGCGGACCTGTGCATGTGTATTTGGGATTGGATTTAGAGAGGACAGTATGGCTGGGACTGGTGATGAACATAGAGATGGGCTTGGGGGTAAAATCATTGTAGCAAGTGGGATGGAGACGGAGGAGGCACTATTCCCAGGTGACTCTCCTCTCCACGGGGATGGGAACTTGTGCATGCTCTGCTTTCTGGTGTTTCCCTAGGACCTAGAAGGTCAGCACACAACAGTAGGTACTCAAAGAGTGTTTGCTAAAAGAATGGCGAGACTGACGAAATTATCTTCGGAGCTGGGGTGTGGAATTGGGGCTGCATTTTGGGGCCCATGCACACACACCTGGTGACCTTGAAAATCCTGAGGAGGCGCACACATCGGAGCACTGAGATCCCAAGAGGCTGCATGGCTCCCACCTCCACCAACGTGGTTTCTAGGATGCCTCCACAGACCACGAAGCAGTCAAAGCGGTTGAAAAAGGAGGCAACATAGACAGAGGGGCCCAGACCATAGAGTTTGAGAAGCATCTCCACCGTGAAGAGACAGAGCAGCACTTTGTTGGCATACTCTGTAGAGAGAGTGGGGCGGGTGACTGAGCTGGCTATGGCAACATGTAGGAAGCCAGGAGCTTTGGCGTGATCTTGGGGTAGCAGGGAACAGGCCAGGTATGGACTAGGGTTTAATTGGGGTTAGGGACTGAGGTGAATTTGTAGGTTTGGAGCTGGGGTAGAGGATAGAGTTGAGATGGGTACCAGAGTCAGCCTTTGTGAATCCAAGACAACTCCAAATTCAATGGTACAGTCGGTATCTGGGAGTTATTATTTTTAAATTATTTTTTCTATTTATGTCTTATGGTTCTTGTTCTGGGTACAGTACCCAGGGGCTCACACGGGTACTCTACCAGCTCCAAGCCTGAGGTTTCTTTAGGATTGAACAGGTTTGGGGTGGGGTTGGGAGCAAGATCAACGGTGAAATTGGGCTTGAGATTGTACAGAGTAATAACAACAGGTGACGCAATGTGGGCCAAGCAGTATCTAAGCTGAGTTCCTTTAATCGCCCCAACCACTCCAGGCCATGGCTAGTTAGAAGTAGCTCCATCTTGTGCAAAGGAAAGCTGAGGTACAGAGGAGTTGTCCTGATAGCCTGGTGTTAAGAGGCCAGGTTAGAATCCTGCTCTGTCTCTTGGGGGCTGAGTCCCGGGGTTAGTTGCTTAACTTCAGTGCCCTGGTGATCAGGACCCTTGGCCATCCTTAGTACATAGGTACTAAGTAAGGTTCTAGCAGAACACAGTTTGAGTTTGGACATGTGAAACACTGAGATTAGAGCTTTATGCACACAGCAAGTACCACATAAGTGTGGTTTGCAGGGTGAGATAGGACAGGTTAAGATTTCTATACTCATCTGGATTGAATGATAGTATCTGGGGGGTGGGGAGTCTAAGATTCCCTAGAGAGCCTGCATTTGAACGCCTGAAGTGGAGGGAGCAAGGGATGAAGAAGAGAGCTGGCAGGCTGAGGCACACCCTGGGTCTGGGTGAGCCACACAGGCTGCCCATGGTGCTCCGAGGCGATGGTCAATGTGTTGAGGAAGACGAGCAGCAGAACAGCCCAGTAGCAGGCATTGGACTTGACAGCCCGGCGGCAGTGTGCACGGAGGCTCCGATTGGCTCGACGGAAGTGGCGACTGGGCAGAGGAGAACCCATCATCACATCACTGAGATGGCTTAGGTCAACCCGCGGGTCAGTTCAGGGAGCTCAGAAGTCCAATGATGCTTGGAGGTGGACTGGTCTTAAAGTCATGGGGTCAAAAGGTTGCACACTTTTACAACTTACCAGACTTTGGTTTTCATGATCTTGTTTCTAGAAAGGATGAGAAAGGGATGGGGTGTCATAAGGGGCTGAGAGGGAATCAGCATCTGTGGGTAGAAATCAGGGTTGAGGTCATGATTTGAAGCTAAAGGAAGGATGGGGGTCTGGGCTACTTAGGATTCAAGGGCTGGGATCCCTTACAGGCAGCGTGTACAGCTGGCCAGAGACCCCTCTTCTTCTTCCTCATCTCCTGGGGTGTCTGCCATGGAGCCAGTGTCACTGGCTGGGAGGCTGGCTGTGGGCAAAGTGAGGATAGAGGTCAGGACCCAAAGGCCTAGGTCCCATGTTCGAATTTTCCCTCTGTCTACTCATCCCAGCTCTACCCTGCCCCTTGCCTGCTTGGTTCTCACCATGGCTGCTGGTGGAGTGTGTGGAGCGGGTAGAGTGGCTGAACCATCGTAGTCGTCCACGCCTCCTATTGGTCAGTTCTGACAGCTGTGGCCCTGTGTGGGATAGATACGACTGGGAAGGATGTCCCTGAGGCAGAATTAGAGTCAAATCTAGGGGGACAAGGGGCTAGTTGGGGTCTGGGTCTGAGTCTGGGATGAGATTCTGTGTCCTGAGTCAGATATGGGACAAAGTCTAGGGTGGCTGCAGGCTTGGTCTGGGTCTCAAGAGGACAAATCACATCTGGGGTAGGAATGAAGCTGGGTCAGAATTGAGTTGCATACGATGGCCGGCCCGTCCCTCTTCAGCAAGAGAAGCCAAGTTGCCATCTATTGAGGAGTCATGGAGGTCTAACTCTTCAGCCTGTGTGATCCAGTCCAGGTAGCCCCGAAGGTCCTCCTCCATCTGCTGCTTCTCCCGAAGCTTCTGGAAGTCTCCTCGTGCTTTTGCCTTTTCTCTTTCTTTAGAGAACTCCCTGGAGAAGGAGGGGAGAAGATTACTACATGGGGCAGGCACACCAGTAATCTTGTCTGTACCACCCCACCCACAGTAGTTTTCTAATTGTTCTTTGGATATGCCGAAGGCATTCTAGCCGCCAAGCATTTGCGTTGGCTGTTCCTATGGCTTAAAATATCATCAAAACCTTCTCAAGAGGTCTTTCCTGATTTTTAAAAGAAGCACATTTATGTATTTATTGTGGGTGTGTGTTGGGGTGGGTGGGTGGGTATGGGTGGCAAGTAGGTGTCATGACCTGTGGACCAGAGAACAATCCAAGAGAGATAGTTCTCTCCTACCATATGGGTCTTGGGTATTGAACTTAGGTCAACAGACTTGGCAACAAATGCCTTTACCCACATAGCCATGTTGTTGGACTCGGATTGTGTGTGTGTGTGTGTGTGTGTGTGTGTGTGTGTGTGTGTGTGTGTGTGTGACAGGATCTCAAGTAATCTAGGCGACCTTGAACTTGTCAAGTAGCCCGGGCTGATCTTGAACTTGCTATGTAGTCAAAGTGATTCTACTTCTTCTGACTCCTAAGTTTGGGAATGACAGGTGCATATCCCATGCCTGGTTTGATTATATTTTTGAGATAGTGTCTAGCTCAGGGCCTCCCCAGACTTGCAATATTTCCTGCCTCTGGGTGTTGGGTACAGGTGTGCACTGATATGCTTAGCTCTAAGTTTCCCATTTATTTCCTTTTAAAAAGTATTTAGTATTTCTGTGTATGTGTGCGAGCCTGCCTGAGTATGTGTGCCCCATTTGCATTCAGGAGCCCTCGGAGACCATAAGAGGGAATCAGTTACCCCAGCACTACAAGTTACGGGAGGTTGTAACCTGTAGTATGGGTGCTGGGAACTGAACCCAGATCTTCTACTAACAATCCCCCCCTTTTTTGAGACAAGATCTCTTTACATAGCCATGGCTGTCCTGAAACTCACTACATAAGATCAGGCTTGCCTCGGACTCACAGAGATCCACCTGCTTCTTCCTCCCGAGTAGGATTAAAAGCGTGCGCCACCACACCCAGCTCCGGCAAGGATTCTTTACTGAGCCATCTTTCCAGTCCCCAATGTTGCTATTTCTAATTGCAACATCTCCCTGTTTCTCTTTATCTTTTGCTTCTTTCCACAGTATGCATTGTGTGTAATGTACAGACATTTACCTATCATGCATTTCTATTATCTGTATCTTCCTACAAAAATGCAATATCCAAGAAACCAGGGGGTTTCACATTTCTTGTTCCATTTCTCTAGCAGTACCTGGCACACAGTAGATGCTTAAGACTGAAAGACTGAAGGAACATATCAGATTCTCTTTGGTAGTGCTAGGGATTGAGCCCTGAGCCATGGACATGCCGGACAAATGCTCAGACTTTAATTTTTTTTTAACTTTAAAAATTTGAGGCAGAGTCTCACTAAGCTGTCCAGGCTGGTCTGAAATTTGAGATACTTCTGTCTTGACCTTCCAGATTACAGGCTTGTGCTACCAAGCTCATCTTAGATATAGGTTTTTGAAAGATGCTTAGGAATTTGACAGCACAAAAGGGCAGGGAGGTTGTAGGGGAGAACATCCAGGCTTCTCACCCACTTAGGACACCAAGCACAAGGTTGAGGACAAAGAAGGATCCGAAGATGACGAGGCTCACAAAGTACACCCAGGGTAGCTCATATCCCATGGCATCCTGCATCTGGAGAGAGAGCACATTCCCCTCTTAGCATGCAGACACGACAACCTGAGTTGGGAAAGAAGGGCAGGTGCAGCCTCTAAGCTGTGTTGAGGGCTTGTTCACCTCACCCAGTAGAGGACGTCTGTCCATCCTTCCATGGTAATACACTGGAATACAGTTAGCATGGCAAAGAAAAAATTGTCAAAGTTCGTGATGCCACCATTGGGCCCTGGCCAGCGCCCACGGCACTCAGTCTGGTTCAGTGTGCATGAACGCCCAGAGCCAGAAGACACACAAGGTGATGGGTCCTCCTCTGCCTCCATATCTGTAGGAAAATTGAAGGCCGGAGCTATGAGGCAAAGTCACACACTAGTTCCTGCCACTCTGCAGCCCCATCCTCACAGGAAGTTTGTTTGGCTGTTCGAGGGGTTTTTAAGGCTAAAGTAATTCTTTGACCTGTGCTAGGGTCAAAGCCCAGGAGGTATCATTTGAACCACTGGGAAGCTGTGTTCTTCCAACACGGATCTGGGAATTGTGAAGTGTAAATCTTGTATAGAATCTGTATAGAATCTTAAATAACAGTGAGGCATGAATCTGGGGGCAGAGTCTTGTGACTATGAGAGTCTTGAAAAGAAGGCAGAGAAAATGCTTGGACAGGGGTCTCCACAAATGCCTAAAGGCAGGTTGTGGAGTTTGAAGTCTTAAATGTCTGCCGCTAGGCAGACTGGTCCTGTGGGTGGGGTCTTGTGATACCTGCACAGCCATTATGGAAGGAGGGGCTGTATTCTGCGGTTTACGGCGGAGTTTTCAATACAAGGGTGGGGTTTGGCTATACCTGAGCTTAGAGACCGAGTCTTGCGAAACATAGTGGGCTTTCTAAAAGCAAGGGAGGGCAGGGGGCATATCCTGTCCTGTGAAGCGGGGGTGGTGGAGGGTGCTGACCAGATCCTAGAAAGTAGCACGTCTTGTGCATGCGTCCGAGGAACAGCTCGAGTCCGATGATGGCGTAAATAATAATGACGAATAGCACCAGCAGGGCGATGTGCAGCAGCGGCACAAGCGCCTTCATGATGGAATTGAGCACTATGTGCAGGCCTGTGTTGGGGAGGGGCGGGGCGGGTTTAGCGCTTTCGCCTTCAGCTGGGAGCCCCGCCTCCAACTCAGGGGGCGAATACACTTACTCGGTACCCCAGACACCAGCCTCAGTGGCCGCAGCACCCTAAATGCCCGCAGTGCCTTCACATCGAAGCCTCCCGGCTTTCCTCCAGTATGAGGGGCATCACCTGGCCGTCCGGGTCCTTGCTCCAGCAGCACGCTGAACAGCCTGATGGCGGAGCATGGAATCGGGAGGGAGAGAGTCAGACCTTTGGCTCCCGCCCCTTCCCTCCTTTCCGTTCAGAAAAGCTCAAGTCCCTGTAACTGGAAATGCAAATGGCTTTACATATGTTAATATGCTTGATTTTAGCTGCAGAATAGGGACTGTCCAAAGCAGTCGCTTCCCTGAGCCCCAGAATTCAGTGGATTGTGAACTGGGGTGGGGTGCTCCTCCCCCTGCAGACGCGCACCCGACCACGACGATGATGAAGTCGAGTAGGTTCCAACCATTGCGAATGTAGGCGCTGGGATGGAGCACCAGCCCATAGGCCACGATCTTGAGCACTGTCTCCACGGTGAAAATCACCAGGAACACATATTCTACCTGTTCCTGAGGGCGGAACAGGACGTGAAGGTCGGGACTTATTTGGGGCCAGAGTCAGATCCGGTGGGTGTGAGCGCAGGTTAAGGTTAAGAAGGTTGCTTTTGCCAGAACCTAGAGTGGAGTGAGGTGGGTCCAGGAGGGGTGGGGCCTGGCTGGGTGGCTTATGCTGTGGTTCTAAAGGGAACTTCAGTCTGGTTGGGGGATGGGGTAGGCCTCACCAAGTTGTGGTTAGCAGTGTTGGAGTCGTCCTCAGGGAAGGGGATGTACACACCCAGGGCCACGCAGTTGGCAAAGATGGTCAGGAGGATGAGAATGTCAAAAGGTCTCAGGTGAACACAGTTAAGGACCCAGGAAGAGTGACGTTGAAATCCCCATATTCCTTTGGTGCCTTCTCCACCCAGCGCTGACTCTGGGCAGGATCATGCTATGTAGCCTAGGCTGTCTTTGAATTTTTAGTTCTGCCTCATCTTCCTGAGTTATGGGGTTATAGGCATATGCAAGCATAGCCAGCTTCGTGCTTGACTCTTGATCCCGGTGACTGTCATTTCTCTGGACATCCTTTCTATTCCAGTTTTTGGCCCCTCTCTCTTTTTCTCTGTGTTGGGATTGACCTCAGGACATCCAATACACTAAATAAATGCTCTACCACTGAGCTATGCGCCCACCCCAGGAATCTGTCTACCCCGCCCCAACATTTGATCTGTGGTCTCTGGTAATTTCAGTCCTCCTGCATTCTAGGCCTGATCTAATCCTTGACTCTTCATACCCTGGTCATTCTTACCCCGAGTCTCCTAGGATACTTCCACTCCACAATGCTGATGCAGGACCGACGAAGGGGATTGGTTAAGGTGAGGCAGAAGAGTGCTCGAGGTGACCGCTGGGCACTGGCAACTGCTACAGTCTTATGTTTGTTGTGCTGGGTCCTTCGTCTTGGGGTCCCCAGGCCTGATGCCCCATTGGTATCAGCCCCCACAGCTGGAGGCCCAGGACACAGCCCCCATTCAGGACCAGGGCCTGTCCCATTGGCTGGACTGGGCTCTGTAGTGGTGTCTGTGTGGAGAAACAGAGTCAGGGAAGGGATGGCATACTACAATCATAGGAACTTCTTGTCCAATTCTATTCCTCTGTTGGAAGGAAGAAGAACATGCAAAACTATGGACGAGTGGAGTGTGTTTGGGTTGAGGGTTAAGAATCAGTGTTGGAGTTAAGTTTAGGGTAGAGTGAATTTTGTTGAGGAATGAAGTTAAAAGTGTTTTCACGTGGGGCAAGACTTGGCTGGATGGTCACTGTGCTGTGCACTTCAACTTAAGGTCAAACTGGAGTGGTGGATTTTGGGTCAAAGTGGCCTTAACCTTACTGATAAAGGCAAAGATGGAGTTTGGTTGAGATTTTATTTAGGGTTGAAGCTGGGTATTTGAATGAGTTGGGTTTGGACTTCGGATCAAAGTGAGGAATAAATTTTGAGTAGGATTTGCGTTTTTCATTAGGGTTTTCATCGCTCAGTTTCAAGATTCTGTGGCTTTGTTTCGGTTTCTGAAAGGGGTAGGAGGTTGGCCTGGTTAAGATCCCCAGCTTTCAAGGAAATAAGCTGTCTGGTTTCAAATTCTGACTATGATTTAGAAGCTATGTATTGCCTTGAGTAAATTATGGAATTACCCTTGAACCTCAATTTTCTTATCTGTATACTGAGGAAGATAATAACGGTTGACTATATTGTAAGGGTGCTGGGAGGAGTAAATTGAGCTCACTGTTCATAAGAATGCCTAGTATGTAGTATTATGACTATTTTGAAAATGAGGAAGCTGAGATGCAATCGTTAGTAATTTGCTGAAGTGGTCAAATCGAGCATTCTGACAATCTGACCTTCCCAGTTTACAACAGTGGTAGTTGCATGCTCTCGCTCTGTATTGGTTTTTGTGTCTGTTTAACGCGAAGAGGTGGCCCTGTGGTTAGGAGCACAGCACCACTCTTCCAGCGGATGGGAGTTTGGTTCCCAGCACCCACCTGGCAGCTCACAGTCTCCTGTGACTCCAGTTCTAGAGGATCTGTTGCCCCTTTCTCACCTCGGTTGGCACTGCACACACATGGCACTCATACATAAACTCAGGGACATACATATACTTATAAAAATAAATTAAAAGCAATTTGAAAAAGGGTCTATGCTGTTTCTGGGCAGCCAGGGAAAATCGGTCAGTAACAGTACCGATATCTAGAGGTTAGATGACCTTCAAGTTCATGATAAAGTCTGTAACCATTGTGAGGTTTGCAGTCTAATGTCCCCTGTGCTGGAGGTAGGGCATTGTCTTCTGGTTAGGATGGTTTAGATGAAGGTTTAGAGTGCTACTGGATTTGGAATTAGAAGTGGACTGAGTGCTAGTGTCAGGATTGAGTCAGGCTTTTGTTTAGGAACCGAGGCTATGAATGAGGTTGGGGAGGGTATTGGGGGCATGGGCTAGGTTGTGGTGTCTACACGGCAGGTGACAAAGAAGCTCTAAGGGGTAGCTAGGACAGAAAGAGTGACAAAGAAGCTCTAAGGGGTAGCTAGGACAGAAAGAGTGACAAAGAAGCTCTAAGGGGTAGCTAGGACAGAAAGAGTGACAAAGAAGCTCTAAGGGGTAGCTAGGACAGAAAGAGAGTGATGATACTCTATTTCCCCAGAGACTCTCCAGGAGTAGGATCCAGGTGGGCAGCGGGTAGGTGAGAGGGTGAGGGTGGACCAGAGCCCGGGGTGACTCCAAGGGTGTTCAGGGGTGGATGGCTGCTCTCACCTTTCCCGCCTTCAGATTCCGACATCCTCCTCTGGAGATGTAAGGGCCATCTGGATTCCGTCCCCCCTCTTCTCCTCCAGCCTTAGAGAGATTAAGGTCACAGGGCGGGGAATGATAGTGTCAGTTGGGAGGGTGAACAGGGGAGATATTTGTAAGCCAGAGATTGGCAAGTGAAAAGGCTTCGGTTAACTGTTTACCAAATAGATACCTGCACTAAGCAGACAGAGCTGAAATAAGGAAAAAATGATGCAATTTTCCAATAACAAAATTTTAAGTACATTGGACAAAATTAACATGTGCATTATCTCTATGAAAAAAAGAGTCAGATAGTAAATATCAAAGGGAGTAAAATGGAGAAATAGATAGCAGTTAGTGGTGATGTAAATTTTTCCCAAAGTGATCTGTTTGGCATTTTGCATTGGCTATACCGAACAAAATCTCAGCATAATTTTCTTTGGAATTGACATTTTTGAGATACAAAGAACCAAGAAAAGCCAACACTTTTTTTTAAAGAAAAGAACAAGATGGGAAGACTTGCCATATCTGCTATCAAGATTCATTATAAACCTACAATAATTAAAAATATAGTCATGTGGTACAAACTTTTAATACGAGAACTTGGGAGAAAGAGGAGTACTACCATTACAATTTTGAGGTCAGCCTAGGCTACATTGCAAGACTTTGCTGTCTCAAAACCAACCAAACCAAGACAAAACAGCACAACAATAAAAACCAAAGTATAGTTCAGAAACTGAGCCATGCACGTGATGTGCGTGTATATGTGTGTGATTTATAACAAAAGTTAGGACTATTGAGCAGGGGAGACAAAATGGGCTGATCAAAAAGTAATGGTTACATAGATATTGTTGTGTTAATACTCTTTGGGTTGCACATGTATGTATTAGTATATTAAATGATCCATTTATTGATTGCATGACTGACAGCTCTTTCTCTCCCTCCCCCACTCTCTTCCTTTTTTGAGGGAGTCTCCCTGGTAGCCCAACCTTTGCTCCAACCAGGTCCTGGGATTACAGGTGTTTTCCACTGCACCTGCTTTAGTAACTTTGTTTCGTTTTCATCTATTATGCATGCCTGACAGTGGTACCGCTGCACATGTGTGGATGTCAGAGGACAATTTGTAGGCGTCCATTCACTTTCTCTGCCATGTGGGTCCTAGGTATCTCATTCAGTTTGTCAGGGTTGGTGGCAAGAGGCTTTACGTGATGAACCATCTTACTGGTCCAGTAATTAGGTTTGCTTATTTATTTAAACTGTATTTATTACTTATTTGTGTGTGCGCACGCAGGCATACATATGTCACAGTGCACAGGTGGAGTTCAGACTCTCTCAAGTCATTTCTCGCCTTCTACCATGTGGATCTCGGGGACAGAATTCAGTCTGTTAGATTTGGTAGCAAGAGCCCTTATCTTGAGCTGCCTCCCCAGGAGTAGTAATTATATCTTGACCATAAAACGTAGGTATTATCAAAATTCTCATTTTACAGATGAGGAAAGCAACACAGAGGGGAACAATCATTTTGTACATTTGTAGGCTTTTATAACTTGGAAGATAAAGCTTCCTTAAATGAAGCATTTCTCTGTCCTGTCCCTCAGCTGCTAGCACAATTCCTTTTTCCCTTGGACGAGGCTGCAGGACTTCAGATGGAAGAACTACAGCTTCCAGCAGCCATTGCGTACTCAGCTCTGAGTGTGTGCAATAAACCACGCCTCCAAGGCATCTCGCTTGCGCAGCACTCACTCGTAGAACTACACTTCCCAATATTCCTTGCGCGGCACGTGATGCTGTGTCCTCCGTGGGCGCGGAGAGCAGTTGCTACAGCGTTGCTCCACTTTCTCTGATCCGGTCCTGGACCCAGCCCCAGCAGAGTTAGAACTCTTCCAGCATGGAAGAGGCCGATCGAATCCTCATCCATTCTTTGCGCCAGGCGGGCACGTAAGTACGCAGCCCCCCACTCGCCTCCAATTGCTCACATCCGGGACTCCAAAACCTAGTACCCCATTACCCGGGAACCTTAAAATCGAGACCTTGGCAACCAAGGGCCCCAACTTACAGGATCCTGAGCCCACCTACACCTTAACATCACGGATCTCCCAAACGTTTGACCTGGATATTTGGTAAGCCCAGAGGACTCAGGCACCTTATAAGTCTCGAACCGTGGGAACTGAGACCTGAAATGTGTGATTTGGACACTAATATTCTGGGATCCTGATATGGAGAGGGTGTAAGACACCTGCACTCTGAGATCCAGGAAACTTACAATCCAGGACTGGCACTCAGCGTCTCCAGAGTCCCTGAGACTGGACCAAGTAGAAGTCATCGTCACTGACACCCAGGGTCTGTTGAAACCTAGACTCTTCCCTACCCCTGGGTACTAGCGCTTCCTTCTCTAGAAGGCTGTTTTTCCCCCTAACTCCTCCTCAAGCCTGCTGCTTTCCTCTTTAGGGCAGTTCCTCCAGAAGTGCAGACTCTGCGAGCTTTCACCACTGAGCTGGTAGTAGAGGCTGTGGTCCGATGCCTTCGAGTGATCAGTCCTGACGTGGGCTCTGGCCTCAGTCACTTGCTGCCACCAGCCATGTCTGCCCGGTTCCGCCTGGCCATGAGCCTGGCTCAGGCCTGCATGGTGAGTGCCCTTCTCCCAGTATGCACACCACCTTCATTCCCTTTTCACAGTCACCAAGTTCTTTGACACTCTTGCCTTCCTCTCTGTCCCTCTTTGTGGCTTGCCATTCATTAATGGTTAAAGCTGCCAAACCGTGTGACTAGTTCTGACTCTTCGTAGTTCTGCTCATCCTGGCTGGCTGTATGACCCTAACCCTGTCATGCTTGTTTCCTTATCTATGAAATGGAGGTGATAAAAGGTTGTGTGGAGTAAATGAGCTGATCCAGTTTACACTTGGACTACCTGTAGCCCCCACCTTTTAAGCGAGCGGTCAAGATTTTACCCCAGTGTTACATAGTAGCCATTTACCTACTTGTTAGGGCTGAAGAAAGACTTTGACTGGGTTATATACTTCCAAACCAAGCTCTGATTAGTTGTGCCCAGATCACGTGAACATCCTATAGGACTGATTAGCTGCTGTTTCATGGTATAGAACTGGGGAAGAGATGGTTACCCGTAGAAAGGTGTTCTGTTTAAGGGAAACATCATCTGCTACATTGTATTGTGCCTTTCACAGTTACAAAACCACTGCTCTGTTAGATCAAATAAAGTGCTTCAATGAATCACCCACCCTCTGTTTCAAAGTAACTGTGTCCAGTTGCTGTAGTAAGAGCTGAGAATTCTGCCTTTTTTTTTTGTAACTCACTTGTTACAAACTTTCTTTGCAACATTGTCTTTTAACCTTTTGATCTTTAGTTTCTGTCTGTGTAAAATGAATGTGAAAGCTAAACTGTATCAAACTGTAGCTCAGTTTTAGAGTGTGTACTTCCTGGATTCAGTCTCCAGCATTCCAAAAGCAACAACTAAGTTGCTCGAGGAAGAGTTGGTAGCATAATCTGGCTACACGCATCCCTGGCAACACGCACCCTGGCAGCCTGTGCTTATGGAGTGAATGTAGACATTTCCAGCATACACAGTACGTTGCTAAGTCTGGTGGCAGGTCAGTGGAGTACCCAGTAGACCAAAGGGGACAGGGTCATCCAGCTGTTTGCGTTGGGCACTTTATGCAGTTTTGGTCTGAGCAGTACCTTTGTTGGCTCTGCCTGGCTAGCTCAGCACTCTCAGATTCGCCAAGCTGTTCTCACACTCTTCTGTCTAGGGCTCTTTGCCTCATGAAGTGAACAGTTTGCCACTGTTCAGGGCCACGTTCTAGAAGATGGCTTTTTTTTTAAAAAAAAGGTTTATTTATTAATTATGTATACAGCATCTGTCTACATGTATCATTGAAGGCCAGAAGAGGGCACCAGATCTCATTACAGATGGTTGTGAGCCACCATGTGGTTGCTGGGAATTAAACTCAGGACCTCTGGAAGAGCAGCCAGTTCTCTTAACACCCCCCCCCCCCCCCCAGCCATCTCTCAGTCCCTGGAAGATGGCTTTTCAAGAGAGAAGCTATGTCTTCTGCTGGGCATGGAGTGTGCTCAGTGGGAAGTACCAAGGTGGTGGATGGGATGAGGCTTTTTCTGATGTTTCCTTCTCAGTGCCGTCTGCCTCTGGATGTCGTGGCTCATGTTAATTTCGGTATGGGGCAGAGAACCTGGTAGTCAAGGGATACCCGTGATTTTCTGGTCCAGCAGCCATGACTTGCTAGCAGCAATCAGAAAGGGTCTCCAATTCAGCATTGTGTGTTTGATGTCTTCCTCCCTATGTACCTTGCTTTTGGTATCCATTTCTATACCTGAAACACTTCTGTGTTTTGGCATCTGTCATTGTATAAGGCTACTTAGTCAGTGCTCTATTGCTGTGAAGAGACACCATGACCATGGCAACTCTTATTAAAAAAGCATTTAATTGGGACTGAACGAGCATGTGATCAAACTGGATTCTCTGAATGTGGCTGACATGGGGGCTGACTGAGAAGCCATTTACAATGGCACTGGGTCTTGTTTCGTCTGCATGTACTGGCCGTTTGGGATCCTGGTCTGTTTGGATGCTCACCTTCCTGGACCTGGAGGGAGGGGGGAGGAACTTGAACTTCCCACAGGGCAGGAAACCCTGACTGCTCTTTGGACTGGAGAGGGAGGAGGAGAGGGAGTGGGGGGGGAGGAGAGGGAGTGGGGGGAATGGGAGGGTATGGGGAGGAAGTGGAAATTTTTATAAACAAACAAACAAATTAATTAATTAATTAAAAAATAAACTATCTCTTGTTCCAAAAAAAAAAAGCATTTAATTGGGACTGGCTTACAGTTTCAGAGGTTTAGTCCATTATTCTTACGGCAGGTAGTATGACAGCATACAGACAGATGTAGCTGAGAGTTCTACATCTGGATCCCAAGGAAGCAGGAAGAGAAGGACTCTGGGCTTGGTTGGCACAGGCTTCTGGAACCTCAAAGCCCACCTCCAGTGAAACACTTCCTCTAACAAGGCCACACCCCCTTAATCCTTTAAATAGCACTGCTCCCTGGAGACCAAGCATTCAAATCTTGAGCCTATGGGGCTATTCTCATTCAAAACACCACAGCAGTCCACTCCTGGAATGTTTCCTTATCAGTCACAACTCTTAGATCATAGATGTCAGATTTTAAAAGCTCTAAATTATGTAGCATAGACGCCAGTTGTTTTTTTATTCTTGTGTGACCATGATCCTCTAATACAGCTTCTATTGTGACACAATACATGAATACATATCATAATAGTGGTTTTAGAGTTAATATTCTGCACAAGGCACTGTGATAGCATGCTGAGAACTCATTTAAGCCTCGTGACAGTTGTCTCAGATGAGTACTTTTAGTATTTTTTTAAAGATTGTTTAGGGTTTTAGAGATGGCTCAGTGGTTAAGAGCACTCACTGGCTGCTCTTCCAGAGGTCCTGAGTTCAATTCCCAGCAATCACATGGAGACTCACAACCATCTTTAATGAGATCTGGTGCCCTCTTCTGACCTGCAGGTATATATGCAGACAGAATACTACATACATAATACACTTTACAAAGATATTGAAAATTTTTATTTATTTAGATTTCTTTCTCATTCTGTACATATGAGTGCTTTGCCTACATGTGTATATATATATATATATGCATCATTTGTGTGCCTGGTACTGGTGAATATCAGAAGGAGTTATTGCTTTCCCCTGGAACTGGAGTGTTTTTTTCCCCCTGAGACAGGGTTTCTCTGTAGCTTTGGAGCCTGTCCTGGAACTAGCTCTTGTAGACCAGGTTGGCCTCGAACTCACAGAGATCCGCCTGCCTCTGCCTCCCAAGTACTGGGATTAAAGGCGTGTGTCACCACCTCCGCCTGGCTAAAATGCACTTATCTATTTTTTTGTGTATGGGTGTTTTGCCTACATGTGTCTGTACATCATGTACTTACCATGGAGGACAGAAAGGGCCTCAAAATGTCTTAAACTGGGGTTAAGGACAGTTGTGAACTGCCATGTGGGTGCTGGGAATCAAACCCAGGGCCTCTGGACAAGCAGCCTATGCTCTTAACCACTGAGCCATTTCTCCAGCCTCCCCCTGGAACTGGAGTTACAGAGGGTCATGAGCCACCATGTGGATGCTGGGACTAGAACCCAGGTCCTTCAGAAGAGCAGCTAGTACTCCTAACCACTGAGCCATCTCTTTAGCCCTTGGTATAATTTTTTTCTCACATAACAAAAGTGAAGTACAGTGTTGGCCCAAGGTCACACAGTTGGTAAGAGGCAGAACTTGGGTTTGAGTCCAGGAAGTTTGCTTTGTCTTTGAACCTTTCTGGAGCTCCCCCCCCCCCCCACAGGGTTTCTCTGTAGCTTTGGAGCTTGTCCTGGAACTTGCTCTGTAGACCAGGCTGGCCTTGATCCGCCTGCTTCTGCCTCCTGAGTGCTGGGATTAAAGGTGTGCCCCACCATCGCCCAGCCTCTCTGGAACTCTTGAGAGTCCTTTCTTCCTGAGCTGTGTGTTTGCTGATCTTTTGCCTGTTGTCATTGATGATGGTGGTGGTGGTAATTATTTTGTTGGTACTGAGGATGGGACCTAGGGCCTTGCTCATGTAGGCAAGCACTCTGAGCCACATCCCCAGTTCTGTTTATTTTTAGGCACCACTTATATAATAGATAGGCTCATGACTTTCTTCTCAAAGGCTATGGATATTGTTTTCCTAAGCTGTCATTGCTTTTTTGACTTTGTTAGTTATATATATGTTTTAAAGTCATTTCTTTTTTTTTTTTAACATGGGCAGAAGTCCTGTGTTCTTTTATGGCCTTTGGATTTTGAGTCATAGTTAACAAGGCTGAACTTTGTTTTTGTTTTTGGAGACAGGGTTTCTCTGTGTAGCCCTGTCTGTCCTGGAACTTGCTCTGCAGACCACACTAGTCTCCAGCTCACAGATCCTGTTGCCTCTGCCTTCTAAGTGCTGGGATTAAAGGCCTGTGCTGCCACTGTCAGCAAGCCTGCTGAGCTTTAATCCCTTTTATTGATCTTATAATACTGACTATGATGACTTTGTGGCCAGAATGCCTTGGTGATGTAGGTGGTGGGGGGAGTGGGAGGGTGATGGCAAGAGAAAGAGCAGGTGTGGTAGTCCCAGGGCCCCCAGATCAGGAGGCTCCTCCCTGCTTGGCAAATGAGGGCCTGGCTTTTTACCCTCAGTATCATCATCTGCTATACTTGCTAACCCCCAGGACCTGGGCTATCCCTTGGAGCTTGGCTATCAGAACTTCCTCTATCCCAGCGAGCCTGACCTTCGAGACCTGCTTCTCTTCTTGGCTGAGCGACTCCCCACTGATGCCTCTGACGATGCAGACCAGCCTGCAGGTATGGGGTCCTGCAGGACTAGGGAAATGGACTGTTTCCAGGGTGATAGGGGCTAAGAAAAGTGATAGGAAGGGTAGGGGGCTGGATGGATCTTCGGGAGAATTGGGTAGATCCAAGGTCAGAGAGCGGATGGATGGATACAAGGCAGGTAGCATGAGGTAGGAAATGAGTTTTCCAGCTTCCCTCCTGTACCTCTGCTCCTCACTCCATCCTTATCATATGGGTGTTCTTAGTGTTCCCAAATGTGCCAGGCCTGGTCTAGTCTCAGGGTGTTTGGGTCCCTGGATTATTCTTCCCTCAGATCTCTTCATAGTCAACTCCCTACTAAGTGAGTCCCACCCACGGGGTGTGCGCTGCTGAAAATAGCTGTGAACGTCAGCCAACACAAAACTAAACCCGCTTCAAACGTTAGGAGATTGTTTGGTGTGACAGAAGTGCTCTGTTCTTGAGCGTGCACTTTGTAGATGATAATATCATGTAAGAATGTCAAAAGGTTAAATATGTCCTCAACTCTTGTGCCTTCTGCCCTGTTGCCTCAGCAAGGCCTTTCTCTGGCTGCTCTTTGGAACATTCCAGCCCCTTTTAGCAATCCTTCTCTCTCCTGCTTAGAATAGATGGTCCTAATGGTCCTATTCATGAAGTTTCTTTTCTGTTATCCTGCTGACGCCATGAAGATGGGGACCTTATCACTTTTGTCTCCTGAAGCGGTGTTTGACGTGGTAACTGGTACCTACCTGCTTTAAGCTCAGTAACTGTTGAATGACCGAGAATGTTAGTTGACTCCACCTGCCCTAGGAGGCGAGGGATCAGGTGCTACAGCTGGCTTCCCAGTACTTTCAGATTTGTGGCATGTCACTCCTTCCCTACCCCACCCCCACCCCTCACCCCATAGGTGACTCGGCTATTTTCCTTCGGGCCATTGGGAGCCAAATCCGGGACCAGCTGGCCCTGCCCTGGGTCCCACCTCTCCTTCGAACTCCCAAGCTGCAGCGCCTCCAGGTGGGATCCCCACCTCCTGTCCATCTGGACTTGCGCCCTCCTTGCCTTCTTTGCCCTCAAGCGCTTGCTCAGGTTGCTGCCCCCCCCCCCCTTCACTAGTACCTCAATCTAGAGGCCGACTCTGCTCTCTCCACAGGGCTCAGCCCTCCGGCAGTCATTCCACTCCAGCACATTGGTTCTGCCTGAGCTGAGTTCCAGAGGAGGTGAGGTTGCAGCTGTGTGGATCTAAGTGAGGAAGGGAGAGGAGTGTGTGTGAGCATTGGTGTACGGCAGTGGTGAAGGGGGAAGTTGACTGGCACTGTTTCTGCCTTCAGAGCCACGGGAGTTCCAGGCGAGTCCCCTGCTGCAACCAGCCCCCACACAGGTGCCCCAGCTTGTGGGGAGGGCAGCCTCCCTCCTAGAACATCACGCCATCCAGCTCTGCCAGCATGTGAGCAGGGATTGCCCAGGGGATGAAGATCGAGTGTGCCGGACACACCGCCTCCCATCCCAGGTACCACCATTGTTCAGCTCTCCTCCCAAGGCTTCTGCTTCCGGTGGTTCCTCTTAGTTCTCCGCATCTCATTGTCCCCACTCTGTCCCTCTCTTCTTTGCTTCTCCTCTGTGTACACCTGCCTGGCTCCCTGCCTGAAAGAATGGCTAAGAAGGATGGAACCTGCAGCAAGGCCTTCCCCTTTGCTTGCTTTCCTGTTCTGAAAAAATGGGCTAGTGGGGTAGCGAGCTTGCATGAGTTTTACCTGGGACTGTTGGAAGTATCCCCTGTGGGTACTGGGGCGTGTCCCTGAGCTCTGTCTCTGCCTCGGCATTTGTCACTGATCCTCATGGTTTCTGGCTCCAGGTGTCTGCACCATCTCCTCCTCTTACTGTCTTTCTTCTTCTGTGGTTTTCCTGCCCCTCTCTCATCCTTTCTGTCTGCATCTTTTTTTTTTTTTGATTTTTTTCGAGACAGGGTTTCTTTGTACTTTTGGTGCCTGTCCCGGAACTAACTCTTGTAGATCAGGCTGCCTTGAACTCACAGAGATCCACCTGCCTCTGCCCCCCGAGTGCTGGGATTAAAAGCGTGCACCACCATTGCCCGGCTGAATGCTGCATCTTTCTCTCTATTCACTTTTGTCTGTCCCCTCTTGCCCTCTCCTATCAATTCATGTTCTCTCGCCACCTCTGTCTACTTCTTCATCTGTCCCCTCTCCCCCCATATCTTCTTCTCTACCTGTCTCTTCTCCCTACCCTCCCCGTCCAGTTTTGGTTTTGTCTCTTTCTATCTTACTATCCCTGCCACCCTGGTTACTGTTTGCTTGTACTTTCTCTCTCCCTGCCCCATCTCTGTTTTTTTTGGAGGCGGGGAGATTTGAGATAGAGTGTCACGATATAACCTAAGCTGGCATCACAATTTACAGTCCCCTTGCCTTTGTCTCCTGAGTGTTAGGACTACAAGCATCTACTACCATACCCAGATACTCTATCTTCTTTAAATTCACAGGATTTTTGAAGCATAAATGTAGAGAGATTGTTCTAATGATTCTTGTCTTCTAGTCTTTCTTCTATTTGCTTTTAACTTTCCCCCTGTATTTTAAAGCAAATCTCAGAGCTTGGAATGTAGCTCCATGGTAGAACACTCTCCTGGCATTCACAGGGCCCTGGGTTCCATGTTCAGGATCAAATCCTAGTCAACCCAAACTGCCACATAATTTCCACTCCTAAGTATTCAAGATGATGAGTCATTACTCACAAGAACATTTTTTATATAACCCTTGTGCCATTTTTATACTGAATGAAATTAATGATTTCTTCGTGCCCTTCAGCACTGAAATGGTCTCTGTTCTTCTCTCCTTTGCTTATCTCCCTCTGTCTTGAACTCTGACCCCTTTTGACTTGGTACTCTACATTCTGTGTCTTTGCTGCCCACCATCCTTTCCGTCTCCTTCTGATCTGAAAGCCCCAGGCTCACTTTTCTCTCTTCTCACATTCTGTAGGATGAGGAGTGAGTGGGTAGAGAAATGCTACCCACTGTGGGGGAAGGCACCTCTCTGTCCTTGGGGAGCTCCTAGGCCAGTGGGCAGGGAGCTGCCTTGGTGGGAAGACAGGGCCCTAGGGAGCAGCAGGCCCTTATGCCTTCCTCTTCCCCCGTCTGTTCTTCCCAGGAGGATTCACGGGCTGCACAGCAGCGACTGCACAAGCAGCTAGCTGAACATCTGCGTCAGAGCTGGGGCCCACTTGGAGCCTCGACACAAGTCCGAGACCTAGGAGAGATGCTACAGGCCTGGGATGCTAGGACTACGACTAGCACCCCCAAAGGCTCCCGCTTCACCCATTCAGAGAAGTTTACCTTTCATCTGGTAGGTAGGCCAGAGTGGACAGGGAATGTGCCGATGGCTGCCTTGAGAGTTGCTTTCTGTATTAACACCACTGTATCCCATACAGCTTCCCCGTGCCCACTGAGGCCTTCCAACTGGGAGACGGTGCCCAGAGGGCTCCCCTAGCTTCTTGGGACTTGAATGGAGAAAGGGCAGATAGGTGGTAGGACTTGTGTAAGGGGTGTGCAGTGCTCCCAGCACAGATCCATCTTTCCTTTGATAAACATATTTCCTTTGGGAACATCTCTTTTCCTTGGACACCCACTCAGAGGAATGCCTGCTTTTTTCATGGACATGTTGGTCAGGGTGGTTACAGGATCGGGGTGGTTATAGAGTTGGGGGTAGTTATAGGGTCAGGGTGGTTACAGGGTTGGGGTGGTTACAGAGGTCAGATGGTTACAGGTCGGGGTGGTTACAGGGTTGGGGTGGTCAGTGTTAGCCTCAGAAAGGTTTTTTTTGTGGTCAGCCACTCTAATCTGCAGTTACAAATGGTGTTTTGTTCTCTTACAGTCACAGTCTGAAAACTGTCACTGGTTGAGCAGACATGGGTACAGTGTTTGGGGGTGCTTTGGGGTTTGAGGCTGAGCTGTGAAGACCAGGACCTTGTGTGACTAACAACCAGGCTGCTGCTTCTATCCATAGGAGCCCCAGGTCCAGGCCCCTCAGGTACCAGATGTACCAGCTACCTCCCAGAGGCCTGAACAGGTAAGGGGATAGATAGAGAGAGAGAGAGAGAGAGAGAGAGAGAGAGAGAGACAGACAGACAGACAGACAGACAGAGAGACAGAGAGAGTTAAAGAGGGAGACAGAGAGAAAGAGGGAGAGAGAGAGAGAGAGAGAGAGAGAGAGAGAGAGAGAGAGAGAGAAGAGAGAGGTCAGCTGTGCTATTGCCTGTCTTCTGGACTTGGTGGCTCCATGTAGACCGGCCTATGCTTCCCAGGACACACGGGCAGCTCAAGAGCAGGAGTTAGAGTCCCTTCGGGAGCAGCTGGCGAGTGTGAACCACAACATTGAGGAGGTTGAAGCTGACATGAAGACCCTGGGAATCAACCTTATGCAGGTAAGGGGCTGGGAGAGCGACCTGGGCTGGATCAGGTCAGAGCAAGGACCTTGAGAGCTGATCTGAAGAGGTCTGAAGATGCCAGGCTTATTAATGGAGGATATTAGGGACCTCTAATATTCTTGAAGGTCTAGGAGAACTTTCGAGGTCAAGAAAGATGTTTAATTAATGGCTTGGTGGACCTATAGGGGTTAGAGGCACATTTTGGCACCAGTCAGGCTTTGTAGGGGGGCATAGAATCTATGGGCATCAGTGGAGCAAGATGGATTTGTATGAGCAGGGGCTTGCAGGGCTTCTCAGGGCTTCTGGCTGTCAGTATGGAGCTCAAGATCCTGAGACCTGTAGTAGGTAGAGGCCATGGAGTGATCTTTGAAGTCTTGAGCTGGGCCAGGGCCATAATGTGCTCAGTGGGATTATGAGCTGTATATATGACTGGGAGCTTGGCTGTGAGTGTACCAGGTGGAGACTGAGTGTCGACAAAGCGAACTCAGCGTAGCTGAGCAGGAGCAGGCCCTACGCTTGAAGAGTCGGGCGGTGGAATTGCTGCCTGATGGGGCTGCCAACCTCGCCAAACTGCAGGTGGGCTGGGATTGGGGTTGGGCTGAGAGTGGTGGGGTGGATGGATCTAGCCTGTTTTGACATATTTCCCTGACTCCTGGCAGCTTGTGGTGGAGAGTAGTGCCCAGCGGGTCATTCATCTAGCAAGTCAGTGGGAGAAACATCGGGTCCCACTTCTTGCTGAGTACCGCCACCTCCGAAAACTTCAGGATTGTAGGGAGGTAGGTGGTGGAGTCCTGGGCTGTGAACAGAGATGTACTGCCTCCACTGGGGGCTGTTTCTGAGCTCTGCTCACTGCCTTCTGTCTATGGGTTCCTGGTAGCTGGAATCATCTCGACGGCTGGCAGAAATTCAGGAGCTACACCAGAGTGTTCGAGCAGCTGCAGAAGAGGCTCGCAGGAAGGAGGAGGTCTATAAGCAGCTGGTAAGGCTGATTTTAGGGCCCTGGGCTGTAACCGGGGGTGGAGTGTGGGGCTTGGGCTCATGCCTGCCATGTTCCTGTCTAGGTGTCAGAGCTGGAGACTTTACCAAAAGATGTGTCCCGGCTGGCCTATACCCAGCGCATCCTGGAGATTGTGGGCAACATCCGGAAGCAGAAAGAAGAGATCACTAAGGTGTGCCACTATGGCTCTGATGGATGGATCACGGATCACGTGGGCAGGCAGGTGTAGGGTAGTTAGTTACACAGGGACTTTATGGTCTCAGGTAGGCAGAGCTGCTCAGGTACACTCCAGCATATAAGGGTCACATACAGTATACCCCAGACACCCCAACGCAGTGACGCAGGCCCTGACTGGATGTAAGTGCAGGCGCATGAGTACCATCACTAGCCAGCCACCGTGCCCCAGACATGGACTGATGGCTGCTCTGATTTCTGCCAGATCTTGTCGGACACAAAGGAACTTCAGAAGGAAATCAACTCTCTCTCTGGGAAGCTGGACCGGACATTTGCAGTGACTGATGAACTTGTGTTTAAGGTATGGAGCGGGTTGGCCTGCAGGATGGAGAGGGCGGGACTGGGCTGTTGCCTATTGCTTGGGCCTAGCGTTTTTCTCTGGAGGATGAAGGCAAAGTGGTAGAAAGGAGTGGGTCTAGAGGGGACTGGCGTCATGAACAAGTGGGAACGGCTTGCTGATACTTTTGCGGTCCCTTCTGTCTTTTCAGGATGCTAAGAAGGATGATGCTGTCCGGAAGGCTTACAAATATCTAGCCGCCCTGCATGAGGTGAGGGGAGCCATGTGCCTGGTGAATTGGCTGTGGAGGGCTAGCACAGGCGCAAGCAAGCCTTGTATTCTTATTGTCTCCAGAATTGCAGCCAGCTCATCCAGACCATTGAGGACACAGGCACCATCATGAGGGAAGTTCGAGACCTTGAGGAGCAGGTGAGATCTGGGAATGGGAAGGGGAATGGAGGCAGATGAGGCGATAGTTCCTTGCTTTACACTGAGAGTCTGCAAAACCAGACAATTGAGAGCTAGAGGCTCAGCCATGGGGCCTGTTGTGTCTGGGACCTGGAGCTAGTCAGTCGTCTACTCTGAGTAGCTTGAGGTTCCTCATGCCCAGCTCCCAGAACCCATGATAGAAACTGTGACTTTAGGTGACGGGAAGGACATCCACAGAGGCCTGATGATGGAAGGGACAGGCCACTGTTACAGGGATGGGGGAGCAGAGAGTAATGCAGTAGAGGGGCAGCCAGCAGGGGCTGGGAAATGGGCACTGCATACTGAAGATGTGTGCATTGTGTTGTCTTAGATCGAGACAGAGATGGGCAAGAAGACTCTGAGCAACCTGGAGAAGATCTGTGAGGACTACCGAGCCCTTCGCCAGGAGAATGCTGGCCTCTTGGCCCGGGTCCGGGAGTCCTAGAGGCCTGATAGAGATCTCCTCGCCACAGGCAGGAATTTGGGGGTGCTGGAGGCAGTGCCCAAGCACTGGTTCTAGCATTTCCTTCCGTTCGGCCTCCGCTTTCTCCTACTGGGATCTTAAACCCAGATCCCTGCTTATCTGGTCCCATCTTTGATCAGGGTGATTGTCTAGCTTGGCTACAGTTTATTAGATGGGCACTGGGGGCCAGGGGCCTTCTATCCCAAATAAAAGAGAAGTTCTTCTGTGGTCCACGCTGAGGCATGGATTGGGGCTTGGGGTAGAGGACTGGGGTCAGTGGCAAGTGAGACATGGGGTAGATTTTGGTGAGTCAGTGTGTATTCATGGAACTCAGGAGATACAGTGGAGGGGGCTGCATGTGTGTACATGTGTGAGTTCTGACAAGCTGTGACTGTTGATATTTTGGGGCATGGCATGAGACTGTATTACCAGTTATGCCTGTGTGGTTTTCTGGGATGCAATCCTGAAGGTTCCGGTGCTGCTGTTGTGCAAGGGTCTGCATATATACCTATGTGTGACAGTTAGTGCCCATGGTCCCCGATGTGGGTGTGGGTGTATGAGTCAGTAGGGCTGCAGTCACATGAGACTGCAGTACTATGCAACTTTGAGGGCAGGCGAATGTACCAAGGCAGGCTCTTTGTGTTTTAGGGTTTGGGTTGATTCCAGGAGACAGGCTTATGACTGTGTGTCTGTGTCATTTTTCCACTTGGGAGTGGCCAAGGCAGGCTGTATGTATACCTGGGTCTGAGGGCTATTTGGCTGGAAAGCCCGTCTTGGGAATAGGTTGGGGATAGGGGCCCGACTGGGATTGGTGTCCCTCAGCCTTAAGGCGGAAGATATAATCCGGGAGGGCAGCTAGATAGGGAGCAGAGGCCCTGGCAGGCAAGACGGCGGAAACATCATTGCCTGGTCTCTGTAGATATGTCCATGACTTGCCTCCTTGCCTCCACAGCCCCTGTTTTATGTTTTGGCCCCTGTCCATCTTTCTTTTCTTGGTTTTGAGGTCAAGGACAAGGATTGGAGCACTTGCTGGGGCGCTGGCTCCTCTTCTTGCGAAACTCAAACTCATCTACGGTCCACACCGCTCCCTTCTCACTTTCCACTCGCACAAAGCACTTGTGCAAGCTCAGGTTGTGGCGGATGGCGTTCTGTGGAAGGAGGGTCAGGACCCCGGGCAGGGATGGGGTGGACAGTCAGGCAGTGAGTTCAGTAGACCTCAGCACTAACCTGTCCCTTTCCCACGTGTGTCGCATAAGGTCACCCACCCTTGGAGCCATCCCAGCCCCCACTGTACAGAGGTGCTCACCTTCCAGGTGGCCGGGTGGTTTCGGAAGTAGGCAAACATCCGTGTGAACCAGTGGTAGATTTCATTGAGTGTTCTCTGCTTCTCTGGCGCTTCCAGGATGGCCTGGAAGTTGGAGTCAGGTGGAATGAGCAGGTTTCCTCAGAATTGTGCCTGAGGCGGGGGGGAGCCTACTCTAAGCTCTCTGTCTGGGATAGGTGTGTAGTTGTGGGTCAAGGGAGGAGAGGGAGAAAGAATGGGATGAGGCATGGGGGCAGGGTGAAGTTAGTAATGGGGTGGACAAAGGAAAGGATACTTTTTAGTGTCACAATTTGGTTTGCACTGTCCTGGCTTGTAGTAGTTTTTGGTTCAGGGACAGATCTGGGGTGAAGCTATCAAGAAGGATCATATCTTTGAGCTTCTTAGAGCTGAGGTTTGTTAATGCAGGATCCCACTCTTGGTGCAGAGAGATGTAGTAGCAAAGGAGACAAGTACCCCCACCCCACCCCCAGCTGTGAGGTCTAGGCTGCCCTGCTTACCCATCGGATGAGGGTGGCATAGGTGAAAGGGGGCCTCATGTTATGGAACTTGAAATAGTCCATGTTGTGGAAGAACTCTGTGGAGGGTTGGAATAGATCAGGCCCCGTGAACTCCTCACACTTTGCCCCACCTTTGTCTCCACACTGAGTCCAAGGCCTGAAACCCTCCCATTAGCACCAAGGGTGGAGGGGGTGTCTGTGATCGGGTACTGTTTGTGGAGTGCCTGCCCGGAGCTGACTCTTGGCACCACTCTTGCCAAAACAGCTCTCCCTAGATTAAAAAGAAGTCAGGTAACTTGCGCATCAGTTCAAGTGGCACAGCCAGCATGACACCAAAGAGTTATTGTCCCTGGTTAAGTCCACAGCCCGGGCCTGGCAGGTGGGAATGGATTGATTGGTTAGATGAATCCACTTGATTCCCCTTGAGGCGAGGAAGAAGGGAGGGTTCTTTGGAATTGCTTAACTAGGTCCCTCCCTCATGATGACCAAATGAAGTAGCACATGCCAAGGTGAGGCATGGCTCCAGTCCCCAAAAGACACAGGGCTGGAGCTATGCATTTGTAACCATTGGAGGATTCTTGGCCTAATAAAGCCAGGTGCATTTTCCTCCCAGATGCTGGTGGGGATGTGAGGGGAATGGGGAGCTCCATTGTGCCCGCCCCCGACACCAGTGGGATCATCAGATAGGGTGCAGATACACTGACCTGGAAAGGTGCCATTTCCATGGCTTCCCCAGAGGTGCCTCCGCACTGCAAACAGGCTTTCGGAAGCCTCCCGGGGACCGGACCAGGCTGGGAGAACACTGCCCTGCGCGTTGGTGGCTACAATGCAGCAAGAGCTCTTGTCCACTGAGGCCTGGGTGGATTTGGGAGAGAATAGTGATTGAGAGGCTTAAGCTTTAAATTTCATTTTATCCCTTTCAAAATTCTTTGGTATTTTTATTATTAAACTTATTTTTGGACAATTTTGCACATGTATGCAATACATACAGAGCACTTTCACCCTACTTCCTCCCCTGTTTCCTCTCCTCAAATCTCACTCATATTCATGTCTATTTATTTTGTTCAAAAATGATTATTTTTTTAAAGATTTAATTATTTGTTATGTATACAACATTCCTTCCATGTATGCTTGCATGCCAGAAGAGGGTGCCAGATCTCATTATAGATGGCTGTAAGCCACCATGTGGTTGTTGGGAATTGAACTCAGGACCTCTGGAAGAGCAGTCAGTGCTCCTAACCTCTGAGCCATCTCTCCAGCCCTCAAAAATGATTATTATTCATTATTAGAGATGGGGTCTTCCTATGTAGCCCTAGTTGGTGCGGAACTTACAGAAGCTTACCTGCCTCAGCCTCCTGAGTGTACCACCATGCCTTGTCTATTCATTTTATTTGTGTCTTACTTAATTATTTTTTCAGAGATAGTCTCACTATATATTTCTGGCTGGCCTTGCACCTTCCATCCTCTTAGCTCTGCCTCTGGTGTTCTGGGATTATAAGTGTGTGTCACCACAAAGTGGCTTGTATTTTATTTTATATTTTGGCTTTTTGAAACAGGGTCTCTCTGTGTAGTCCTGGCTGTCCTGGAGCTCACTATGTAGACCAGGCTGGCCTCAAATTCACAGAAATTCACTTTCCTTTGCTTCCCAAGTTCTAGGCTTGAAGACATGTGCTACCACACTGGCTTTCTATTTTACTTTTAAAAATGTTTGCTTGGTTGTGTTTGTTCGTCTGCCCATCTGTTTGCCCACCTGACTGCCTGCCTGGCCATCTGTCCGTCTGTCCGTCCGTCCATCCATCCACCCATCTATGTATCTATTTTTCTACCTACCTATGTACCTACCTACAGATCTATCTATCTATCTATCTATCTATCTATCTATCTATCTATCTATCTATCTATCTATCTATGGTCTCATGTTGTGTAGTACAGGCTAGTCTGCAATTTACTATGTTGCACAGGATGACCTCAAACTTGGGATACACTTACCATATCAACCTCCCAAGTGCTGAGATTACTACCTAAGCCACCACCTAGTTTCCATTTTATTTTTATTTTTTTTAAAAAAGTTGTTTTTCTGAGGCAGGGTCTCATGTCACCCATGCTGACCTCTAGTTTATGTATCATAGGATGACTCTGAACTCCTGATCCTTTGCCTCCACCTCTGGAGTGCTGAAACTATTAGTGTGAGTCATTATATCCTGCTTCCATTCTACTTTTAAATGAACAAAAATATTTTATGTGTATGGGCATTTTGCCTGCATGCGTGTCTGCACCATGTGCATGCCTGGTGCCTGAGGAAGCCAGACATGTGCACTGGGTCCAACTGGAACTGGAGTTAGAGTTGTGAACTGCCCCTGGAAGAGCAGCAAGTTCTCTTAATCCCTGATCCATCTCTCCAGTCCTCTAACCCCGCTTTATTTTAAAATTTGCATGTACTCATTTGGTTCTATTTATATCTCACTTGTCTATAGGTATGATGTGTGTCCATATACGTATTTGGATGTGTGTAAGTGCTGGTGAATTGTGTAGAGATCACAGAACAAGCTTGGGTGTTAGTCCTAACCTTTCACCTTGTTTGAAATAGGAGCTCTTGTATGCCTCTCTACTTATGCCAGGCTAGCCGGCCTGTGAGCTTTGAGTTTGCAGGATTCTCTTGTTGTTTAGACAGGGTTTCACTATGTAGACCAGTCTGACCTGAATTTATAGAGCTCTGACTGCCTCTGTCTCCTAGGTGCTGGACTTAAAGGCCTGTGCTACCATCCTCAGCATTTTAGGTAATTCTGTTTCCACCTAAGTGCAAGGGGATTGCAGACTTGAACTACTCTACATCCAGTGTGGGTGCTAGGATCCAAACTCAGAGCCTTTTACTTATACGGCAAGCACTTTTCCCATTGAAACTGTGTTTATTTGTTTTTTTTTTTTTGTTGTTGTTGTTGTTGTTTTTCAAGACAAGGTTTCTTTGTGTAGCCCTGGCTGTCCTGGAACTCACTCTGTAGACAAGGCTGGCCTTGAACTCACAGAGATCCACCTACCCCGCCCCCCCCCCACTCGCTAGTGCTGGGAGGTGTGCGTCACCACCATCTGGCTATTTGTATTTTTTTAAACTTTTATTCTTCTCTCATACATCATGCCCGCAGTTTCCCTTCCCTCCACTCCTCCCAGTCCTTTCCTCCACATCCCCTCTCTCCCAGATCAACCCCTCCTCTGTTTCTGATACAGTAGACTGGGCACAAGCCCTCATATCATAAATGTGGCAACCCAGCATCTTTTAGAGATGAGGTCTCTATGTTAGGCTGGTTTTGAGTTCAAGGATTCAAGTGATCCTCCTTCAAGTAGCTAGAACTACAGATGCATATGGTGTGTCTAGTGAGGTCAGTGTTTTCAAGAAGGCCACCGCCCTCTTGTCACTTTCAGGCTGTGGTGGACTTCCATAAAGGGGCAGTGGGCCTCTTGGTTAGGGTATAGTAGTGTGCATGCTATGAAGCCATAGATGCTGGGGCTGGGGGTGAGCAGGGGCTGAATTGGGATCCCCTAGCATCCAACTGTGAATTTGGAAGAGTCAACTGCATCTTCTTGACCTCAGTGTCCTCATTTGTTTGTTCGGATGACAGTGGTGGCTCCCTGCATTGTAGTATGGGAATGGAGTGAGTTCACATTGGCCAAGTGCCTGGGACTGGGCGTGTGAAGTGTGTACTCACACAGGACCTACGGTATTCAGTGTTCTGAGGTTATCTTGAAATTTGAGTGTAGGGCCCTCCATTTTGTTTTCGCAGTGCCCCCTCTGCGTTTTGCCACTGGTGCATTGGGGTTACTGTCTGCCTTCTATGTGTGGCTATTTACTATTGCTGTGAAAAGGCAGAACAAGATGTTTTGAGGTCACAAGGTTAGAGGGTCAGTAAGCATATTGAGGAGGTGGCAATGGCCTGTACAGGCTGGGGCTTGCATGTGAGAAGAGGTCACTTGGTCCTTAAGGGCCCCCACCAGTTGAAGTCTTCTGCCTTTGGCCTTGGGGTACTCACCATAGCTGGAGCCTTTGACAGTGCCATCTTCCCGGCTAGGTGGGCCTGCATAGCACCCAGCTTCTCCTTTTCCAGCTCCAGCTGTGGGGATGTACACCAAAGTGAGGCCTCTACCTGGTCTTTCTTAGTCACCTCCTTGACTGCGCTAGGGCCTACCCTTGGAGGGCCCTCCCTCCCTTCCTTCCTCCCTCCCTCAAGCCCTCCTTTCCCCTTAGCCACACCCTGCAGGCATTACCTGCTGCTCCAGGGACTGCACCACTTCCCTCTGGAGGAGGCACTGCGCCTTGCCCTTCTCATCCAGGAGGTGATCTGCTTGACAGTGCCTGAGCAAGGAGAAGGTTCCGTGACCATGGTGGGTCAGGCCTCCTGGCTTGCTGTACCAACTAGACCCTTTACGAGATTTCTCCTTAGAGTCTCAGTTTCCCTGCATTCAGCAACACCCCTGTCCGTCTCTTTCTCCCACATGAACTATTATTAAACATCCACTCTTCGGCAACTACTGGCTTTCCAGCCTGAGCTATTAGAAAGGCACCTAGAGGGAGGAGGGCATTTCAGGTGGTGGGCACAGCCTACGCAAAGGCCTGGCCATGCACGACGTGCATCATTGCCAAGAGCTAGGTATGATTAGTGAAATACAGAAGGGGAAGGGGGCAGATATAAAGGCGAGGGGAAACAGCCACAGTTGTCGGGAGGAGCAGAAATTTGAGGCTCAGTAATGTGCGTTGCATGAGGGGAAGCAAGACAAAGCAGTTAGGTGTGTGAGTTCTGGAGCCTGGCTGCCTGGGTTCATATCCAACATTCATCACACAGGGCCTTTGTTAGCTTAATTGACACTTAATTCTGGTTGGCCTTAGTTCCTTTGCGTATAAAATGGAGATAACTATCAGCATATACCTTTAGTATTATGTCTCATTCAAGTGAGGCAACCTGGGCCTAGAGAAGCCCAGTGACTTGCCCACAATCACAGAACCTGGGGGATGAAGTCTCAACCTTTACTACTTTGCATCCATCAGGAGGATTCTGAGTTGAGACATGCGCCGCAGACCTCTGTTCAGATACCAGAAGCCCATGGTTAGTCAGCCTACTCACTTGAGAAACTCTTCTGGCTCCTCAAAGACCTTCTCACAACCAGGCCACTTGCAGACTCCGTTGGCCAGCAGTGGATAGGATCCTTGCGGTGCAGCCAAGAGGTTGCTGGGGGTGGGGGAATACAGGATATCAGCAGAGGGGTGGACAGAGAGAGCGGGGTTCTTCCCAGCACTGGCAACTTACTTATCTTTCCTGGGTGTCCCCGAGCGTGGGAAGGTGCAGAGTAGAGCTGGTTCCCTGGATACCCACTCCAGACTGGCTACATTGATCCCTGTGGGTAGAGACGGGGTACTGCTGGGGCCGGAGGCTAGGTTCTATAGCTGGTCCCAGAAGGCCTCTACCTTCCTGGGCCATTGGAGACTAACTCACAGGACTCTGCTGTTCCCACAGAGCAGAATTTCTGGCCGAGCAGCCTAAAGATGGCCATTGGTAAGTAATGACGTATTTACTAATGGCAGTCACTTGTGCTTGTTGGCATTCTATGTCTTCAAGGTTCTAAGCCTGACAGTTTTTGGAGGTTGAAGTTTTCATGACTCTTAAGATCCCTCTAGGCTGGAGAGACGGCTCAGTGGTTAAGAGCACTGACCGCTCTTCTGGGGGACCCAGGTTCAATTCCCAGCACCCACATGACAGCTCACAACTGTCTGTAACTCCAGGATCCAACACACTCACACAGACATATATACAGGCAAAACACCAATAAAATAAAAAAAATTGCTAGGCAGTGTTGGTGCATGCCTTTAATCCTAGCACTTAGGAGGCAGAGGCAGGTGGATCTCAGTGAGTTTGAGGCCAGCCTGCCTGGTCTACAAAGCGAGTTCCAGGAGAGCCAGGGCTGTTATACAAGGATACCCTGTCTTGAGAAACCAAAAAAAAAAAAAAAAAAGACCCCCCCCAGACCTCCATAGGGCTGTAATTCAGAAAACTTTACATTATGTATGTTCAAAGATTCTGTGAAGCCATGGGGAGAAAGCTGAGATGTTTACCAGGTGGAAAGCCAGGCCGGGCCTTGAGGGAGAAGACCCCAGTGGCAGCAGAAGGTGGTGGGAGGCTGATCATGGCTGGGTTATCCAGTGGGCGCACTTGTAGTACAGGGGTCTGGGCATGCGCATCCACAGTGGAGAGCTGAGGAACACATATGGACCATGGCTCAGCCTGGCTTGAGCCTCACAGTTTTCCTGTTTATTCCCTCTTCCCAGCCTGCTCAGGTTTCGTACCTGATGCATGAAGTGTGGTCTGTCTTGGAGAAGTGCCTGCAAGTGGGGTGAGGGGCCCAGTCGGGCCCCAGAGGGTGCCACCATGACGAGGGGTACTGTAGGCAGCTGGAAGGAGAAGACAGATGCCGTAAGATGCTAGCCCCATTTTCACAGTTCTGTGTCTCATTCATCAGCTCTTCACTGAAGTTCCACGTGGTAGGAACTGTTAACTTATCCAGTTCATAAATGTGGAATCGGAGGCTCATGGAGACATTATTCACCAATGTCCAACAGTTAAAAGTTGTACAGTTGCCCCAACACTGTCACCTTACCTTACTTTACCTTACCTGTCTGGGCTTCAGCCATCTCCTCTTGTCACAGCAAAATGAGGACACAGGGCTATGCCCATGGGGTCATAACAAAGTCTCCTTTTGGGACAAGGTTTGGGAGGGTGGGGGAAGCCTAGAATCTCTGAGGCCTGGGGGAATGGGGATTTTCTTGGCCCTACAACATCTGCATAAGTCAGATTTGCCTGGGACCCATAAACCACTTCCTGGGCCCCAGCCAGCGCCCCTCCTGCCACATGCCACAGTAAAGGTCGGCACCTATAGGCCCAGGTACCCCACCCTGCTTGCCCCATTCTGGGCCCCAGGCCTCACCTGCAGCTGTGACGGTGGCAGAGGGTTCAAGGAAGAAGCGTGGGCCCCACCTCTCAGGTCCCGGCCTTGGAAGGTTCCCCCAGGACCCCTGGTCCCTAGGAGTTCTGAGCCCTTGGGTGCAGTCTTCCAGTTTGGCAAGACTCCTGGGGATGGACCAAGGGCCAAGGAAGGGGCCACGGGCTTGGCTGGCCTGGGGTTGGGCATTGGATTCTTTTCAGAGGCAGGCTGCAGGGACAACAGTGGAATGGAGTCACGTGCGTTCCAGGGATGATGTAAGATATTCATCCACTTGAACCATACAGATAGCCGCTGATCCAAGCAGGTGTTGGCTAGGTTATGCCCCAAAGGGCCCCATAACTATACCCCAAGCCATTACACACATACATCTACCCTGATATATGTGTGTATGTGTATAAAACACAGATATATGTATATATCCCCCACATGTACATGTCCAGGACCTGACTTGCCTGCATACACCACACAACCCTGTTGTGAATGTGGGGCAATGAGGATTTGGTTTGTGGGGCCTCAGCTTTCCAGTAGCCCATGCATTCTGCACAGGCCACAGTCTCTGCCGATTCTGCTGGGGCTCGTCTTAGATTCTCTTCTCATTATTTTATTCCAGTGACTTGGGCATGAGCTCAAAAAATTCAGCTGGATGCCACGAGAGGGAAGGTTCCAGGGAGCTAGCGGTACTAGTGAGAAGTCTACTGCAATAGTTTCGGCAAGTTGCTGCTGCTGCCAGCCTGGATAGTAGCAGAGGAGCTGGTAGGAAGTGGCTGGATACTCAGTCTCTTTTGAAGACAGCCAGGAAAAAGTTGCTGGAAGCTTGGATGTCGGAGATGAGAGAAAGCATCAAGATGACGTCTAGGGTTTGGCATTAGCAGCTGTCACACAGTGGGCATTACAAGAGATGGAGGATGGAGGAGCAGGGCTTGCAGTGATGTTAGTCAGATGTGGCTAGGCGCAAAGGTAAGCATTTGATGCATGGGCAAACATGCGGATAGGTAACTGAATTCAAGACTGCAGAGCGCAGGGTCACAGCGGGGGTTAGCTAGTCCTCTCTGGGCTTTTGTCCTGCATGGAGTTAGCATGGCAGGTGCCAGAAAAAAAGAAGGATTTCTTGATCCAGGGCCCTTGGGAGCTCCCCAAATTAGCCACATCCCTACTTGCCCCAATCTCTGCTCCTCAAGCTTGGAATTCCTACACCATCACTTTTCCCCTTAGCCATACCTCAGTCTTCTGTGTTTTCCTCAAACCCTGCATGGTGACCCAGGCCCCGCTGGTGAGCCCCAGTAACTTACAGCCCGTGAGGGGCGTGGCTTTTGTTTTTCAGGATCTTACAGTTCTAGTCAGAGAGGCAACCAGATCTTCAAATGACTATATAATTCTACCCCCTTTTAATTAAAGGGATACTCAGGTTCATAATTCTTAGTCTTTCCATAGCCTGGGATCTCTTTTTCTTTCTAGACAGGGTCTAATGTAGACTGGACTGGCCTGGAACTCACTATTTAGCCAGATTGCCCTTGAACTGTTTGCCTTTGTTTCTAATTACTGGAATTACAAGTCACCATCCAGGCTGATGTCTCCACACCTTTCTCTAGGAAGTATGTATCCATGTCTACAGTGCACAGACTCCCAGTTCTATATATCTACGCATGTGTGTATGCCATCCTCTTGTCTACTGTACTACATAGGTTGGGTATACAGCTTCTGAAAACAGCCAGGGGAGCACAGAAGTGTTCTGGAAGGCAATTGCTTCTTTGCTATCATGTTATGGGGATCATCAGAACTGTGGTCCTGGAAGAGATTGGTTTGAGCGGAGGTATTAAAATTGTAGTGTCTCATGGATTAAAATAGTATGAGAACCAGGAATCTGTGGAGGCTGAGAACACAGGCTTCATAGAACAGTGAGGAGAAGAGGACCTGAAAGACCAAAGGAAGGCAGGCAGCCATGAGGTGATACTTCTCCAAGAAAAAGAGCAGTAAAGAAACAACCAGCCTGGGAGAAGGCCAGGAAGAGATGCCAGAAGGAGTCAACCCTGCTGACGTCTTGACCTTGGCCTTCTAGCCTCAGAACTGTGCCACGATAAACTATGCTGTATAAGTCACCCAGTTTGTGATACTTCTTCACAGCAGTCCGAGCAAATGTGTATTAAGTTCCGTGAGTAGAATTTTCCACCATAGTGGCTTAGCCCTCATGGGTGGACCATGGTCACTTTTTAAGTAGTATGGATATTTGGCCAGAACTTATAAGAAATCTCCTCCCTAAACATGTCTGGAACTGGTATGACTCTGGGAAACATCAGCACATTCTCAGAAAGGGCACTTAAATTGGATATGGTCTGTCTAGTGGTAGTAGGGACCTGGAGGGCTGGGCTGGCCAGCCAGCTTCCTGCACTGTCTGTTGGGGCGTCCCTTTTTGACTTTCTCAGAAGCTGCATGGAGGTTGTTTCTGGGACATAGAATGTGTTTTCCTATCGGGGTCTACATCTGGGCCCTGTTGTCACAACCCCGACTTGGCCAGACTTTTCTGTCATTGACGTCATGGCGGCCGGATGCACCGGGCTTCATCGGCAACAAAGAGGAAGAGAAGGGGGCAGACAACCCACCCCACGGGTTTCGTTCCGAGAACTGACTGATCCATCCTGTAGCCGGATAGGCTCAGGGTGGGTGCTAGCGGATGTGGTAGGTGACGTCCATCTGGCCACCATGTAAACCCCAAGTTCTGTGGATCCTGTATTTCTTGGATGTCAGAGGGGCCCAAGGTTGAACACTTGGTGAGTGTTAGGCAGGCCTCATGGTTATTGGGACCCGTTGGGTCTTCAAATGGCATAGTAACTGAAACTTAGAACCATGGGATCTCATTTCTTAGATCTCATTTCTTAGATTTCAGGATGGTAGAAACACAGACTTTGTAGGGTGCCTGGATTCACCTCCTCACCATGTGGACCATTCTGAGTCCAAAGAAATGGGAACCTTGTAAAGGCCAGGAAGCCCAAAACTCTATAAGGCCTTTTGCTGTGCCTGGGATGTCAACAAGTTCTCCTCAGCTTCCTTCCCGATAAAGGAAGAGGATTAGAAGGGCCGTCTTCTGTCCTGATCTGCAGGCCAGGCTTTGTCCTCCTTTCTAATGTGGGACAGTAACAGGAGCCATCTCCCAAAGTTAGTACATATAAAATGCTGAGCAAAATGTCTGACTGGTAAATGGACACTTACATATGACTCCAGCCCCCCTATCCTGGGACAATGTTTCCCAAATCATAACATTCTACAACAGATGGGAACAAGAGGAAGACATTTGGCCTGGGATTCATGGAAAGAGTACACCACCAGGCTCTTTGGCAAAACCTCAGAATAGTGGTCCCCAGGACCCAGCACCAACTCTGAGGACACAGTGCTCCTGATACTTTTCCATCATTACTAGTCTCTGGTCAGCTAGGGTTTCCGACTGACTCACGGGCCCAGGGTTTGTGAGGCTTGGGCCCATGCCATGATTATGGACCATCTTGCTCAAATCTGACTCCAATTTGTGAGAAGGCAGAAGAGGGACTGGCATTTCAGGTTTCCTGATAACTGCTTCCTAGGTACTGAGGGATAAACTGAGGCCACAGTGGGGGATGGCCAGAGGCAAGGCCCCACTGAGAATTCTGAGATCAGAGCTTGTGTTTAAGTGACATAACACCTCTGTGAGGCCTGGGAAGAATATGGGATGGAGGAAGGCCAGGGTCTTTCTGGCCTGTGTCTAGGGTAAATCATACATAATACACACATCCATCCATTGTGTGTGTACACGTGCACATGTGTGTATGAATAAAGACATGGGGAAACAGACATGGAGGAAGAGATATAGAGATATAGAGAGAGATAGAGACGGAGATATGAGATGGAACAGAACTAGATCACAGAGAGACAATGAGAGCTATTTAGAGAAACAGTGACAGAGAAATAAGGAGAAAAAGAGTGAAAGGGACAGAGATAGATAGAGAGGGGATTGACCCAAATAATCATTGGCCTCTGGCTGGAGGACTAATGCCCCTAGGTGCCAGAGACATCCATGGCTGGTATTGAATTGTTTTGCAAAGCAACATCAGAAAAATAGTATTGCCCTTGTACAACAGATAGTAAGGATCAAAGCAGAGTTAAAAGCTTTGGCATAGATCTGCATAGAGACGATGGGATTTGTGATGAATGTAACATTTCGACGAGGAATAGTGCAGGCTAGATTACTAAATGCTTCTGAGACAATCAGGAGAACATCAAGTGACTGGGTTGAATGATCAGACTACTTTCCCACCAGTACCTTTCTGCCCACTTGAAATGGGCAGAAATCACCTGCTCTAGAATAATTTCCAGACCCACTGAAGACAACCGTTTTAATGTCTGTCATTGTGTATTCCATCTTGTGCTAAGCACCTACCATGATTAATAGCCACAATCCTCAGAAAGCTCCTCTGAGGTAGGTATTATTATACCCCCCACAGTGCATACAAGGAAATGGAGGGACAGAGAGGTTAAGTGCTGGTTCACATTCACACAGATGACTTGAGCTGAGGCTACATTGTTCCAGACAGTCTGGCTCCAGTACCCACACTTGTGAAAATGGAAAAAATGAAGCCATAAAGGAGACTGGAAGCCAGTATGGGGTGAACTGTTATCTTATTTTCAAGTGACAAAAAGACTTTTAAACACAAAACCATAGACAGAAGCCACATGAGAAAAGAGTAATCTGAATATATAAAACACATGTGCATTACAAAGCACAATACATAGAAAAAAAATGATAGTCAGGTAAGGTGGCCCGTGTCTTTAATCCCAGCACTTGGGAGGCAGAGGCAGATGGATGGATCTCTGTGAGTGTGAGGTCAGCCTGGTCTACACAGTGAGTTCTAGGCCAGCCAGGGCTATAGAGTGAGACCCTCTTTCAAAACAAAAACAACACAAAAGCACACAAATGGAGCTGGAGAGATGGCTCAGTGGTTAAGAGCACTGAATGCTCTTCCAGAGGTGGCTTCAATTCCCAGCACCACGTGGCAACTCACAACTATCTGTAACTCTAGTCCCATGGGATCCCACACCCTATTCTGGCCTCTATGGGCACCATATGGTGCACATACAGGCAATACAGGCATACCCATAAAATAAGTAAGTAAAATACACATATCCACAAATGATGAATTTGGAGCAAATGTTTGCCTTAACATATAGCCAATAGAAAGTTATTGTCCTTTCCAAATTAAGATCTGTAGAAAAAAAATCTTGTTACTCTATTAGAAGTGGGAACATACTCATACAACTCTTCTCCACAAAGCACAAATGGCTAATAGTCATTAAAAGTCACCAAAGAGTGCAAAATTCAACAATATAGCAATTTTTACTTATGATGGTAAAGGATTAAAAATGGTAACAGCCACTTAAGATTAGCTCGCATAGAAACAATAGAAAACAAGGCAACACTTTGGAAAAGCAATTCGCAGAGAGAACAACAACAAAAAGCCTTAAAAATGCACAGCCTTCTTCCCCAGCTACTCCATCTTCAGGGTCCAAGGGGTCTGTTGTGCATCTTCACAACAGAAATCTGAATGTCCAACCATCAGCACTTAATTCAGAGTGTGATGTGAGGACAGTCAGGGCAGACATAAAAAATCACGTGCTCATTTTTTAAAGTATGCTACAAAAATGGTATTGATTGAATAAAGCAGGAACAAACCCCAAGTACAGCATGATTCTAATTTGTTTAAAAATACTAACAGCTCACAGTGAGAACTTACCATATACCAGTCACAGGGCCGCACGACTAAGACTGGAGACACGAGATCACCCTAGTCCTGAACTGTCTGTCCTCCACGGACATGGACTCTGGTCACAGTCACATGTCCTTTACTAAACCATGGTTGACCATGCTGTGAAGCACCTTTCTCGAGGGTGTCCTCTTATGTGACACAAGCAAAAGAGCAATCACATGCTAAGACCAACCTGCCTGCTCACAATCCTCCTCCTCCTAGGACAAACAGACCTGACACCCACTTTTGGAAAATGGAGCCCTCGAGCCATTATTAGTAAGTGCCGGTGGTGTATACACATCTCTGTGCTGGATGCTGGCTGGAAAAGCAGGTAAAGAAAAGTGAGCCGAGAGAGAGAGAGAGAGAGAGAGAGAGAGAGAGAGGGAAAGAAGTGGGATACAGCTGCTGAGGATGGAAGGGGCAGAGGAATATAGGCAGAGCCTCAGAAAGACATGGGCAGGGAGTGGGCATTCAAGGGAGAAAGACAGGGACAGACAAGGAAACTTAGTGAGACAGGAAAAGAAGTGGGGGCATTAAGAGGAAAGAAACGAGATGCAGTTCAAGGTTCCAGTTCCAGCTGGACAACATTTTGAGTTGCCCAAAGCTTTGGCATCCATAGAGACCGGCGGTTGATTAGCATCTTTAAAAAATCCTGTCCATCTGTGTATCAAACAGTTTTCTTCTTTTTGCCCCCATCTAAGGACTGACTGTTCCACCTCTCTGGCACTTCAGATAAATAGCATTAGTTTCAAAAGTCCTTACCTGGAGTTCACAGTGGCTGGGTGTTCCCAGCTGCTATCTCCCTGCTACTTTCTCCAGCAGAGCTGAGCCTGGTGGGGGAGAGCAGGGACACTCACCTTGGTGCAATGGACTGACAGAGAAGGATCAGTCTGGCTTGTGGGAAACTGCCACATTATCAAAAACAACTTTGCTTTTATACCGAGAAGAAAAACCACGGCGTGGAAGCCGCAGACCTCTCTCTTCTAATAATTCAATTTTTTTGATGAGTGTGTGTGCTGATAATCACAGGGTGGGGGGGGGTTCTCATAGTTTTTTTTTTCTCTCTCTCTCGCTTTGTTTATTCTTTTCTTATGAGACTTAAACGGAAATTTTGAAATTTTGGGTTTTTTCTTTGCCCTTTACAAGTCATCTGAAAATATGATTTCTTCCCCTCACGACAGAGGTAAAAGGTATCAATGAGATAACAGGGCTCATGAGAAACCACAATTTCTTAAACAAAAGTGTGTAGAGTCAGAAAAAAAAAGGGAAAATAACTCAAAACCCAAAGGCATCCTGAGATAGGTAGAGACACCATTCTGTGCACGGGAGGATGCTTGAGGACCACTGGGTTGAAAAGAAGACGGGATCTGAAGCCCAGCGTTTGGATGGGAAACACCAAAGAAAGAGATGGACTAGTGCTTTGTTTCCACAGGTTTTGCTCTGCCTCAGGCCTCGGTTTTTCCTCAGGTAGAATGAATATGAATGGTCCCCATCTTTCATGTCACCAAAGGTTGGGAGATCTGGACACCTATGTAGCCTTTCTTCCCATAGAAGACAGGAGGTGTGCGATGCAGTTCATGGAGAAAGTGGGGTGTACTCCTACCACAAATTCACAGAATCAACAAGTCTCAGAATCACTGGCTCCTAGAATCTGCTTAGAGTCTCCCCGTGAGGAGGAAAGGATCTCTGCATGATGTTTATGCGTGAGTGCTCTGACCCACCAGCCACCCACCTGCGAACAGCCCCAACGGCCCCATACTAATGCATCCAACTTCACAACAAAGGGCTAGGGGAAGAAAGTCGGTGGCAGAGGGCTTGTTTTACTTGAACAAGGCATCTGGTTCCATCCTCAGTATCACAAAAATGAGATTAAGAAGAAAAAGTCATATACAAGGCAGCCCAGGGTTCCCGTCCTGTCAGGAACAATATATGCATAGCCTGAGGATTCTGAACCGCCCCCCCCCCCCAGCCTTGTTGACATTCTCCTTTGAAAAGCTCCAGTTTCACCCAGCATAGTAACACACGCCAGTAATCCCAGCACCCAGGAGGCTAAAGCAGAAAGATCAAGAGTTTAAGGCTGCCTGGGGCCATAAAGCCAGATTCTGTCTCAAAAACCTAAACAAGAAAAGCAAAGCAAAGCTACAGTTTGCAAAGGTTTAGGATTCTAAGTAACTGTCATACTTTTGGTAGTCAACATTTATGTAAATTTTCCGCATTCCAGCCACAGAGCCCAACATTTCCCCAAACAATCCTCTCCCTTTGGGGTCCATTTCATCATTACTGTATTGCTATTATACTGAGAAGGAAAATGGAGGTGCAACTTGCCCAGGATCACAAAGATGGAAAATAGGGGTCCTTAGCATTGGGTTCTGAAGTGCCCAGTTTTCCTGAAGCCAACAGTGTCGGGTTTAATTTCTAGGATTCGGTGGCAGGGAAGTTCTGGGATTTGGAGACTTCTGGAGCTTGATGCTTGTGAGCATTTAAGGTTTTTATACAAGGCTTTGGCAGCTGCATTTCCTCATTTTGGCACAGATCTGCTCCTTCCAACCACGGCTTAAGACAGAGCAGCCTCCTGACAAGGCGCGGTCAAGGTCAAGAATTCCAGCTTTTGATGCCCCGGCACCCTGCAGAGCTTAGAGTTCCTGCTGTCCAGCTGCACGCCCACCGCGACCTCTTTGCAAGACTGGCCTCAGGCCTGAGGGAGAGAAAGTAGAAATATGTTTTTATTCACATACTAATCTAGTGGCCAATACCCACCCCCTTTACCGTTTCCTTTCTTTGCCCCTTTTTTCCTTATCCCATATCTTCTAAGGTCCACACCCCCCGACACACACACACAAAGAGAGTGACTTTTCTCAACCTACCTCACCTTTCTAGAAAAGACAAGTGTGGAGCTGATGGCCTGGCTTTGTAAAGACAAGAGGGGAAAAAAGCGAATAGAAAAAAAAAGACCTAAAAATATCAGCCAACAACAATAACAACCATTGAAAAAAAAACCCTCAACCCTCCCTACCATTATCTCAAAGCAAAACTTTGACTGGTTGGGGCTTCTAGGTTGGTGGGACATATCTAACACCAAACATGGCCTGTGTGGTGGTTGGAAGCCAAGGGAGGTACCGAGGTGAGAGGGAGGTACAGAGGTGGGATGAAGTCCTCTTTCTTACTCTGGAGGTCTGCAGAGATCCTAGGAGCTTAACAGATGTGGCTGTGTGTGGGAGGGGTGAAGCACATACCTAACAGGGAGTCCTGGGCAGCTGACTCTAGGTGTACCCCAAGGATAATGATCCCTGCTCCTTGTGTACTTGGACCCGAATGGTCCCTGTATCTTCTATGTGACTGAGACAGTTCCAGTTCCCCGCCCTAGCACCTGTCTCTGGAATGGGTGCTTGCTTTCTCAGGGTTCATGGTGTGGTCTGCATCCTCCTTTATATCCCTGTGACCATCTCCCCCTTACTGCCACCCCGTGAGAAAGACTGGACAGAGGGGTTGCAGGAGAAGTGAATGAGGGTTAGTGACACAGATTCCCAGGAGGCTACATGAGTGGGCCTCGGCTGCGGGAGGGTTGAGGTTTTTGAAGCTGAAAGCCAGGCTCTTTGCAGAATAAGGGTTGGTGGTCAAGTTATCAGGGGCGGTATCTCCTTTCCACCTTAACTGTATCTGCCCATGTAGGATGCTGGGGAAGAGGATCTGGAGGGCTGGGGGTTGAAGACAAATGGGTAGAATTGAATAGGTCAGGGAAAGTCCCCAGGGAAAGGAATCTTTGACACAGACCTGGCATAGGTGAGGAAGAGAGCTGTGGAGAGGTCCGCTGAACTGGAGGGAAGGGTCAATGTGGATTGCACGACCTGAGGTGAGTGTACTGGATTTGGGCAGCGTCAGCAAAGAGTCTCGTGTGACTGAAGTGAGCAAAAGCAAGAGGAGCAGAAGGTAAGGTCAAAGGCTATGCATTTTACAACATGGTGAAGGTTTGGCTTTTCCTCTAAGTCGGGAGGAAGCCATGGGAGTGTTGGGAGCAGAGGAGGGACATCACTGTCAGGATTTAAGAGGATACCTTAGATTTCCTAGTGTGGAATAGGGTGTAGGTACATGGGACATAGACCAAGCAGGAGGAGCCTACTACAGCAGCCCAGGTGACTGGCACTGGTGTTGGTTCCGTTGATAGACTGGTAGTGAAAACCTAGATTTGGCATTTTAAAAAATGGTGCTAGAGATGGGGGCCCATATGTTTGCCAGGAAGTGATTCACCACTAAGCTGCACCTAATCATTCTTTAAAAGACAAGGTCACACTTGTAGCCTAGGCTGGCCTTGAATTCAGTGATCCTCCTGCCTCAGCCTGCTGAGTGCTGGAATTACCATATACTGCTTGGGAAATGCTTTGGATAGATAACCTACAGGGTTTGCTAAATAATGAGACTCAAAAGCAAGACCAGGGCACAGCTGATGCCTAAAAATGGGCAGCTAGGATGGAGTCCTGAGATTATTTGTCACCTTGAACTTTCAGGTGGGAGAAAAAGTTCTACCTTATTTAAACCTTCATCATTTCATTATCCTTCTGCTACTTGTAGCTGAACATATTCCTTTCATGACTCTGGACACAGACTGGAGGAGCAGAGAGACTACAAGGGGCCAAGGGCCAAGGGATGGCCTTCCTGTTACGGGTATTGTGAAGGCTAGAGAAAAGCATCCCCTGAAGCCGGCACAAGGCAGACAGTAAGTCCTAATAAGTAAGACAAAAAGGGTGATGTGTGAATGAACATGCTAGCAGAATCTATTCCATCCCCATAGGAGTAAGATCTCAAAGGGAGAATGAAAGAAATAGATGGGAGAACACTCTGGGCAGAGGAGATGGTCTCAGCAGAGATGGGGAAAGAAAGTGGGGAGAGGAAACCACTGTGGGGTGTAAAGTGTCAAAATGAGCAAGAAGGGCAGCATTATCCTGACTCTTATCCACTGGTTGCATGCTGTCAGGGCCAATGTCTGCTGAGTGCAAGTTAGAAAACGCTAATCCTTCAGAGACTTCTATTTTCTATGTTGTGATTGATTTTTTTCCAGTGGTGCCAAGTCCTGAAGAACACCAATGCTCAGTTGGGAACTTTAAGGAACAATCAAGAGCGGTTTTGGCTAGTTGCGCTGCTCACAAAAAGGCTGGGAGGTATTTGTGTGTGTGTGTGTGGGGGGGGAGTGCAGGACACATCCAGTGACTGATGGCAGGGCTGTTTTACTTTGGTCTCACACTACGGTACAATCTAGGCTTTTAGGGGCTCTGGAAATTTGCGGGGTCATGGGGAGTCGTGGAAGGATAAGGAGAAAGTAAACCCATTCCCAGAGGCCTAGTCATTTTATTGGCTGCCTGAATTCTGATTCTATGCTCAACCCCTCAGTAGCTCAGGCTGTCCACGCACCTTCTTCCACTCTAACCTACGTATTGGCCACTTACGCTTTCCTTCACACCACCAACACTACCATCCTTGGCTCTGCTTTCCCATTTTGCCTCTAGAGTCTTCATCCGGCTACATTCTCCCGTTTAGGCATTGGTTAATACCACACTGGCACTGCCCGGAGACTCACAGCCTTCACCCTGGCTCCCCACCTTCACTCCCACCTTCATTCTTTACATGCCCAAGGGTTCGTCTCCCTTACAGTCCCGCCTCCGTGTTTGCTCACACAATATCTTCCAGCCTCCTTTTGGTCTCTGTATTGGCTAGATTCACTCTGTTACCGCCCCTTGAAGCCACAGTGCACTCTCACAAGACTCTCCATTGGCTCACTGCTATCATTATCGTCATCCTGCCTCTACATCATTCGCGTGCAGTTCTCCATTGGCTGTTCTTTTTATCTTTCTTACGTCTCACCGCCTACGCAACCTGCGGATCTCCCACTTTTTGGACCTGTGGGTTCGCTCCCCGCTGCCCCCATCGCTTGTATCCATTCCATCTTCCCGCTGCCCACCATGCCGCTCGTGTTTAGGCTCTCCCCACTAACTGCCACACTTCTGCTAGCTACGTCTTCGCTCCCGCATTAACCCGACTCCGGCCTTTCCATTGATTCGGCGATCATCCCGCCTCCCACACCGCCCACGCTCGGGCGTCCTCATTGGCCGCTAGCTTCTCCTGCTCGGCAGTCACTGCCCACGTCACCCCCGCGTGGCTGTCCATTGGCTGTTGGCTGTACCTGTCTTCATCTCGCCGCCTACGCTCCGCTGGAGCCCCACCCCCTCGCCCTGGCCTTCCCATTGGCTGCCCGCCTTTTCAGGCCCTGCCTCCGCCGGTCCCACCGCCGGTGCCGTCGGTGCCGCCGCCGCCGCCGCCGATATGGCGCGCACGGCCCCTGTGGAGCCACCGCTGCGGCATCCCGCGCCCCCGTCGCCGGCTGCGGGAGAGCCCCGCGCCTCGGTTGAGGCAGCGGTGGCCCCGCGGAGGGTGCTGTTCGCTGACGAGGCCCTGGGGCTGCCTCTGGCGCAGCTACGCCGCTACCGGCCGTGGGGCGGGCCCGGGGCGGGCAAGATGGCGGCGGCGACCGGGCAAGATGGCGGCAGCGGCGGGGCTGATGAGGACGATGATGGCGAGGATGGGGATGAAGGGGAGGAGGAAGAGGAGGCTTGCCCCGATCCCTCGCCGCTGTGCCCCGTTCCCGCTGGCGGGGGGTTTTACCTGGTGCCCACATTTTCGTTGCCGCCCGCGCTGGGCCGTCTGGAGCGATTGGGGCGTGTGATGGTGGAGCTGGAGGCGCTACTGCCGCCTCCTGGAGCGGTCCCCGGGGGTTCCGGGGTGTGGGTGCCTGGGGGGCGCCCGCCGGTGGTGCGCGGGTTGGTGCGCGTGCTGAACCGCTCCTTCGAGAAAGCGGTGCACGTGCGGGCCTCGCACGACGGCTGGGCTTCCTTCTGCGACCACCCAGCGCGCTATGTCCCACGCAGCCCGCCTGGGGCAGGAGTGGGAGGAACAGGAGCAGGAGATCCCCTCCTGGATCCGGGTCTAGGCCTGGGCCCTGGCCAGATGTCTGCCTCCTCGCCCGACGACGGTGGCCGCACTGACCGTTTTGCCTTCCAGCTGCCCTTTGCTGAGGGCGCGGGCGATGGGGCGCGCCTCGACTTCGTGGTGCGCTATGAGACCCCCGAGGGCACTTTCTGGGCCAACAACCATGGCCGCAACTACACTGTCCTGCTCCGGATCGCACCCGCTCCCACACCCACTGATGCCGAAGGGCTGCCCCAGCAGCAGCAGCTGCAGCAGCTGGAGCCACAGCCTGAGTGCCAGGGTCCTGTGGAGGCTGAGGCCAGGCAGCTGAAGAGCTGCATGAAGCCGGTGAGGCGCAGGTAATGTCTGCCAGCGCCACCTCCGCCAACACAGGGCTGGATGTAGAATGGAGGACAAGCATCCCATTCCAGGAGCCCCCCTCCACCCCCCCAGGCCTGCTCTTCAGGACAGGGAGGAGGGTGCATTTGATCAAAGAGTAGGGGAGGCCAAACCTGTGCTAGGTACTGTTTTAAGTACTGGGGTATCATCCATTGTTGAGTTCCACTGTAGAGCCCTGAACAAGACAGACACCTTCCCTGCCCTCAATCATCATGCTAGGCTTCTGTGGGAAACAGTATGAAAAAGCAAACAAGTAGATAAGATAAATAGGGCTAAGGTTAGTACTAAGAAGAAAAAAATCGAGTTAAGGCTCTGGAGAGGGAGTGGCTGCTGTAGGCGCGTTGAGTGAGTTCTTGTGCTCAGTCCTAGCCAGTGATAAAGAAGAGTTATGGAAGAGAGAATTCATAGAGAGTGGAACAGGTAGGACTTTACTGAGGAGGTGGCATGGAGCCCTGAGTGGCATGGAGCAGTGACATACATGAAAGGAAGACGTAGGTAGTTGGAACAGCAAGTTCAAACGTCCTGAGGTGGTTATGAGTTTGGTATGAATGACAGTCCGTGTGCTGGAGTGGAGAGAGCATGCGGTTTGATGGTGCGGACTAAGGGTCTCCCAGTGTGGGGTGTGGAATCTGATTCCTATCTGACATAGCAGGAAGTCAGTTACAGAGGTGGGGAAACTGGTTGAGGAAGTGGTGGTACTTGGCTTTTTAGTTTCAACCATTTCTGGCCTTGAAGTCTATGCAAGCTTCTTTTTTTTTTTTTAACTGTTCCTCTAGTAGTCTGAGGCCTTCTGTAGAGGTGAGGGGCTGAGGCCATAATCTTAAATAGAAGCATTAGCTTTGGCAGAGGCAGAAGCTAATGAGAAGTGGACTTGAAGTGCATGTCTTTTTTGCACACCTCCCATAAGCTTCAGGGGCTGGGAGAAAGGACCATTTATAACCCAGGAGACTGATAGAATGCTTTTCTAGGCCTTCTTAACCAGGGATATAAGGTTTTCAAGTACAGCAGCTAGGCCTGATTTTCTTTGTGGTCATGTAGGTGAGGTGACTCCTTGGGTCAGTTAGTTCTCCGAGAAATGTATGCGTTTTCCTTCTCTGAGGACCGAAAATGGAAATGGGAATGGGAGGTTGCTCTTTTGGCCATTGGAAGCTGCATGATGTGTTGTGGGATCGACTGGTTGTGGTCAGGGGCTTGTTGTGAATGGTTCTGAAAGGTTTAGCTCTTAGCTGATGGACTTGAAGGGTTGAGAACTTGGATTCTGCTGTAAGGTTACCTGGGTTCAAACCCTAGGCCTGCCCTTTTCTAGTGTTGTGACCTTAGCCAATTCTTAACTGCATCGTGCTGTAGGTTACTAAGTATCCCCTCATCTGTAAAATATGTAATTACGGCACATACTGCACAGGGTGAGTAAAAACATTCAGGGTTTAGCCTAGTTCAAAGTCGTGCCAAAAGCGGTGTTAATTAGCATTAATATTTAGATACTCACATACATTCTATGGATTCCCTTCCTGAACTCAGCTTTGTTGTATGGTCTCTTCTCAGTTCTTCACTTCTCAGAGAGGGATGGCATTGACATTGTGTGGTTGAATTGGATGCAGCAACTGTGGGCAAGGTAACTGAGGCATAGCTGTAGCTGTGAAAGGTATGGTGGTCAGTGTTTACTGGTCGCTGGTAAGAGTGGTAGGTCCGTTGTCCTCTGAAGGCCAGCTGAATGTGCTGTTTGTTGTAGGTACGATATTGAGTCTTAGTTGACAGGGAGATGGGGAGCTCAGGGAGATGATCTAGCTTGCTTAAAGTCACTCAGCTAGTAAATGACGAGCGCAGGGAGGAAATGTTAAGGACGTTAGTTTAAAAGTAAATTCTGGATTTCACTGGTGGTGTTCTTAGGTCTTCATCTTTTCCCCTGTACTTGTTTTGTGTGCTTGATGTTTTATTGAGGGATACCAACATGGACGGTACTGATCTTGAGTGCATGGCTCAGAAGATTTACACATGTTTGCACTTCTATAACCACCGCCTAGATTAATAGACTGAGCAGCTCCAGTGCCTCCAGAATCGCCTTCATTTCAATCACTTCTCATCCCAGTTGGCAGTTATGGGAGCCCTGTCTGTAAGATACGACAGTTTGGGTATTGAAGTTTGGTCATTTTCAAGAGTGTGAAAGGAAGGGAACAGACAAATCAAAACCTTGCTAGGCCAAGGTGGGTGGAGAGGGTGTTTTTCTTTTAAAATACATGGGTGGTTTTAAGGAGAAATTGAAGTAGTTCATTTAGACAATTGTTTTGGTAGCTGGCCCCATGCTTGTGGTTCCCAACGTGACTTGAGATATTATTTTAAGTGGGCAGATGGCTTTTTGATAGCTTCTTTATCTTTTGATCTCAGCTCTTGCAAAGGGGAGGCTGGTGTGCACTGCAAGATCAGCGATAAGGTTTTCTTTGTAGGTCGGTGGCTTTCTTGGCAAGTACATTTCAACTTATTATTGTTGTAAGGCCTTTGTGCTGCTGCTGATTTGGAGTGCTGTTGAAGAACAGCTACCCCCTGTGATCTAGCCCTCTGGGGAAATGGTGGTGGACCTCAGGGGATACCCTTTTCTTATCTGTGGGAGGCTTGCTGTAGAGGGCTTCAGAAATGTTGGCTGCAGGCCCACTGTGCAGCTGGGCCGTGACAGGTGGGGTCAGCAGAGATGTTTGGCAGCCATGAGGATATAGTCCAGAGGCTCAGGCATGCTTTCCCTGGGTTGCAGGACCAGGTTTTCAGTACCCATTAGGTTTAGAGATAATCCATCAACAAGCATTTTTTTTGTAGGGCCTGTTATGTGCTGAACACAGGGCTAGGAAGAAGCAAAGAAGACCCAGACTGGATCTAAGATACCCAAGGGCTTGTACTATAGCCAGGTGGCGAGGCAAGGTCAAGCCTTACCAAGTGATACATGGCTGAGCTCCTTTTCTTTGTTAGGTACTTTGCTGAATATTTTTGTATAGTCTCATTCTTGACTGCTTTCTGTGGGCTAGACTGCTTTAATCCCTCTTAACTGCGTGAGTAAATAGCATTGGAGTCCTCAGTGCTAGAACTGGTAATGGATGGAGACCTTCTGGTCTGTCTTGGCTTTATACTCTGAGGAGATGTCCTATTCCTCTTCAAAATAAAGATCAACAAAAGTCTGACGGGCCCTTACCCCCCTCTCCGTTCTCCAGCTTGCCTTCTGCTGTCATCTAGTCTTGCATTATACTGTCTTCTGTTCCTGAGCTCTTGTCACTGTGTCCCTTCTGTCACTCCTCTTGCTTTGGGTCTTTGCTCATACTGTTCGTTTCCCTGAGAATGTGTGTCCTGTACCCCTCAAATTCTCATGTAGACCCCTCAGTTCTAAGAGGGGTTCCTCACGGAAGCCTGTCCACCCCTAGCCTCTCTAAGTTCCTAATTCATATCACTGATCAGCACAGGCAGGTCAAGTTAGAGAATGCCCCAGAGCCTAATGTGAGCCTTACCCCAGGTTCAGGAGCGCCTTCCACCCTGCCTGGTAATCCTGTGCGTCCTTTGATCCGCCCTCAGCTTCTCTCTCATGGGCTCCTCTCACTTATTCTTTACCTTCAGACTTTGCCTTTTGCTTCCTCAAACATAATAGGAACCGTCAGAATGGCATTAACTCCTTGTCACTTAGATCCCCCACATCTGAACACTGACACCCCTCACATTGTCCCTGTTTTAGGCTAGTCCCTGTTCTTTGCCCCAGAGCTTCAGTTTTTGCCATTTGCTCTGGAATCTGAGATAGTAAGCCTCCTTTCTGTCCTTTAGACAGACTTTTCCCTGTCCCACTCACCCGGTCCTCTCTGCTGACCTCAGAACCTCTGACTTAGCCAACCACCTTGCCCTCTGCTTCTGGTCAGTACCTGATGACCACCCTTGTCCCTTCACCCGAAAGTAACCAGTGCTTGCTTCCTCTCCTTGCTCACCTCACATGTTTAGTAATCCCTGGATTTGATCAAATGAGATAGCTTTGTGCCTTTCATTCATTCTTGAAATGGCTAACTAGTCCTACTTCTGTTTCCTCTGTCCCTGGCCTTGGGACCACCACACTCTGCTAGTTTTCCTCAGAAATCTCTGGCCCTTCTCTTTCTCCTCATCCTTTCAGCTTCACTTACCAACTTGATGTCTTCACTTGACTGAATCCTTAGCTTTCTCATGCATAACTGTCTCCCACATACTGCTCTCAAACAACCTCTTATTTCCTGACCACACACGCCCCTCATTTGTTTTCTAAGCATCCTTAAACCCTTGCTGATTCTAGTGTACGCCAGGGCCTAGTGTTCTAGCATGCTCCTTCCTTTTCTAGGGGCTCTGACTTCAGTCTGTAGTGAGACCTTTAGCAGGGTTATTGTGTGACTGCACTGCTAGACTGTAAGCTCCATGAGGGGTAGGGACATGCTCTGCATTGGTGACCGCTGTATTCTCACGGGCCTGCCATGATGCATGGCACTTAGTAGGTGCTCAATAAATATTTGTTGAAATAATGAGTTTGAGTATTTTTTCAAATGTCTCCACATCAAATTCTAAATTTCATAGTTGGGTTTGCTCACCAGTGTGTCTCCTGTCACTATCCCTGACGCACAGCAACGCCTCAGGGGTTTTGAAGTGTCCCTGTGACTGAATGGAAAGCTGAGTCATAGCTGAGCCGACAGCCTGAGGGACATGAATTGAAGCAGGGTGGGCTAGGGGTTATCTGAGTTGTCTGGAGAGAGGATTTCATGTGAAAGTGATGTCCCTTTGTTCCACAGAAAACTGCTAGGGCATCGTGGTTAAGGCCGTGGGCTGGAGGCTGCACACCGGAGCGGCAGAGCAGGGGTCTGGGGCTGTGTAGTAGCCCTCAGTTTGGAACTGCAGAGCTAGGCTAGCCGAGAGGTCCTCCAGCCGGGCATGGCTGGACAAGTTGCTTTTCTCTTAGGAGCCTCAGTTTCTTTGAGTGGGAATTCAGGAGGAATTAGTTGTAAGCACTTTATCGGTGCTTTTCATGCTCCCCCAGTCTATTCAACAACTTGGTGAAATACTACCATCATCTCTTTTAGACAAGAAGACTAAGGTTCAGGCAGTAGATACTGTGCCCCAGGTCACACAGCTGGTATGTAGTAGAGCTGGGATTATTCAACATTGCATTTTCTGGCCATTTATTGAGATGCAAAATCAGTTTGCTAGCTTCCAACAAACATTGGAAATGGTGTAGGAACTAGCACAGTACATAATGCCGTGTAGTAGAGGTAAGTATCGTTGTGGAGGACAGCTGTTGCAGTTCTCAGTGTGTCTGTATTTACTCGTGTGGATGTGCTGGGTTAGGAGGAAAAATGGTTTTCTCACCCTGGGCTGTGACCATAGAAGTGTCAGTGAGATAAAAGAAGCCTGAGGTATGGTAAGTTGCTCCACAGTGCACAAGACCTAGAGTTGGGGCCCACACTTGTTGAAGGCAAGACAGTGTTCTACATAACTTGGTGGCTTTCACAGCTTCCTCACCCCACCCCTTGCCCTACCCCAAAGCACATGGCTTAGGGTAACTAGAATTCCAGGTATCTCGGAGCAACTTTCTGAAGCCATTTCCCCCCACCCCAGACAGCATCATCAGGTTGTCTCCATGGGAGCCGGGCTCTGCGGTGTTTCCCTTTGGGGTTCAGCATATGACCCACTTTGGGCAAGTAAACGTCTTTGAAACTTGGAGGGCTGGGAGTGTTCACACAGGCCACAGAGGACAGTGGTGGCAGTCGTAGGACTGAGGCAACTTGGTATTTCTCTTTGGGACTTGTGAGCCCTCATTTGCTCATTCATCCATTCTCCCTGGCAACTCATCTTTCTGTTCTGTCTTGGCTGGCCTGGCCTGGGGCCATTGCTACCACTTTCTGAAGTCAGGCAGCCATTGAGTTTCTTAATGGCAAGAAGAATTTTCACCCCCAATAGAGTAGTCCATTCTAGAGACGATGGACTTGACTAATGTTCACAGACACTCAAATATGGCATGCCAAGACATCCCCAGCAGCGTGCATGCTGGCCCACTGTGTACTCACGGCCCTTGAGAGGATGCCACATGGCATTTGTGGGACTGGTGCCAAAAGAGCAGGTTTTATTCTTGAAAGTTAAAAGGCACATTGCAGGTACAGTTTTGTTCTTAATCGGCCTCCCCATTTTTCTAAGAACTGTTAGTGCTTTGTGAGTCAGTGTGCACTTACACGTTCCCTTCCTTTCCTTATTTTGATTGCCCTCACAGCTGCCTCCAAAATGGTTACCGTGAAAGACGGTTCAAACACACAACACACACACACACACACACACACGCACACACACACCCTGCCTACTCTTTGAGACAGTGTCTTCAAGTGGGGCCGTTTTTTGAATGTTATCAGTATGGAGTGTAGTTAGTGGCTGGAGACACAGTTCCTTCAATCTTAGTTTCTACATTTGGGAGAAGGAGAGGTTGCTGTTTTGAAGGAAGGTTTTTCAAACGACTTTGATATAGTAATAAAAAGGCCCACAGTGGAGGAGGTGAGGCACAATGGCCCCTGACTCCTTTTCTTCCCAACTCTTTGAGGTTGGGAAAACAACTTGCTTGCTTCTGCTGACTTGGCGGATCTTGGTTTGGACTGTATTTGGAAGGCTTTAGCAGTGGAAGGGGTGTGGTAGCTGAAGAACTTTTTTTAAATTTATTTTTCTTCATCTGCCTAGAAGTCTCTTCTGCTAGTGACTGCTGCTTGTGTCTCTTCATGCACATGTATACTTAACAGAAGCTTGGTTGTCATACACGTCAGGATTAAGCCAGATCACAGGGATGCTTGTGTAGAGCTGGCCTGGGAGGAAGGGTGGCCTTTTTGTCCAGTTGGGAGGGTTTGGGAAGGATTTTATTTTAGAAGACCTCAGTAAGATGATCTAAGAGCCAAAACGAAGGCGAGTGTTTCTGCCAGGCAGAAGCCATGATGCTGTAGACCCAAAGGTCCGAATTTTAGAGCCGCTGAAGAGACTGGCTCAGGACTAAAGTAGTTTTTCCTCAATCTTCTCATCTGTGTTGTGTGGAAGTTTCTGACTGAGCTCCCAGAGTCGCCTGCCACAGGCTCTCTACTATTCAGACAAAAACACCTTTGCTGGGATGCACGAGTCCTAGACTACGGAGAAGGACTAAGTACCCCTTCCAAAGATTGTAGACCCTAGGCCCTTGTGTTAGTTAAAGCTTCCCTCCTCCGGTGTGCTAACAGGTTCCTGTAACTGCTCTCTGGTAGTAGTCTAGCCGTGCATGCCGTGGAACTGGACAAATAATGAAACTGTGGCTGATGGGCAGCTGAAAAACAATCCTCTTGAGAGGGAGGGAAGGAGGGAGGGAGGGAGGGAGGGCATCTACTTGTCTCTTATTATTGGTTCTTCCCTCTATTTCTAGATAGGGCTGGAGGTTGGGTTGGGTACAATCACAGTCTCTTATCCAAACAGCATGAGCTTGGTTAAAACTCTGGGTTTTGATCCTGCCCGTGGAACCTTGAGTTATCAGTTTAGCCTCTGCTTTATCATCCACAAGGCGGCTAGTAGAACTGACCATTTCAAAGAATTTATACGTTCTTCGCTTATCGTCACCATGATTATTAAATTGATACATGTAACACATGTACCCCATTGGCTAACACCAGAGTACTGTGCCCAGACCTGCTAGTGGCATTCTGTTTCTGTGGAGATAATTTTGGTGAGTGAGGTATTTGATTAGGTATTTTCTCAGTTGCAACTTTTTTCGAAAGCATCAGCAGTGCCCTGTTAGCTCTTAGGAAGAAAGCGTTGATCGTTTCCGTTCTCCCAGGTCTCTGAATCCTGTCAGCATTGCTCTTGTAATCATTGTTTCCTTCATTTGTCTTATTTGTGAACATCTGAGATTCCCATGTAGGAATATGAACAGTGATTGCCCCATGATTAAGTCCTACTCCTGGTAGGATCTGGCTGACATACTTGGCCTATGCCTCTCAAGGATCTAACTTGGCTGTCAGAGGAGCAGTTAGACCAATAGATTTCTCCCATTGATTTAGCTACTGCTCTGTATCAGGCCAGATATCTGGCTTTCGATTCTTACTCTGGAGTTCCCTATGCTCCCTATGTTGTATACAAGGAGGCAATGGGTCCTGTCAGACTGGTATGGGGGTCAAGGAGGGGTGGAGAGGAGGACACAGGCCTTTTGGGCTCCCTTCCCGTTCTCCCTTTGCTTGCCTTCTTCACCTCTGCTGCTTCCTGGGTCCCCCAATCTTTTCTGCTTGCCCGTCCCTTAAAAATAGCTTCTGTGATAGCCAGGAGCAAACCCCAAAGAAATGATCCCAAACTGCCCATTGATACTTGGTTTGTAACAATAAAATAAAGGAAACAAGCTAGCTACTCCGTAGGAAGGGAATGGCTACGTAGATAATGGTAAGGCCATTTGATAGGAGCATAAAGCTGCCATTTTTCAATGTTTGCAAAAGTCGATAATGATGTTTCTTACTGTTTAATGGACAAAGCCAGCTGTGAAAGCATGTTCGCAGAATCTAAATGGTTTCAGGGAATGTCTGGAATGAAATTTTCCAAATAGTAACAGTGGTTGCCTCTGGCTCATGTGATTGTTTTGTTTCAGGCATCCTTATGTTTTTCTGTATTTTGTAAAATTTCTACACTGAGTGTATAAGACTTTTATGGTCAAGGGATTAAAAAGCAGCAGAAGAGAAAAATAGCTGGTAGGTGAAGATGAGTCACCACAGAGGCACAGAAGGTGCCCATAGGTGGCAGAACTGTCCTTTCAGGGTGTCAGATTTATGTGCTGTCTCATCTGTCCTACAGGCCTCTTGAGGAGGAGCTGAGGATGAAGAACATGGAGGACAATACCCTTGGGGGTAAGCATCTGCCAGGCTTTGGGAGTTCTGGCCCATTTTCATACCGTAACTCCTTTTCATGGTGCTGGGGGTGGAACCCAGGGTCCGTGTGTACCAGGCAAATGCTCTGCTACGGAGCTATGTCACCTAACCTTTCTAGTGGCCTTTTACCATTTCTTTCCTCCTTGTTTCTTTCTATAAAAAAGAAAAGGTCACCTTCCTTTGACTGCCACAAAAAAGCTTCCAGTGCAAACTTCCAGTTGGTTTCTTAGATGAACAGGATGAGGCTGCTTGTATACCTGTCTTGCTTCAACCTTGCCCTTCTCTTCTCTCTGGCAGAACATCCTGATGTTCAAGAGTCACTGGGTCCCCTGGTGGCCCCCACCCCTCTCCGTCCATGGCCCCAGATGACACTTCAGGTAAGCAGGTCCTTGTAACTTCGGTATGAATAGCCTGGTAGATAGCTCCCAGAGTGACCACAACTGGACCCAGTAGTAGAGCTGACAAGCTCTTGTCTATCCTAGAAGTTGAGTTGGAGGTGGGAGTGAGATCACAAATCCTAGAATTTGATGAGGGTAAGCGAAGGCTGAAATTATTCATTGGGTTTGATTGTTAACTAGCAAGCAGTTAGGGAATACTTGTTCCATATTATAGACACTGAAAACTTAACACAAATGACATCCTTAAGGGGATTGCATGTTTGGGCAGAGACATAATGAAATAATAAATTGCATATACTGTATTTGAGATGAAGATGAGTGCTTAGGGAAAACGGAAGGAGGGAGAGCAAGAGGGTGGAATGGAGGAGGGAGGGGCCTGAGAAATGAGGCTTGAGGGAAATTTAAAGGTGAGAGAAGAGGCTTCCAGGCAAACGCCAAGTTCCTAAGGTGTGCTTAGACTCCTGTATGCTAGAAATAAGAAGACTGAGCTAGCCAGCGGTGGCACAGCCTCTAATCCCAGCACTTAGGAGGCAGAAGCTGGTAGATCTGAGTTCAAGGGCAGCCTGGTCTACAGAGTAACTTCCAGGACAGTCAGGACTACACAGAGAAAAGTTGTCTTGAACAAACAAACAAACAAACAAAACAAAGCAAAGCAAAGAAAGAAGACTATTGCAGAAGTAGAATGAAGTGGGGGGCAAAGTGGACCGGTGAGGAGTGAGGTCAAGGAGGCAGCAGCGGACAGACTGGGTGGGGCACGGGAGGCAGGGTGAGGACTTAGGCATTTTTACTCTCAGTGAGGAGGAGACAAGGGAGGGTCGTGAGCAGAGGAGGAATGTGACCTGCTGTGGGACCCTGTTAGAGGAGGGTGAGAAACAGGGACTCCAGGAAAGAGAAAACTGGTGAACCGTGATGCTGTTGGCAGGGGAGGAGGAGATATTGGACACATGTGTGTTTTAACTTTTGTTTATAAAGCTTTTAAAGTACAAGTATATATAAAAGTAAAGAGCCTAGTATAATGAACACTCATCACCCAGCTTCGACACTTACTGGCATGTGCCCATTCCTACTTTATAGCATAGCTCTTTCTCTTCCCGTTTCCTAGAGAATGATTTTGGAAAAAATTCAGATACCATTCAATTTGTGAATTCTGTAGTTTGCTTCTCAGAAAAATAACTGTAAAACAAAACAAAACAAACCCCAATGATTGTGCCATGATCACACCTTTGAAAGTTAACAGTGTTCCTTCATATCATTAATGATTGGGTTAGTGATCCAATTTTCTTAAGTATATTCCCAGGACCCAAACAAGGTGATAAATTGTATTTCTTCTTCATTTTCTTTTCTGTTTTTTCTCTCTTTTCTTCCTTCCTTATTTCTTTCTTTCTTTTTCCTATTCTCTCTCTCTCTCTCTCTCTCTCTCTCTCTCTCTCTCTCTGAGACAGGGTTTCTCTATGTAGCCCTAGCTGTCCTGGAACTCACTCAGTAGACCAGACTGGCCTTGAACTTGGAGATCCACCAGCCTCTGCCTCCTGAGTGCTGAGATTAAACTGCCCAGCTGATACATTATATTTTGTCTCAATAGGTGTCTTTACTTTTTAATATCCCAAAGTTTCTTCATTGTAGTTTGTTTACTAAACCCTGTTTGTCATGTAGAGGTCTATGCAGTCTGGGTTTGGCTGATTCCATTCAGGTGGAAACACATTTCTTTTCTTTTTTATTAAAATTTTAAACTTTATTTTACATACCAACCACAGTTTCCACTCCCTCCTCTCCTCCCATTCCCTTTCCTTCCCCGACCTCCTTTTTACCCACCACATTTCTTATTCCATTTAAAATTTTTAAATTACATTTATTTATTTATTTTGGTTTTGTGAGACAGAGTTTCTCTGTGTAACAGCCCTGACAGTCCCGGAATTAACTCTTGTAGACCAGGCTGGCCTAGAACTCACAGAGATCTACCTGCCTCTGCCTCCTGAGCACTGGGATTAATGGCATGTGCCAATACCACCCAGCTATTTATTTATTGTGTGTGTGTGTCTGTGCACAGGTGTGTGCATGCCACAGTGTGTGTGTGTGTGTGTGTGTGTGTGTGTGTGTCACGGTCACAGGACAACTTGTAGGAGTTAGTTCTCTCCTTCTATGGTGTGGGTCCTGGGAATCGTACTCAGACTGTCAGGCTTGGTGGCACGTGCCCTTGCCTACTGAGCCATCTTGCTACCATAACCCTCTTACTCTATTTTCATTAATTCATTAATCTTATTTACTTCAGTGTTTTATTAAATTGCATTTACTAAACCATTATTTTTGCTAAATATATTTGTTCAATGTTGTCTAGCATTATGAAATTGACTTAAACAGAGCTCATTCTATTAAGTTCTATTAAATTCTGTCATTCTACTTCTTTTATTGGCTGGACTTTTTCTCTGAAGAAAATTATGACACAGTCATTCATTCATGGATTCAAAACTTATTTGTTGACTCTGAATCCACTGCATTTGTTTTTTTTTTTTCATGATTACATGGAAGTATCTCTGGCCAGGAGTAGTCTTTTTTTCTGTGTCTTTGTACTTACTAGCACTTCCCGTTATTCTGTGAGCCTCTTCTCACGTCTTGCTACAATTATATATCATGGTCTTGTACTTTGCCTGCTCCAAACCTGGAGAAAGCAGTCTTACTAAGAAGCCTTGGTTCCTTTCAGTGGAGAACCATGTCTGGAGATTCAGATGGGGTTCAGCAGGACTGTTGCTACTAGACTGAGCATTGTTTTCAAAGACAATTAGGAAGTAAATATTAATGGTTTATTACATTTATGTGAGTGAGTATACAACTTGTAGGGATTGGCTCTTTCTTTTCCAACACAGGGGCCCTGGGGATCAAACTCAGGTTATCATATTTGGCAGCAAATGCTGTTGCCCATCCTGAAATTGAAATTTTGAAATGTATGCCCTGGCAATGCTGAATGCATGGGCAGCCCGTATATGGTGGTTCTGTTGAACTTGTTCATATTGGGTTTTGAGGTCTAAGTTGATGAGGACAACTGACCAGGTCTCTTCCTCAAGAGGGCACCAGATCTCATTACAGATGGTTGTGAGCCACCATGTGGTTGCTGGGAATTGAACTCAGGACCTTTGGAAGAGCAGGCAGTGCTCTTAACCACTAAGCCATCCTACCAACCCATAATAAATATTTTTAAAAGAGAAAACCGATCATGAATTCATTTGTTCCTGACAGTCATTCACTGAGTACAGATACCCAGTGAATCACTTTAGCACTATCACCTGCAAGAAGAGGTCTCTGTGTATTTGCCCAAACATGATCAAGTCTTTGGCAGTTAGAGAATCACAGGGGGTTCTTGGACATATTTTTGCCTGGAAAACTCTAGGGACTGGGTGTGGGGTGTTACCAGTTCTTACTGTCTCTTCTTGTTCCCTCCCCTCTTCTACTTCCCTATGCTCATACTGGAAACAGGTTTCTGAAGCTACAGTGACCAGAAACCCTCAAGAAGGCTGCAACATCCCTAGAAGCAACCCACCGGTGGCTTTTACAGAGGTCCTCCAGACACCAGCCATCAGGATTCCTCCATCTACCCGTGGCCTGGGTGGCCCCCCCAGGGACCAGGCCTCAGGGCCAGATGCAAGCGATAGAGCCACTGGGCCCTTCCTGGAACCCAGTCAGCACCAGGTGGAGGCCACGTGGGAAAGCGGAGGGGGTCGAAAGGCCCCCACGGTGGGGGCTGTGACAGATGAGCCCGTTCGGGGTCTGGAGATTGTGAGTGGGTTGGAGGAGTTGCTTGGTGAAGACACCATTGACCAGGAGTTGGAGCAGCTCTACCTGTCTCATCTGAGCCGCTTGCGGGCTGCTGTGGCATCAGGGGGTGGCGGGGAGGGCTCTACAGATGGGGGGACGTCCCCCAGCCATTCCCTGGGCATACTCACGGACCGTGACCTGATCTTGAAGTGGCCTGGCCCTGAGAGGGCCCTGAACAGTGCCCTGGCCGAGGAGATCACGCTGCACTATGCGCGCCTGGGATGTGGCGTGGAGCTCATCAAGGACACTGAGGACCCTGATGACGAGGGGGAGGGCGAAGAGGGGCTCTCCATCACTCCCTCTAGCCCTGACGGAGACAGCCCTAAGGAATCACCTCCAGAAATCCTCTCTGGGGCGCGCTCTGTGGGAGATGTGTGGCTCCCATGGGCTGGGGGCTCCAGATGTGACAGCCCTGTGGTTCTGGGAACACAGGGACAGTTTACTGAGAATCCAGAGAAAGGGGTGGGCAAGGATGTCAACTCTTTGCATATGAATAGGCCCATGGTTGGGGTGACCAGGTCCCCCGGGACAGAAGCCCGTATGGAGGTTCCTACTGAGTGGACAGGCAGCTTGATATCTATTTCTGATAATGAGCCGGCTGCCCCAGCTCTGCCAGAGCAGAGCGCTGCTCTCCTTAGTCCCCCGGGGACTGAAGTTTGTCCTAGTGTAGCCAGCCCTCATGTGACCTCCCAGGATGAAGAGGGTGGAAGCCTAAACCCTGAGTCCCCAGAGAGGTCTCCCATGCCAGCAGCCCCTGCAGAATGTATGTGTGGATTGGCTCCTCAGCTTTGGGGGCCCTTGACTCAAACTCTGGGTGTCCTGGCTGGGCTAGTTGTGGTTCCTGTGGCTTTGAACAGTGGTATGTCCCTTCTGGTGCTTGTGCTGTGCCTCTCTCTGGCCTGGTTCTCGTAGGGACTGCCTGTAGGATCAGTGACAGCCGATTTCCTCCTCTTCGGGGTCTGGAGATTTGCAGTCCTTCTGTCACCCCGAAGAGTTGAGATGTAGCCGGTGTAGTGAGGGACTTCGGTCCTTTGGTTTTGAGAGTGCTTGACTGGAGAGAGGCCTTCCCAGCTCTGAGCTGTCTGTAGTCAGCGCCAGGCTTCCCGCAGTAGAGCTTGTGAAGTGGAAGGAATGGCGGATCGTGTGAGAAATTTTAGAATGGAACCAGGCATGCCCCCCAACCCCCGAGCCTGTATTTATTTTTGTATAATTCTCTGGATGAGGGAGAGTGGTCATGAGCTGGTCTTGGGGCACAATTACCCAGAGATATATTTATTAACAGCCAATCTGTGCAACCTGCTGGAGCTTTATTTTTAATTTAATTTATATAGAGTACCTATTATTATATGCCACAATAGAGCTCTATGGGAAATGATGTGTCTTGCTGTGCTGGTCTCCTGTTTGGGCCTGAGTGTGTAGGGTGGTCACATTCTGGGGAATTATCATGGTCCATGGTGGGAGTGGAGATGGCCATGGCCATGCCTACTGCTGCCTCCTCAATGTGTTCTTGAGGATCTGTATCTCTTTGCCTTGTGGTCCTAATATATGTGGTCCTTTGGTCGTGTGTATCTTGTCTGTGGGAGCCTGTGTCTGTGTATATGGGTGGTTGTGGTGGGAGCCAAGAAGAAGAGTATTGGCCACATGAAGTTTTGGTATTAGTCACGTGTCTGCAGTGGTGACTGTGGTCATCTGTAAATATGGAGACATGGATTAGCCACAAGGTTTTGAGGTTACTGAAAAATAAAAGCTTTTGACACCAGCAGGGAGACCTCTCAAGCCCCCAAATGGGGAAGGCCCCAGAAAGAAACTAATGTACTGTGAAAAATTTGTATCAGATTTGTTGTCCACAGACATTGCATTTCTACTCCAAACAGGAAACTAAGAAGCTTTAATAGAAAGGTTAGATACATTTATTGCATGCAAATAAAAACTCTTGGCATAGCAAAATAAAACACAATATATTTATTTACTTCCCTTTACAGCAAACCTTTTAAAAGTGCTAATTGTTTTGGCGATTTATTTATTTATTTAGCAGAGTCTCAGACTGGCTGGGAGCTCACTGTCCTGCTGATGCAGCCTCCTAGCAGTGAGGTTACAGATGTGTGTCAGCATATACGCCCAGTGGCACAACAAAACTTTTTAAAAGAATTATTGTAGCAGCTTTCTCCATTCTTTTGTATTCTGTCAATACCCCTATGTCTTTCTGAAATAGCCCCAATCTGTATTTTTCCCCAGCAATTTAAAAAGTGGTACTGCTGTTATAGCAACAGTTACGCCCCAGATATTTCTCCATTCTTTTCTATTCTGCTAACACCCCATGCCTTTCTGAAATAGCCCCAACCTGTATTTTTTCCCCAGCAATTTAAAATTGCTGCTGCTGTTACAGCGACAGTTAGGCCCCATATCTCATCTTACATAGATTCCTGGCAGCATTTCACGGTTGTTATTTTTATTCCCAGCTTTTTCTTCACTTAGTTTCCAGGATGCCACACGCTCCTAGCTTTCCCACTACTCACTGGCTAGTCTAGAATAGTGCCCATCAAGTATGTCTGCCTAGGAAATGACCATTGAAGGAACAGACACGTGTATAACGAAATACAGAGAACTGTGGTTACAGTTTCAGCTTAGCTTCGCAAGTGCTGACTGACTGGGCACCTCTGCTCTGTGGACACCAAGTGAAGATCTCACAGTCCTGTGGTGGCGAGAGGTACAGATAAGAAGTCTCTGAGCAGTGTGCTCAGTGCACTAACAGTGCTAAGTATTATGGGCCGGGAAAGCCCAGGACAGGTGCTCTGCCTAGTCGAGAACTCTGGAAATCTTGGAGGATTTGATGCCAGAGTTCCCCAAAGTGAGGAAGAGTCTGGCAAACAGTGAAGGGGAGAAGAGGACCAGTCAGAAGGAATAGGCTTGTGGCATGAAGGGAAAAAAACAGCTAGTGAGAAATTCAACACACCTGGTTTTCAAGCATTATTATTTTTTATACAGCTTCTCTGTAGCCCAACTTGGTCTTGAATAATGATCGCCCTGCTTCAGCCCCCTGGGTGTTGAGTTTACAGCATTAATTACCATGCCTGACCTCCAGAAGGTATTTTGACGTCTCAGATGCCAATGTCTGTGTCTTAGGTATAGTTTCTGTTGCTGCAGTGAAGCAGCATGACGATAAACAGCTTGCGGAGGATAGGGTTTGTTTCAGCTTCCAGTTTCACAGTATAGTCCATCACTGAGGGAAGTCAGGAACTCAAATAGGGCAGGAGCCTGGAGACAGGAGCTGATGCAGAGGCCCCGGAGCAGTGTTGCTTACTGGCTTGCTCCTCATGGCTTGCTCAGCCTGCTTTTGTATAGAACTTAGGACCACCAGCCTAGTGATGGAACCACCCACAATGGGCTGGGTCTTCTCCCATCAATCACTAATTAATAAAATGCCTTACAGCTGGATCATATGGAGGACTTTGTTGATGCTCCCCCCTTTCAGTTGACTCTAGTTTGTATGTCAAGTTGGCATAACACCAGTGGACACAGTCCAGATAGCTATGACTTTATTTTGATGTGATTTTTTTTTGAGACTGGCTCTTGCTTTGTAGTCCCAGGCCGGCCCTGATCTGTCCATCCTTCTGCCTCAGCCTCCCAGGTACTAGGATTACATGCCTGACTTTATTTGATAATTTTATGATTGTTTGAAAGTGTTCCTTATGCCAAATTGTTTGAAAAAAAGACAAATTGCTATCAATGTATATATAATTTATGAAATGTGTCCCCCAAAGGAGCAGAAAGCTTTAAGTAGTTTTATAACCACTGAGGGTGTACTCCTTTTCTACACCATGGAATTACTGTTGGAAAAGTGGAGTTATTTGTTACTTGGGTTTTAAAATAGTACACCCTCAATTCATCTAATGGGGCTGATAGAATCTTAATATTTTAAGAATCTAATGAACTGAAAATAATAGCAACAAAACCATCTCATGAATATAGACAAAAATATTCTAAATCAAATGCTTGCTAAGTCCAATATATTTCTTAAAAAGTCTAAAGTGAGCAAATTTAGCCTGGCATGGTGATGTATGCTTCAATTTCCAGCTTTCTGAAGGTTGAAGCAGGAGGATTGCAACTTTGAGGCCAGTCTCTGCTACAGAATATGTTCAAGACCAGTCTTGGCTATAGAGCAAAACACTGTCTCAAAAAATTTGGCGAAAAAAAAAAGACCAAGTTGGATTTATTTCTAATATGTCATGTATTTTAATATTTGAAATAACACAAATACCCTCATTAGCATATTAAAGGAGGAAAACCACAGGAACTAGAGAGATGGCTCAGCAGTTAAGAGCACATGGTGCTCTTTCAGAGGACCTGGGTTCAACCCCCAGCACACATCTGGTGGCTCACAACCATCTGTAAATACTAGTTCTAGGGGATCCAATCCTCTTCTGGCCCTCGCCAGGCACACACATTGTGCACATTCAGGCAAACACCTATACACAAAATAAAAAAAGAAAAGTTACAATTGTGTCAATATTTAGAGGGTTAGATAAAATTCAACATTTATTTATGATTTTTTTCAAATCAAATTTGGCAAAACTGCCAAATGAATTTTCTCGGCAGAAAGCTTATCTAGGAAGGTTTTCAATGGACTGCATACTTCGACTGAAATGTTGAATAGATTTGACACTGGAGCTGCAGTAAGGCTACTGCTATCATTTATAGTCAACATTGTACTCAAGGTCCAGCACAATGAAGACATGAAAAAACATTTAGGAGCCAGCGAGATGGCTCAGTGGTTAAAGGTACTTGCTACCAAGCCTGATGACCTGAGTTCGATCCCTGAGGTCCACATGGTCTAATGAGAGATCTCCACACACATGCTGTGAGACATGTCCCCCATAAATAAACCTTATAACAGTTTATGAAGAAGAAAACATTTGAACGTTGGAAACAAGGAAGAGAATTATCAATATTTGTAGGTTATACCATTATGTATGTGGAAAAGCTAAAATAGTCTTTGAAAGAGTTTAGGATGATTGATTAATTTAGAAAAATTTCTGTATACAAAATCTATATTTAAAAGTCTTTTTGGCTTGGGTTGGAACTGTAGTTCAGTGGTAGAATGCTTAACAGGTGTGAAGACCCCAGTCCCATCACAAACACCAGAAAAATAGGGTTTTATAGTCAGACAGCAGAAAATTTTAATAAACCATTCATACAGCTTAGAACTTAGCAAGTAAGGGCAATATCTTTTTGGAAAAATTACAAAACCTAATTGAAGAATTTTAAAGACTGAAGTAGATTCACATATTCATTGGAAGAATCAGGATGGTAAAGCCGTCGTGACCCTCTGACCAGTGGTCCTCAACCTTCCTAAGCGCTGCAACTCTTAACTAAGTTCCTCGTGTTGTGCTGACTCCCAAACAGGACATTATCTTGTTGTTACTTCATAACTGTAACTTTGCTACTGTTATGAAATGTAATGCAAATATATGATATACAGGATATCTGCTATGTGATCCCTGTGAATGGGTTGTTCAACAGGTTGAGAACCTCTGCTCCGAACTGTTTTGTAAATTCAATGTAAACCCAATTAGAATTTGTGGGTGCATTCATATTGTGACAAATTAATTTTTTTTTGTTTTTGTAGCTTTGGAATCTGTTCTGGAACTCACTCTGTAGACCAGGCTGGCCTCGAACTCACAGAGATCTGCCTGCTTTCTGCCTCCTGAGTGCTGGGATTAAAAGCATGCGCCATCACGGCCTGGCAACACATTAATTCTTACATGTGTATGGAATGAGACATAAAGGTACATTAATCCAGGTGGTGCAATATTGTTCAAGCCTAGGTAAATAGGTGGTCTCAGATAACACTCATATGTAGACATAGAATCAGTGATTAAGAAAAGATTCTAGACCAGTAGGGGAACAGTGAAACTTTTAATGAATGGAACAATTGGGTGTCTACTTTGGAAGAAATGAATTTTGATCCCTATATCATAAATAAAAACTCTCTGTGAATTAAAACATAAATATGCAAAGGAAAAGAAAATGACTTTATAATATGACTCAAAGTTGTTCTTTGAGGTGTTGGGGGTCAAGGTTTCATTCTGTGCAAAGATAAGCACTGTAACCCAGCTATACCTAATCCTCAGCTGTGAAAAGTGTTTTATGCTCAGGATAGAAAAGTTTCCTCCAACAAGACACAAAGAACACTAACCATAAATGAAAACTGTAAAACATTAAATGGCATTAGGAATACCTACTGACCAAGGGATACAAGTAACATTTTGGGAGAAGCCAATGGAAGCATGTCTAACTGATGAAGGGCTTAATCCTAGAATGTACTGAAAACTACAAAGAGAAAAATCTAGGGCCCAAACAGGTATATTAATTACTTGTGACATTCACAAAATGGAATATTGTGCAATGAGAAGGCAAGATCTCCCACTGCATGACCTGGGCGAATCACACGGCTGTGAGGTTGAGCGAAAAGAGCCAAATATGTATTTATATATTATGTGAACCATTTAATCAAAGTTCATAAACAAGTAAAACTAATGCATTACCATGTGAAAAAAATGTAAAGAAAGGTGAGGGGATAACTACAAAGTCACTGTGCACTCCCTCTGTGGGAGGGAGGGGTGTGGTTAGGAAGGAGCCTACAAGACTTGTGAGATGTCCATTATTCAATATTGTTCACTTTGGCTGTGACTCATGGATGTACAGCTTATTTTGTCTAGTTATTCACTTTCAAAGTGTACGTTTAGAGGCTGAAGAGGTGACTCAGTAGTTAAGAGTACTTGCTGCTCTTTCAGAGGGCCTGAGTTCAGTTCCTAGCATCTATATCAAACAGCTGACAAACTGTGTCTGACTCCAGCTCCAGGGGATCTGATGTCTCTGGTCTCTGCGGGCACTTGCACTCATGCGTGCACAAGACTCAAGAACATACAAACACACGTACACACCTACACATAATTAAAACATTGCAACTCTTAAAATGTATGTTTGTATTTTAGAGTCTCAGGCAACAAAGCGAATCGAGCCAAACTTCGGTGAGGAGAGGGAGTAGCGCATGGCTCCCAGCAATCCCAGTCTGGTCTAAGCATGAAGTATAGGGGACCTGCTGCCTTCCGAAGCCCCCCTGGGTTCAGTCTCTTGCCTTCTTTCCTGGCTGCCCCAGGAGCTTCCCCATCCCTGTTCGGGTAGGTGATGCCGTGAGGAATCAGCCTGTATCCTGAAATGGTTGTGACGCAGGGCCTCCTATCTCCCAGGCCACGGGTGACACATGCTCATCTTGTCCTCGGATGATGAAGTTCATGTCCTCTTGGGCCTCGTTACTCCCATCATTAACCAGGACATCCAAAAGCCTGGTTGTATGACTAGAACAGAATTATTAGTTCTCTCAGAGTGTCAGTTCTTCATTCATAAGAGGGATTTGGTACCCCCTGGACTGGGTGATTGCACCCTCTGGGGGAAGCTTGTAACATGACCTTCCTCAGACCCACATTCATTTAGTGGATGTAGTGTTTGATGTAGCATAGCAGGACTGGCAAGGGCAGAGGCTAGAATGACAGCCTCCTGGACTGAGTCTTCCCAGCCATCACCCAATGGATCCGTTCTTTCTGCCTCCCGTGGCTCGTCTGTTGTCAGGGAGTAACTTTTCTCCTCAAACAGTTCTCTGAAGTTGAAAGGAGACAAGTCTGTCAGTCACTGACTTACGTTTTTATTTCCGTAATAAAACACCATGACCAGAGCAACTTATAGAAGGAAGGGTTTCTGTTGGGATTACATTTCCAGAGGGCTAAGAGTCCATCATGATGGGGCAGCACGGCAGCAAGTAGCAGCGGGCATGCTGCCTGGAGCAACAGCTGAGAGCTCACACCTCAAACCTCACACAGGAAGCAGAGAGAGTGGAACTTGAAATGACGTAACTTTTTTTTTTTTTTTTGGTTTTTCAAGACAGGGTTTCTCTGTAGCTTTGGAGCCTGTCTTTGGAACTAGCTCTTGTAGACCAGGCTGACCTCGAACTCACAGAGATCCACCCGCTTCTGCCTCCCGAGTGCTGGGATTAAAGGAGTGTGCCACCACCGCCTGGCTGTAGTAAGTCTTTTGAAACCTCAAAGCCCACCTCCAGTGACATACTTCCTCCAGAAAGGTCGCATTTTTTAATCCTCGCCAAACAGCCACCAACTGGGGACCAAAAGCACCGCAGCCAGTGACAATGTCCATCTTTCACGAAAGAAGCTTGTGTTCGAGCTGGCCATTGTCATCACTCATAAGGATTTACAGCTGATGTCCTCACAGCAATTGTTCCCAATCTGTGCATGGATTGTTACAATGTCAATGATGTGCAGGGTGAGGGCCTCCAAGGACCTTCCTGAGCTGGTCTCTAGGGGACTAGCACCTGCCCAGTGTCTCAGTCACTGAGGCCCACCACATGGTAGGCTGGGTGTTTCTGACATAGATGGCCCCGAGGGAGGGAGAGGAGCAGGAAAGGATGGGAGACTGGCTCATGTTCCCGCCTGAATTAGTTTTCTGCTCCTGTTGCAGATTTACAACAAACTTAGAGAGGCCCAGACCCACAAATAGTCACTACTTTATTTCTGAAGCAGCATAATGTTAGATTTCTGAGATAAAGAGACATGAAGCCAAAAGAGACAAGAAACCGACTTCAACAGACTGGACTGTACATTCCTTTTTCTTTCATTGTATTATTTTATTATTTTTTAAAAGCTTATTACAATGTACAAGAGGCTCCAGGATAACACTTCATTCTAACTATAGGTGGTAAAGATGTTGTAGTAGGGAATCCAGATGTTTCACAGGCTCCAGGATAACACTTCATTCTAGCTGTAGATGGCAAAGATGTTATCTCAGGGAATCCAGATGTTTAAATAGGAATGGAAGAGGGTCACCATCATCTCTGGTATGAGGAACAGCTGACTTTTTGCCAGATTTCTTACTCCCACCTGTGGCCAGGGGTCCCTTCCCCGCGGCCTTGGCTTTTAGCTCCTCGAGCTTCTTCTGCTCCTGTTTTTGTTTTACTTGAAAGCCGTACCTTCCGCGTCCGTTTCCTTGGCCTGCTTCTTGGGCTGCTTCAGGGGTTTCTTTGTGCCACCTTCCCGGCCCGACATGGCACCTCCAGACACCCCTTCTTCAGACCCTGGTTCTAAGCCCTGAACTGTATATTTCCAGCAGCAAGGAGCAGATAGCAGAAAAAGGGTGTCTGCTGAAGGGGAAGGGGTACTTAGGGTTTCTATAGGAGGTTTGGAGAATGGGAAATTAAATGCAGCTGCTGTAGCTACATGTAAGCCTGCAGTTTATCCTTCATGGAGTCGTTTGTCCAGACAAGGCAATATTTTTTTTCCCTTTAGAAACTGCTTTGCCCTGGCTACCAGGATGTGGGTGATAGTGGCTGATTGAGCGACAGTAGCAGTGAGGGGGGAGGGGCTGGAGTTTCAACATAGGATCTTGGTCAGGGTCTGGCAGAGATGGTCAAGGCTTACTCTAACAGTCCGAGGTCTCATAGGTTTGTAAGCTGGTCCTTCAGGAGGAGCTAGGGCATTGGTTCTCAACCTGTGGGCCGTGACCCCTGAGAGGTTGCATATCAGTTATCCTGCATATCAGTTATTTACATTACAATTCATAATAGTAGCAAAATTACAGTTATGAGGTAGCAATGAAAATGATTTCATAGCTGGGGAGTCACCACGGCATGAGGAGTCATATTAAATGGTTGACGCTCCTAGAGTCATTGACCATTTAATACGTCATTCATCTTCTTGCCTCCCCAAGTTGTAGCTGCATCCTGCAGCCCTTGGCTCATGTTCTCATCCTCAGTATTCGGAGCCAGTCATGGCCAGTCAAGTGGAGAACAGAACTTCTAGTGGACAGCATGGCACAGTCAAATGACAGGGAGCTGTTCTGGTGGTAATGACGCTGTGAGCGTTTCCCCCGCCCTTCCTCTGCCCCAGGTGCCACTGAGCACGCCTTGTGAGCCGTATTTTCCTTACACCAAGCCCAGGAATGGAGAGTCTACATTGACTACAAGCTAACTGATGAAGAGACCAAGGCTCTGGGGCTCTGAGTTCTCCTCAGCCCTGAGCACAGTTCGCTGTGGCCTTTCCGGGTCATCCGTTCCCTCTTCTTCCTTGTTTAGCGTCTGCACCTCATAATGGTCCCTGTTCTCTCTGTTCTCAGTTTTCAGCCCAGCTGACATCTGCCTCCATTCTACAGGGTGGCTGTGGTCCAGGATGAGGACAGTTCCATAGCTGACCTTCCTGTTAATGAAAGTGGCCTTCTCTTCTTCTTCCCTTCTTCCCTTCCCTTCCCTTCCCTTCCCTTCCCTTCCCTTCCCTTCCCTTCCCTTCCCTTCCCTTCCCTTCCCTTCCCTTCCCTTCCCTTCCCTTCCCTTCCCTTCCCTTCCCTTCCCAAGGGAAGCCTGTGGCCCATGGTGGTCATGGTCCCACAGTGGGACCGTAGTGCCATTGGACTTGGTTCAACCCTGAACAACCCACATTATAGTAATGTCCACTTTTGCTAGAAGGGTGCACTCTATCTCCCAAACAGGGAAGGCTTCAGAGGACAGAGAGGAGGGTCAGTCTTTTCCTTTTTACATTTTTTATTTGAAAAAAATGTCTTTTTTGTTTGTTTTTTGAGACAGGGTTTCTCTGTGTAATAGTCCTAGCTGTCCTGGAACTCACTTTGTAGATCAGGCTGGCCTCAAACTCACTGAGTGAAAAAAATTACTATTATTTTGAAAAAAAATTATTTAAAGTTCAACAATTTATTGTTTTATTGTGTGTGTATGTGTGCATGCATGTATGCAGGTATACATTTATGCACACGATTTATGGAGGTCAGACAAGATACACACAGGATCAGACCATGTGTGATTGCTGGCCACTCTAACTTGGTTCTCATGGTTTCACAGCAAATGTTCTTAACCACAGAACCTGCTCTTCAGACCGCAGCAAGTACATTTCAAACAGCCACTTCTCTACTCTGTGTTATGAGGGTCTGTGTACCACATGCATGTCTGGTGCCCGCAGAGGTCAGAAGATAGCATGGGATCCCTTGGAACTGGAGTCACAGCTGGTTGTGAGCCACCATCTGGGTGCTAAGAATGGAACCCGGGGCCTCTACAAGAGCAACACGTGCTTTTAAATGCCGAGACATCTCCCCAGCTCCCCCACAACATTTTTTTTCACGTAAATCATGACTCTCACATTTATGTTAATCACATGTTTAAAGCGGCGGGGAGGGGGGTATCATACACAGTAGAGAAGGCAGCCCAAAGCAAGAGAACACCAAAGCGGAGACCGGAAAAAGAACCAGACAAGGCTAGTAACTGGGGGGGGGGGGTCACCCTTTCTGCTGCCCTATCTGTTAGCCCTTTAGAAGGCCAGCCTAACCTCAGGCTCCGGCAACAGCACAACGTATTTTCAGAGCAAGTAGCTTGACTGGAATCAAAAATAAATTGGGAATGGAGCACCATGGCTGAGCTTAGAGCCTGAAGCTCTGTAAGAAGTAACTGCCATTTGAAAAGATTAAAAGCCTCAGTTTGATAAGTGGGGCAAACTAGATGGACGGTGGAACCGGCAAGAACGACCCCATTACCATAAGCTGGCTTCCTGTAGCAGAGCTAACGAGCACCCCAGACTCTTGTCTAGGAAAAGGTCAGAGCTCATCTGTCTGCTTTGGCCTTTCTAATTACCTTGCAAGCTAAGGGCCGGAACAAAAACACATCTTCGAAACTCAGAGCCCTGACAGCTCCGCTCCAGTGTTGCTTTCTCATCTACAGCAGTCATCTTGGCAGTAGGACCTAGCTTCCAATAAAACTCCTGGATTTGTGTGCTTAGTTCAAGGACCACCAGGAGAAATAGAGTTGAAATCGTGGACAGCCTAGCTAGGTGTCTCTGTTGCCTTGTCCCCCTCGTCTCTGATCCCCACGTATACTGTTCATGTTTCCACACTGCAGTTACCCCTTTTCCACAGCTCAAAAAATGAAGAACCATTGTGCATGTCCACCACAGAGGCTTGATCCCTAGCAAGCACAAGCAACATATCTGAATAGGAATTACACTCAGCTCCATTGAGCCTTCTCTATAAGGGGCTCCTAGCTCAACTGTGGCTTAAGCTTAAGATGAATAGGCAGACGAGGCCACATGGATGGAAATTCATTAAGAGAAACACATTTGGACATTAGAGCTGTGATTTCCAGCTGTTGGCAGTTTGTCCCCACAAGACATTTGGCAATCTCTGGAGACATTTTTGGGTGTCAGAACTAGGGTGGGTCAGGGATGTGATCAAATATTATATAACACACAAAACAGCCCTCCACTACAAAAGACTGCCAAAATCATTTCCAAACGGGGATGGGGCGAGAGCAGAGGTAGCAGCAGGATGAGAGTAATTAATTTAACTCAAATTAAAATTTTAATTAATTTCAGAAAGGAACTTTGCTGGAAAGCTACAAAAACGCAGGATTAGATGGCTAACTGGAGGAAGAGCCTGCTGCTGGTAGAGAGATATGGAGGGACTGCAAACGTAAGATCTTAAGTGTACAGTGTCCTAGGCAACGGCCACTCTCCCAGCCCATTGACCCCTGCATCAGCTCAGGCATAGCAGAACAGGCAGAACCTCTGCATCATTTCAGGCCTTAGCAGAACTGCCTCCTGCGTGGCTCATCTTATCCACACGCACTGTCTGAGGAGTCAAGTTTCAAAACTTGAGGCGGTACACAATCCCAGAACCTGGCAACCTCTTGTCATGGAGTGGGGAGGGGCTCATGGAGCCCCTACTCCTCCATGAGGATGGATATGCAGTTCACGGTTAGTGGGGAGGGAGAGGCATTTCCCTTAGTGGTGTAGTCCATGCTCCTGTAAACAAACCGTTGCCCGTGCTACTGTAAGCAGCCGGGTGAAATTCACTGGGTCACAAGAGAAGAAAGAGGCCAGTGGGCATGGGACAATATATATGAGATACGTCAGCATGTACACAGGAAAATGCCATAGCAAAACCCATTATCACAGAGAATTAATATATGTTCATAAAGCAGTAAGGAAGTTTCAAAATGTGAGCTGGTGGCGTGAGACCGCAGTACCAGTAGGAGAGTGGGGTCAGAAGAGTCAGAAGCTCAAGGTCATATTGGTTGCTTAGTGAATTCAAGGCCAACTTGGGATACTTGAGACTGTCTCAAAAACCAACTATAGATTGTACCCAGACCTTTACTCAGGAACAGGGAACTTGTTCTGGATTCTCAGAGAACTTTAGCTCAGGCCTATGGTGTCCAGAGCTTCTGTTAAACTCCTCTGGCCAACCAGTAACTGGTTATTTGGTTAGTCTTGCTTTAGGGGAGCAGAGGCCAGAAGAAGAGGGAGAGTCGTCCCCATGCCTGTGGAGGCGGTTAGATAGGGAAAAGCAGGGCCCTTGGGCCACTGGCTGTAGGAGGGGTGGGGGTGGGGTAGTGTCTCTTCTGGGATGGACATGGATGGTGCTCTAAGGAAAGCAGAATCACTCCTATGGGAGCTGTGACTACTCCATGGCCTGTCTTTGTTTCCCTTGGATTCTTTCTGAGCTGCACCTGCTGTGGTAACTCCACCCAGAGTCCCAACCTCCCCAGAGCAGTGCGGATCAGGTGGACAAAACTCATTGACACCTCAACCTGGGTTAGGACAATTTGTCTCTTCTTCTTTGCCTGGGGATTATCTACCACATAGCAATGCAGTTTGTACCAAAATGGTGTGTGTGTGTGTGTGTGTGTGTGTGTGTGTGTGTGTGTGTGTGTATGCTTATATCTATCACATTACATGTGTGGAGGTCAGAAGACAATTTGTGGAGGCCAGATGACACCCTGTGGGAGTCGGTTCTCTCCTTGTCGGTCCTGGGCAATTGAGTTCTGGTAGTCAGGCTTCGGCAGTCCGCATTTTCACCTGATGAGCCATCTCACTAGTCCTCTTTCCTGTCAATGCTCTCGGTTCACTCAATAGGTGGATCTAGAAAACAGGGCTGTTCTTTTTTTTTATTAATTTTATTGAGCTCTACATTTTTCTCTGCTCCCCTCCCTGTCTCTTCCCTCCCATCAACCCTCCCCCAAGGTCCCCATGCTCCCAATTTACTCAGGAGATCTTGTCTTTTTCTACTTCCCATGTAGATTAGATCTATGTAAGTCTCTCTTAGTGTCCTCTTTGTTGTCTAAGTTCTCTGGGATTGTGGATTGTAGGCTGACTTTCTTTGCTTTATGTCTAAAAGCCACATATTATATTTGTCTTTCTGGGTCTGGGTTACCTCACTCTATATGATGTTTTCTAGCTCCATCTATTTTCCTGCAAATTTCAAGCTGTCATTATTTTTTCTGCTGTGTAGTACTCCATTGTGTAAATGTACCACATTTTCCTTATCCATTCTTCACTCGAGGGGCATTTAGGTTGTTTCCAGGTTCTGGCTACAAACAATGCTGCTATGAACATAGTTGAGCACATGTAACAGGGCTGTTCTTAAGATCCTTACCTGAGCATTGAAAGTCAATGTCTCTGACTCCAACAGGGTCAGTGAGAGGTAAGCACAAGGTTGTGTGCCTCAGATTTTGAAGGCTGTTCTTGTCTGATATCAAGACATCTAGCTGGCTGGGGGCTCTGGCCTGATATCTGCCACTCTAGATTCCAAAGCTTGCTCCTCCTTGGAGTTGTGGAGCCCAGAGCAGGCCAGCTTCAGTCTTAAACATGCACTCCTGGTCAGGGTTGCAGACCTCTGGGTTCCTGAGTAGAGGCCAGGATATTTCTCAGAGCCTTCTGTGTGTGATAGGTGTGGGCAGCCTTGGCCTGGCTCCATTGGTTCCTGAAGGGCTCAGGTTCCATGTGTGCGTGTCTCTCTCTCTGTGTGTGTTCTGCATATGCCTTCCTCTTCTTCCTTATCCTTCTGTTCTTCTTCCTGCCTACTAGGAGTTTGTTTCTGTTACTCAAGGGAGAGTTCATATTTTGAGCCCTTTTCTTCATTTAAAACTTAATGTTGTTGTTACTAGTATTTACTTTTTGATCCAGGTGTGGTAGCCCACGCCTGTAATTCCACCCATGACTTGGAAGTAGAAACAGGAAGATCACCCGCAGCTACATAGCAAGTTGGAGGCAAGCCTGGGCTACATGAGATTCAGTTTTATCTCCCATTCTGAAAAGGGAGTAAAAGAGAAATATGTGTTATTTTTTTCCATACTGCCTCTGCGAGCAGTTCAAAGAGTGCATGCCTGGACCCTGAATGTACTGAGTACCAGCAAAGCCTGATATTTATAAAAATAATCCATATTTTAATAAAGTTATAATTTTAATAAATTTACAATTTAATATTACCTAGTACATTTAGTATCTAATAAAGTTATAATTCAAATAAATTAATAATAAATGCTATTAATAAAAATAATGAAATACAGTCTTTTATCTTTTGAGACTATTTCACTTGGCATGAATTCACTGAGTTTCTTTTTCCACTGAGTTTCATCCAAGTTGCTGAGCCTGTCAATATTTCATTCTTTTTATTATCTTGAGCCCCAGCCTGGTGTTGCCTGGACACACAGGCCAGGAGGGTTCTTCAGAAGTGGAGGCATCAAGATTTCTGCATGATCTGGGTGTGACAGCTCTCTGGAGGCTGAGGCAGGAGGACTGCCACAAGCTCAGGGCCATCTTAGCCTAGGGACTGAGATCCCACTTGCAAAACCAAAACTACCAAATCTCCATGTGGCTCAAGAGATGCCTGGCTATTGGTAAGCAGGATCTTACCCACCAGCCTCCCCCAGGCCTAAAATACAGTTGCAGGCCCAGGTCCTATCATCCAAAGGAGGCTGTCTCCTCACCTGCACATTGGGTATAAGGAAGGGCTGACTCAGATCGTCAGAGGCATAGTTAGAGGAACCCTGGCTGCCCAGGGTAGCCAGGTAGAGTTAGTGCGTAAGCTGCGATAGGAACCATGAGCCTGTTCTCTCTATGGTTTTTCGGAAGAAACCAGCTGCTAGGGTCACAAGACTTTGCCTCTTGGCCCTTGTGTCTAATCACGAGAACTCTGAGGTTATGTCAGGGAATTTAATGTCACATTGTTTACTTTGACCCACAGACCATCAAGAGTCACGAGTTGTCATTACAAGAATGACTAGGCTGACATTTGTGTAATGTATCCAAGTAGTGGCTAGTGTGGTCTCAAACGTTTCTCATGACTTGACTTAATTTATCGTCACATTGTCTATCTTTCTACATGTTGGATATACAGTGATTTACTTTTCTACTGTCTTAGTTTAGCGAAAGTGAACATTATCTTTTGTATGTGATATTGGGGATTGAGTCCAGTTCCTTAAGCGTGCTAGGCAAAGCACTCTAACAATGCATTACATCCTAACCCCTCGTAGTCTTGCTCGTGCAAGAAATACAGGAATCTTCATGCACTAAAACTGTTTGTAATAGAAAAAAGATTGAAAACTGCCTGATCCTATAGCAACAGAAAATGTGCAAGTTGATTGTGCTATCTCAACACCCAGAGCTGTGACATACCCAGAAAAAAATCTAGATGCGAAAGAGGCAATGCAGCAAGATTCTTTACAAATATCTTGGAGAAAAATGAATGTCTCAGAAGCAAACAGAACTAATCTCTAGGCATATAAATACCTGCAGCAAAAACAGTTTAACAGAAAACAAGGATTCTTATATGCTTGACTGGGGAAAATTAAAAAACAAATATATTGGGGATGACTGGAAGGAGCGAGAGGGGAGAAGTTTGGGGTGAATGTGATCAAGATACATTCCTTACCTGTATGGACTTGAGAAGGCATAAACAAGAATTTTTAAACAAAAAGAGAAAGCGAGTGAACGAATATATTAGAAACCTATAGAATTCATTTTGAATTTTATGTAGCTTACCACATGCACGGGTTCATGTAACTGACAGAACAATGTTTTAGAAATGATCCCTCAGCCTAAAATCTCTATCATGTTCCCTCTGTCACCGCACTTCTTCTTGGCCCAAGGTCTCTTCAGTTCCTTACCACTGTGCTTTCTTGTCAAGAAAGGCCTACAAATGAGGTAATCCAGTCTCTTACCTTTTGAGACTGTTTCACTTGGCATGATTTCACTGCGTTTCTTTTTCCACTGAGTTTCATCCAAGTTATTGAGTAAATAAATATTTTATTCTTTTTATTATATTTATGCACACATGTGGTACAGTTTTTTTTTTATTCAGTTAACCACTGAAGAGCATTTGGGTTGTTTCCAGCTTGGAGTTGCTATTAATAGAGCTGTCATACACGTGTGTGCATGAGGTTCAGTGAACATAAGTTCTCATTTCTCTAGCAAAAATACTCTAGCTATTCAAGTAGCACAAGTATTGTGCTGATGCTACTTGTAAATACTTTCCTGTAGGCAGAACAGTCTGTTCTGCCAGCCAACTCCCAAATAACCATTCAGAGACTTACTATTTGTTATACATATCCTGCCAGCCAACTCCCAAATAACCACTCAGAGACTTATTATTTGTTATACATGCCCAGCCAATAGCTTAGGCTTGTTACTAACTAGCTCTTTCAATTTAAATTAACCACATTTCTTCTCTACACTCTACCACTTGGCAGTACCTTTTTTTCAGCATGACATGTTCATTTTGTTTCTCCCTACTTCTCCTGACAACTCTACCCTTCTTCCCAGAGTTCCCTCTGTCTGCCTCTCCTGCCTATACCTCCTCCTGCCTAGTGCTTGGCCATTTAACTCTTTATTAAACCAGTGAGAGCAACACATCTTCACAGTGTACAAAAAGATTGTTCCACAACACTTTCCTTTTTCTACCAAATTACCCACAGAGATGCAGCAAGATTATTTCTTCCAGAAATATGTCTATCCCCGTGTCAACACCACATTGTCTTATTTACTGTGTGCTATGATTTGGATCTTAAAAATATTCTTTAAAAATTTATTTTTAAAATATGTGTGTGCATGTGCACCTGTGTGAATAAATGCTACCTGTATGCAGGTGTCCTAGGAGGCCAAATGAGGATGCTGGATCTCTTGGAAGTGTAGTTACAGATGTTTGTGAGCCACCTGATATAGGTGCTGGTACCCAAACTCAGATCCTCTGCGAGAGCAGCATTTGCTCTTAGCTATTAAGCCATCTCTCCAGCCCACGGTTTGGGTTTGAAATGTCCCCCAAACCCTTGAAAGTTTGGACTACAGCTTGCGTATGTATATGCGTGTGTGTACAAGTTCAAGAGCTCTAGGCCGGAGGCGTACATACGCTACCTTTTTCATCACTTTTTAAAAAATATTTATTTATTTATTATGTATATAGTGTTCTGCCTCCATGTGTCCCTGCAGGCCAGAAGTTGGCACCAGATTTTATTACATGTGGTTGCTGTATTACATTTGATGCTGGGAATTGAACTCAGGACCTCTGGAAGAACAATCAGTGCTCTTAACCACTTTTGACCTTACTCTTTAAGACAGGATTTCTCACCAAATCACAAACTAGCTGTCTTCACTGGGCTGGCTGGCCAGGGAACTTCTGGGATCTGTCTCTGTCCCTCCAATGCTTGGTTTACAGACTCAGATAGCAATGTCTGACTTTTCACATGGCTGCTGGGGATTTGAACCCAGTGCCTTATGCTTTCACAGCAAGTGCTCTTACCCAGTGAGCCATTTCCCATGTACCATACGCTTTTTTTATTTTAACTTTTTGATGGGGGATGCAAGTGTGTGTGTTGGGGTGGGGATAAAGGTCAGAGGTCAACCTCAGCTGTTTTAGCTCAGCAACTGGATACCTTGTTTTCTGAGGTAGTATCTCCCTCCCTGGCACCTGAGGTTCAGCAACTAGACTATGCTGGATGACTAGTGAGACCCAGGCACCCTCCTGTTGGCACCTTCTCAGCAGTGAGATTACAAGCACATGCCAGCATATATTGCTTTTTATGTGGGATCTTGGGGATCATCCTTAACCTCAAACTTGTGTGGCAAACTGTTTACCAACTGAGCTATCTCCCCAGATCTCTATTTTAAAATATTTACTAAATTTATTGAAATGAAGGGAACTTAAATGATGCAGAAATGAAAAGTATTAAAAGTAGGGTGTGGTGGTGTTTGGGAGGCTGAGGCAGGGGAATCATGGACTGAAGACTAGTCTGGGCAACGTAGATATTTTGAGATAACCCTGAGCTAAGATGACCCTCCCTCAAGAAAAATTATCCATATAAATTATCCAACTCTATGGAAAATTTTAGTTAAAGACATATTTACCCCTTTCTATTTTATTTAAACAATCTACACATACATCATGTCAATTCTTGCAAAAATAAAAACAAAAACCAAAAAGTAACTCACCCCGAGATGGTAAAACTTGCCTCAAGTTGAAAAATTACTGTGGACTATGTTTCAATAATAGTGTTCAACCCCTCCTAGTTGTCTTTTGAGACAGGGTTTTTCTTTTATGCCCAGGCTGGATTCCAACTTAATGAGATCATGTGATCCTCATGCCTTAGTGTCCTAAATAGTTGAAATTACAAGTGCCCACTACTGTACTCAGAAAGCTCCTAGTGTTATTTCACAATTTTATCACATTCAAAGACTTAGAGGGCCCCAGACCTTAGCACAACTGACTCCATGATGGAAGTACCATTCAGGCTGGGATACTCAGCACATCGGCAGCACCACCTGCCAAAACTAAAACAAAGGCCCAATCCATCAAAGTCCATAGTTCTGCGAAAGTCTCTAAATGTACTAACTTTGCTTTCTGTAGTTCTGCTTCTGGCTAACTGTTCTTGCTAACTGAAGTATGTCAACCCAGGACATGGCTTTTGTGCTTTAAAGCTCACCCAGAGAAAGGCTCAGGGCTACACTGGGATCCTGAACACCTACTGTAGTTGGGGTCAGCTAATAAAGACTTTCTATTGGCTTAAGCCCATTCTCCAGCAGTCTTCTCTGGTGAATACCCCACAACACAAAGCGTGTTTGGTTTCAGTTTGTTGAGAGTGTCTCCCTATGAAGCCGGGCTGGCCTGAAACTCATAGAGATCTGCTTGTCTCTCTCTGCCAAGTACCAGGATTAAAGGTGTGTGTTACCAGCTGGCTGTGGTGGCACACAACTTTAATCCTAGCACTCGAGAGGCAGATGCAGGTGGATCTCTGGGAGTTTGAGGCCAGCCTGGTCTACAGAGCAAGCTCCAGGAGAGTCAGGACTATACAGAGAAACCCTGTCTTGGGAAAAGAAGGTCTGTACCACCCACTATGCTGAGTTGTTCTTTTTAAAACAATGATACTGGCATCATGAAACAATGGATTGCTAATAAGGAAGACGTTTTGCATACATGGTATCTTAATGAGCTTTAAAAAAATTAGTGGTGATTGTTTGCTACAATGTTTTATGTTTTCAATGCCTTTTCAAGACAAAAACCTAGCTGCATACAGTTAAGTGACTTTATTTTTGACAGAGTTCTACACGGCTCAAACTGGCCTTGAACTCCTGATCTTGCTTCATCTTCCTTAGTGCTGGAGTTACAGGCCTGTGCGATTACATCCAGCGCTTTTGTTTTTGTTGTTGTTGTTTTAAAAGACAGTCTTCCTAGGTAATAACCCTGGATGACTTGTGACTTACAGATACCTACCTGCTTCTGCCTCCTAAGTGTTGGGATTGAAGGCATGTGACACCGCACTTGACCAAAGTATATTTTGAAAATATAAAATTGTCTTTAAAAAATTGTGATGAATAATTCTTGTTGCTCCTAACAATAAATTTTGACTTGTGTTTTCCTATGTAGTAAGAATTACATTCTTGTGGAGGATAACATTAAGACCTACCCTTTCTTGCTGTGTATGGTGGTGCATGCTTTTGAGTCAAAGCACTCAGTAAATTGAGGCAGTGAGTTCAAGGCCACTGTGGACTACAGAGGGAGACTGTCTCAAAAGTCAAGCAACCCTGTGTGGGCCTAGTGTGCAATGGTTACAAAGAGCAGCTTCCTTGGTAGTTTACATAGCCTTTTGCTTATATGGGTTGCCCTAAGGGATGGACCTTGGAGACAATTTCCTGGCAACCTCGCTCACACGCACTTACGCACGCACACACGTCTTTAATCTCAGTGCTAACCCCAGTCTAAGGTCCTTTAGGCACTGTGCCCCAGGGTACACCGACCAGGCTTCACACCGGCCGGGTCATCATATCGATCTGCACCAAAGTACAAAAGATGAAATATGTGATTGAGGCCCTTTGTAGAGCCAAGTTCAAGTTCTCTGACTGCCTGATGATCCATACCTTGAAGATGTAGAGCTTCAGCCAGTTTAATGCAAATGAATTGAAGACATAATAGCTGAGAAACAGCTCATTCTTGGTGGTTGTGAGGTCACCCATGTCCTCAGTCATGGTGCCCTGGATAAGTGGTGGTCCCATACTCCTGGAGTCTTCTACTGTTCTCTCCTGTATCTCACCAAACTATGCTCAGGAGAAATCGCACATGTATGCTGGGAAAAGAAAAAAGGAAAGGAAAGCTGAAGTAGGTACTTAAAGCATGTCACCAAATAACTACACAAATGCTAAGAGCAGCAGACGTGACAAGCAGCTTCCAGCACACCGTCACCTCATGGAGGCACAAGCTGCTCTTTCTGATATTTTCCCCTTCAATGTGAATAAATCATTAGTGTTTTTGTCAGTAGCTTCATTATGTGGCTTTTTAAAAAGAAAAAAAAATTGATTTCTTTCAGAGTTCACAGCTCTCAAAAGAGCCCTAATTTTGGAAATCATGTAATCAGGGGACATTTTTAAGAACTGAATGCCCTTTAGCAGGTGAAGTCTTTCAGCATCCCTGCAGTGTATAGGCATCTTCATCCTTGCTTTGTTGCCAGCAAATCCTACCACCAAAGTGAGATGGTTTTTCTGTCCTCACGGTCCTCTTAATTACCGTTTTAAAATTGAAGTAGTTCTACCATTTATAATTTCTGTTTTGGAGTTAGGCGGTGGCGCACACCTTTAATCCCAGTGTTCAGGAGGCAGAGGCAAGCGGATCTCTGTGAGTTCAAGGCCAGCCTGGTTTACAGAGTTCCAGGCCAGCCTCACCCAGGGAAGGCTTTGTCATTCCCGTAGGTTTGAGGCATCTGGAGATTGAGCTGTTCATCTCTTCATCTTCAGTGCCTCTCCCTCCTGCCTCTGCCCCGAGGAGTTGACAGGGGATGATGAACTTCAGGAGACAAGTTTCTTTAGTTACTCAGTTTGGGCTTTGCTCTATTATTCTCCACCTTAGTTTTTGGACAAGATCCCTCAGTGGAACCTGGAAACAACCTAAATGCCCCTCGACCAAAGAATGGATGAGGAAAATGTGGTACATTTACACAATGGAGTACTACACAGCAGAAAAAATAACGACAGCTTGAATTTTGCAGGAAAATGGATGGAGCTAGAAAATGTTATTTTGAGTGAGGTAACCCAGACCCAGAAAGACAATTATCACATGTACTCACTCATAGGTGGTTTTTAAACATAAAGCAAAGAAAGCCAGCCTACAAACCACAATCCCAGAGAACCTAGGCAACAATGAGGACACTAAGAGAGACTTACATAGATCTAATCTACATGGGAAGTAGAAAGTAGAAAAAGACAAGATCTCCTGAGTAAATTGGGAGCGTGGGGACCATGGGAAAGAGTTGAAGGGGAGAGGAGAGGAAGGGAGGGGAGTATAGAAAAATATAGAGCTCAATAAAAAAGATCCCCCAGTGGCCCTAGGAATCCCTTAATGGCTAAACGTGAGCCCCCAGGATCCTCTTGTCTCTGCTTTCCCAGTCACAGTTATGCGCAGTTGTGCCTGGCTTTTTACATGGGAGTTGGGGATCCAAACTCAAGTTCCTGAGCTTGCGTGAGCTGTCTCCTTGGTCCCCCAGTACCATTCTAAGCCCTGGCACTTCACAGTTCCTTTGCTCTTTAGCTAAGCCTAGGTACTGAGGGCAATAACCTTGCCTCCTCCTCAATTCCCAGGCCCGGCAGTACTCAGAGCCACTCAAATTGCTGGCACATGTCTAAACTTGAGTGTAATCTCCTGGGCGTCTGTGCGTAATGCTGAGACTGTTGGATCTATGGCCCAGCATATGCCAGGTAAGCATGTTGGCACTGATAGCACCCCTGGACCTGGACTCATGTTTGTTTGATTTGAAACAAGGTCATGTTGGGCCGCCCAGGCTGGTGCTGAACTTCAGGGCCCCAAGTGAGCCCCTAGCTCCAGTCTTCCGAGTGGCTGGCACTGCAGGGGCATGCTACCACACAGCTCTGAACCCACTCTTTCAATGGTTATGTGTTAATTATACAAAATAATGGGTTCATTTTGACACCGTCATACATGTATGTATTGTATTTTGGCCATGTCACCCCTGGTTGCCTCTTGTCCCCCTCCCACTTCTGCCAATCCTCTTACTGTTCCCAACTAGTACAAGTCCCCTTTCTACTTCCTTTAATTTTTTCTGCAGAAAAAACCTTTTATTATTATTGTGTGTATGTGTATGGTTTGTGCATGATCATACACTCATGACACTCCATGCGTGTGGCGTTCAGAGGACAACTAACTAAAGCAGTTCTTTTACTCACTAAGCAATCTCACTGGCCCCCAGAAAAGACCTTCATAAGAGCGCAGAAGGAATTAGAAGTGGAAGGAGCACAAGTCACCATATTAAAGGCCCTAGACAACAAGCTTAGAGCCAGCTGTACATTTTGGGGTAAATTATCCCAAATTTACTTTTTGGGATAATTGAAAAATTTCCTCTAAAACCTGGAATGAGTCAGTGAGGCCACTTTCCCCATTCGTAGTCAATATAGTGCCAAAATCTTAGCTAGATCAATAAGACAAAAGAAAGAAATAAGGGGGCCACAAGTAAGAAAAGACAAAATCTATCCTTATTTTCAGACAACACGATTCTACACACACACACACACACACATTTGGTTTTTCAAGACAGGGTTTCTCTGTGTAGCCCTGGCTGTCCTGGAACTCACTCTGTAGACCAGGCTGGCTTTGAACTCACAGAGATTCACCTGCCTCTGCCTCCCGAGTGCTGGGGTTAAAGGCGTGCGCCACCACCGCCCGGCCATCCTACACATTTTTTAAGTTGAGAATTTCATTAGGAAAAATCTGCGAGGAATAGTTGCCCCAAGCAACAAAACAAACCGATCCGGAACCAGCTGGGGATTTGGACTTGTCTCTTCTGAAGAGCGAGAAAGCAGTGGGTTAGCAGCAGCGTTTTCTGTCAGCCAGGCGGCCACAGCGGAAGTGTTTCAGTCAGTACTGTGCCCGGCGCTACCGCTGCAGGATGGGAGGGGACAGAGACCACTGCAACACAAAGGCAATGAATGGGAGCTGCAGGGAAATCTCAGAAAATCAGACAGACTGAGAGATGGGGAGGGTCTTACCAGAGTCCCGCCTTTCGGTGTCAGATACCGCAAACACATTGACAAGTTGTTTCAGAAACGTCTCAGAAAAGGAAGCGTGTCTAATCCTGTTTCCAAGGGTCCTCAAGACTTCTCCCCCCATGTCACAAGTTATCTCAGACTAATATGACAGAGTTCAAAGTTGAAGAAAAGTCAAGAAAACGTTCTGTTCTTTAACTAGAGAAGGAGCAGATGAAGATGGCTATGCACGGCCCACTTCTGTGTGTCTCATCTTTTTCTCTAAATGAGCGGAGAAAGGCGCACAGGTTTGGATGCTGCTGGCCATGAGCGCAACAGATTTCTGCCTTTCCCAGCCCAGCTGAATCTCCCAGTACACAGAATCGCCTTGTCTTATCATGGCAATTGCCTGAGGAAAAGCGACTGCTATGATCTTAGACTTTTTTTAAAAAATTATTATTGTGTACGTGTATGAGTGCGTGTGCCCGTGTCTCATGGTGTGCACACAGGGCAGTGGTTCTCAGCATGTGGGTCATGACCACTTTAGGGTCACATACCAGATATTTACTTTAAGATTCATAACAGTAGCAAAATTACAGTTATGAAGTCGCAATGAAATAGTTTTGAGGTTAATAATAACTTTCCAACATGAAGCACGGCACTAAAGGGTCTCAGTGTTAGGAAGTTTGAGACCCACTGCTCTGGGGGTCGGAAGATAACTTTTGGGAGTCGATTACCTCCTCCTATCTTGTTGAGGCAGGGTTCCCAGTTGATTCTGCCATGCTGCACATTCTATAATAGCTGTTTCTGCCTCCCTTCTCTTCCTCCACTCTCCCCATATAGGAGTGTGGCGATTACAAACGTGTGCCACTGCATCTGGCTGTTAGAAAATTAAATATGTTCTTTGCCAACATCATACACGCATATAATGCACTCTGATTACTCCACGACCCTGTCGCCTCCCTTCCACCGCTGTCAATACCCTTCTCCGATAATCCCTTTCCTACATTCATGTCTTTTTGTTTTGCGAGCCACTGAATTTAACAAGGGCCATCTGTGTGAGCGTGGGCTTGGAACGGTCTATTCGAGCCAGGTGGACTCACTAGTGCGTACACGACTGAATACAATATGGCTCAGCTTCTTCCAGAAGCCCAATAGCTCAGCAGGAAGGCTGCCTCTTGTCAAGGCCAGTTTTGTATAGGCCCAGTACAGGTTACCCCAGCTGCTGAATTCATTATGACAGTGGCTGTATCTTCCTAGCGCCTGGTTCTTGTATTCCTTCCAGCTCTTCCGTGGTGTTTCCTGAGGCTTAGAGGGGGCAGGTGTAAATGTCACGTTTCGGGTTGAGCCCGCAACTGTCACTTATTGTCAGCAACTTGGGCAGTCATGAGTTTCTGCCTTCACCAGCATTCAGTGCAGTCAGGCTTCCCCGATTACACAGACATGTAAAAGGAAGTTTGACACAATGTCAAGTCAGCTTAACGACAGTCTTAAGTTCTGCTTTCTAAAATGGGTTCCAGGGATGGAACTCAAGTTGCTAGACTTTTGTGGCAAGCACTTTAAGCCAATAAACCACTTGACTAGACTACAATCCTACACTTGAATAAGGACTCCCCTAGGAATCTCTTGAATCTGATAAACACATTCAGAAAGAAGCAAGACACAAAAAACCAGTAGTTTTTCTATGCACTTAAAATGAACACACCATAAATGAAAAAAAGAGGGAAAGTCCTGCTCACATTAGCTTCAAAACAAAATGAAACAATTGGCAATAAGCCTAAAAACTTGAAGACACCAGAGGGAGAAAGGAAAAAGACACCAGAGTTTGGAAAGATCTCCCATGCTCATGGATAGAATTAACATTGTGAAAATGGCTATATAAAGTATATATTTGGGTTTTCAAGACATGTTCTCTCTATATAACCCTGACTGTCCTGAAACTTGCTTTGTAGATCAGGCTGGTCTCGAACTCACAGAGATTTGCCTGCCTCTGTCTCCTGAGTGCTGGGATTAAAGGTGTGTGCCACCACTGCCCTGCTGAAAATGACTGTTATCCAAAACAATCTATATAACCAATGAGATTCCTATCAGAAACCCTGTGAAATTCCTCACAGAACTAGAAAAAGCAATTTTCAAATTTTAGTAAAAGCATAAAAGACCCCAGATAGGTAATGTAATCCTTTGTGCTCAAAGCACTGTTGGAGCTATCATAAGATCTGATCTCAAATCATGTTACAGAATCACAGTACAAAATCAGCATAGTACTGGCATGGAGGCGAACATACAGAGCAGTACTGTTATGAATCACAATGTAATATCTGGTATGTGACTTCCAAAGGGGTCATGACCCATAAATTGAGAACCACTACCCTAGAGAAAAATAGGTCAAGTAATAGGCAGGATTTTCTGAACAGAACCTTTTTTTTTGTTTTGCTTTTGTTTTTCAAGACAGGGTTTCTCTGTGTTGCTTTTTGCCTGTCCTGGAACTAGCTCTTGTAGACCAGGCTGGCCTAGAACTCACAGAGATCCGCCTGCCTCTGCCTCCCGAGTGCTGGGATTAAAGGTGTGTGCCACCACCACCCAGCTGAACAGAACTTTAATGGCATAGGAAATAATCTCAAGAAATGAGAACTAGGATTACGTGCACAGCACGAAAACCACCATCAGCATGAAGAAATGGCCTATAGAATGGGTAAAGGTCTTTGCCACCTGTGCACTACGGGGTTCAAATCTAGGACATAAAGAATTGTAAATCTCCCACAAAGCACCAGTCATCCAATCAATAAACAGCCCGCTGAACCGAGCAGACAGTCCTCCAAAGAAGGAATATGAATGGCCAATAAATATTTGAAAAACTGTCCAACATCCTTAGCCATCAAGAAAATGAAAATTAAAACTGCTTTGAGATTCTATCTTACCCAGTCAGAATGGCAATCCTCAACAAAACAGGGAACAAAAGATGGTGATGAGGATGTGGGGGAAGAGGAACCTATGTTCATATATGGTGGGATGTGAACTTGTGCAGCCACTATAGAAATCACTATGGAAGTTAAAGAAAAAAACCAACTGAAAATAGAATTACTTCATGACTCAGCTATACCGTTCTTGGATATAGACCTGAAGGAGCTTAGTTAGCATCCCAAAGAGATACGTGCACATCTGTGTTTATTCGCAATAGGCAAGAAACAGACCCAACCTGAATGTCCATCGCTAGGTGAAAGGATAAAGCTATGTGGTACATATAACAATTGAATTTTCTGCAATGAAAAGAAAAATGAAATCCTAACATGTACAGGAGAATGGATGCAACTCGAAATGATTATGTTAAACAAAATAAGACAGTCTCAGCAAAACAAATACGTCATGTTTCCTGTCAGATGCAGAGCACAGATTTAAAACTCACTGTGTGGACCAGGCTGGCCTGGAATTCACAGAGATCCATCTGCCTCTGCCTGCTGACTGCTGGGTTTAAAGGCGTGCCTGGCTTTGCTTTTGAAATTTTATAGTTTCTATTTTGAGGTAGCACAAAGATACATAATTTCTGTACGTTGATTTTCTTTCTAGAAAGGGTTGTTAAATATGATTGTCCTAAATTATATTTCTAGATTTTTTTTTCTGAGACAGGATTTCTCTGTGTGTAGTCCTGGCTGCTCTGGAACTCTTTTTGTAGACCAGGCTGGCCTTGAACTCAGAGGCCTGCCTCTGCCTCCTGAGTGCTGGAAGTAAAGGCGTGTGTCACTGCTGCCTGGCTATCTAGATTCCTTTTAACACAAACGATCTCTGAGAGCAACTTTGTCTCTTCCATTTTATTTTATTTTATTTTATTTTATTTTATTTTTTTTAAAAAATATTTATTTATTATGTATACAATATTCTGTCTATGTGTATGTCTGCAGGCCAGAAGAGGGCACCAGACCTCATTACAGATGGTTGTGAGCCACCATGCGGTTGCCGGGAATTGAACTCAGGACCTTTGGAAGAGCAGGCAATGCTCTTAACCACTGAGCCATCTCTCCAGCCCTGTCTCTTCCATTTTAAATATTATACCGTTATTTCCTTTTCTTAATTTATGTCATCGGATAGACTCACTCAGAACAATGGTGAATCTAGCTGATGATAGTGGACAATCTTGTCTTATTCATGATCAGAAATAAAAAAAGTCAACACTTCATTGTGGTGTTTATTATGCCTCTTTGTAGATATGTGGTAAAGTATTACACAATAAAGTCATTCCATTATGTTCTTAGTTTTCTGAGTGTATTCAACTTGAATATATGTTGAATTTCATCAAACACTGCAATATTGAGATGGACATAACCACTAATCTGTTATTTTAAATTGCACCGATAAATTTTGACAATCAACTTTGCATCCCTGTGCTAATATAATTTCATCATGCGTAATCTATGTCATGATAATTTTTAAAAGGATTTTTATGAGTTACATTAGTCTGCACTTCTGTTTAATGCATTGCTGATCGGTCTTAGTTCAAGGTTATATATAGTAGTTTCATAAAATGAGCTGGGATGTAAAATCTTTCTGTTTTTGGAATTGAGCTTTCTGCGTGGCTGTGGTTACACAATATAAGGCTTGGCTTGTGTAGGGCAAATCTTTCTGGATTGCTGTTCTCTTTTAGGATTGAACCCTACTTAACTGAAGGGTACTCCAGGTACTACTTAGGGGAAAGGGTCCTCCAGGTTTATCCCCTTGAAAACAATACTGATGCTGGCTGTAGGGAAACTGCCTGTGTCTGTGATGCTATTGGGCTTCTGTATATGGAAAGCTCAAAGTTACTCTTATGTGTGTGTGTGTGTGTGTATATATATATATATATATATATATATATATATATATATATAAAATTTAAAATTTTACTTATTTATGTGTTTTATGTATTTAAGTGTTCTGTCTTCAAGCACACCAGAAGCACATCAGATCCCATTATAGATGGTTGTGAGTCACGATGTAGTTGCTGGGAATTGAACTCAGGATCTTTGGAAGAGTAGGCAGTGCTCTTAACCTCTGAGTCATTTCTCTAGCCTCTCTCTATCTCTCTCTCTCTCTCTCTCTCTCTCTGTGTGTGTGTGTGTGTGTGTGTATGCGTGTGTGTGTGAATAGGTTTAGCTGACTCTATGGCATTTGTGACAATAGCTCCATTTATTCAGTTCTTTAAGGACATAAATCCACATTTATTGGGTATTGCTTCCTGTTAACCATGTATCTGTGCCAGATTCCTTATGTTCACACCCTCATTTAATCCTCATAAAGAAGATGAGTCAGCTGCCATGTGTGGTAGTGCATACCTTTAATCCCAGTACTCAGGAGGCAGAGGTAGGCAGATCTCTGAGTTTGAGGCCAGCCTGGTCTACAGACAGTTCCAGGACAGGTTCGAAAGCTAAACAGAGAAGCCTTGTCCTGAACACCCCCTCAATTGATAAATAAATAAAATATAAAGAAGGTGACTCAAAGTTACCATAAAATTCACAATGTCTGGTTTCAGTAAGTACCAGATTTGAACTCAATATTTTTGTTCTTTCATTAATCTTAATGCTTTAGAAGGGTGAGTGCAGAAATGATGATGTATACTATGACTTCAGTTGTAATCTAATATTTTTATAAAAGTACAGCAGTCTCTCTCTAATGCTGCTTAATTTTCACGGCACTGTTGTTTCCTTTAAGGAAACATCTCCGTAAAAGTGTCTCTCCTCAGCACCTCACATGCTGCTGTCTGAAGAGTTAGCTGTTCCCCCTGCTTCCTGTCTTGTCCTGAGACACACAAAGTGCCTTGAGCGTCCTGGGGCTCACCCAAGCACCTACACGTTTCCCCTGCCAGTTTGAGTCCAGGCTGAGGCCTTGGGCATTCCCAGGCACTGATAGTTATTAACGTTGTCTCCCAAAACACTGCAAGAAACTGGCCCCAACCCAACTTCCTTAGTGGTTCATGCAAACTCCACACCCAGACAGTGTCACTGCAGACACACCTGATGGGATGGGGTATTTCTTTCTCTCACCACAGTGAGGACCCTGCAACTCACGCCTAATTTCCTTAATAAATGCTTGAGACAGATAATGTTGCTTTCTTTGGAATCTCAACTGGCGCCACTTCCAGATGGTTTGTGGTACCTCCTCATGGGGACTACCTTGCTTGTTGCTATTGGGGGGGTCCTCATGTGGCCTTGGATTGACAGAACAGATTGAAGTCATTGATACAGAAGCTTTGCAAGCTTGCCACAACAGCATGCTTACTTCCTTGTGCTACAGACTACATGGCCAACATACTTAAGCTGTTTGCGGTAGCTTATGGGGAGACAGTTAAGCAGCTGCGTCACAAAAACCACATGAAAAAAGCTATGATACCCCCTCAAAGCCATTTTTCCCTACAAGTACTTAGGCTGAGAGGCAACGGCCTTAAATCTTTTTTTTTTCTTCTACCAAACTACTGATCTGACATTCACCACATCTCACTTAGAGCCTTCCCAGCTGCCTGGTACCCATCTTCCACTCTTTCTTTCTTTCTTTCTTTCTTTCTTTCTTTCTTTCTTTCTTTCTTTCTTTCCTTTAAAATTTATTTATCTTATGTGCATTAGTATTTTGCCATGGGTGTCGGTCCCCTGGAACTGGAATTATAGGCAGTAGTGAGCTGCCATGTGGGTGCCAGGAATTGAACCCTGGTCCTCTGGAAGAATAGTCAGTGCTCTTAATCACTGAACCATCTCTCCAGTCCCTCCACTCCTGTTTCTATACACAGTGACAGTAGCTTACCTCTCTGAGCCCCATTTGCATTTTTCACAACCCCCAAATAGTCCCGCACCAAAAGAAATCTGACTAAGAATCAATCCTGCTTAAGAAATGACAGGAAATTATAAGTAGCAATTGTTTATCCTTCCTATAGAGATTAAAAATATGTCCTAGTCCTATTTGGGTATGGGGGTGCATGTGTGGAGTCTCAGCACTAGGGACCTGAGGTGAGAAGATCACTTGAGTCCACGAGCTTGAGACTAGCCTGGGTGATAAAATGAGACCCTAATCTTGAAGTAGAAAAAGACAAGATCTCCTGAGTAAATTGGGAGCATGGAGACCATGGGAGAGGGTTGAAGGGGAGAGGAGAGGCAGGGAGGGAAGTAGAGAAAAATGTAGAGCTCAATAAAAATCAATAAAAAAATGAGACCCTAATCTCAAAAAAAAGAGAGAGAGAGAGAAAGCCAAAAACCAAACCAAACCAAACCAAACCAAAACCCCATCAACTCATCCCTTGTCAAAAAGAACTGAAAATCTGTGATTCAAATGAAGACCAAATGTGGGTTATCTAAGCCAACTTGAAGAGCATGGGTGGTCCCTAGGTTGTAAAACTGGGTGAAAGGATTAGTGTTTACACACACAAAAAATAAGAGAAGTTGGGTGGTGGTGGTAGATAATCCCAGCACTTGGGAGGCAGAGGCAGAGGCAGAGGCAGGCGGATTTCTGTGCGTTCGAGGCCAGCCTGGTCTACAGAGTGAGTTCCAGGATAGGTTCCAAAGTAACATAGAGAAATCCTGTCTCAAAAAAAAAAAAAAAACCAAAACACACAGACACACAGACGCAGACACACAGACACACAGACACACAGACACACAGACACACAGACACACACACACACACACACACACACACACACACACACAGAGAGAGAGAGAGAGAGAGAGAGAGAGAGAGAGAGAGAGAGAGAGAGAACCCTCTGAACTAGCAAAGTCAACGCTGGGCCCACCTCCACTGTCTCTGTGTAGGTTATGGCATGAAGTAGCCATGGGTTTCCATCCTAGTTCTGATAAATGTTGACCCTGTAGTTGTGGGAAGGAGACATCATTGGATCAGTTTCTCCATTTCCAAGGTAAAAATTAAAGTGCTTACACTAAATGATCACTATGAGGAATAAGAAATCAATGCAGGCAGAGGGGATGTCACATTCTGGAGAGAGAGGGAGAGAGAGGGAGAGAGGGAGAGGGAGAGAGAGAGGGAGAGGGAGAGAGAGAGATAGAGATAGAGAGAACATGCCCCATATGTTCAGGTATATGTGGAGATCAGAGGTCAGCCTCAGGTGTCATTTCTCAGGACCCACACACTTTGTTATTTGAGATAGTCTCCTGCTAGAACCTACAGATCACCAATTAAGCTAGGCAGACTGGCCAAGAAGCCCCAGGGCTCCTCCTTTTTTTGCCCTTTCAGTGCAGGAATCGCACATGTGCCAGCATGCCCAGTCATTTATGTAGTTGCTCAGGTGTTCATGTTTGTATGGCAAGCATGTTATGGACTGAGGTATCTCCCTTGTTTCTAAAAGCAATTTTTCTTCTTAGGAATATACTGGATGTATTGAGTATTGATGTGGTGGACCTGGCCATGTGACTTTTTATAACCTGGACTGTTTTGTGGGAGGAAGAACCTCGGGCTGGAAAAGTGTTGACAAGCTCGAAGCCTAAGGAGCCATTCTGTGGGAGTTTGGAAGATAAGAATGTTGAGAGAAAAGCAGACAATGGAAACCTCGCTTGTGAAATTTCAGAGGGAAGCAAAGACTCTATCAGGACCATTTGTGTCATATCTGAATTAAGCATCTGTGGAAATAAAATCTTTGCTTTTCTGGGACAATGGAAGCAGGTTAACTGGAGTTGGAAAAAAAATCGTGTGACTAATATGGACCAGTATCACTGAGGTAAAATCTTTTGGGAAATATTTCTTCAGGGACAGCATCCACAAGCTGTTGTCTTGGGTTGGGGCAGCAAGACTGTATCTCAAGCTGGTAGTAGAACTTAGCAAATAATGTACGAGAGTCTCCTACATGGTGCTGGTTTTGAAGGCATGAAGGTGTTGTGAATAGTAACTGGGGCTTGGCACTGTGTGGCAGGTTCAGCATCTCCCTGAAGCGTGGCCAGGAGAGGCACTGATGAAGATGCGGCTTTAGTTGCTGTAGAAACCCCAGGATTGAAGCAGCCATGGGGACAATTTGAAGCTCGGCACCATGTAATAGGGCTGGCCTGTAGAGAGGCCGGGAAGTCGTTGGTGAAGGTGGGTCCTCAGTTGCAGTGCAGATACCAGCCTATTGGTGACACCACGGGGCAGCCTATTGGTGACACCACGGCTACGGGACACCACCAGGACAGTGACAGTTGTGGAGTGGAACCAACTTGGGCCTACCAGACAGGCTGTGTGTGCTGTGGATGGAAAAGCTGGAGAGGTAGAGCTACCAAAGCCTTTGGATTCCTGAAGATCACAAGTGAGTCCCAGACGTTGGACACTGAGCTATTTATATTGTTGGATTTTGGTTTTACCTTGATCTGATTTATAACTGTGTTCTGGTTCTTTCCTCTTAAAATAAGAAAACATATAACTTGCTTTTGAATTTACAGGAGCCCACAGTTAAGAGTCTTTTGACTTTTACAGAGACATTGAACTTTTACAGTATTGGAAATTTTAAAGACTGGATTTTTAAAAGTTGAACTGTAGGGCTAGAGAGCTGGTTCAGTGGTAAAGAGCACTGGCTGCTCTTCCGGAGGTCCTAATTTCAATTCCCAGCAACCACATGGTGGGCTCACAATCTGATGCCTTCCTCTGGTCTGCAAGCATACATGCAGACAAAGCACCTGTACACAGAAAAGATAAATCTTCAAAAAATAAAGTTAAACTGTATTTTGCATTGTGATATTAATATGAGATCCTCATGAGAAGGAAAGGCAATGGATTAATAGTAATATTAGTGTGTCAAGACGACAGGGAGTGGCATGTTCAGGTTAATTTTGGCATTGACTTGATACATCTGGAAAGAGGGAGTCTCAATCAAAGAGTTGCCTCGATTGTATTGGATTCTAGGATATTTTCTTGACTAATAGTTGATGCAGGAGGGGGTCCAGCTCACTGTGGCTGATGCCAACCCTGGGGCAGGTGGTCCTGAGTTGTATAAAAAATGCAAGCTAAGCAAGCCATGAGGAGTAAGCCAGTAAGCAGCATCCTTCCATGACCCCCTGCCTCCAGGTTCATGCCTTGAATGCCTGCCCTGATTTCCTATCATAATGAACTACACACTGCAAGGTGAAGTCAACTCTTTTCTCCCCAAGTTTCTTTATCACGGCAATAGAAATTAAAGTAGGACAGAAATGCAAAATAAAACATAGGTCCTAAAATTAATGTTTTGTGCATTGCGTAGTCCTTAAAATATTTCTTGAAATAATTTATTATACACATGATACTTCCTCTCTTCTATTTGGGCCTCCATCAGCATTCAGCCCTTGTGGCTAATGAGCCAAAATAGAAGCCACTGAATCTGTCTGCAAAGAAACACGGGAAAAATGGACAAAAAAGATATAAAAAGGTGAGAGTTGACTAGCTGCTCAGAAGTGTACATTTAGGAGGGCTGCAGAAGTTCAAAGGCATCTTAATTACAAGAGGTGTTTGGAAAGCATGTTGTTCCTGCCGTAGCTGATGGTGGGACCTGGGGGAATGGAGGCAATAGATGAGGCAGACTAAAGTTTCACACAATAGCCAGCTTTCCTCAGAGCCCCAGACATTTGTACTCTGAGGGTAGAAGAGTCACCCGAGTAAAGTGCACCATCACAGGGACAAGCTGCACACGGCAAACCCACGTTTTCCATAGAGGCGCACGAGTAACAGCTGGAATCAACTCAACTCCCACTCCGCTACACCTGGGAGGGCCACAACAGCACACTCCAAGAACAGTTGGTGTGTTTGAAGAAACAGGCCACAAGATTCTTGTTTTCTTGGAGTTTTCTCATGAACACTCAGAGTTCTCACATGACTCCACTCTTGGACTGTATTCCGACAGCATGCTTCTAAAGAAATCATTGTAGTTTTGCATGTAAATTCCAGTGTTTTTGAGAAGAAAATTCAGGAAATTATGTAATCATTGGGACTATCTACTTCATGGAATTTTTATCATTTACAAATGAAACCTTATATTCATCAGCAGTCACGAATTATTACTCCTCAACCATAGTGGATCTATTTCCTTTATGTGTTTAATTTACTCTTGACTATTTCAAATAAACAGAATAAAACATCTTATGGCTTTTTGTATCTGGCATCTTCAACTTTGTATACAGTTTTCCTTCCTTCCTTCCTTCCGTCCGTCCGTCCTTCCTTCCTCCCTCCCTCCCTTCTTTCCTTCCTTTCTTCCTAACTTCTAAGTTTTTTTTTTTTTTGAGCAGGGCCATGAAATGTAGTCAAGATTGAACTGAATTCACTATGTTAGGTGAGTATGGACTTGAACTTACCATTCTCCTGCCTCAGCTTCCCAAGTGCTGGGAATACACATGGTCATCACTGTGCCCAGTTTTGTATAATTCTTTCACATTTTAGCTATGTTGTATCATATATTAGTACTTGATTCTTTATTGCAATTAAAAAATATTCCATTACATTGCAATTTTATGGCAACATTTTAAAATTAATATTATCTTTCATTTGGTCGATCATAATTATACACATTTATGGAGTACTATGTGATGCTTTAGTCTGTGGATGCAATATAAAAATGGTTAAATCAATCTAACATAATCATTAAATTGTGCTTAAATCATAATTTCCAGTGATTTAGCATTTACTTTCCTATCTCCTTTATGATGAGTAAATTTGAAATTTACTTAGTCTGTTTGGAATTATATAAATAAGGTATTACACTGACTGTAGTCAGTAATATATTTCTCTTTTTCTAGAACTTTGTACTCGTGGTCAACAACTTCCCATGCCCTCTTCTTTTTTTTTAATATTTATTTATTTATTTATTATGTATACAATATTTTGTCTGTATATATGTCTGCAGGCCAGAAGAGGGTTACAGATGGTTGTGAGCCACCATGTGGTTGCCGGGAATTGAACTCAAGACCTTTGGAAGAGCAGGCAATGCTCTTAACCACTGAGCCATCTCTCCAGTCCCTGCCCTCTTCTTTTTTAATTATAGCTATCCTAGTGGGTATTAAGCAGTGTATCATTTGTGATTGTGTGCATGTGAGCTTGTATGTGCATGTGTGTACATGTGACTGTGTGCATGTGCATTAATATTGTTGTGCATGTGTGTGGTTCTGCATGTATGTGTACATGTATGTATGTGTATGTGATTATGTGTGTATGTGCTCATGTGTTGTTGTGTGTATGATTGTGTGTCTAAGTATGTGCATGTGTGTGCATACATGTGTATGTGTGTATATGTGTATGTGGTTGTGTATTGTGTGTATGTGTGCATGTGCATGTATGTATGATTTTGTGTGTATGTGAGTGTATGTAGTTGTGTGTGTATGTGTGTGGTTGTATGTGTGTGTGTCTGTGTGGTTGTATGTGCATATGTGTATGTGTGTTTGCTAAAGATAAAGAGCAGGACCTTGAACATAATTGTCAAGCTAAATGTTCAGCTCATTTTGGCTTTGATTTACATTTCTTCAATGACTAATAATGCCAAATACTTTTGATGTGTTTGCTGTGTATCTTTTTTGGAGAAACATTTATTCATGTCCCTGGTTCCCATTACTTCTGTTGCAACCTGTCTGGCATCTCTACCCCCCATGCTGCATGACTTAGGAATTCCCCGCTTGCTCAGAATTACTAGGGCTTTGCATCGGTGACTGACAACCTCTCTATTTCTTGTCCCACTTTTAAACTCAAGAATGATTAGAAAAGAACAAATCTGTTGACCTGGCCAATCACACAGGATGCCTGGTTTTGTGTAGCTGCCTTCAATTTCTGTAGATCAATGGCCTCTAATCTGGACAAACTTGAAAGCACCCCCTCCCCCACTATAAAGCTCTACTATTCCCTGCCTGGCATTATCTGCTAAATGCAAGTGATGATATTTGTCTTCCTTGCAACATTATAACACATTTTGAACAAAGAGCCTGTTTGTTCTCATTTGGGTGTGTTTTGTTCATTTTCTCAGTGGATTGCTAGATAAAAATACTTCTCACTTATTAAATACAAATTTCAGATAAACAACAAGTAATTTGTTAACAGGGCTGTATCCCAACTATTGTATGATTAATATTTGCTTAACTGCAGCTCTGTGCACTCGGAAAGCTGTAGGCCAACACAGCTTCGCAGACAGAGGTGTAGTGGCTTTTCTAACGCCAGAGGACTGGATAATTCCGCTCAGCTGAGCCCTCTGGCTTTCAGAGTGCCGAGGAAAGGCCACTGCTGTTTTGTTGTGCTGTATTCTTGTAGCAGGCTGGAGATTATCCTCTGATCAACACTTGCTTTCATTTACCTTTATTAAGCTGTGGGACTTTCAAATTATTGTTTGGGTTTTAGCTGCAGACAATACAAGGCATTTTGTTCTAAAAGCCCTTCTCTCCTTGCAAATTAATTAAAGGCGCTTCTATGGTCTTTGCTGCCAGTTTTCTCTGCTCTTCATTCGAGTAATGTTAATTTAGTCCCCAGGGCCTCTGGAGATTCACGCAGGCTTCAATTCTGATTTATTTTTGTCTTGACCAGATGGCTCCAGGTTGCTGTGATTGCACCAATGTTTTTTGGATTATCCTGTTTATCTTGCCCAGTGCCCAAAGTTAGGGTTGATTCTTATGAGACCTGTTTGCCATCAACATAAGCCATTTACCTCCACTGCTGTTTGGGCATCAAAACCAGAGCTATTAGATGTGATATATGGTTTTCTAAACTCTGTGACGGAAACTGGCAGAAGGTTGGTTTGTTTTTCCACATTTCCGAAGCTGCAGTCACTGGAAAGGCAGTACTGAACATGGAGGAAGGGTTTGGGCTAGCCCTCACTGGGTCGATCTCTGCATTTTCAGGAGTAGTCATGAAGACCATAAACAGAATATCTCTAATAAAGTTAATAAACATACAAAGGAACATATGATGTTTGAAGAAACAATACTTCAAAACCAGCAAAAGCAGTGCCTCACTGTGAGATTTTGGGATTAGACTCACACAGAGGGAACACTCAGTTCTTGTTAAAACAGCACCTTCGTGTTCTGACACAATGAACACTCTCGTAGCTATCCAGGCTGAAGTGTAATACTCTCTGGGCAGGGGTTTCGAAGCCGTGGAAAATGTGCTGGAAGACACTCTAGAGAGGGCTATGATATTCAGACTTAGGTATATAGAGGAGAGGGAGATCCCCTTGGTCCCCTTGATTCTCACGTGTGCTCTTTTGGCTGGATTTAAAGAGCAAATTACCATAAGCATGGGCCGCAACAGGAAAGCAGGACATGGACATGCGACCTCTATACAAGCGCAGTTCAAAGAAATGAGCCAAGTCCAACGCTTGTCTTCTTCGACAAAGAACAAGAGTTCTGAAGAAATGAGAGGCTGAGTGGATCTCTGGACAAGGGTGGTACATTCTAGGGCTGTCCCTAGGCTCTAGTGACTAGAGGTTGATGGGAAAGTGTGAGAGCTAGTGGAAGATAGGGGTGGCACCAATGAGAGTTTTTTATTTAGGTGCATTATGGCCCAGATTGCACATGTTTCTGACTAAGGCTATTTTCTCATCTTAATAGGGATGGCTCTCTTTTGGAATTAGTCTTTACTGCTTCTTGTATGCAGCAAAGACAAAGCCGCATGGCTTTCTTGACAGTTACAGAAATCAAGTGATTTGGGCTTAAAATAAGCACCATATTAGCATGCAAATTTGGTATGATTTGAAATGGCATGTCCTCAATTTTTTACACATATGTGTATGTCCACATATATATACCAATATGCACATAATCCAGAAATGAAAAATTATCATTTTTAGTGATTTCAGTTACCAAACCCCCTTCAAAAAGCAAACCATAGCCACCAAACTGTAAAGTTGCATGGTTAATGAGGGCGTTCAGAATCCTTGCTTTGTTTCCCAGGTCAGCTCCTTTCCTGACCTACCCGTGCAGTGCACAGCCCCAGTGGGCGCCAATAGCAGGGAGTCCTGATTGCCCTTTATCTTGGAGAACTCAAATCAAGAACTTATGAGGCTAGGGATGTAGCTCAGTGGTATGTTCTATGCTCAGGGCCTGAGTTCATTCTTCAGTGCCAAAACGAAAAAAAAAAAATCCCTAACTTCTGGGATTTAATTAGCCTTACTGGGTGCCTTGTTTCGGCTGGCTCTAGGGTGGGAAAAGTTAGTAAAGCAGCATGCTTGTCTTGCTGGCCAGGTATAAGGGTTCACCTGCAAAAGGAATGCAATCTTTCACTACCTACCCATGAAGAATAAGGTAAAGGTAAAACATGCCATCTAGTGCTGGGTAATTGAACCTGGGCGGCCTCCGTTGCTGACTTGATCTGGACCTTGAGAATTAAGAACCGCTATAACAGGTCAATGTATTTTGTGTATCTTTGGCTGCGGTGAAGGTGGAGTTAGGGTGCAGAAAAAAGTGTGAAGATACACTTAAGTGAGGATGGAACTCAGGCCCGGAGCATAGACCATACCCCTGAGCTACATCCCTAGCCTCATAAATTCTTGATTTGAGTTCTCCAAGATAAAGTGCAATCAGGACTCCCTGCTATTGGTGCCCACTGGGACTGTGCACTGCACGGGTAGGTCAGGAAAGGAGCTGGTCTGGGAATCAGAGTGAAGATACAAAAAGTAGAGACCAGAAAGAGTAAAGAATGCTTACGAGAGTAGAAGCTAAGCAGGGTTCTGACCCACAGTTGCCAGACAGACGGCGGAAGTTATAGGAACCACCGTTCTGTGTATGACCTGCCTTATATTATGTGCATTAGTGTTTGGCCATGGGTTTTGGGTCCCCTACAACTGGAGTTACAGACAGTTGCGAGCTGCCATGTGGGTCCTGACATGTGAACCTAGATCCTCTGGAAGAGCAGCAAGTGCTCTTAACCACTGAGCCATCTCTCCAGCCCGGTGGCCTACCTTATATTGTCACTTTTAAAACACATGAGCTTTGGAGGTTAGTATCATTTCTGTTTTGCAGATGAGGAAACTGAGGGACAGAGAATTTTTGTGACCAATGGAAAGGCAGAAGCAAGCTAGCAGGACTGAGCTGAGGGGGAGGGCACTCTCCAGGAGTGTTGAAGAGTTCCTGTCTACTTTTGAAAGGGTGCGACCATGAAAACTATAAGCAGGCTGTCATTACTTAAATTAGTAAACAGGCAAAGGATGTTCTGGGAGGGTATTTCCCTGAAATAGACTCTGAGGCACTCTGTTGGGGCAGCAGAAGGTAGCCAAAGGGTATGCGCCAGACTCTGTTTCTCCCCATCGTCAACCATCTCACATTTAACATCTGCATTGTTTTCTGCCCTTCTGTGGCATATGCAAATGGTGAAGACCCACAACAACAGTATTCTAGAAGTATTGCCTTATGCATTGCTTTGCCCATCCGTATGACTATTTCCTTAAGGTAAGAGTTTCATCTGGCTTTTCTCTGTTTTATATTTTTGATGATTTTATACAAAAACAGAAAAGGTCAGTGGATTTTTTTTTGAAAAAGTTTATGTGTATGGATGTTTTTCCTGCATGTATGTATGTACACCATGTGCATGTCTGGTACCTGTGCAGGTCAGAAGAGGCTTCAGAGCCCTTGGAACTGGAGGTATGGATGATTGTGGGCCACCATGTGGGTGCTGGGATTCAAACTCAGGGGCCCCTGCAAGAGCAACAAGTGCTCTTAGCTGCTTAGCTGCTGAGACATCCAGCCCCCACCTTTAAAAAATAATTTTATGTAGGGCTGGAGAGATGGCTCAATTTTTAAAGGCTAGGCTCACAACCCAAAATAACTTTATGTGCGTAGATATTTTGTCTCCAAGTGTGTCTGTGCATCAGTCACAGGCTTGGCAGGTTCTTATGGCGGCCAGAAGAGGGCATTCGATCCCCACGAACTGGAGTTACAGGCACTTGTGAGCCATACCGGTCCTGGGAACCAAACCTGACCCCTTAGGAAGAGCACCCAGTGCTCTTAACTGCAGAGCCACCACTCCAGCTCCCGACTTTCTATATTAAAAATAAGAGAGGTTAGAGGGAGGCTTATGGCTGTGTTTGGAAACAGTAAATTTTGCTTTCCTTTTGTTGATCAGTTGGTGACTGGCAAAGGGTCAAGTAAGCTGTTTTACTTGGGCTTCATTTAAGACCAAAGAAAACATGGTGTGTGTGTGTGTGTGTGTGTGTGTGTGTGTGTGTCTGTCTGTCTGTCTGTCTGTCTGTCTATGTGTGTGTGTGTGGTCTCCAGAAAACCTTGACAGTTTAGCTCTGAGCGGTGCATGCCAGGCAGTCTGTGTGCTTTGATCGTCACTGCCTTTAGTTAGTACCTATGCTGGCTCAGCACCGTCTACCTCCCCAGAAAATCTCAGTCATTGCGTCTCAGCCACTGCGTGAGCAAGGCTGCCTATGACGACTTTCCTTTCCTTCAGATTCTGATCATGAGTTTACCTGTCATGGGACTGTGCTGTGCAGCAACCTATCACCTGTATGTTAGGTGGTGGAAGAGGACAAAAAGTTGGAGGAAAATCATAATAAGAAATAGAGGAACCCACTTCTCATCCAATTCCTTAGCTTCCCTAGGTCCAACAAGAAAAACAAGTCATTGACTTAGTTTGGTCGATATTAAATAAGAAGGTAGCTTTAGAATTGATTGATTGATGGACTGATTGTCCCACTTGTACTGAGATGCATGATCCATTACCCAGCTGCCACTTTGGTTGCTGAACAAATAAATGCTGCATCTGATTGTTTAAGCTTACTTGTTGTGCTTCTAGTGCTCAAGTTATTTCACTTGTTACTTTGGCCAAAGTCTGACATAAATGATAGATAACATCATCTAGTTGAGGAACTCCTAGTCAGAGTATAAACCCTTGCACAAATCTGTGAATACTGTGTCTTGGTAAAATAACAAATCAAATTATAAATTAAAACAGTGGAAGGTTTGCTTTGAATGTTTTTGAAAGATTAAACGGATATACACTGTATAGTATAGTTTAATAGGAAATTCATTTGGTTGTACCCAAAAGAAAATCCCATAGCTGTCCACTGAGAAGAACACAAATATGTTATGGCAGTTAGCACTTAATATCTGAGTTTTATTTGTCTGATTGTGAATGAAGATATGTTGGAAAAGGTAAGCAATCATACTCAGATGGTCCCCAATTTATGATGATAGAAAAGTAATATCAATTCAGTAGAAGCTGTACTTCAAATTTTGATCTACTCCCTAGGCTAATAATATGCAAGGTTTCATGGTACTGGGCAGGAGCAGTGAGGCCCAGCTAGTCAGCCACCACACTAAAGAGGGGAACAGCTACTACAGAGGAAGGCACTGTATTGCAAATGTTTGGAATGTCTGTAGTTAGTGTTTTTATATTCTATGATAGCCACAAAATGCTTACCTGTGTGTGCATGTGACATCATCAACACTTTACTATAAAACAGGTTTAAAGTTAGTTGATTTTCCAAACTGTAGGCAAATGTGTTTTAAGAACATGTGTGCTAGGTTAGGCTGAGGGATGATGTTCATTATTATTATTATTATCGGTTTTTTGAGACAAGGTTTCTCCTAGCTTTGGAGCCTGTCCTGGAACTAACTCTTGTAGACCAGGCTGGCCTCGAACTCACAGAGATCTGCTTGCCTCTGCCTCCCGAGTGCTGGGATTAAAGGCGTGTGCCACCATCGCCCAGTTTCATTACTCACACACACATTTTACACACACACATACACACACATAATATATAAAATCTCTTTATGTACCCTGGAACTTGTTATGAAGCTTGGGATGGCCTTGATCTTGTAATCCTCCTGCCTCAGCCTCCTGAATGATGGTATTACATAATGCTTGGCTGACTTAGGACTTTTGCATCCTGTAATGGGCTGATGGCTTTGGTGCATCTTTGTGAGGAATAACAGAATATAGTTTTCATCCTTAGCCCTATGTCCTGTCCTAGTCATGATACTTCCCTAGTTTATTGTAAGGCTTTCAAAAATATCAGAAGCAGTAGCCAATTGTTGATGGTCTCCTATACAGGCATGACATATGGATAAGCAAAAGTTAATATTTTGATATTGAAAGAGCTATAAGGGAATGACATATCCGTTTGAGGGTGAAATCTGACACCACTTAGGTTCATAGACACAGTTCTAAAATTCTTACTAGAATGTCTGAGGCTGGATTAGAAATCCAACAGTTGGAAAGATTGCTCTTGTTAGAGCTGTTTGAAGAGAATGAATTCAGAGTTTTCTGGAAATCAAGGTGTTTGAGGAGACTGAAAGCAGAAAAAATTAGAGTGAGAATTTTAGCTGTAATATTTTGGGGGCTATGTGGTAACTCTTATTTATCTTTCTTTTTTATTTATTTTTGACAGTTTCATAGACATACACACACATATTGTAATGCATTTTGGTTATAGATATGTCTGTTACCATCCAATAATCTCCTTCCTTTCTCTCTGAACCATTTCTACTTCCCATCTTATTCCCCAGTGGCCACATTATTAGAGAAAATGATACCTGTTCCTCCAGCAGCCGCTCACAGTTGTTAGTGCCTCAGGAAGGGATGGGGGATAATGGGCAGCTTTTTTTAATCTATGATGGACAATTGGGAGGCCCAGTCTTATGTAGGTGTCCATAGGCCACTTTGTGCTCATGGCTGAGACAGTAATGTCATGTCTGGATGGTATAGCTTCATTATACTCTTGCCCATTTTCTGGCTAATACGTTCTTTCTGCCTTCCCTTCGGTGACGTTGGCTGACTGATGGTGTGGTGGTGTGATATAGGAGTACAGCTGTCCCATTGAAGGCCTACTTCTCGTAATTCACTTATTCTCAGCACTTTGACCAGATATGAGTCTTTTCATTAAATGTTTCATTTTGCAAAAGAAGTTTCTGTGGTCCAGGCCAAGAACTGCAGTAGTCTCTGGGCATAAAGTCTGACAGTGTGTCATTTAGGAAAACAATGGTAGTGTGTCCCTCTCTTAGACCCATAGGCTTTGACCAGGTTCATAGTATCAGGCATGTAACCCCTTCCTCAAAGTAGGCCTAAAATCCAATCCCAAAGTAGTTGGCTAGCTCTAAGATAGTTCTGCTGCTATTGTACCAGGGGGCATATCTCACCTGCTGGGTCAGTATTGTAGCAACACATGGCCCATAGCTGGTGAGACTGTTGATGAATTTTCTCTCCCAGCAGCCTACATAACACCTTGAGGTGCTATGAATGCTAACCAATAAGGAAGGGATGGAGTTTCTAGCTCAGTACCATCTCCATTTCTATGTGTTCTGTAACCAGAATGTGTGGTATCTTCAGCAATAGAGCCTAACCATTTAGTTCTGGTGGGCAATGGCAATAGCCTGTATGCTTTGGTGGGGCATCTGAGACCCGTACCACAAACAACTCCTGCATCTTGTTCTAGGGTTCTTTTTTTAAAAGTCGATGACTCCTGGGGATAGCATTCTCTAGCCTTGAAGGGGAATTCCATTAAAACTTTTTTGTTTAAATTTAAATTTTAATGATATATTTTCAAATCATAAAGTAGTAGGTTTCTATATGGGTTTTAAATGTATCCCGAGACTTTGTTAGCCCTCCCTCTACTATCTATCATATCCCCAGTGTTTTAATATTTATCCCCCAATTAGTGTCCTCTACCATGGATCCTTTCTTGCTTCCTGAATTCTATAGACACTCACTCATCTCTAAGTGTCCTCAAAAGTTTTAACAGTGCCAATACTGTTCTAACGTTCTAAGTTTCTTCTGAAATTCAAGACAGCTTCTTTAAAGACTATTTAGTGACTCCTTGGGAACCCACAGGCTACTCTGACCAAGAAAACAGCCCCTAAGTCCACCAGGAAATCCCTGGGAACCTGCAGATCACTCGGGCCAGGAAAGCAGTGACTACACCTATCAGGATCCCAGAAGAATTTCTTACTGGGCAGCACACAGTCACCATACTCTAAGAACCAGAGAGGGCAACAGAAACCAAGGACCAAAACACACACCCAACAAAAATAAGACCAGATATCAGCACCTACAACTACAGTCTTTCCAATCCCAGATACCCAGATGCTACCACAAAAACACAATCAATAATAGTCAGGACAATATATCTCCACCAGAGCCCAGCAACCCTAACCCAGCAGGCCCTGAGTATTTCAGCATAGGTGAAACACAAGAAAAGAACCTTAAAACAGCCTTTGTGAATATGAGAGAGGTCCTTAAAGAGGAAATGAATAAATCCTTTAAAGAAATCTATGAAAACACAAACCACTGAAGACCTGAAAATGGAAATAGAATCCACAAAGAAAACTCAAATTAAGGGAACTCTAGAAATGAAAACTTTAGGAACTCAAATAGGAACCTCAGAGGCAAGACTCACCAGCAGAATACAAGGGATGGGAGAGAGAGTGTCAGGCATTGAAGACATGATAGAAGAAGTGAATACCTTGGTCAAACAAGACATCAAATCTACACAACTCCTGGCAAAAAAAATCCAGGAAATCTGGGACACTATGAATAGACCATATCTAAGAATAATAGGAAGAGAAGAAGGAGAAAGAACCCAGATCAAAGGCCCAGAAAATATTTTCAGCAAAATCATAGAAGGAAGGTTCCCTAACCTAAAGAAGAAGAAGCAAACAGAACACCAAATAGATTGAACCAGAAAAGAAAGTCTCTTGCCACATAATAACCAAAACACTAAACATACAGAATAAAGAAAGAATATTAAAAGCTGCAAGGGAATAAGACTAAGTAACATATAAAGACAGACTTATTAGAATTACTTCTGACGTTTCCAAGGAGACTAAAAGACAGAAGACCATGGGCAGATGTGCTGCAGACTCTAAGAGACCATAGATGCCCTTCCAGACTACTATAGCCAGCAAAACTTACAATCATAATAGACGGAGAAAATAAGACATTTCATGATAAAACCAAATTCAAGATATATTTATCTACAAATCCAGCTTTACAAAAGGTGCTAGAAGGAAAACTCCAATATCAAGGGGTTAACTTCACCCAAGAAAATACAGGGAATAAATAATCCCAGATGAACAAATCAAAGAAGGGAAAACACACACATACATGCATACAACAACGACAACAACAACAACAACAACAAAACAACAGGGATTAACAATCACAGGTCATTGATATCGCTCATCATTAATGGTCTCAATTCCTTAATAAAAAGACAATGACTTACAGTATGGATGCAAAAACTTGCTAAACCCAAGAAACACACCTTAACATGAAAGACAGACAATACCTTAAGGTAAAGGGCTGAAGAAAGATATTCCAAGCAAACAGACCTAAGAAGCAAGTGGATGTAGCCATTTTACTATTTGACAAAATAGACTTTGAACCAAAACAAAAACAAATTCCAAGAGATAGGGAAGAACAGACTATACTCATGAAAGGAAAAATCTATCAAGAGGACATTGTAATTCTTAACATCTATGCCCCAAACACAAGTGCACCCAAATTCATAAAAGAAATACTACTACAGCTTAAATCACTTTGTACCAGTCCGAGGAACACTGAGGAAAGACCCCCACACTCAGACAGTATGCAAGAGCAAGGAGCGTTAATTTACCAGCATGCGGGGTCGAATACCTGTACAGAATGACAACGACCATGAGAGGAGCATGCAGCCTTCTTTTAAGCACAGCTAGGAGAATTTCAGAAACAGTTAGGTCATCTCAAACATAATTGATCAAACAGGCAGCAGTTATATTCAAGCATTTTTGATAGGCTGAGGTTTTAAGTTTTTTTTTTTTTAATCTTTGGATGTACTTCGGTAAGTTTTGAGAGAGGGGTTGAAGAACTATCCTTATTTGACCATTATTTTGAGATACGTGGGGCTGACTCAGGCCTTGTATATGACCAATCCCTCGTCCATGCTGTCAGGGGTGTTGTCGATTAATAGCCCTTTGTTTAAGAAACTTAAACTTAGACCCAGCTTGTAAAATGGAGGAAACTTAGACTTCTCAAGTATTGATCCTTACATACTGATGGTGGGAAACAACAGACAGGTCATTCAGACAAAAACTAAACGAAAACGTAGGAGCTAACTGAAGTTAAACACCAATGGTCCTAACAGATAATTGCAGAACACTTCGCCCAAACACAAAAGAACATACATTCTATTCAGCACTTCATGGATCTTTCTCCAAATGTGACAATACAAATCTCAACAGATACAAAAAATGGAAATAACACCAAGTATCTTATCTGGCCACCACAATTAAAACTGGATATCATCATCACCATCAACAACAGCAACAAAAACAACAGAAAGCTAACAAATGATTGGAAACTGAACAACTCTTTACTGAATGAAAAATGGGTCAAGACAAAAATAAAGTAATAAAAGACTTTCTAGAATTAAATGAAAATGAATACACACCATGCCAAAACTTTTGGGCCATGATGAGGGCATTTCTATAAAAAGCAAGTTCATAGGACTAAGTACTTACATAAAAAATTGGAGAGATCTCATACCAGCAATTTAACACCACACCTAAAAGCTCTAGAAAAAAGAAGAAATCACACCCAAAAGGAGCACAGGGCAAGAAATAATTAAATTGAAGGAATCAATAAAATAGAAACAAACAAACAAAACAGTGTAAAGAAGTAATAAAACAGGGCTGGAGAGATGGCTCAGAGGTTAAGAGCATTGCCTGCTCTTCCAAAGGTCTTGAGTTCAATTCCCAGCAACCACATGGTGGCTCACAGCCATCTGTAATGAGATCTGGTGCCCTCTTCTGGCCTGCAGGCATACACACAGACAGAATATTATATACATAATAAATAAATATTTAAAAAGAATTAATAAAACAAAGAGTTTGTTTGTAACATTGACAAATCCTTATCCAAATTAACTAAAAGACAGACAGAGAATATTCAAATTAACAAATTTAGAAACAAAAAGAAGGACATAACAACAAACACTGAGGAAATCCAGAGAATCATAAGGGCATACTTTAAAAACCTGTACTACACCAAATTGGAAAATCCAGAAATGGCTAATTTTTTCAATACCACTTACCAAAGTTAAATCAAGATCAGATAAGCAATTTTAAACAGATGTATAAACACCAGTGAAATAGAAGCAGTTATTAAAAGTCTCCCTACCAAAAAAAATGCCTAGGACCAGACAGTTTTACACAGAATTCTATCACACTTTCAAAGAAAAGTTAATGCCAATATTCCTCAAATTATTCCACAAAATAGAAACAGAAGAAACTGCTTCATTTTATGAGGCCATAGTTAACCTCATTTTCAAACCATATAAAGACTCAACAAAGAAAAAGAATTAAAGACCAACTTCCCCTATGAATATATGTTCAAAAATTCTCATTAAAATACTATGTAAGAACATATCAGAGCAATCGTTCACTATGATCAAATAGGCTTCATCCCAGAGATGCAGGGATGGTTCAATATACAAAAATACATAAATGTAACCACCTTATAAACAAATTGAAAAACAAAAATCATATGATTATTTCATTAATTTCAGAAAAGGCCTTTGACAAAATCCAGCACCCCTTCATGACAAACGTCCTGGTGAGATTAGGGATACAAGGAACAAAACTCAACATAATAAAGGCAGTTTACAGCAAGCCTATAGCCAACGTCAGCTTAAATGGAGAGAAACTTAAAACAATCCCATTAAGACTAGGAACAAGACTAGGTTGTCCACCCTTTCCATACCTATTCAATATAGTACTTGAAGTATTAACTAGAGCAAGAAGACAAGTGAAGGGGATCAAGGGGTAACAATTGGAAAGGAAGAAGTCAAAGTATGGTTATTGGTAGATGATATGATAGTATACATAAGTGACCCTAAAAATTCCACTCAGAAACTCCTATAGCTGATGAACACTTTCAGCAAAGTGGCTGAAAATTAACTCACAGAAATCAGTAGCCCTCTTATATACAAATGACAAATGGTCTGAGAAAGAAATCAGGGAAACAACACCTTTCAAAATATCAAATAATATAAAACATCTTGGGGCAACTCTAACCAAGCAAGTAAAAAACTTGTATGACAGAAACTTCAAGACATTGAAAAAAGAAATTGCAGAAGAAATCAGAATATGGAAAGATCTTCAATATTCATAGACTGGCAGGAATAAAATAGTAAAAATGGCTTGCATGACCCAAAACCAGAGACTAGGTAGCCCAGGGACCTAGGGTAAAACCAAATACCACTGTTAAAAAAAAGTAGCAATAAAATGACTCTTAATGACTTTTTGTTATATGTATAGATCAGTATCAGTGCCTTGCTCAGCCGTCATCAGAGAAGCTTCCTCCTGCAGCAGATGGGAACAAATCTGAGCCCCACAGCCACACATTCTGCAGACGGTGAGAGCTTTGGAGCACTCAGCCCTAACTGGGTTGTTTCCATCAAACAGGGCTCAGGGAACCTTGTAGAAGCGGAGACAGAAGAGTGGAAGAGGCAGAGGGCATGGAAGACACCAAGAAAACAAGGTCCTCTAAATGAATAAGAAAAGTTCAAATAAACTCACAGAGACTGAAGCGGCACACACAGGGCCTGCGTGGGTCTGCACCAGGTCCTCTGTGGATATACTATGGCTTCCACTTAATGTTTTTAGGGGACTCCTGACTGGGCGAACAAGTAGCTCTCTGATCCTTGTGTCTTCACTTGGACTCTTTTTATTTTGTTTGTTTTTCTTGTCAAACTCTGATGTATTATTTTATTTTATTATTATCCCTCAAAACCCCTCTTCTTTTCTAATGAAAAAATAGAAAGGGAGTTGATCTGGAGGGGAGGAGAGGAGAGGAAGAACTGGGAGGAGCAGAGACAGGGGAAACTATAATCAGGGTATATCATGTGAGAAAAAAAATCTATTTCTAATAAAAGGAACAAAAACACTGAAAATTCCAGAAATCAAAAAAGATATTTTTAGTGTCTATGTGTGTATGCCTGAGTGTATGTACGTGTACGCCCCGGGAGTCGGGAGAAGGCATTGGATCCCCTGGAACTGTAGTCAGAGGTGCTTTTGAGATGCCATGTGGATGCTGATAACTAAATCCAGATCCTTTGTAAAAGCAATAAGCACTCTAACTGCTGAGCCATCTTTCTGGACCCTCAAGCCAGCTTCTTAATTGTAAATCAATGTAAAATGTAGAAAAGGTTGCATACTTACCGCAGCTAGTGGCGTGCAGTAATCTTTTTCATTTCAAAAGAGGAAAACAGGAGGACCTTTGGAGCTGCTCCTAAAAAGTCAGCTAGGGCTCCTGGATAGGAGATCCTCGAGGCCAAAGAAAAGTCAGAAGAAACAGAAGACAGAATATTATCGGGAGGTCTGTCTGGTCATGCCAAAGCAGCCAAACAGCCCCGAGTTTATTTCAGAACTTGCTTATGTACAAAAACAGATCAAAGCACAGCACAGACGGTCAGTCAGTGTCTAACCACAAGACCATTCCTGTCCTTGACTGAGCAGCCTCCTCTCCAACACGTGCTTGCTGCTTGGAAGCAGCCTTACTCTCTCTCCATGTTCCTGAGGTTTGCCATCAGCAGTATACTGTCCACTAGATAGAGTGTTCTTTTCTCATGGCTAAATCAGAAGTCTCTCACAGCCCTCAAGATTATAGGAAAAAGCAGAGCAGGCAAGCTTGATCTCAAATGACTTATAAGTCAGAAATGACTCTAGATGGAAACCGAGTCACACGTGGGCTCCCACACATTCCCCTCTTTGAAATTATAGTTTAAGGACCTCTCAGAGCTCCTCAGAAGACTGTGTTTGCCTTGGAAGTTCCTTACCACACACAAGTCTTACCTGTCATGGGAAAATAGATCCATCTCCTGTCCTAGGTCAAAAAGAGGCAAAGAAAACTCACCCATCTCTGGCTGTAAGTCTCTGGTGTCAAGTTTTTAGGGAAGTATGCGGAGTTTTGCTTCATGAAGGTTTTTACAATGAGTTTATAATTATAATTTATAATTAACTATAGGTGAGCAAATTATGCCCAAAAGAACACAAGCTCCAACAATTACATTACTACTAAGAAGTGAAGTTAAATGCTGGCCATGATGGAACAGTTTTTAAAACTCGTTACAAAATATCTTTAATTGTTTTTGATGTGTTAAAATCTATTTTAGCCTATTTAAAATTTAATATTTTTTGATGTAATTTAGCCAAATTTGAGGACCCATTAAAATTATGCCATTTTTTTAAAAGACGTGTTTTAACTCTTTTTTAACCAATAACATTTTTATCATACACAGAAGATATAACACAACTTTATTTATAATTAGCCTGCCATTTTAACATTTTTAGATAATTGATAAGCAAACCCCATATTGTGAATAGACCGAGACAAAGCCACTGCAGCAACCGCAGTAGTCATGAGCATCACAAGAGCTGCAATCCCTGCTCCAGCTAATCCAACAGCACGTTTCTGTCTACCTGAAGCTTTTTAACTTTTTAAATTATTTGTAGCCCTTTGTCATTAAACCATGGATCATTTATATACACTGGGAACATTACAAAAGGATAGTATTTTAATACTAATATACAGGTATGATCATTTACTTGAGAAACGCAATTAGTCAAAACACAGTCAGGGCATGATACATTAAACACAATACCATTTATGAAGATTTTTTTATCTCTCCCACCAAAAGAACAGAAGGCATTTTGACACAAGCCAAAACAGTTTTTTTTTTAGGGGACAAACAGGTTTTGAAGAACTGGATTGTCCTGCCATGTTTTCCATGACAGCAACAAGTTTTTAAATATAAACAAGTCTGTGGAAATTTTGAACTGAATACCAAATTTTAGCTGACAGTCCTCAGTCCAAAGTTTTGCTGTAGACAAAGAACAAGAGTCACTATAATCTTTTTGATTTTTAGAGCAGTCAAGAATGTACTGTGGTGTGCCTGTGTGTAGTTAATGGTGATACCAGCGCATCGGCTCCACAGCCATGCTTTTCATTAGACTCTCGCAGTTCCTTTGTGTATGGAGGAAATTGTTGAGGGGGTGAAATATTATTTACCCAATTACCTTGAGGAAGTAATAACTTGGCATAATATGTACATTGCTTATTATGTCCATTATTAGTTTTAGAAACACTCTGAGACATCCCTTTAAAGCAACATTTTTAAAAAACATACAGGAGTTTTTTGTTTTTTAAAAACCATATCCAACATAAGAAAATTTTTGAGCAATCGGGAACTCTTGTGTAACAGGCCAATCTAAAAGATGTGTATCATTGACTGTGACCACAATTTTTTTTCTTTTTAGACAACAGGATGTATAATAGGTGGGTCAGGAACGTAGGCTCAATAGGTCTCACTCTGGCTTTTCTGGATCATCATCAGCAATATCAGGATTGACATCTTTTTGCTCCACACATTGTACCAATTGTTTTGGCAACCAATGGGTTTCATTCTCATCCTGTGAAAAACCACAAACATGCCCTTGTCTCCATACTAATACAGGGTTGGGGACCTTTTATAAACCAGTAGATGGATCTTTCTACTTAACTTGAGTGAATTTGATAGAGGTGCCTTCATGCCAAAATCCAACAGCTGTAGATTTTCCAGCGGGATCCACATTTAAAAAGTTTAAAACAAATCAGGCATGATTCAAAATATTATATGGTGACTGAGGGTATAATCCTCCCTCTTTTAATTTTTAAGTTACATCTTAAGGCTGTCATGAGGTCTTTTAGCAATGTCCTGTCCTTGAGGATTATTTTATGTTTAATATTTTATTGAATGTAAAAACATTGAAATGATTTACTAATATATTTAGAGTCATTACTAGTTTTTAATATTTTTGGTTTTTTTATATAGGAGAAACATTTTAGGCAATGAATAATTACATGTTTTGTAGCTTTACCAGATTGTGCACTGGCCATTAGGAATCCTGAATAAGTATTCATTGTTACATGCACATATTTTAATTTTTTAAATTCTATAACATGAGTCCCATTCATTTGCCATAAATGATTAGAAAGAAGACCTCGAGGATTTATTTCGAAATGAGGCACAGGTAAGTATTGTGGGCATACAGTACACTACTTGACAATTTGACAAGCAGTGTTTTTAGTTAATTTAAATTGTTTTTTTTAAACGTTTACTATTTTGATGATGTAAAGCATGTGACTGTTGAGCAAGCTCAACTTGAGACAAAGCAATCGATTTAGGGCACTTATGAGCTAAGGGGTTACCCTCAGCCAATGAACCAGGAAGATTTGTGTATGCTCTAACGTGACCCACAAAGCATGGCGATTTTTTTGATGAATAGCATTTTGAATTTGTTAAAACAAAATTTTAACTTGATTATTACTAGCTTTGATATATGAGACAGTTTTTAAAACCTGAAAGGCTCTAAAGATATAATGACTATCAGTATACAAATTAAATGATTTTTTGTGAAAAAGCTGAAAAACCATAGCTACAGCTCATACACAGCTAATTGAGCTGAAGCTGGGGTTGTTTGAACAACATATTTTTTTCTTTACCATTAACAACATAAGCTGCTCTTCCATTAGAAGAGTTATCAGCAAAAATTAAAATAGCATTATTAACAGGATTTTTACTAATAATTTTAGAAACACAACATTATATATCTGTGTAAATTGTAATAATCCATCAGCAGGAAAATGATTATCAATCTGTCTTGAAAAATGTGTAAAAGCAATTGCACAAGAATTTACATTTTGAAATCATCAATTAACCTGTTTTAAGGTAAAAGGCACATTAATAGTGTAGGGTCCTTTTTTAAAGTCTTTTTGAGATTTTACCCTGCATTTTTGTACAAGACCTGCTACAGCCTTGTAATATGGATTTAATACTCTATTGGGTGAGACTGAAAGATGCAGCCATAATAAAGGATCATTTTGCCACAATACTGTTGTAGGATGATGTCTTGAGGACAGAAAAATGCTTGCCAAGGTTGATCATAATCAATATAATGTACTTGTTGACATTGAATAGCATTTTTAACCTGTAAAATAACTTGTCTACCTTTTCTAGTAAATTGTCTAGGTGAATTAGGATCACTGTCACCTTTTAAGATTTTACTCAAATCCATCAAGAGGAAATCTCAATACTGAACATCTATGCCCCCAATACAAGGGCTCTCTCATATGTAAAAGAAACACTACTAAAGCTTAAATCATACATTAAACCCCACACATTAATAGTGGGAGACTTCAACACTCCCCTCTCACCACTGGACAGTTCAGTCAGACAAAAAATGGACAGAGAAATAAGGGAACTAACAGATGCTATGACTCAAATGGACCTAACAGACATCTATAGAATATTCAATACAAACATAAAAAATATGCCTTCTCAGCGCCTCATGGAACCTTCTCAAAAATTGATCACATACTCGGTAACAAAACAAATCTCAACAGATACAAAAAAAATTAGAATAACCCCATGTATTATCACTTATCAGATCACTATAGCTTAAAACTAAAATTCAACAGCAGTAGTAATTGCAGAAAGCCCACAAACACATCGAAATTAAACAATGCTCGCCTGAATCATCAATGGGTCAAGGAAGAAATAAAAGGAGAAATTAAAATTAATTGAAAATGACCACACAACATACCCAAATTTATGGGACACAATGAAAGCAGTGTTAAGAGGAAAAATCTCCCATGCTGTTGGTTAGGTAGAATTAACATAGTAAACATGGCAATCTTACCAAAAGAAATCTACAGATTCACTGCAATGCCCAGCAAAATTCTTTACAGACCTCGAAGGAACAATACTCAACTTCATATGGAAAAGCAAAAAACCCAGGATAGCCTAAACAATCCTGTACAATAAAGGAAATTCTGGAGGCATCACAATCCCTGACTTCAAACTCAACTAAAGAGCTACAGTACTGAAAACAGTCTGGTATTGGCCTAAGAACAGACAGGAGGACCAATGGAACAGAATCAAAGACCTGGATATTAATCCACACACCTTTAAACACCTGATTTTTCACAAAGAAGCAAAAAATATCAAATGGAAAACAGAAAACATATTTAACAAATGATTCTGGCATAACTGGATATCAACATGTAGAAGAATGAAAATAGATCCATATCTATCACCATGCACAAAACTCAAGTCCAAATGGATCAAAGACCTCAACATAAAGCCAGCCACACTGAACCTTATAGAAGAGAAAGTGGGAAGTACACTTGAAAACATTGGCACAGGGAACCACTTCCTAAATATAACTCCAGCAGCACAGACACTGAGAGAAACAGTTAATAAATGGGGCCTCCCGAGACTGAAAAGCTTTGTAAAACAAAGGACACAGTCAACAAGACAAAACAACAGCCTATAGAATGGGAAAAGATCTTCAGTAACCCCACATCAGACAGAAGTCTGATCTCAAAAATATACGAAGAACTCGAGAAATTGGACACCAAAAGATCACATAATCCAATAAAAAATGGAGTACAGACCTAAACAGAGAACTCTCAACAGAGGAATCTAAAATGGCTGAAAGACACTTAAGGAAATGTTCAACATCCTTAGTCGTCAGAGAAATGCAAATCAAAACAACTCCGAGATTCCATTTTACACCTGTAAGAATGGCCAAGATCAAAAACACTGATGACAACTTATGCTGGAGAGGTTGTGGGGAAAAGGGAACACTCTTGCATTGCTGGTGGGAATGCAATCTGGTACAGCCCCTTTGGATGTCAGTGTGGTGATTTCTCAGAAAATTAAGAAACAACCTTCCTCAAGACCCAGTAATACCAGTTTTGGGTATATAGCCAAAGGATGCTCAATCGTGCCACAAGGACATGTGCTCAGCTACGTTCATAGTAGCATTGTTTGTCATAGCCAGAACCTGGAAACAACTTAAATGCCCCTCGACTGAAGAATGGATAAGGAAAACGTGGTATATTTACACAGCAGAAAAAATAATGACATCTTAAATTTTGCAGGAAAATGGATGGAGCTAAAAAACATCATTTTGAGTGAGGTAACCCAGACCCAGAAAGACAGCTGTCATATGTACTCACTCATATGACACTCATATGTGGTTTTTAAACATAAAGCAAAAAAAACCCCACAAAAAACAAAAAATACAAAAAACCAGACTACAAACCACAATCCCAGAGAACCTAGACAACCATGAGGACTCCAAGAGAGACATACATAGATCTAATCTACATGGGAAGTAGAAAAAGACAAGATCTCCTGAGTAAATTGGAAGCATGGGGACCTTGGGAGAGGGTTGAAGGGGAAGGGAGAGGCAGGGATGGGAGCAGAGAAAAATGTAGAGCTCAATAAAAATCAATAATATATACATATGTGTATATATATTACTTACATTTCCCCAATTCTCACAAAAAAAAGTATTTTTGTCGATGCCAGTCCTAGACAATTAGATTTTTAATTTATAGGGTCTGCATGGAGTTCTGGCTGTTTAACGACCCCTTTTGAAAATACCCTAACTTTGCTCCATGAATTTTTTGCTGTGGAAGCAAAGGAGACACATGCCCATTATTTTTTTTTTTTAAACCTTGATTTGGCAACAATTGTTGTTGAAACATTTGATTAGTTCCTAGGGAATTGGACTATAGAAACAGACTCCTATCCGGCTCACATCTTGTCCCCACAAATTTACAGGCAGATGGGAACAAGGTAAGGTTGAAAAGTTTCTTTATGTTCTTTTTTTTTAAGGTAGTACATCGCTACTTTGTTTAGGACTCTGTGACTGACCAATTTCTTGCAATTGTGTTATAATACACTGTTTAGGCCAGGCAGATGGCCAATGAGTGGCAGTAATTACAGACACATCTGCACCTGTGTCCAGAAGACCAGAAAAACTTCTTTCATTAATAAACAGAGTAAGTTTTGAACATTGTGGGCCTATAGCTTGTAGCCAATAGCCATCAGAAGAACCAAATTCTGCTTTCTTCCTCTCTCTCTCTCTCTCTCTCTCTCTCTCTCTCTCCCTCTCTCTCTCTCTCTCTCGCCTTTAGAAAATGTTTGCTGTTTTCTTTGTTGAGAAAGCATATCTTTAACTGTTTTTTTTCTTTTGTGATGTAGTAGCTGAAGCCAGTCCTTGCATATAAGAAGGACCAATATCCGAACATAGTTGAATATAATTAGAAATGTTGCCTTTCTTCCTAAATGGCCTTATGGTAGCTTGACAGGCAGAGTTAGCACTCTCATAAGCCAGTTGTTTTACAATTAAAAGTTCAGCCTCAGAATCTTCTAATTGCCTCTCTGTTGTTGTCATTAATTGGGAAACAAAATCTTGGAAAAGCTCATCAGGTCCTTGTGTTATTTTAGATAATTTTTGTTTGTTTTTTGGTACTAGGTAATTTATGCCAGGCCCTTTTTGCTGCAGCTCTGGTTTGAGCATATAGTGTCAATTAAAATTTAACTGATTTTTTTAAATCTTTAGATTTACCTCTTCCTGCTAGTATGTTAAAAGTAATAGGAATATTTTGAGCTTTCCTATTACTAGCTGTTTGTTTACAATGTTTATGGAACTCTGATTTTTGCAACAAATAATGTCCTTCAAATGAGCAAGCTCTAGCCAGTTGTTGTTAGCTAACAGAAGGTAAAGCTTTAATCACTATTGTCTTCAAGATTACTTGATTAAAGGAGCTGTTGGTCCATATTGAGAATAGGCAGTTTTTAACTCTTTAAGTTGCTTGAAAAGTTTATTTATATTTTGAGTATCCCATTGTTTTATAACTGGAAACATGCTAAATTTTTGAATATTTTTGGCTATCTTTTTAATACTAACCTATAATGGGCTAGTAGTTAAAATCTGTAAAGAGTTCGTAGACTTTTGAACCTTAGCAAACATAGGCAACTTTTTACTTTAATAGTTGGATCCTCAGGGGGACTTAAACTTGTCACGAGAGCCTCTCCATGAACTTTTCCACGAGTTCCTTCAGGAGCTCTGCTGTGAGCTCTTTCATGAGGTTTTTTTTTTTTTTTTTTTTTTTTTTTCAGAAAAGGGCAAGCCTCCCAGGGATATCAATGAAACATGGCATATCAAGTTAGAATAAAACTTGGCACATCTTCTCATATTAAGGTTGAAGGAGGCAACCTAGTAGGAGGAAAAGGGTCCTAAAAGCAGGAAAAAGAGTCAGATAGTCCCCACTCCTACTGTTAGTAACACCACAGGAACCCCAAGTGACACCATCATAACATATATGCAGAGGACATAGGTCAGACCCATACAGGCTCCCCGATTGTCAGTTCAGTCTCTGTGAGTCCCTACGAGCTTGGGTTATTTGATTCTGCTGGCTGCTGTCTTGCGACATCTTGACCCCTCTGGCTCCTACAAGGCTTCCTTCCTTTCTTCAGCAGGATTCTCTGAGCTCTGCCTAATGTTTGGCTGTGGGTCTCTGCTGCATCTGCTCTGATTGATGATACCCATCTGATAACTATTATGCTAGAAGCCAGTCTGGTTACACAAAGTGACTGGTTCATGTTCTGTATCTCCCCATTACCCCGAGTCTTTGCTAGGGTCACCCTATTGGAATCCTAGGAATTTCCATTGCATTGTTTTTCTACCTCCCCCTGAAAAGTCCCCCTAACTCCACTCATCTCTCCCAGGACTCTCTCCCTCCATGCCACCCTACCCACAGAATTCTTCCTGTTCCTATGCCCAACTGTCCCTAGTCTATCCATGAAATCTCTTCTATTTATTCTGCCCAGGGAGATCCATGCATCCCTTTGGGCCCTCCTTGTTCCTAGCCTCTCTGGGTCTGTGGATTGTAGTCTGGTCATCCTTTACTGTACAGCTAATATCCACTGATAATTGAGTACATACCACATTTGTCTTTCATGCGAATTTCATGATGTCATTTTCTTTAACAGCTGAGTAATACTCCATTGTGTAAATGTACCACATTTTCTTTATCCATTCATCAGTTGAGGGGCATCTAGGTTGTTTGCAACTTCTGGCTATTACGAATAAAACTCGCCGCATCTTTCTTGGTGCAACCTTCCATGACTCCACAATGCTTATCTTTAGATGCTTCACAAAAAATTTCACTCCAGTGATATGAAGATCTCCTACTAGCTTGAGATGTAGCCTGATTGTCTTGGGCCATAGACATAGAAACCTCTGTGTATTTTCATGACTGAACCTGGGAAAGCATTTTGTTGGGTGACCATTTTCCAGGATACCCTTAAAAGTCTGTCTTTTTAGACAACATCCTTTTCAATAAACTTGTTACCATACTTTTGGACCAATGATGGGCAGGGTCTTGTCCTTGGGACTCCTTTCCCATTGTCCGACTGCAAAGCCTGTGGTTTACCTTTAGTGATGCTAACTCCTTAACAGTTACAGATGTTTGGTCCATACCTACGTTGTCCACAACTGTTAATTCACTCACGCTCATTTCTTTGTCTTTCATTTTTCATCTTTCTGTTTCAGTTGCTGCTCTTCTGTTTAATCTGCCTAAGAGCTATGGAGGTAACAGCGATATAATGAATGCCACACTTTCTTGACATTTCTATTGTCAAGCAACTTAGCCAATTGCTTTCCAATTTAGTCTCTCTTCACATTTTCAGGACAAAGAAACGTTGCCAGTTCTTTGGCAGAATGTAACATGCAGGACCTCTAGTTCAATTCCTAATAGAGTTCTTGTTGTCTTCTGAAACTTCCTGAGCCTGGTTTTCACTCTCTGACTTTCTTTTGGCATCCTGAGCTTCCGAATTCCTATTAGAAGCTCTACTTAGCTCTAGGGTTAATCCCATAGCTCCAAACTCATATTCTTCCTCTTGGAAACCAGTCCCAAAGCCCTGAGATCCACACAGTCAGGTTTCTCACAGCAATGGCGCTACTTCTCAGTACCAGGTTTTTATCTGTTTTTTTTTTTTTTAAGCTACCTTTCATGTTGCTGTGACTTGACAAAAGCAGCTATGTATTTTGGCTCACAGTGTAAGGGAACACGGTGTATCATGGTGGGGAAGGTACTGCCACAGATGGCTCCATGGCAGCTAGAGTGTGAGGCCACTTGCTCATGTCTCAGCAGATCAGAGACACGGAATGCTGCTTTTTCACTAGCACATTCTGTTTTGCCAGCACTTAATCAGTCTGGGGTAGAAAGTTTTGGTGCTAATGGGAGTACTTTACAAAGTTTTTAAGGTAACATGATGTTTTCTATCACCAGAGAATAATGAATGTACTCTCTGGATGGGGAAAACAAAATCTATGCATTAAAATATTTTTGTTTATTATTTGAGAGTTTCATATATGTTTATGTGGTGGCTTGAATACAAATGACTCCCATATGTTTAAATATTTGTTTCCCAGTTGTTGGGACTGTTTGGGAAGGATGAAGAGGTGTGGCTTTGTTGGAGGAAGTGTGTAACTGATGTCCTTTTGTGACCTTTGATGGTGTAACACAGTGCTTTTTACACACTCGCTCAGGGCTTCCTCTGCTTACCATAGACTTCAGGTCAATTCCTGCTTCATTACTCTGAGTCCAGTGTCAGAAATGTGTCCTACCTTCAGCAACTTAGTCTTCCTTTCAAGTCCTAGGAGGAACCCAGGGACAATGGCAATAGTCTAGATTTTTTGGAAGTAGTGTAAACTCCTCTGACCAATGACTTACGGGGAGATTTTACATGCCTGGGACTGGAGTTTTTATTAGCCTCTTGTTCTTGCAGGGAGCGTTATCATCCAAAATTTTGTATCTTCATTTGCAAAACTTTTCTGAAAAGGCTTCCAGTATCTTAGAAAATAATAGCAAGAATTGACAAATGAGATATCCTGAAATTAAAAGCTGCACAGCGAAGAAAGCAATTAGCAGAATGAAAAGACAGCCCAGAAAATAGGGAGAAAATCTTGAGAACTATTCATCCAATGGAGAGCAATACCTAGACTTTATAGAAAACCCATAAAATTAAATACTAAAAATATTAATCAGCAGGTGGACGAGTGAATTGAGCAGAATACTCAAGAGAAGAAATACAGCTGGGCGATGGTGGCAAACGCCTTTCATCCCAGTCCTTGGGAGGCTGAGACAGTAGGTTTCTGAGTTTGGGGCCCATCTGATCTACAAAGAGAGTTCCAGGGCAGTCAGGGCTACAGAGTGAGACCCTGTCTTGTAACCCCCACACCCAAATACAAGTGGCCAATAAACATGTGAAATAAGGCTCGATATGTTTAACCACCAGGGAAATAAAAGTTAAAACTATGTTGAGATTTATCTTACCCCAGTCAGTATGGCCATCATCAACCACACAAATGACAGGGACTGTGGCCTATGGTTCAGTTTTGATTCCTAGCATGGAATAAACTAGTCATGGAGTACATGTCTGCAATCCAAACAGGAAAATCAGGAGTTCAAGGTAATTCTCAGCTACATAAGGAGTTTGAGGCTAGCCTGAGCTAAACATATAAGAAAAGAAAAATTTAAAAAATTTTAAACAAATCTTTTTCAAATTTATTTTTATTTTATGTGCATCAGTGTTTTTGCCATGGATGTCTGATCCCATGAAACTGGAGTTCCAGACAGTTGTGAGCTGTCATGTGGGTACTGGAACCTGAACCCAGCCCCTCTGGAAGAGCAGTCAGTGCTCTTAACCGCTGAGCCGTCTCTCCAGCCAAAAGGAAAATTTTTGAAGAAGAAAAGGGGCTAAGGAGATGGATTAGTAGATAAGAGCACTTGGCTCTGAAGGTAAGAGGTCATGGGTTCAAAGCCACAGCAACAATGTAAAAGCCTGGCATAGTCATGTATGTTTATAATCTTAGTACTGAGGACAGAGACAGGTGGACACCAGGAACTTGCTGGCCAGCCAGACTAGCCTAAATGGCAAACATCAGTTACATACTATTGGTGAGAATGGGAACGATTTCTGCATAGTGGAAATTAAAATGGAGGTTGCTAAGAATTTAAAAGTCGACTGACCATCTAATGCAGCTGTTTTGTTTCTGGGTATCCACCTAAGGAATCTAAGCCTACATTTATGACAGCATTATTCAAAACAGGCAGAATATGGAACTAGCTTAGATGCCTACCAGCTACATGGATAAAGAGATACAGCACACAATGTAGTTTCACTAAGCCATAAAAAGAAATGAAATTGTGTCATTTGCAGGAAAAGAGAAGACAAAGGCATTTTCTTTCACATATAGACTGTTTTATAGATCTTTTGGGGAGGGTAAAGAATATTTTATAGATTTTTTTTGGGGGGGAGAAGTGAGAGTCAGTGCTGGGGATTGACCATAGGGCTTCTCACACGGGCAAGTATTTTACCACTTGTGTACATCCACCCCCTCATATACAGAATGAATATCTGTATGTCTGCCTAGGCGTGTAATGTATAGGACACAGAAGTAAAAGGTGAGCTATCTGAGGGAAAAGAGAATCTAAAGAAAGGGGAACAAGATACTATAATCAGGAGAAAAAATACCAAGTACCGTGCTTTCTCTCATACAGAATATACATATTTGGGAGGAGGAAGACCAGTGGAAGGGGAGAGGTGAAATAAAATGAGGAGGTAAAATTGATCAAAATGCAATGATGTATATATATATATATATACATCATATATATATGTATATATATATATATATGATGTAGTAATGAACTCCATTATGTTGGTCTCTCTCTCTCTCTCTCTCTCTCTGTGTGTGTGTGTGTGTGCGTGCGCACGCGCGTGAGCGTTGGTGTTATTGATATGAGCATATCCTTTGATGCACAAAGGTCCAGTCCTCTATGGCAGTACCATCCCTAGGCAGGTGGGCCTCAGGTGTATAAGAAAGGTAACTGAGCAGGAGACCGAGAGCCAGCCAGTAAGCAATAGTCTGTTACTGTTTGTTCTTCAATCCTTGCCTCCAGGCTCCTGCCCTGAACTTCCTGCTCTGCCTCCTCTTGATGATGGACTAGAATATGTAAAATTAAATAAGCCCTTTCCTGCCTAAGTTACTTTTGGTCATGATTTCTTTTCTTTTCTTCTTTCTTTCTTTCGTTTTTTTTTTCCTTTCAAGACAGAGTTTCTCTGTGTTGCCCTGGCTGTCTTGGAACTCGATTTATAGGCAAGGCCAGCCTCGAACTCAAAGACCCACTTGTCTCTGCCTCGTGAGTGCTGGAATTAAAGATGTGTGTCATCGCCCGGCTGCCTTGGTCCTGATGTTTGTCACAGCAACAGAAGGCAAACAGGAACAGATAGAGAGCTGATTCTGAAAGTTACGAAATGCAGTTTTTCACTCAACCAATATTGCTTTTTGTGGCTTTTCAGGCAAGTTGAATGGAGGGGTCAATGGCAGTAGGGAAGTGAAGAAGTAGGAATTTAGGAATTGTGTTACTGAATGCAAGCCCTTTTGTTGGAAGTTTGAAAGCTGTGATGATTCATCTTGGCTGCCAGTCTGAGTCTGTTGAGCCCCTGAGATTCGGGAAGCACACTGCTGTGTGTGTGCCTGTGAAGATGTTGCCAGAGAGGGTTAAATCCCAAGGGCTCTGACCTAGTCAGTGGATTCCTAATATGTTGACATAGGCTGGTAATGAAAGGTAGGCGGTAGGGTCAAGTGAGGACATAGGTCATCAGAGGCATGTTCTTGGGCCCTATCTTGCCCGGAATCTTCTTTCTTTGCTTCCGAGTCATCATGGAAATAGCCATGTTGTGCCATGCTCTCCTCAGTAAGATTGATGTACACTTCTGAAACTGTGAGTGAAATAAACCCCTTTGGTTGTTTCTGTCAGGTGTTTTGGTACAGGAAATAAAAAACCTTAACGAAAGGGTGGGGCTGAGAGATGGCTCAAGGGGCAAGAGTCCCAGAATCCACTGTGGAAAGAGAGACCAGACTACAGTTAGGTTGTTCTCTGATCTGTATGTGTGTGTGTGTGCACGCGCACACACACACACACACACACACACACACACACACACACACACAGAGTAAAATTGATAATTTTCTTGATATTTTAAATCTTTTTTCTTAATTTATTTTTAATTTTGTATTTGAGATTATAGCATAATTATATTTCTCCCTTGCCTTTCACCCTTCTAACTCCCTCTTTTACCCCTCCCTACTCTCCTTCAAAGTCATGGTTCCTTTTTTTACTAATTGTTATTACATGCTTCCCTGGGGGAGCCCACCTCTCCCGCTCCCAGCTTTCCTTAATTGCCTTTGTTTTTCGTGTAGGGTTGAAGTCTTGTGGGCTTCTCCCAGTTCACTGCAGCATGCTCATTGGTGTTGTCCATGTTTAGCTCACATTTGGCTGGTCATATTGGTAAGACTTCATGGGTGTTGCTTGTGTTGTTACTAGGGGCACAATACCACAGCAAACCCACTGGTCGTCTGTCGCTTCTGCAAGGTTCTCAGAGCCTTAGGTACAGAAGTGTTTTTGTAGCTGTAGTCACTGGAGTTGGGCTCCACAACATTGGATCTTGATTGGTTATGGCTTTATGTAGTGGATTCCATATGTTACAAAGAGAAGTTGTCTTGATGGAGGGTGAAGACTACCTTTATCTGCTGGCATGAGGACAAATGATTGTAGAATTTTGTTTGGGATCATGTTGGTTTAGTAAAGTAGTGGTTGTAGATTCTCTTCTAATGCCCATGACGTCACTAGCAGTGAGTAGTTAGTTAGGTTTCCAGTAGCAGTCATGGTTTCCCTTTTGTTGAGACGGTCTTAAGTCCAATTAGAGAGCTGTTGTTACCTCCAAGATGTGCATGCCACTATAGCACCGTTAGGCTGATCGTGCCCCACTGGCCACTGTTGTGCTCCATAGGCATCATGTCTGGGTAGACCTGTTTGTGCCTCCTTCCTTTGGAAGCCTGCACAGTGCCTTTTGATACCATGAAAACTAGTCCCCAAGGATGGAGTGGAGCATCAAGGGCAGTTGTAACTCCTGGGTCTCTTGCATGCCGTCAGCTCTATGGACTCACCTTCTACTTCTGGGGGGAGCCAAGGGCACCAACAATAAGCTGTATGTTTCTGGAGTCCTTGGAAAGCCCTGGTCAACAACTTGAAAGAGGGATTCTCATGTTTGGTATTGGGATCTTTGTTAGGTGAACTTTGGCTCCTGGAGGGGGCATTGTCAGCCAAGATGAGGAAAGTGCATTAAAACTATGTATGTATATCTCTACACATTTTTGTGTATTGTAGTTTTTAGGTGAACATTCAATAGAATAATTCCTTGAGACTTTTTTAGACATCCTTATTGCTAGTTCATATACTTCCTTCCTTCTTCTATATTTATCTCCTTGTCTTCCTTAAGAGAGCCCCTTTCCCCATTTATCCTATCAGATCACTTGTGTCCTGCTAGTCCCCTTTGACACACACACACACACACACACACACACACACACTACCACCACTACTACCACCACAACAATAACAATAATAAATGAACATTTTTTTTTAAAGTTGGGCTTGTGAAATGACACAGAAGGTAAAAGCACTTGTTTGAGTTCAATGTCTGGGACATGTATAGTGGAAGGAGGGAAAGGACTTCCAGAAGTTACCCTGTGACCTATACATGTTATACATGTCCCATAGCGTGTGCCATAAACAAATAAATGTAATGAAGTTGTTTTTTTTCAAGTTTGTTTGTTTTTATATGTATATGTCTTTTGTCTGCATGTATGTCTGTGCACTGTATGTGTGTAGTACCTGAGGTGGCCAAAAGAGGGCGTCAGAGGCCCTGGGACTGGAGTTGGAGATGGTTGTGAGCTGCCACGTGGGTGCTGTGAATCAAGTCCAGACTCTGTGGAAGAGCAGTTGGTGCTTTTAACAACTGAGCCTTCTCTCTAGCCTGGTAATAAAAAGGGTTTAAAAGTGACTATTTCAGGTCAGAAATGGTAGAAAGTTTCTATTTTATTAATCAAAAAAAAAAGAAAGAAAAGAAAAGAAAGAACTAAGTTTCTATTCTGCTCAGGTGGATGCTAGCTACCCACAGACTGGCCTGGGCCCTCAAGGCCCTTGTGGCACCCAGCAGACAGGTCTCATTACCATGAGCAAAAAATATGTGGAGTAGAAATGGAAGAGAAAGCAAAGCAGAATGGTTCATGTGCTGTGGAAAGAGGCAGAATGGAAGAAATGCAGGAAGTGAGGAGTAGGCTGACATGGGAGGTCTGCTTGCCACCTGGAGTCATGGTGATGCCTGGACCATGCAGCTGCCAGGGACCATGTCTGTGTCCATGGCCCTACCACAACCAGGGTCTGTGTGGACATCCATGGCCCTTGTTGCCACCAAAGGTCACAAGGATGCCCAGTATCTGGGCTGCCACCTGTGGCCATGTAGGTGTCCAAGGGTCATGCAGCCACTGAAACAACGCTGATCTGGGTGACCTGTGCTGCCACCTGGGGTCATGGTGTTATTCAGGCCTAAGCTGCTGCCGAGGGTCATGTCTGGGTCTGTGGCCACACAGCAGCCAGGGTTTGAATGGACTTTTGTTGCTCCTATTGCAACCAAAGGCCATGTGGTTGCCCGGGATCTGATTGGCCACCTGGGATCATGTTGGTGCCCAAAGGCCACACTGCAGCTGGGCTGCACCGATCTGGGTAGCACATACTGCTACCTAGTGCCATGGTGACATCTGGGCCAGGGCTACAGCTGGGAACCACGACTGAGTTCATGGCCCTGCTGAAGCCAGGGTCTGTGTGGATGTCCATGGGTCCTGTTGCCATCTAGGGCCATGCTGATTCCCTGGCTCTGGGTCACCACCCGGGGCCTTGTTGGCAATCAGGGACTGAGCTGCCACCTGCCATGCTGATCTGATGGCCTTTGTTGACATCTGGGGCCATGGTGACATCCAGACCAGGCTAAGGACCATGTCTGAGGTCGTGGTCCTACTGTAGCTGGTGACTGTGTTGAAGTCTGTGGTCCATGTTGCCTCCAGGGCTCACTTGGAGGCCTGGGGTCTAGGCTACAACCTACGGCCTTGTTGGAGTCTGGAGACCATGCTGTAGTTGGGGCCATAAGATCTGAGTGACCTATGTTACCACCCAGGGGCATGGTGACATCCCAGCCCCAGCTGCTGCCCAGGGCCATGTCTGGGATCATGACCCTACAGCAACCAGGGTCTGGGTTGACATCCATGCCTCTGGTTGCCACTCAGGGATATATGGATGCCCAGGATCAGGTCAGCCACCTGAGTCCATGCTGGTGTCTGAGGGGCATACTGCAGTCAGGGCCATACAGATCTGTGTAACCTGCTCTGCTACCGGACGTCATGGTGACATTCTGGACAGAGCTGCAACTGAGGGCCATGGCTGAGCCTGTGGCTCTGCTGCAGCCAGGGTCTGTGCTGATGTCTGAGGCTCTTGTTAACATTGAATCTTTGCAGACACCAAAGGTCTGGGGCCATGTTAGTGTCAGAGGGCCATGCCAATCTGAGTTGCGGCTGTGCCAATCTGAGTGGCCTGTGTTGCTACCTGGGGCAATGGTGACATCTAGACTGAGGATCGTGTCTGGATCTGTGATCCGACTGCAGCTGGGATCTGTATTGAAGTCCAAGGCCAGTGTTGTCACCAAAGGTCACACAGAAACCCAGGCTTGGGGCCACAACCTAAGACCTTGTTGGTGTCCGGGGACCATGCTGCTGCCGGAGCCATCCTGATCTGAGTGACCATGCTTTCCCTGGAGCCAGGATGTCATCCAGGCCCGAGCTGCTGCAGAGGGCTATGTTTGGGTTGGTGGTCCAACTGGTGTCTGGGTTGATGTCTGTGGCCTACGTCACCTCAGGGGGCCATGGGTGTTAGGAATATTTCCTAACGTGAGCTCCCTGCCGAGGCAAAATTCCCAATCAAGCCAAATCAAAACAAGCCAAATTAAGAAATATCCAGGTTTAAAGGGAGATCTGGGCTTTCAGGTGGCCCCTAGGGGGAACCGGGAAACCACATGAACATGACCACCAGGAGGAAGGAAAAGGGACCATGTATTTCTCTTTTGGGAACTCATTTAAATACCCTGGGGACCTGGCCTGCTGGGATTTGGAGTCCAGACCAGGCCTGGGGGCTGGGATAGATGCGAGGGGCTGGGACCCAACTTGACAATGGGAACCATGCATGATGAAATCAAAGGGCCATGCGGAGCTGGCCCAGCCCTTCACTGACCCTGGAAAAGCTGGGGCTGCCTCTTGCTGTGTGCTGCAGGAAGAGAGCTGCCAACCCCATCAGGAGAGATGCCCCCCCCCTCACCGTGAGCAAGTAAGAACTGACTCTGATGCCAGGCGTGTAGGGGAGCTGGCTCCTCCCCTCACCTGAGGAGGCGGGTCCCAGGGGCCTGGATTGACCAGCTCAGCTCAGCTACTACCAAGGCCCTCAACCAGGCCTGGGTTGGCTCACCCTGACATCTACCTCATCTAGGACCTGTTGGAGCTCCTGAAGTGACTGGTCCTGTGGAATGATACTTGCAGAATCTCCATCCCTTGGGCAGCCACAGATACCCCAGAGGAGTTTTGGTGAGGGCCCGTGATGGTGGTGTACCAGCAACCTGGAGCCTTGAACCAGATCAATGACTCATTGCAATGAACTCTTGCTGGTAAAGCTGATTGGACAAATGGGTATACTATGTGACACACTGTGGCTCCCCATGCCACCAGGCCGAATGAAAAAGTGTTAGAGAGGCGGGGAAGATGGAGAAATGAAGAGTGAAGAGGGTTGTTTGTTTGTTTGCTTGTTTTAGTTTTAATTTTTATTTTCTTTTTTGCGAACTGCTGCAGAGGTGAGGGGAGGATATGGGGGAACTGAGAGTTGAGTGGAATTAAGGGGCATGATGTGAAATCCCCCCCCCCCAAATCAATAAAGAAATTATGTTAAAACAAAAAGAAAGATGTGTCAAGGGCTGGCCTTGACAAGCATTACTTTTCTGCAAGTTAAATCTCATATTGATTTCCCAGCTTTGAGTTGTTGATGCATGCAATTAGAGAAGAAAGAAGTTTGTCAGGTATTCTGGGTTCTGTAAGTCCAAAGAAATATTACTTAACGGTCAACATCTTAATCACTTAGGTGTGGATTTTCTTTAGAATTTAGAATGCTGGGCAAAAGTAATTGCCAAAAATAACTCATAAAGGGATGGCCACAATTACATGGAAAATAAGAAAAGACAAAGCCATTTGGCTGGGTTTGCAATATGAGTAACATTTGGATTTTAATATTTTTAATTTTTAAATTAATTTAGCTTACTTTTTGTCATGTGTGTGTATGTGTGCGTGAGTGTGTGTTTGTGTGTGTGTGTGTTCTTGGAGGTCAGAAGGGGAGCTCCTGGAGGTGGAGTTACATACAGTTGTGAATTGCTTGTTGGTGCTAAGATCCAAACTCCAATTATCCGCGAGAGCAACAAGTTCTCTGCTGTAGTTTCAGTGAGAATGGCCCCCAGAGGCTCATACATGGGAATACTTGGCCCCCAGTTATTGGAACTGTTTGGGAAGGAATTAGGAGGTGTGACTTTGTTGAAAGAGGTGTGGGCTTTGAGGTTTCAAAAGTTCACACCATTCCCAGTTAGCTCTCTGTCTGCCTCCTACTTTTGGATAAAGCTGTAAGTTCTCAGCTGCTGCTCCAGTGCTATGCCTGCCTGCTGCCTGCCTGCTGCCTGCTGCCTGCTGCCTGCTGCCTGCCTGCTGCCTGCCTGCTGCCTGCCTGCCTGCCTGCCTGCCTGCCTGCCTGCCTACTGCCTGCCTGCCTGCTGCCTGCCTGCCTGCCTGCCTGCCTGCCTGCCTGCCTGCCTGCTGCCTGCCTGCCTGCCTGCCTGCCTGCCTGCCTGCCTGCCTGCCTGCCTGCCTGCCTGCCTGCCTGCTGCCTGCCTGCCTGCCTGCCTGCCTGCCTGCCTGCCTGCTGTCTGCTGCCTGCCTGCCTGCCTGCCTGCCTGCCTGCCTGCCTGCCTGCCTGCCTGCCTGCTGCCTGCCTGCCTGCCTGCCTGCCTGCCTGCCTGCCTGCCTGCTGCCTGCTGCCTGCCTGCCTGCCTGCCTGCCTGCCTGCCTGCCTGCCTGCCTGCTGCCTGCTGCCTGCCTGCCTGCCTGCCTGCCTGCCTGCTGCCTGTTGCCTGCTGCCTGCCTGCCTGCCTGCCTGCCTGCCTGCTGCCTGCTGCCTGCTGCCTGCCTGCCTGCTGCTGCCTGCCTGCCTGCCTGCCTGCCTGCCTGCCTGCCTGCCTGCTGCCTGCTGCCTGCCTGCCTGCTGCCTGCTGCCTGCTGCCTGCCTACCTGCCTGCTGCCTGCCTGCTGCCTGCCTGCTGCCTGCCTGCCTGCTGCCTGCCTGCCTGCCTGCTGCCTGTCTGCCTGCCTGCCTGCTGCCTGCTGTCATGCTCCTCACCATGCTGGTCCTGAACTCCAGTCAGCTGGAACTGTGAGCCCCAATAAACTCTTTCTTCTATGAGTTGCCTTGGCCATAAGTTGTTTGTGTCTCTTCACAACAATAGAAAAATAACAAATACATGCTCTTAACCAGTGAGCCAGCTCTCCAGTCCCCTTCATTAATTTTTATTTATAAAATATACAAAACAGGTTCCAGGTCACTGAGAGAGCTCAATGGGTAATTGTCCGTGCCTCAAGCCTGGTGACCTAAATTCTTTCTCTGAGACCCTACATGGTAGGAGAGAACTGAGGTCATGCAAGTTGTCCTCTGGCATGCATGCCTCACAGACATGTTCAAAGGCCAATCTGATATGGGAGAGTCTTCAGTTGAGGTTCCCTCTTCCCTCATGACTCCATGCCAGTGTCAAGGTGACAGCTGAAGCTAACAATGATGCTGTCTTTGAGCTGTTTTGCAACTCTCTGTAAGCTCTAGGTGATGGTTGTAGAAATTATGCCCTGGTAGTGACTTAAATTAACTTTCTACACTTGTGGGGAAATTTTTGTAGGCATTCATTTCAACATTCCTTCATTCAAACTGGGTGCCTTTAATCTCAACACTTGGGAGGCAGAAACAGGCAGATCTCTGTGAGTTCGAGGCCAGCCTGGTCTGCAGCACAAGTTCCAGGACAGTCAGGGCTGCTACACAGAGAAACCCTTAAAAAAACAAACAACAACAAAACAAAAATAAACAAACAAACAAAAACCCAAAGCATTCCTTCATTTTCCTAAGTCTGTACTGGATTGACTCTCCCTTTAAAATGGCTATAACTTCTTCCTGTCTCTTTCATGCCATAGGAATGATTCTCATATTAATGGAGTTGTAGTCAGGTTCCTGAATTCTCTCCCCAACTTTTCCACCACCCTGACTCTTTTTCCCACCTCTGACCCAATCTTCTAGATAGGTCTCTGTATATTCAACAATAAAAAGAAACCTTTTAAGTTACTTTATTTTTTGTTTTTCGAGACAAGGTTTCTCTGTAGCTTTGGTACCTGTCCTGGAACTGGCTCTTGTAGACCAGGCTGGCCTCGAACTCACAGAGATCCCCCTGCTGCTGCCTCCCGGGTGCTGGGATTAAAGGCACATGCCACTATCATCTGACATGATTTATTTATTTATGTTACTAGTGTTCTGTCTGCATGTATGCCTGCATGCCAGAAGAGGACATCAGATCCCACTATAGATGGCTGTGAGCCACCATGTGGTTGCTGGGAATTGAACGCAGGACCTCTGGTAGAGCAGCCAGTGCTCTTAACCACTGAGCCATCTTCAGCTCTGCCTTAAGACACTTTAACAAGAACCCCCACTCCAACATCTTCTCCTAGTAGCTTTTAATCTATAACACTGCTCTTTCTACCCTTAGGTGTAGATTCCCACTTGCCCATGTTATATTTGAATTGAGCCTAATTCTAACCTAAGATCTCTTTCTCTCCATTCTCATAGTTCCTGAGTAAAATCTGTTTCTGCCATGTTGCTGAGAAGCTCTGGTTCTCTTGAATAGGAATAAAATTAATTCTTTAATGTCTGTTGATTTTCTCTCTACTTTGTAACTGAGATTTAACATTTTTGTTGAATTATTTAATGTGTATGGGTGAGACTTGGGGATTTGCCAGTTTCTGCCCCCAAAACTGAGATTACACACATACACACCACCATGCCAGGCTTGTTACCTTTGTGCCTGGATCTTCCACACATGCTTATAAGCAAGCAGTTTAGTGGCTGAGCTCTCTCCAGCCTCCTGAATGAGTTACAGGGTGAGAGACAGCTATCTAGTTTCACCCTTCTATATGTGGATATTCAGTTTGCTCAATGCCATTATTGAAAACTCTGCTTATCTACAAAATATGCTTTTGGTATCCCTGCTGAAAATCAGGTAATTCAATATACTTCCTTGGGTTTATTTCTGGATCTTCCCTTCTATTCCATTGGTCAACACGGCTCTTTCGGTGCAGTACCATGCCGTCTGGATCACTGTGGTTTTGGAGTACAATTTGAGGACAGTTATTCTGATTTCTCCACCATTTCTCTCCCTGATTAGGGTTTCTTTTGGCTATTGAGAGTGTTTTGTACTTCCATATGAATTTTCAGATTTTTCCCCCCCCCTGGTTTTATGAACATGCTATTGAAATCCACCAGTGACATGTGTGGAAGAACTGAAGGGGAATTTGAGGTTGAACAGAACCACGGCACTCAAAGCTATGTAAGCTGCACAAGAATGCCTTGACTGGCATTCTATGGAACTTTTATTTGGATAGCTCAGAGTACAGAGTTCAAAGCAGAGACAGAAAACCACAGAATTTCTTATCACTATCACCAGATGTGCTCAGGAGACAGAAAGTCTCATGGCCCAATGGGGACTGTTTGCATAATTTCCTTGAATGTAGTAAACTGCATCTCTAAGGAGAGGAGAGGAAGCAGCTTGTATGGAGCCTGGGAGAGACATTCCTTCCTCCTAGGGAGTAAACAAAGTTCTATAGGAACAGAGTTCACGCAGCAGGATACCGTGGAAAAGGCTATTACATTTACGCTTCAGATGTCACTGGAATTTTGATAAGGATTACAGTAACTTTGGGGATGGCTTTTGGTAGTATATCCATCCTCACAATACTTACTCTGTCAATCCTTGACCAATCTTTGCATTTCCTAGAATTTCCTCCATTTTTCCCAGTATCTTTTTAAAAAATATTTATTTATTTATTATGGATACAATATTTTGTCTCTGTGTATGCCTGAAGGCCAGAAACGGGCCCAGATCTCATTACAGATGGTTGTGAGCCACCATGTGGTTGCTGGGAATTGAACTCAGGACCTTTGGAAGAGCAGGCAGTGCTCTTAACTGCTGAGCCATCTCTCCAGCCCTCTTCCCAGTATCTTATAGTCTTTATTATTACAGGTTTTTTTGGTGAGGCTTTTTTCCACAGGTATTTTAATCTATTTTGAGGGATTTTTCCCATCCCTTTTTTTTAAAAAAAAATCAGGCTGTTTATTATTAGTGTATAGGAAAGTTAGAGATTTTGTATGTTCCAGTTTGTGAGAAGTGATTAACAGGACCAAGAATTTTCTGGTGGGTTCTTTAGAGTTTTGAAAGGACAGAATGATAACATCTGCTAATATGGATAACTTTACCCCTCCCTTTCTTGTTTTCATGCCGATTGTTCTTCTCTTTGCTCTAGTTCAGCATTTTAGGGTAAAAGTTTTCTTTTCTTTTGTTTGTTGGCAGAGAGCCTTCTGCCTAAGTGCTGGGATTACAGGTGTGTGGTGCCATGCCTGACTGGAAGGGTATGCTTGATTTTGCTTTTTACAGGTCTTTAACGCATAGAGATCCATCAGTGATGCAAAGCACAAGCAACCCCTCGAAGACACCATTTCGGTACTTGGAATATTTTGACTGAAATAATTTTAGAAACGACAAATGGCGAGCAGACACACAGACACAGACACACATTCACACACGGACATGCCTACATAATTAAAAACAAATCTTTAAGAATCTGTCTGATCCTTACCCCCTCTGAGGAGTGGATGGGGGTAGGATGGGGGGAGGTTGTGGGGGAAGAAGAAGAAGAGGGAGGGAAAACTGAGGTTGGTACATAAAATGAAAAAAAATTAAATAAAATGAACAAATAAAAAAGAATCAGTTGCTACCTAGATCTAACTGAGAAGATGAAAGGGTACAAAAGAAAAGTATTTTTCTTCCCTTTAACATAGATGATCCTAGACTTAGGCTTTGTTGAACAAAATTGTCAGAGCCCAGTGTTTTGGACTGAGTTCCCGGCACTCTCTTTTTTGGCTTAGCCTGTTATATAAAACCCAATCTGTAACCAGTCCTTCGGGCTACTCAGGCCTAACGATTCCCGTGGACACATACGGGGTGAATACATTGGTATCCTCAGTTTATTATTCTCCTACAAATCTGTTTTTGGTGGGATTTGAGAGATGTCTCTCAGGTTTAAAATCACTGGCTCATTTTCCAGAGGACCTGGGTTTGAGTTCCCACATCTTCATGGCAGCTCACAGCCTTCTGTAACTCGAGTTCTGGGTTATCCAGCGCCCTCTTCTGGCCTCTGCAAGGACAGCGTGCGCTCAGTGCATAGACGGACATGGAGGTAAAATAGCCAAATATTACAAAAGGTAATAAATGACTTTAAAACCATCTGTCTATGGTCAGCTTAATTTACAAGACCCGGGCTAGAGAACCTGAGCTGGAAAGGGGAAATTCTCTTTTGCTCCTTTACAGATCTCTATAGAGGCCTTTGGCTAGAATATTTACCTACACACACTCTTGGGCTTCCTCGTAGCAGAAGTATTATCTGTTGAGATCAGTCATTAAGCCTGACCCATATTTAAATGGTGAAGAATTAGACACTTCTTTTTTATTTACTAATTACATTTTCCCCTTTATTTTACATACCTGTTTGGTTCGAAGTGAGACCCCAGTGCCCTGACACCCTATATCCAAGGAGTCTGGGATGTTTGGGTCGAAGTGTCCCACCAGCCCTTGGCATCCATTTCAAGTCCCCTCCCCTGGGAGCTGCCTTAGTCCAGACTCCTCCTCCGGGAAAGCCCACCAAGCAGTGACCCCACCCCCGGGAGGGTCAGGATCACTCTCACAGGCTATTTAGGCCTGCCCCCCGCCCCGGAGAATGAACAGTGGTCTCCCCTCCTCTTTCTTCCCCTCGCCATGCTTTCCAGGAACCATCTGGGAGCGCTGCATTAAACATGGGCTTCTTTTATTTGGTCTGATTGGAATTATTTGCATCGGCGGAGAGGCTTGTCCTAAGAAATATTCCTAACAATACCGACCACAGTTTTTCCTCCCGTCTCTCCTCCAGTTCCCTGCCTCCCAATCACCCACTTCCGCATACACTTCTCCTCAGCCTCCACTTAGAGAGCAGCAGTCCTCTTGTCGGAGTCAAGAAAGCTTGACAACATCAAATTGAGGAAGGACCAAGCTCCTTTCCCTGCATCAAGGCTGGGAGAGGCAACCTAGCATGGGGAATAGGGTCCCCAAAACCAACTCAAGCACCTGGAAGAGGTCCTGATCCCACTGCTGTGAGCTCCACAAACAGGCCAAGTTATACAACTGTCATCCACACTTAGAGGGCCTTGGTCAGTTCCATGAGGGCCCCCTGGCTGGTGCTCCAGAGTCCATGAGCTCCCAGCATCTCTGGTCAGCTAGGCATCACTTCTTGATGAAAAAACTGCAAAAGAATTTGGAGCCATGGGTTCAAAACGACGATGTGTTTCTAACTTGTGGTTGAAGTAGAACAATGTATCTGTGTGTGAGGGGCAGGCTGGGAAGAAGTATGTTCTGGAGAATCTGAGTATATTTAAAAGGAGAGTTTGTAAGCATATTGTGTCGATCTGTCCATGTGTCCTTCCTGTCCCCCATTCCCTGGAGCCAGAGTTCTTGTCTGATGACCCATTTGCCAGTGCTTTAGTTCTGGCCCCTGGGTGGGCAGCACTGCTTCTCCCCCTTGTTTCTTCACATATAGGGAAGAGCAACACGTTCTTAATATCGTTTTCCCTGGAGTCACATCATTCTTTAGCTGGTTCTTTTCACTTTGGTCGAACCTTCATGCATGGTTGTGGTGGTCTGAATGACAAGTGTCTCTCACAGGTTTAGGTATTTGAATGCTTGGTCCTCAGTGGGTGGCACTTCTTTGGGGAGGTTGTGGGGATTTGGGGAGGTAGAGCCTTGTTGGAGAAAGTACAACACTGTAGGTGGGCTTTGAGAATTAGTAAGCCTTGGCCCCTCTTTCCGTTCTCTCACAGAAATGTAATGGTTGAAGATGTGACCTCTCAGTTCTCTGCTCTGGCTGTCGTTCTCTCGTGGACTATTTGTCTGTAACTGTAAATTCAAACAAACCCTTCCTTCCATAAGTTGCTTTTGGGCATGGTGTTTTATCATAGCAACAGAAATGGAACCAATACAATGGCCCATTAGTTCAACTTTTAAAATTTGAATACTTTGGATGGTCCATATTTTTTATTGCAATGAAATTGCTTAAATCAAGGCATCAGAGTGGACTTAAGGAGGATAGTTGGGAAGGTATTACAACAGTATACTTAGGATAATAAGGGCCTGAGAGCAGAAGAGGCTTTCTACATGGATTATTAAGGTAACACTCATAAAACTTCATGACTGATTATATAGATCAAGAAATATATACATTTTCTTTAGGTTTTCCAGTTTGATAGAATACAGATTTTTAAAAGTATGTCCTTATCAGGCAGTGGTGGCACACATCTTTAATCCCAGCACTTAGGAAGCAGAGAGTCTGAGGCCAGCCTGGTCTACAGAGCGAGTTCCAGGACAGCCAAGGCTACACAGAGAAACCCTGTTCTGAAAAACAAAACAAAACAAAAAGTATGTCCTTATGAGTCTCTGAATTTTCTTGGTGTCTATTGTAATATCTCCCTTTATCTCCATTCTGATTAATTTGGATCTTTTCTCTCAGTCATTATTTAATTTGGCTAAAGGTTTGTCAATTTTGTTGAATTTATCAAAGAACCAATTCTTCATTTCATTGTTTCTTTTTATTTTTTGTTTTGTTTATTTCTGTTTAATTGATTTTCAGGCCTGAGTTTGAGTATTTTTCCTATGTACTCTTTTTGGATATTATTTCTTCTTGTTTTTTAGACCTTTATACTGTATTGTTAGGTTATTAATATGAAATTTCTCCAGGTTATTTTTTTATGTGTAGGCACTTAGTGTCATGAACTTGCCTCATAGAACTACTTTTACTGTGACAGATAGGTTTGAGAACATTGTGTTTTCACTTTTATCCAGTTGTAAAAACCCTTTATGTTCCTTCTCAATTTCTATCTAGGCCGTTTTCCCATAGAGAGTTGCTCAGATTTCATGAGTTTGCAAACTTTCTGTTTGTGTTGCTATTCAGCTTTAATCCATGGTGGTCAGATAGAATGCCTGGTTTCAATTTTCTTGTGTCTGTGGAGACTTGATTTGTATCCAACTATGTGGTCAATTTTGGAGAAAGTCCCATGAGCTACTAAGAAGAAAGCATATTTTTTATTGTTTTGGTGGAATGTCCTGTAGATATTTGTCTCTTTGGTTTATGACGTCAGTTAGCTCCAGCATTTCTCTACTTAGTTGTTGTCTAGATGACTTGTCTATTGGTGAGAGTTGGGTATTGAAGTCATCCACTATCAATTACTGTGTGTGATTTTAGCTGTAGTAGTGTTTGTTTTTTGTGGTTGGGTACATGTGTTTGGTGCATAAATGTTTAGAATTGCAATGTCCTCTTGGTAGAGTTGTTCTTTGATGAGTATGTAGTGTCATTTCCTATCTCTATTGGTTAATTTGTGTTTGAAGTTTATTCTGTCAGATATTGAATTATCTATGCCTGTTTGTTTATTGGTTCCACTTACTTAGAATATCTTTTCATCCTTTTATCCTGGTGTAGTGATTTTTGTTTGTGTTTTCACAAATAAAGCTTGCCTGAAGATCAGAGTGCAGAGCTAAGCCTCTAGAGGCCAGGGAGTGATGGCACATACGCTTATTCCCAGGACATAGGAGACAGAGGAAGACAGATCTCCATGAGTGCAAGGCCACTCTGGGCTACACAGAACTGATCCAGTCTAAAAGACAAGCAGAGCTCAGACAAAGGTGATCCCAGCACTCGGGATCCCAGCCTTTAATCCCAGCACTAGGGAAGGGGAGACAGGAGTGATATGGCTGGGTGGAGAGAGGAGTATAAGGCAGGAGGAGACGGGAACCCAGTGCAGTCTGAAGTAGTCTGAGGAGAGGATCGCCCTTTGGTCTTAGGATTCTGTAGAGATGAAAGGTCTCTCTAGTGGCTGGCTGCATGGCTTCCGTGATCTCTCAGCTTTTGCCTTCTAATATCTGACTCCTGGTTTTTATGAAGAACAATTAGAATTTGTGCTACACCCTGGTCCTGTTTACTTGGTGCTTTTCATGCCTCTTGCCTTGATAGACATCTTTCTTTCTTAATGAGGAAACTTTCTTCAGGCCAGATGTGGTGGCACACTCAGGAAGCAGACAGATCTCTGAGTTTGAGGCCAGCCTGGTCTACAGAGTAAGTTTTCTTCTATGATTTTGTTAAAACTGTTTTCTATGCCTGGATTTCATCTCCTTTCACAATACTTATTATCTGTAGATTTCGTCTTTTCATAGTGCCCCAGATTTTCTGAAGGTTTTGTGTCTGTTTTTTAATTAATTAACTAATTTAGTGTTTTCTTTGACTGAGTTATCCATTTCTTCTATGTTGTCTTCTGGATCTGAAATATGCTCTCTTCTATGTTTTGCTGGTAAGGCTTACATTTGAAGTGTTTGCTTGAGATCCTGAGTTTTTCATTTCCAATTTTGTTTTAGGGTTGGTTTCCTTCTCTTAATGACTCTGTTTCGTTGCTAAGTTCTACTTGAATTATTTCCATTATTTCATTTAACTGTTTCTATTTTTCACAGTTTTCATTAAGACATTCATTCATATCCCCTTTAAGGCCTTTGAAATATTCAAATTGTGATTCTTAACTCCTTGTCTCGTGTTTCAGCTAAATTGCTTTTCTAAGGCCTAACACAATAAGGTTGTGGGCTTCTGGAGGAGGCATGTTGTCTTGGTTGTTCATGTCTGTATTTTTGCGTTGGGATCTAGGCATCTGGAGTTATGATATTTGAAGGGTTTCCTGGTGTTGATCTCTAGTTTTGCCTTTGATGGATGGGTGTTCCCATTCTTTGGTTGCTGTTGCCTTCTCTGGGTCCTAGCCAGAGTACTGGGTGTACAGTCCCTGGTAGAGAACTGTTCTCCTGGTTGGAGGGGAGTCACAAAGGAATAGAGATGGCAGAAGGACAGGCTGAGTGAGGATGTGGTAGGGGAAGAACTATCAGGGCCCCCTGTCTGCATCAGAGGTCAAGTTCCGTGGGGATGGGAGGAGAAACTCAGGCAGGCAGGCTGCGGCAGGACCAAGGTGGAGAAGCTGAACCAGAGAATAGGAAGGAGGGTAGAAGTGTCCTACCTGAGTTCCAGCCTAGGAGGCTTCCTGGGAGCTACTGCTAGAGGAAAGCCTGTGGATTGGAATCATAAAGCAATGGAGGTGAGCTTGAAAGCAAGGCAGAAAGGACTGCCAGAAAGAGCTGGTGGAACGCTAGGCTCTCACCAAGAGCCTGAGTCTCTAATGGGTGGATGTGGGCTCTGCACCAATAAATTTTGATCACACACGGGAAGAATGAGCTCAGTGGAAGAGATGATGGAAAGAGCGCCTTTGGTCGGGCTGTACACATCCTGTAATCACTCCCTTCTTTCACATAAATGCCCGTTATTGTGTCTCTCTTTACTCATTGCCGCTTTATTGTTGTCTTCAAGAAAGAGGATGATAACATAGGTGACCCCTGATAGTCAGATCAGTGTTCTGGTGATTTCCAAATATCATCTCTGGGGTGGAGGATGCCTACAAGTTACGGTGACTAAGCAATTTGACCAAGGGAAGCGCCCAAACAGATTTTATCCAGAACTATTGCAACAGGGAAAACGAGCCTTGGAATAGAACTAGGTTCAGTTCTGAGTATAAAATTTGCAGGTGGAAATTTCTGCTCAGGGAACAGCACGGGAGTCAGTTTATGGAAAGTTAGAGAGCAGGCACGTGGCTAAACTGACCTGACAGGATTCTTGCTCAAGGCAGGCCACTGTGAGCAGATAGTACCTGGAGGACGATAGAGAATAGGGGATCTGGTTAGATAGTGGAAGGGAGCACACACAGAGGAGGGGAGTCTTGCTGAAAGTCACACAAAGCAGAGACAAATGTGAAGGCCCAAAGGTCAAGGCTTAGTTGAAAAAACTGCTCAGGGCAACCCAGGGGATAAATGGACCAAGGACATGGATGATATAATATATTTCTCTCTCTCTCTCTCTCTCTCTCTCTCTCTCCTTATCTATCTATATACACATAGTGTATTTTTTTCGAGACAGGGGTTCTCTGTGTAGCCTTGGATATCCTGGAACTCACTCTGTAGACCAGGCTGGCTTTAAACTCACAGAGATCTGCCTGTCTCTGCTTCCCGAGAGCTAGGATTAAAGGTTTGTGCCACCATTGCCTGGCATAATACATATATACATTGTGTATTTTAATTGGCATAAAATACGTATTCTAGAATTCACTGTCTCTTGTATTTTAAGGATATACCCTAGCAGTGTCAGACACATTCATATTGCTATAACATTTTCATCTTGAAAAGTAAAATTTTATACAAAACCACTTGTTGGAGAAGTTGTCTTTTTTCAATATAAATATTTCACACCATTGTCAAAAATCAGATGGCTGTCGCAGTGTGGGTTTATTTATGGGCCCTTAATTCTGTTCCCCTGGTCCATATGTCTCTTTTGTTCTGTTTTTTTTTTTTTCCTGGTAGTTCATTGTCGTGTCACTACGGCTTTCTACTATAATTTGTGGTCAGGTATATGCTGAAGTCATTTATATATTATGATTTAAATTTGGTATATTGTATGTATTTGGGAATTTCTTCATTTTAGAGCTCCCATTTTTTTTTTTTTTTTGCAATGTAACTTTTCAAAATATTTCCTAGCGCATCTCTGGATTCCACCGACGTCTGTTGTAGTGGTCCCATTTCACCTCTGATTTTATAACTTCAGTCTTTACTGTTTCCATTGCTCGGTTAGGCTCAAAGTTTGTCAATCCTGTTTCCTTAATCTTTCCAAAGAGCTAACTGTTTCTTTATACACTTTGATCTCCATTTCCTTGATTTCTAACTGAGCTTTGTTTTTTCTTGGTGTCTACCGCTTTCAGGCTTTGCTTCTTTTTGATTTTCTAAGACCTTGAGATACATCATGAGATTATTTATTTGGTAGTTCTGATTTTATAATTTTTGTGACTTATTTATGAGCTTATAAGCATTCATAAGTATGAAGGTTTCTCACATAACCCTCTTAGCTGCCTCCCAGAGGTTCTGGGAAGTTGGACTTTCATTTTCATTTGATTTTAGCTATTTTAAAATTCTCTTCCTGATTTATTCAATGTCCCAACCCCTTCATTGCTAGATTTCCTTTTCTACCTCAGTGATTTCTAAAAATCTAAGAGTTTCCAATACAGGGAGAGGAAACAAAACTTAGGAGACCACCACTGGGGATCCACAATACACCATGTCTGTTAGAGCTGTGCTGGACTCTAGTCATTTTCTGACTCAATAAACCTCTTTTTACCTGTCAATCTAAGCAACCGCAGCACACAAATGACAGTGTAGATAGCCAATTCTTTTCTTTTATAAAATCTATTTTTATTATTTTTAATGATGTGATATGTATGTATGTGTGTGTATGTATATATGTACATATGTGAATGCAAGTGCCCAAAGAGGTCAGGAAATTTCCATCCCCCTGAAGTTGTAGTTACCTGCAGCTGTGTGTTGTCTTACACCGTGCTAGTATTTGAACTTGAATCCTCTGGATGACATATTCTTAACTCCTGAGCCATCTCTCCAGCCTTCTTTCCTTATCTTAAACATACATTCTGAGACATTTGTGAAATCAAGGTGGAGCATACACATTTTATTGTTGTCGTTAAAAGTAATGCTTTTCTTTTCTCTTCCTCCAACTTTTTTGTTAAAAAAATCATCTGCAAAAAACCCCAAAACAAAAAACAAACAAACAAAACAACAACAATAAATCCCCAACCCATCATCTGCTAGTCTTTAAAGTATAAATGCTCACCTTCTCTCTCCCCCGGCAAACAGGAGGGACGAGAGGAGTCCAGCCAAAGGGATCACCAGGAAAGACATTGGTGTTCTGAAGCAGAGTGGTCCTCACAAGAACTGACCTTCCAGTGAATGAATATGAAACCACGCTTCCTCTTCATCCTTGCGCTGGGACAGCATTTAAAGCACACTAGGAGCCAGTAGCCCCTGCTTTGTCCTTACAGTATGAGACCAGCGTGCATTTCTTCTAACACTGAGCTAGCACATTTATCTGCAGTGAATCAAAAGCCCTAGTTGCTCAGGGAAGGTGGTTTTGCCCATGAACAATTCTTCTGCTTATAGACAAATAAAATTTCTTTTTCCTTTACAGTTTTTTTTCCAGATGCAGGGTGAACAATTCTTCTGCTTATAGACGAATAAAATTTCTTTTTCCTTTACATTTTTTTTTCCAGATGCAGGGCTTGCTCCTGCTTCCTGCCTCAGACTTCTAGGTATCACTATAAGGCTCAAATCCAACTTACATTCACTAAATCTCACACCCCAGGAAACGCCTAGTCTGGTGCTGGCAAGGGCACTTCCTAGTCAAGCAGAATGCCCTGCTTCTAAGTCAAAATTACAGTTATGATTATGTCTTCACTGAGGTTTTAGTTTTTTGAGATGGAGTCTCACGTAGCCCAGGGTCTCATGTAGCTTCAAACTCTCTGTGTAACCAAAGATTATGATCCTCCTGTCTCCATCTTCCAAGTGCTGGGATTGCAGACCTGGGCCACCATGTTTGGTTTTATACAGTGCTGGGAATCAAACCCAGGGCTTCCTGCATGCGGGGCAAGCACTGTATTAATTGAGTTACACTCCCAACGCCTTAAATGAGGTTTCTATCTTTAACCTTGGTCCGTGAGGCATGAAGAAAGAAAAAAAAAAGTGATCTTGGCATGTCTGCAAATTTTTAGTGAGCAAATGTTCCATGAGAAATCTTGAATACACAGCCTAAGGTAAGTAACATCGCCAGACTGGTGTCTCCAGTCTGCGAATGTGATGTTATGTGGATGCAGAGGTAATTAAGTTGAGGTTAGCCCAGGTTTATGGTGGTCCTGAAATCCAATGGTTATGGGAGGAAGGAGAGGGATGTTGGAGACAGAAGAGAATGCCATCCATCAGATGTGGCACTGGAGGGTAGAGCAGGACATTCTCAAGCCCAGGAATATCTGGAGCCGCAAGAATCTGGGTGAAGCAGGGTATGACTTAGAATCCTCAACCTTCAGAGGGAGCGTGGGTCCGGCAACAGCCTTATTTTGGAGTTTTGACTTCCGGACCTCTGAAAGGAGAAATACCCATGGCTTTAAATCCCCATGATTGTGATAAATTGTTAGGGTAGCCACAGGAAGCTAATACATGGCCTGAAGGAAGGATGGTTATTCATGTACTGGCATGTGCAGAGAAACCAGCATGCATGTTTGCTAGTACATTTCCATCTGGTATGCTGAGAGGCAGGAACCCTCCCAACCATCTGGTCTCTCTCCCTGGCTCCAGGCAGAGTTGGCACCTACACATAGATGGTCCCACACACTTTGCTCAGCTTGTATAAGGTGCAGTTTCTGACCATGATTCTTTACAAAGAGGATATCTGTGCACTTCCTCACATGTAGGTGGAACAAACACACAGCCTTGTAATGTTTGTACTTAAAGGTCTGACGTTAAACACAATGGCAGGTGTGGTAACTGTTTCCCCAGGAGCACAAATGACTAGTTACCACAGTGCTAAGCAATAATTCATAAATTTTCCCTATTTTTTCCTTTAAAATATTTCTTGACAGACCTGAAAAGATGGCTCAGCCGATAAGAACACAGGCTGCTCTTCCAAAGGACCTGGGTTCCAGACCCAGAACCCACGTGGTTACTTACAACTGTCTATCTCCAGTTCCAGGGTATGTGACATCCTCTTCTGGCCTCCACGGGCAACAGGTACTCATGAGATACACACACGTAAAGGCCCACAAAGGATATAAAATATTTCCTGAAATTATTTTGGGTGACGTAGGGCCAATACTGTCCATTACAAAGGGAAAAAGAAAACTATAGCTGTCCTCCCCGTATGTGTGTCAGTCTCTCTCTGTGTGCGTTTATGCCCCCCCCCCCCATTCCCAGGATTCACAGGGGCAAGTGGAAAGCAGAAGTTATAAAGCTAAGCATATGTGTTTTGAAGGGAAGGCAAATAAGCACCAAGTGTGCTGGCTTACATGGATGGCCCTGTGTCTCCACCTGCAGGTACGCTGTGAATATGTCAGGGAAAAATCCAACCTCCGTCCCGCAAGGTGCCTGTGCCACTCCTTGTCACTGGGATAAAATGATTTGAGAAATCTAGCACCTGAAAGTGCTAAAATGTTCAGTGGGTCTAAGGTAGCTGTGCAAGGCTGTAAGGCCCTGAAGCTGAGATCAACCAGGAGAGAGCAGGGCTCCCAATTCTGCCACAGTCATGGCTACTCCCCAAAGGTGATGCCACGGAGGGGAAATCTGTGACCTCCCATTTGCTGGAAGCCACGTTGCCATCTTAACACTGAGGTACACTTGGAGGATGAGGGGAGAGCAATTTTGGGAGTTTTGACAGAGAATTGAACCTTCTCTCACCGTAAAATGGGAAGGTTTTCCTTTCTAGAATGAGCAAACTGACCCTTGAGTCACTGTGAAGTCTGTCCATCTTTCTCAGTGGAGCTAAGAGGCAGAACCGCAGTCCAAGCACAATGAATAGGAGCAAACTCCCCAGCACACAGGGGTCATTACCATCTCGTTTAATGCCTTGTAATGAAGCACACTCAGAAATATTTGGGGAAGTAGAACTCAGGTTTATCTTTTTTCCACCTTTTTTAATTTTTGACATTATATTTACAATATTTCCCCGTTTCCTTCCTCCCTCACACATATCTCTCCTTGTTCTCTTTCAAATTCTTCCTTCCTTTCTTTTGCTTTTTAGTTAAGAGTGTCATTCTGTAGCTCAGTCTTGCCTAGAACTTTCTATACAGAACAGGCTGGCCTTAAACTTGCTATGTAACCCTGGAACTAATGATTCTCTTGCCCTGCCTCTCAATCGCTGCGGTTACACACACGTGCTTTTACATAAAAATATCCTTACATTTTTATTTGTGTAGAAACAAGGGTATCAGGATTTTTAATCTTACCATATATATATATATGTCATATATATATATATATATGACACACACACACACACACACACACATATATATATATATATATCGTATATATATATACGATACAGAGTGTGCATGCATGAATACATTGGCAGGTATGCCCATCTATGTTCATACTGGAGAATACAAGAAAGAGTATTTACACCTTCTATTTATTGATAGACTTACAGAGTAAATCTTGCCATCTGCATAAGTAATATAGTCAGAGAATATTACAGAAATCCAGAAATGCTTAAAATGTAGAGAGCAACCGATCACAGGGTGCCCAGCTCTGTGTGGAAACATCTACAACACGATTCTTACATCTAAGGCTTGGGGAACATAGGGATGCGTCAGGGGAAGATTGTAAGAATCCAAGGAATAGGAAATCTGCTGGGAGATTGTGTCTCCTGGAAACATCAGAGAAGTTATACCCATGATACCACAACAGCATGGCGACCTAAACAAGACCTAAACAAGGACACCACCAACCACACAAACGTGGGAGGGGAAAAGCTCAAGGGGTTCCACTCCTAGAAAAAGAACTACAAGCAGCTGAGGAACGCTAAGAGCAGAATTAGTCTTCCCCGGGATGAGCCCCATACTTGATTACCTAAGCAGTCAGGCCTGGAGTGTTGTACATACAAGTGACCCTAAACTACTGGGCAGGTTATATTTAACTATTTATGTGTTCATGTGTATATTCAATATGTTATATATAAATGTACATACACACACACAAATATTCATGTATAACAAAAAGAGACCATGAATCTGAGAGGAAGTGGAGACTATGGGGAAGGTTGGAGAGAGGAAAGGGAAGAGGAAAAATATGAACTTATATTTAGACTTTAAAAATAAAATAAAAATTCCACTGTGCATATATACCACATTTTCTTATCCTTTCACCTGTTACTGGCCACCAAAGTTGGCTCAATTTCCTGTCTATTGTGAATAGTGTAACTGGAAACAAGTATCTCTGTGGTGTGATCGTATAGAGTCCTTGGGTATGTACTCAAGAATGATGTAGCTGGCTCAAATGCTAGCTGTGTTTCCAGTTTCTGAGGAGACTTCCACAGTGACTGTACAAGTGCGCATGCTCACAAGAGAGGGATAAGCGGGCTTCTTTCTCGCATCCTCATCAGCACTTGCTGTCATTTGTTTTCTCAGAGATGGTCAGTCCGATTGGGGTGACATGGGATTTGAAAGTAGCTTTAGTTTGCATTTCCCCAGTGGCTAAAGCTGTTGGACATGGTTTTCCTGGTATTTATTGGCCACTTGCATTTTATGGCTCTTTATAAGTCTTGGATATTAATCCATCACCTGATGTCCCATTGTGTATAAGGGCTGCCTCTTTGCTTTGGTGGCCATTACCTTTGCTATGCAGAAGCTTCCTAATTTCATGGAATCCCATTTACCAATTCTTGGCATTCTTTCCCATGCTACTAGAATTCTGTTCAGAAAGTCCCTGCTTTGCCAATATTTGGAAGTGTTTTACCTATGTTTTTCAATATTTCAATTTCAAAATTTCAGGTCTTACGTAAAGGGCACTTGGGTCCATCCTAATCTGAAGTAAAATGAGAAATGCAAAAATTATAGAAGCCCAGACTGATGAGGAAGCCGCCTCACTCAGTACCGTGAGTTCACGGTCAACAGTTTTCAGCTCCTTGGCAGCTTAACGGAAGCCAGAAAATGGTAAAAAAGAATTTAAAAGAGAATTTTAAAGATGTCATTTTCTTTCTATGATTGTGAAGATGTGACAGGTTTGCCAAAATGGGGCAGTGTTTCTGAGAGCCTGAATTAACGCATCTTTCTGTCATGTTAAGAGAAACAAATTCCAAATACGGTAGAAGCCCTTGGCTTCTTTACTTACAGAAATATGGATGAAGTCAGAGGCCAGTGAATAGTCACATCCTGATCCCACTTTTACCCTCATTTGTCAACTTGGCCTTGGCAAATTAAGCCAAAAGGAAAACAGATTCTAACACTTCTTTCCATTTTTGGGCGAGGGGCTGAAGAGAGGTTAAGAGTGTCCACCTGTGCTTCCAGTGGACTCGAGTTCAACTCCCAGTACCTACATAGCAACTGCTGCATGCATATGGTCCACTTACATATAAGGAGGCAAAACAATCATACACATAAAGTTAATCAATACATTTTAAAAAAATAAAGAATAGGTAAGTGTGAATATCCACATAAAGAATATAAAAGTATTTGTAAAATTATTGGGATACTAGCTGATAAATACTCTCAGGTGCAGGGGGCACGGGTGCATTTAGCACATGCATGTATACACATACAGACACACATACAGACACAGAAACCTACACATAGACAGACAGACACAGATACACACACAGAGAGACACACATACAAATGCAGACACAGAAACCTACACACACACAACATACACACAGATACACACACAGAGAGACACACATACAAATGCAGACACAGAAACCTACACACACAGACACAGACACAGATACACACACAGAGAGACACACATACAAATGCAGACACAGAAACCTACACACACACAGACAGACACAGATACACACCCACAGAGACACACATACAAATGCAGACACAGAAATCTACACACACACACAGACACAGACACAGATACACACACACACAGACACACATACAAATGCAGACACAGAAACCTACACACACACACACACACACACAGACACAGATACACACACACAGAGTCACATATACAAATTCAGACACAGAAACCTACACACACACACACACACAGACACAGATACACACACACACAGACACACATACAAATGCAGACACAGAAACCTACACACACACACACACACACACACACACAGACACAGATACACACACACAGAGTCACATATACAAATTCAGACACAGAAACCTACACACACACACACACACACACAGACAGATACACACACAGAGACACATATACAAATGCAGACACAGAACTCCCCCCCACTTGATATTCATCGGAGGTTTGTTCTAGGATCCTTGTGTATTCCAAAGTCTACACATGTTCAATCCAAGGCCTTGTTCTCTGGTCTTGTTGCATTTGTTTAATGAAACCTTAGCCTTTTAGGGTATATGTTGGCCCATTTACAAAATCTCCACAAATGATCTCATTTGGCAGTAATGTTATATTATTAAAATATTTTATGTAGTTCCCTCATGAATTTATACTTCTAGGAAGCAGAGATAAAAGCAACTATAGAAGAATGTACTGTTGCTTTGCATTCTGCCTGCCCGTTACCAAAGAGCCTGAAGAAGTTTATATTAAAACATGAATAATAATCTCAAAAAATCCAGAGGAAAGCGTGGGCAGAGAAGTCTGTGGGAAACATGTGCCCAGGAATAATGGCTGACAGGCCATTGTTCTGTTTCTTTATGTCTTTTTCTGTCACCTTCCTTTTTTATTCTTACTCCCATCTTGATTTGTATAAATTATTTTCTCTCTTCTATTTCTTTCTTTTCTTTTATACCTATCTGGTTTAAGGCAAATTAAGCTAAGTTTCTGAAACCTGAAGCCAAATAGCACTCTCGGGGATATGTCATTTAATGTGCTGACAGTTCATTAGGTCTGAATTATTATTACCTTCATTTGGATGATGGAGAATCTAAGGAAAGTGGACTTGAAAGCCTGCCTAATGTCACATAAATGATGGAGTAAGGATTTTTATCAAGATAGTCTTCATCTAGTGACTGTGCCATTAATCATCATAACATATGCTGGCTTGATTATCAAACCATGTTCTCTACAATAAAATGATTAAGATAATGACAATAGCAGTAATATTTGTGTAGCAGACATTTTAAATGTTTCCAATGTAGTAGCATAGTCTAAATTAAAAAAGAACTTATTAAACAAAATAAAAACTGTGAAGTAGGTCCTATTACTGTTCACATCTTAGAAATCCTCGTGTCTATTTATACCTATAAACTATAGAACAGGTCATTTACTTTTTAAAAAAGAAAATAGATATAATCCACATAACATAAGAATTACCTTTCCAACGTCTATGATTCAGTGATTTTTTTGGGCATGTCTCCTGTTACACAGCCATGATCAATTCTCTAATTTTAGAACATTTTCATCATCCCCAAAGAAAGCGTGTCCATTAGCAGCCACTCTCCATTTCTTCCTCTCTCCGGGCCCTAGCAACCACTAATCTACTTTCTGTCTCCATGGATTTACCTATTCTGGATATTTCATATAAATGGAATCATAGACTATGTGATCTTCTGTGTCTGGCTTTTTTCACACGGAACAGAGAAAAACAGCTACCTTTTAATGGTTGCTATGACTACCGTGGCGCAAGCACCATTATTGGGAGCTTTGTGTGCATTATCTTTAATCTTCCAATAACCCTGTGGCAGAATAGAAGTATGATCTTCATTTTAATGAGGAGACACATGCATAGAGCTGTTCAGCCGGTCCCATAACGCATTACAGCTCATAAATGATGTAATTAAAATGCAAACCCAGGTCAGTCTGTTCACCTGGACCCAGATTCTTCACCCTTGGGCACTCCATCTCAAGGTCACACGGATGTGGGCTAGTAATGTGGTGTTACTCAAGCAGGGCTGTGGTGGGATGTGCAGTTTAAGCCTTTGGATTTGGTGCCTTGCAGCATGAGGGGGACCAAGGATGCCCTCTTTCAAACCTGGCCTCCACAAATTTGTCTGCTGAGGTCCTGCTTGCCCTATAATCTCTGGCGCTCCCTGGAGGCCTCCCTCGTATCCCTTAGCTTTATTCAATTTAGATGTGCTGTTTGAAGGGCTTGTATGATGGGATTTCTGTGCTTCTTCATTCAACTTTGGGTTACATAAGAAATCACATCAAAGCAAGCTAAGATCTTCACACAGTGAAGGGGGGGGAATCAATGAAATTTCTTCAGACATTTCCACACAAAAACCCCCTGTAGTTCAGGAACACTCCTCTCTGGGCTCCATTGATTAGCACCAGCTTGCTTTCTGTGGATGGACTCCCAAGACGGACAAGTCGTGTTTGCTTCCACAGGAGGAAGTATCAGAGTCTCACAATAATTTGGTGCACAGAGAGCCTTTTGGGCTGGTAACTGACGTTGGCACTTTCTCTGAATATAAAGCTCTTTCCAGTGTGGCCCGGGAAATGTAGGGGAATGTACTTCAAAAAGAAAGGATTATACCCAAACTGATAAAGCTGCGATTTTCACCATCTGGTGGTGATAATTATCCCTTAAATAGCACTGGAGGCTTTCATATGAGAGCAAAGCATATCTCAAACAGCAGCCTCCTAGAAGGGTAGAGCTAGAGGTGACCTTCAAAACAGCTTTCAACTTTCCTTTTTAGAGACAGATTCACTTTTAGAGACAGATTCATCAAGTTTGAGGAGAAGGGGGGGGTGCCTGAAGTACCCGCAGGTGTCAAGGACACAGCTACAGGGATTATTGCGCTCTGGTCACTTTACAAAGTGAAGCATACTGTGACCCCAGTGACTCTTCAACGTCGGTGACATTCATGTCAAGATGCCTCAGCGATGATGTTCACTGTGTCATAGATTCTCTCGGCTCTTGGTGCTGGTCCACCAGTCACTGGCTTTCTTGAGTGATAACGTGGGCTCCACAGCATGGTTCTTAGGGATTACCAAGAACACCAATAACGGGGATGATAATGTCGTCTTAGAAAACACCAAAGCGGTGCAGATGACTACTGTTTAGTGATTTCAAAGGGTGCCTTGGGATACTAGTCCTCCTTCCCTTCCTGGCTGTCATCACTCTTCAAAGTCATTCACTTAATTTATCCCCTCTTCGTGTTAGGGAACAACAAGGCAGTGTAACGGGGGAGAGAAGAGAACGAAGGTCCACAAAGCAGGACCAAAAATCTTAGTGCCAACAGCTTTTCTCCTGAACCAACCCAAGAATTCCTTTATCATATGACGCAAAGACGTACATGTTCAAACCATTCAAACCAATACTATAAATAATTAAATAGGATTTTCTAGGCTCTGTGTAAGATGGTAGAGAAGTAGATATTTGTTTTCTAGAAGTAATGCCCCCCCAAAACATTTGTTTAATAATTCAGAAAATGTAGGTCCAAACAACTCATTTCTTCAGATCACTGAACCGATTTGCTGTTACTGCAGCTAGCAACCTCTGAGCGTCACTGTGGAGTTCTCAGCGGAATTCGCTCAACTTGGGCTTGTGTGGTGGTTTGTCATAATTATAAAGGAACAGAAATTTCTCATGATTAGATTGAAATCGAAGACTAAATTTAAAGAAGGAAGGAGTTTCTCTCTGGCCTCCTCTTTCTCCCCTCACTGCCTTTTGTCCCCATCCCTAGCTTATCCTTCTCTACCTTCAGTGGCCCATCCTTTCTAAGCGCTTGCTGTTTGTCTGACTCCATGATAGAAGATTTAGGTGATGGGAAAGGATGAGCGCACCACTCTCCCTTCACCAATTCTCCCAATGAGGCTATTATAGCCCTAGAAGTCTTGTCTCCTCCACGGGGAGTTGTGGAGGCAGCATGCTGTTCATTCTGCAAAGGTTAGAATGGGGCTGTCCTTCTGCAGCTGCACTCTGCCACTGCATTATTTATTGGGGAGACAATAACAACGCACCATCAGCAAACTATTAGACCTTCAATATGTGCCCTGAATTCTGGAAAGCATCTTGAGGTTGCCTTGGCAACTGAGCAATGCAACATTTTATTTCAGTGGTTCTGACAGTTCCTAGTTTTGTGGAGGGGAAAAAGTAGCCATAGTTTTCTATACTAAGTGTAATAAAAATATGCTATCTTCTTCCAATAAACTCGGGTGTTAAAAAATTATCATAAGCCCTAGATCTTGTCATGGACTCATATACAATACCTACTTACAGTTCCCCAAGAATTTTTCCCCAGGGGTCCAGCCCTCAAGATCTGAACCTCCCACAGCAACTAGGAAAACACTGGCTTCCCCTGCTCAGACCTTTTATGCTACTGGGGAATTTCCTATACATAGAGCCAAATCCCTGCTCCCTGTTCCCTGCTCCAACTGTGTAGGGTTGTCCAAACTGTCTAGGAACCATGCTCCATGCTCCAGCTGCTGGCCTCTTGCTCCAGGCTCACCTACAGTTCCCAGAAACTTCATCCCAGAGCCCAGCCGGTGGGAGTCACCAGCTTCCCTCTCCTGGGTCTGCTGTGAACGTCCTACATCAACTTCACAAATGAAAATCTGGTAAACTAGTAGACCTTCAGCATGTGCCCTGAATTCTGGAAAGAGTCTTGAGGTTGCCTTGGCAACTGAGTAATGCGATGTTTCACTTTAGTGGTTCTGATGGTTCCTAGTTTTGTGGAGGCCTCTAGAGCTCCAGAAGCTAAGAGTAGCATTTCAAATCTGTCCTCTTCTGAAAATTATAAACACCTCCACTGAACAAAGAAAAATGACTTGAACAAAGAAAGATAGTAGGGAAAAAACCCTCAGCTAAGAAACTACTCCAGGTGAACAAGCCTAGGCGTAGTAACAGAAACAACATGAAAAACCAAGAAGTTGCTAATCCCATAGTAATAATATTTAATGGAAAAGACCCAGAAGAACTTCCAGACAAAGGATTTAAAGGACTTAATGTAAGTTTAAACAACTTAAAGGAATCATGAATATACTCTAGGAGTAAAAAGATGAATGAATAAGGAAGTCAATCCAAGATAGAGAACTGCTGGGAAAAATCCAAACCGAAATGATATTAGAAATGAAGAACTCAATAAGCCAAACAAAAACTTGAGTGGAAACTGCCTTACCTATAGAACAGGTCATGTGGAAAACAGAAAGTCATGACCGGAAGACAAGGTAGAGGGATAGGACCACTCAGTAAGGGTCTATGATTAATTAAGAAATATGAACTAGGGGCTGGAGAGATTGCTCAGCGGTTAAGTGCACTGGCTGCTTTGGCAGAGGATCTGGGTTTGATTCCCAACACCCATACAGTGGCTGAAAGCAGTCTGTAACTCCGATTCCAGGGCATCTGATTCCCTCTTCTGACCTCCACAGGCACCAGGCACACACATGGTGAACAACCATACATGCAAGGCAAAACATTCATATAAGAAAAGTAAACAAAGGTATATATGAAGTTAATTTGAGAAAGCTCTTGGACACCAGGAGAAGACCTAGTCTTTAAATTATGGGCATAGGAAGGGGAGAAAAGAAACCCATCACTACTCATTATAATTAAAGCATTAAAATACACAATAAAGAAATAATAATGAAATCTGTAAGAGAGAAAGGTCAAGTCACTCATAATAACATCTAATTATTCAACAGGAGCTTTTAAAGCCAGAGTGGTTCAGAGAGTTGTATTTCAAGTGATTAAAGATCACAATTCTCAATCCAGACTATTGTACCCAACAAAACTATCTATTAAAATGGAAGGAGACCTAAGAAGTGTATTAGCAACTTTCCTGTTGCTGTGATATTCTCTGAAAAAAGAAGCAACTTAAGAAAGAAAGGATTTATTGTATCTGCTGATTCCAGAAGTCTAGAGTCCATCCATTATGGTGGGGAAGGCACAGTAACAGCCGGGAAAAGCATGCTGTAAGGAGCAGGAAAATCTCCTGAGTAAACTGGGAGCATGGAGATCATGGGAGAGGGTAGAAGGGGAGGGGAGAGGAGGGGAGGTGAGCAGAGAAAAATATATGGCTCAATAAAATCAATAAAAAAACAAGCTAAGCAGGCATGGGGAACAAACTAGTAAGTAGCATCCCCCCCATGCCCCCTGGTCCAGTTTCTGCCTTAGGTTCCTGCTTTGAGCTCTCTGTCATGTTTCCCTTGATGTTAAACTATAACCTGTAAACCAAATACCCTTCCCTCCAAACACATGTATCTGAACATGAGTCTGAAGTGAAGCAGTCGAAAGCACTGCTCCTTTGCCTCGGCATCAATTCTTTCCTCCAGGTCCTGCCTTCAGTTCCTGTCTTCAGCTCTTGCCCTGATTTTCCTCAATCAATGACAGACTATGACATGGAGCTTAAACCAAATAAACCCTTTCCTTCGGCAAAAAAAAAAAAAAAATTCATTCCACTAAACTGGAAAATCTAAAACCAATAGATGAATTTCTAGATAAGTCTACATGACCTATCAAAGCTAAATCAAGGTGAAATAAAGAATTTAAATAGAGCCTTTATAATCAACGAGATAGAAATAATACTTGAAAATGTTCCAACTGAAAAACAAAACCTTGGCCCAGATAGATTCAGTGCAGAATTCTACCAGACCTCTAAAGAAATTAATCTGCACACATCAATTTATTTTGTAAAATAGAAAAGGATAGAACATTTTCAATTAAAAAAATTTTTATTTTTATGTGCATTGGTGTTTTGCCATGGGTGTTGGGTCCCCAAGAAATGGACTTACAGACTGTTGTAAACTACCATGTGGGTGCTGGGAATTGAACCTGGGTCCTCTAGATGAGCTCTTAACTTCTGAGTCACCCCTCCATCCCCAATATTTTTTATAAAGCCAGTATTACCCCAATACCTAAGGCAGATAATGATACCCCCCATCTTAGTCAGTGTTCTATTGCTGTGAAAAGACACCATGACCGTGGCAACTCTTATAAAGAAAACATTTAATTGGGGCTGGCTTCCAGGTTCAGAAGTTTAGTCCATTATTGTCATGGTGGGAAGCATGGCAGCTTGCAGGGAGACACGGTACTGGAGAGGGAGCCAAGAGTTCTACATCTGGATTGGCAGGCAGCAGGAAGATAGAGAGACTGGGCTTGACTTGGCTTTTGAAACCCCAAAACCCACTCCCAGTGACACACCTTCTCCAACAAGGCCACATCTCCTCCAAAAAGGCCACACCTACTCCAACAAGGCCACACATCCTAGTCCCTGTCAAGTAGTGCCACTCCCTAATGACCACACATTTAATATAATTATATAAGACTATTAAATACATGAGACTATTCTTATTCAAATTACCACATCCCCCCTAAAATGATGATATGGCCTATATATAATCTCCCCGATGAACATAGATACAAAGATTCTTGATAAAATGATTCAAACCAAATTCAAAAAACACATAAAAAGTGCATCCACCATGATCAAGTGGGCTTTGTCCCAGAGGGGAAAGGATGGTTTAATATATGTAAATGGATAAGAAGCCTACAGCTGATAAACACACACGCAATAGCAGGATACAAAATTCACAGAAAAATTGGTAGCTGATCATTTTATACAAATGATCAAATTTAATGAAAAAGAAATGAGTGAAACAGTACCAGTCATGATACCCTCAAAGATGTCTTGGAATAAATCTAACCAAAGAAGGGAAAGACCTTTCATGCTCCTGGATTGATAGGATTAGGAATGTGAACATGGCCATCCTGGTGATAACAGCAGTTTTTAATTTTTTTCATTCAGGATTGTTTGGGGATCAAATTTTGTGTTTCCTTATAAAATTTAAGATTTAAGAAATTTTCAATTTCTGTGAAAACTCAGGATCTAAGTTCAAATTCTCAGACCCTCCTTGAAGTTGGGTAGCAGGTGCCTGCTATCCCAGCACTACAGTGGACAGAGGCAGGAGGATCACTGGTACTTACTGGCTGTCAGCTTAGCTTGAGGGTCAGTGAGAAACCCCGTCTCAAGGGAATAAGGCAGAGAACGTTAGGGCAGGACACCTGATGTCCTTCTTTGACCGCCACACTTTCACCATACAATGCCACATTGTAGAAGGCCCCAAAGACCATGTGGAAAAGGTTGAAAGATTCTGAGCCCATGGGTGGAGCAGCATTTGCAGCAACTTAATCTAACTGAGGTTTAAAGTGGGACTGATTGCACGCTGGAGAGTCATTGCCAGGCACGAGTGATATTTATCCCATTATATCCCAGAGGCACCACCAAATACTGTGGCCTATTAGCAAGACAAGAGATTGGATAGGAAAAGAAAGCTGTGCTGTACGGAGCCAGCAAGAGAGACTTTTAAAAGTATCCCTGAGTGTTCCTTAAACTTTAATTGATGAAGTACACTGGTTAACATCCTTTAAGTACTTCTCATGAGCTAGCTCTTACTTTCTGAAGGTTTGTTCACATATGCAGGACACCAAGGCTTGGAAGAGAAGTAATTCCTTTCCAGTCATAAGGGCCTGCAAATACCCGTGTACAATCTCCCGATTAATAGACCTGTCTCATTTCAGAGTCCTAGCTCCCTCCCAACACTCCTCACAGGGCTGTATTATTTCTTCTATACCAGTGCCGCAGGAACCCGTGAATTATAGACCATATTTGGTTTTAGGGAAGAGCAAGTTGAAATTCTGAGAGGCAGAGAGGAGCACCTAGTCCATCATTTTGCTCTTCAGAATGTGTCTCTGACACCAAATATTCAGGTTCTAAGGATGAGTTTTCCTTCCCTCCTTCCCTTCCTCCCTCCCTCTCTCTTTTCCTCCCTCCCACTCTCTCTCCATTCCCCCCTTTATCTTTCTTTACCATTTCCTCCTCACTCCCCTCTTTCTGACAGGATCTCCTTATATAGACCAGGTTGGTCTAAAACTTGCAATTTCTCCTGCCTCTGCCACCCGAATGCTAGAATTACAGGCATGAAGTAATTGGGGGGGGGGGAACAAAGCTTTTTGAAAAAGCACAGGCTTTCAGATCTTGCTGATTAAAATTGGGGTCCGCACATTTTCCACCTGTAATGCCTGGAGATCTGATTTTATAGGAGGCTTCAAGGGAGCCCAGGACTGCCTAGTTCATGTACCTGGAGCTAGGTACCAGAGGCAGGGCTGCTTCTCTAACCGTTGTATTTCCCCCTTATCTGGGTTTAGTGGTTTGGAGTTCCTGCATGTCTTGTAGACACGGGCTGCCACAGAAGGTGACACCATCCTTCCTGTTCAGTTATTGGGCTCCTATTATATGGCAGACAGAGTCACTCACACTCGCCCCATTTCCCAAAGTTATGGGCATGTGTGAAGAGTAGACCTGGAACCAGGTATTCACTTAATAGGATTAAGGCTCCATTCCTTGCTAATCTTTTCACCTTCCCTAAGCCTGTATTTTCTCACCTGTTAGGGCTTCACCCCCGTATGAGTATTATAATATAATGTTTGAGGCCAGGCCTAGTAGTGAGGGGCTGTAATCTCTGTTAACGGGAAAACTGAAGCAGGAAGATCACAAATCCAAGGCTTGCTCAGGCTGCAAAGGTCAAGGCCAGCCTGGACAGCTTTCTAAGACCCTGTCTCAAGATTAAAAAGGAAAGGGTTTGGGATATAGCTCAGTGTCACAGTGCTTGCTTGGAATATCATTTATTTTTTTAATTATTTTTTTAAATTTATTTTACAGAGCAACCACATGATGGAGGAGGGTTATCTGTCTATTGTGTTATTTTCATTGGTCAATAAAGAGACTGCCTTGGCCCCTTGATAGGACAGAAAATTAGGTAGGCGGAGTAAACAGAACAGAATGCTGGGAAGAGGGTAATGAGGCAGAAGCCATGGAGCCAGCCACCAGGTCAGACATGCTGAATCTTTTCCGGTAAGCCACTACCTCGTGGTGCTACCACGAGATTATTAGAAATGGGTTAATATCAAGATATGAGAGTTAGTCAGTAACTAACTCTCTAGAGATAATGGGCCAGGCAGTGCTTAAGTGAATATAACTTGTGTGTTATTATTTCTGGGACTAAGCTAGCCGTGCAGGAGCCGGGCGGGATGAAAAGCAGGCCTGCCTGCAGCCCCTCACTACAACCACAGGTCCCCTCCCTCCTCTCCTCCTGTTCCCTTCCTCACCTCCTTTCTACTCCCCATCCACTCCTCCACCATCTCCATTCAGAAAGGGGAAGCGCTTCCAGGGGAGTCAGCAAAGTTTTTCTTATTGTTCTGGCAAAAGCAACTTAGGGAAGGGAGCGCTGATTCTAGATTATAAATTCATGGCATGGAAGACAGCGCAGCTAGACCCCAGCTGGACTCTGGGTTCATGGAACAGTACCGCTCACCCCCCCAAAAACACTGCTGGCAAAATGGTCTTAGTGTATGAAGAAAAGAAAGCAAAGCCAACTGCACAAGTTTAGGATTATGTTTTATATTGCTTGCCAAAATCAATCCAAGATAGATTAAATATAAGCATATTTTAACACTTAAAATTGAAAGCACCTTTACTAACAAAGAGAAAAATGAAACAATCCAATCAATGGCCTTTGATTGTAGAAATCTCACCTCTAAGACAGTTTGTATTTACAAGGAGGCACTCAAAAGAATTTCCTTCTAAAATATTAACAACGCTACATCGTGGAGCTGTACTTGAGTTTTTAATTGCTCATTTTCCTTGTCATCTCCTCCCACTCCTCATTCTCCTCCGACAATAAATGTGTAGCCCTTGTATAAAAGCCCTTGAGAAAAGGAAAAGCAGTCCCAGGCAAAGGAGTGAAAGAAAAGGAGGCCTTGCTTTCCTTTGTGAACTGCTCCATTTTCTGCACTTTCCTTCCTGATGTGTGATCTAATTCCTTACATGGGTTCTAAGAATTTGCTCTTCCTCTTTGCTACACCCGGCTCATAATCTAAGCCGATTCATTATCCTCTGCTATCGTGGTATATCCGAATTCAGCAACTGTTTCCTCTACTCAAAGCTATTGGCTAAAAGGAATGGATGTAGTTCTACCAGGCAATCTCTTAGTCTATAGCTAAGTTAGAACATAATTTGTACAGAGGAGAGAAAGGCATTTAATTAAAAAAATATTTCTTTGATTTCCTAAATGATAACATAATTGCATCATTTCCCTGTTAGGCCTTTCATTTTTGCACGAGAAAGGAGACACTGCATTCTGATGAAGTAGAACATGTGTCTTGGGTGAAACCGTGGGCTTCTTGCAATATGCAGAATTGGCCGTACCTTAGATTAGGACAGAACAAGTCTCCTACAGTGTCCATTCTTGTCGAATCCTGTACATCTCCAGAGTCCCAAGACTATTTATCCTAGCAAGCCAAAGGGTTTTTTTTTCGAAAGCATTATCTGAAACCTTATTTGAGATGCAGATTCTCAGGCATCATTCCAAATGTGCTGAATCAGAAATCTGGTCTTATTTTCATGGGGTTTTGCATTCTTCTCACAACTCTGGCAGAGAATTGCCTATTATAACCTGGCGAGTTCCATTTGTGGTCAGGTTGCATGAAATCACCTGACACATTTATTACAAGAACTGATTCCTAGATTCCTCTGGAGATCCTAGGGTGATACCAGGAATCTACAAATTTAACAATGGCCTTGAATGATTCTCTCTCTCTCTCTCTCTCTCTCTCTCTCTCTCTCTCTCTGGTCTCACTGTAAAGAGCTGGCTGTCCTGGAGCTCACTCTGTAGACCAGGCTGGCCTTGAACTCACAGAGATCCACCTGCCTCTGCCTCCTGAGTGCTGGGATCAGAGGCATGCACCACTATGCCCTTCGTGTCTCAAAGGATTCTTAACTGTGAAACTGATGCCAGTGAGGGAGGCTAACTTTAGGTAATACAACACACCCAGGGAAATTCCTAAATGTTTATGTTTAAAAAGCTCCTGGCTTCTCTGAAAACAGGTCAAGGCATAACTCATCCAATGTATGGATATGGCAAACATAGGCTATAGATTTATATAACATTTACTATGTGAATATACATTGCTAAGATGTAACAATAATTTCATGTTAATTATGCGTGACATGTCACAGAGAGGGTTCTGGTAAGTCCTGCACAGCCTCTAGTATGTAGTGGGTGCTCAAGCTTTGTTCTCTTTTAATATGCACTATTTTAATTTATTCATCACCCCAGGGCACAATGTTTCAAAATTTTTAGAAACTGGGAGGTTTGGGACATAGACCCTAATTATGTTCATAGGCCTTGTACTTTAAACAGACTCTAAAGCAGCTACAAGGATCCGAAAACAGTGCCCATAATGTAGACCCTGTAAACAGACTTCCAGCATGCTACCAAGATTAGAGAGTCCTCAGAGAATTTAGCGACATCACATCTTGAAACCAGCCTAAAACCCCAGAAACGTCACACTCACTGTGTTCACATCAAAGGATCTCGGCCTCCTCTCGGAGTAAGCACAGATTCCCCACAGCTCTAAGATCTCAAATCAGAGATCTACAGATCATAGACTTCAAACCCTGAAGCCAGATCCATAGCAGTTCAGCATCTTACATATTAGGATATAGACCCCTCTCCATATCAGGGAATATCACATCTAGATCAAAGATCTTCCATATTCAGTCACAAATTATACAACACACTACAAAGAAGTTAGAGACCTCTAGCTTTGGGACACAGATCCTCATTTGGAGGTAAGAGGCATCATACTGCAAACATAGATTATGCTAAAAAAACCTTATGACTCCAAAGACAATAGGTTCAAAGTGTAAAATAACAGAATCTCAAAAACCCCAAAATCTGATAAATACTTCAGATTTAAAGTTTGGAACACAAATCCCCACAAAGAGTTTAGAGATCTCTTCTCAATGAGTTTGGAGACCATGAGCTTTGAATGATCAACTCAAAACACCCAAATTCAAACCTTGGAACACAGATGCCACAGAGCCCAGAGGTGCCATCCACTGCAGACAGATGTCCAGGAAACTTGTGTTGAAAACAATATCTCAAAGAGTCCAGACCTCACATCTTCAACACAGACAACAAACACTTCAATCTCAAGCTTGCAAAGAAGTCAATTTACCACAAAAATACAAACACAAATATCCTAGAGCTCGGACCCTCAAAGAACTCAGAGACCTCACATCCTGAGTACAGACCCATAAATAGCTCAAATCCTGGGTTCCAGACCATCACAAAGTTCATAGACCTCAAATTCATACCTTGTAGCATTAAAACTCTACCCCACCATATTTAAGGAACAGAATACCTTGAAAAAGATCTTCAAGTACTATGGATTCATAATATGAGACACAAAGCCACAGTAGAACCCTCATTTGCATACACATCCCCAAATATGTCAAATTCATATATTAATCCCCTCAAACACTAAACTCAGACATTGCAAACACCTCAGATTCAAACCTTGGAAAAAAGACTCTTAGCAAAAGTCCAGAACTCACACCCTGACATCAAACAAAAAGTAGAAAAGAGAATATCTGTACATCAGAGGCTTCACATCCTGAATTCAGACCACACAATTCCATGCTAAGAGTTTGGGACAGGGGCTCATAAAAATTTAAGGACTCTCCATGTACTCCCCTCTGGAACACAGACACAATTTCCTCAGATTCATACCCCGAGACTCAGACTCTTAAAACTCAAGCTCCCTAGTTTTATATGTACATATATAAAACATATGTATGGTATGTTCTAACAAAAATGACCTTAAATTCATATCAATATACAAAACACCCTAAGACTAGAAACATATATACAGTATAACAAAATAGCCTTAAATTTGTATCAATATACAAAAATATCTTAAGAGTAGAAACATATATACAGCATAACAAAATAACCTTAAATTTTTATTTATATACAAAAATCGATACCAATGTAAAATATTTTACACTAATAGTTGCTTTTTTAGTTTAAAAGTAGATTCAATAATCTACCCTTTTGTTCTATTATTTCTATATCCCCCTTTTTATTTTCAGAATGAGATCCCTGAATCTAAATCTCCTTTGCTCAGCTTTTTTTCTGACCATTACCAATAACAACTTGCGACCAACCTCCCCTAAATGATGATAAATATCCGTAACCCACTGAATGACACACAACCACCCACCCCAACTCTTGGGTATGTGGGTGTTGTGTTTTTTAGACTGTTTCCTGATGTCTGGGGGTTCTGGCATCTTTAGGGGACTCTGAGAAAATTAGGATAATGGTCAAGTCCTGGCTAGAATAGTCTGTGAGGCTGGACTACCTCAGCCAGCGGCCTTGAAGCTGTTCTGGATTCCGAACTCCGAGGGAACTGCAGCAGCAGTCTCCGAGAGATTAGATCACTTAGGCCGCTTGTTTTCATCCCCCTTGCTCTGAGAACGCATAGACTTTCAAAGGTAACATTAACACAAGTGTGGAATGTATGATGTGCACAAGAGAGGCAAAGATGACCTTTTGTTTTATGTTTGAGTAGGTAAAAGATATGTTACTTGGCTTGTAGTTTTTTGGAGGGTTATTTCTTTATGTCTGTAGCCAGGATTTTCAGGGGGTCTTCCCCAATCAAATCTGATCTCTATCAACCTTGAATGAATTCACAGTCTTTTGTTTCTTGTGGAAATAAAAGCACAACTTCCCCCCCAACGTAACATATTATTTTAACCTTCTTTTTAAAGTGAAGGCATTCCTAGAGTATCTACGACAGTTTATTTCAGCAGAGTTGGATGCTATGGTGTATGTTCAGAATGTGTGCCCACTGGCCAGCTTGTAAAGTCTCTGTAAAAGACTCAAGGGACCCAAGTTACATGCATATGAATCCTAAGCTAGTAAGGGTGTATTGTGAACTTCTGAAGTGTTTGATGATCTAGTTCTTAGCACAGGCTTTCTGTGGCACTTTGAGGGGTCTTTCTGCTCCTCAAAATGGAAAGTACCTGAACTTTAAAAATATTTTAAATTTTATGTATGTGGGTGTTGTTTTGCCTGTATTTGTTTATGTGTACCATGGCCATTCCTGGTGCCCACTGAGGCCAGAAAAGGGTTTCAGATCCCTTGAAACGAGAATTGCAGACAGTTGGGAACTGCCATGTGGGTGCTGGGAATTGAATTCAGGTCCTCTAGAAGAGATACCAGTGTTCCTAACTGCTGAGCCGCTTCTCAGGTGTATGTATCTTAACTTTTACTAAATGCTACTAGTCTGAGAGGCCTGCAAACCTTTTAGAGTCTGTGCCAAGGACTCCAAGTCCTTGGGGCTTTGGGTGTTGCGTGTCTAGGAGATGAGCTCTCTGAGCTGTTCACATGTCTGTCCAGAGTATGTGTTGCTGGGTTATATGGAAGGAGTGGTTCAGAGTGTGAACTCTCTAATATCCTTGGGGCTCTGTGTTAAGGGTTTTAATTCTCTGATATAAAGTTAAGATACCTTGTCTAAGCTTGTGAGGTTTGTGGATGTTTAGAAACCCAAATCCTCAGTGTAAAATGCCGTAACTTTAAGGAGGTATTTTCTCCAGTGTGGAGTCCCTTGAGCTATATAGGTACATGTACAAACATAGCTACATAGGTAATCCATGCAGTAATGTTAATAAGCTATTTGAGGGTTTGGTCTGCACCAGAGTGTGAAGACTCTTTGTTCTGTGAGTGAAGTCTGTATCAATCCAGGATGTGTGGACCTGCAGTAATAGGATGAAGTAGTTCAAAGCCCTACAGGTCTTTTCTGTGTTGTGAAGGAAGACTTTAAGAGATTTCAGGATCTTTAGCCCATGGCATGAAGCCTATGAACTATTTAGAATCAGGAATCTGGGGCATAAATTTCTTTGTCTTCATTTCTGGAGGGCAATATCTTTATAATCGCCACTTCTCTGCTGTTGGGATGCAACTGTCCTCATTTGTGCACAGAAAATCCCTATTTCCCCTTGCAGGAATTGTTCTGAGGAGTCAACATGACTGGACTTTGGAGCCTCTGGAGAAGAGCACACGACTTCACTGATCTTCACAAACAGAGCCCCTTAATTGTGTGTCCCCTCCTACCACGTCCTACTTGGAGAGATCTGATCCACAAACCCAGTGGGAACTGAAGCTTGCCTTGACCTTTCCAAGTTGTTTAGCAGATGTCTTTGCCCTCTTACCTAGCCACCACCCTGAATGGGATGGCCTGTCTCCCCTTTTCACCCTAGAGTCTGTGGTCCAGTCAGGAGGAGGTGGAGGTGCTTACAAGAGATTCTTGAACAGACAAGAACTGGTTCTGTGGCCTGAATAGATGTCTATATGAAGTTTTTAACAGTCTTGGGTATGATCCACAGTCAGAGCTAAAATATCAATAATGAAATAAAAGAACTGTGGATCATACCCAAGACTGTTACAAGTAAAAAATCTCAGTGAGTAGGCGATAAATACACAAAAGGCACACAAAATGATACATAAATGCACCAAAAGAGAATACAGTGAAAATAAGCTACTTCTTCCATTCTGCTGTCATGGTAGCTTTTTGTTTTTTGTGAATCTCTCCTGAGATAATCTCTATACACGATAGTGCATGTGTAAGTCGTCCCCCCCCTCTCTCTGTGTGTGTGTATGTGTGTGTGTGCGTGCGTGCACTCACTTTCATTTTTTTTCTGTCTCCGGGTGGAGATCCATTGTCTGCTCTGCGGTGGTTTCACTGCACCATGTCCCGTGGAGACCGCTGGCAACCGTCCACACACTAGCATTGGTCTGTTATCTCAGACCTATGCTATGAGGATGGAGACTTGTCACTTGCATCTTGCTCTCCGTGTATAAACAAGCAGACTGTCTTCTGAAGTCTACAGCAAACAGAGCAGTCAGATGGATGATTGTAGAGCTCTGGTCTGAGTGGGGATTCTTCGAGCTCAAGGATTCCGTGTGAGAAGGGCCTATGTGAGATTGCAATAACAGTTCCTATCTTGGGATCTGGGGACCTCAAGGTCATGGAAGCATGGCAGAAAGGTGAGCAAGGTACTCTACCCTTGGGTGAGCAGCAAACTCATCTGGACAGGGAGATAAAGGGGTATCTGAGGAAGGAGAGGCTCATGTGAAGGTCCTTTATTTGGTGGAGGGGAGAGATACCACTGAACCAACCTTTCCCAGACTCATGTTCATTGTTTCTGGCCATTGCAAGTGTGGGCTCCTGGGCCCCCATAACACTGTGAACTGTGATCTCAAGTGAGAGGACATTATTCTCAGAGAAGGAGGAGAGGACTCCAGGAAGTTGGGGTGCCCTTGCTCCACATCCTACAGAAGCTGGCTCTGTAAGCAAGGGAAGTTGCCTATGAGGAAGGTCAGAGAGGGTTTGTGCAGTTGTCCACATCTGTCCATCATCCCACGGGTTCCCCATCTCACCTGTCTTGTGAGCCCCATGTCAGGTGCTCCCCAGACGCTTTATACTGTTCAGGTTTTCTTATTCTCTCAGATCAGAATGGAACAGCCCCCTCCCAGCTCGGAGGACATTGGCTACCCAAGTCATGGCCACTGAACTGATGAACTATGTGCCCATAAGAGAAGGGGCAGCTTAAGATCACAACATTGATGATAAAGCTGAGGATCCATGGTGCTCTAGGATATCGGGAGTGACACCTTGGGCTCTCTGTCATCACCTCTCCTTAAATACTCCAATCTTCATAATCCCCTTAGTCTCCTAAGCGCATATCATGCCTACAGCAGCTGAAAGATAGTGGGGGGTGGTACTGTCTAGAACGGAGCACCCCTTGCCCACTACCTTTCTAGATTTGGGGTACTATAGACTTCAGACTTCATTATTCCCACAGGGGAACAAGCCACCTGGGTGTTTCTGTCGTGTCTGTCTCCTGCTCTCCTTTCCCACTCAGACTACTGAGATGTCTCTTACCTCTAAGTGATGTCCAGTAGGGTTTATGGTCTTGTTGGTCAATAGCTTTGAACTATTTTGATAAGACCCTCTGGAAGGACCTTATAGAAGACTCTTAACTACACTAGCTATTTTCAGTGCTAGGGATTGAATCAGAGTCATGTATATGCTAAGTAAGTGACCCCCATGGAATCACTTCCCAGTCAGTGGAATAGTTCATCCTTTTTAAAAGAATATTTTTCCATTTATTTTAGTGTGTGTGTGTGCATGTGTGCGCACGCGCGTCATGTGAAGATCAAAGGACAACTTACAGGAACCAGTGCTTTCCTACCATGTGGCACCTGGGGATTGAACTCAGGTCATCATGCTGAGCGGCAAGCACCTCTGAGCCATCTCATTGGCCTTGGAACATTTTCTTGATTAATTATACTGCTGTACACCTAGGAGCTTAAGGAAGTATTTCGATTGTGTTAGATTCCCATAGCTTCTCTTTGGCACTAAAGTGAGGAGGAAGTGCCTTAGGATTATGGCTATCTCCGGTGCCACTAGTATAACGGAGGTAACCGTCTACTTTCTACATCTGAAATCTCTGACACAGTTTGCCAACAATTCTAATGTGGCAAAGACGGGTGTATGAGAGAGGCCTTTCCTGGTGAGACGCAACACACGCCAGCTCACCACAGGAAGAGAGCCCGGGATAGACAAAAGCAATGCTTGTACTGGACTCCAACTTCCTGAGTCAGTGAGTTTTTCTTGGGGTCAATTCCAGGGACAGTTTGCTTAAAGGAACAGGGGTGACTCAAAAAGTAGCTGTGTCGCTGAGAAGCCCAGGCCAGCATAGGCAACATCTGATGAACTGTGCACCCATAGCGCTCTCTGCACTGCTGCCAGGCAGCTCAGGAGTCCAAGAATCTCTCCTCTGCAGCTCATCTGGTTAGAGCCCCTGTTCCCAGTAGTTGTTTATTGCTTCTGTAAAGCTGGGGAAGAAAAAGAAATCTCTAGATCTTACTAGATCTTTGCTTCTTTCCTATCCCCAGTCAAAGGCCAGAAGATACAACGGCCAGAGGATTGGTGCTCTGGTAGAAACACCACCTTTTGGGTTAGGGGAAGCAGAGATCCATAGAAACCTTGTGAAGGTTTCAGGCCAATCCCTGTGCTACACGTGAGCAGGACAAAGATGAGTATAGTCAAGGCAGGAGACGTGATCTGAGATTTGAACCGCCTCCACGTATGTAAGACTAGCATCTGAGCTAGTGGGGAGATGGGCACTGACCAAATTACTTAGAAGAGCTAAACAGAGATTAGAATTACTACAGAGAAGTAGATCAAGTTATTATGATATTAACTTGGTTGATTTTCTTCTAAATCCAAACTACAAACATTCTACATAGGAACCAGAGTCTACCAACCACAACTGTAGTGCCTAAGGCACAATGCAAACTTTATTCAACTCTAGTGACATGCTATACTTATACGAAGTAAAACTAAAAAAAAAAATTGAACGAGGAATTATTTAAATTCAAAACAAACAAACAAACAAACAAACAAACAAAGAAAAACAACTCTCACAAGTTCCTGGTATAAATGAAACAAGTTTTCAAGGTAAAAGACAGATCTCTCTAAGATGACGAAGATACTGAAAATTTCACTGATTTCACTCACATTCCATGGAGTAGATAAGAAAGTATTCTTGGGATGAACGCAAGCATGCTAGTTTTCAGGAGATAAATAGAAACGTTAAAGGATAAGCAAATAGAAAATTTAACACCGAAAAAGAAAATAGAAACCTGAAATAGAAATTCTATTGGATGGATTAAAATAGGAAAATGGAGATGACAGAAAACACAGCAAACCTGAAGCTACATTGATAGAAATTGTATAATTTTAGAACAGAGATTTCATTTTTAAGAGGATGAATGGATTCTCAGAGGCTAGAGATATGGTGCCAAAGAGTTGAACATTAGTGTAGTGGAAGCTCTAGCAGGAAAGAGAGGAATTGTAAGACCATAAAAACGTTATTTAAGAGGTTTGAGGATGAAAGCTCTCCATATTTGGTACAAGATCATCATACTCAAAGACAATAGCAAACTGCAAACAGAGATACAGTGGGAAAAGCTTCAAAAGCTATTAGGGAAAAACAATACATTTCACTGAGAGGTACAATTTAAATGTTGGGACATGGGCCATTTCCAAGTTCAGAGATCTTATATGTTTAATGTTTATTCTCAAATATCTAAAAAATTGGCTTTATGAAAATTATGAAAAATTGGCCCATTACATTTTGGATACCTTGCTGCATGAACATTATATCTAAGTTTAACGCCTTGGGATATAGACTCGAAAGTGACCATACGATACTGTGAGCAATTCAAAATACAGCTTGAAAGAGTTAAGAGAACCTATACTCTGAACACAAGCTCTCATTTACCACACACTCAAATCACAGAACCCAGACCCTCCAATATTAAAGATATTACAACCTTAACTGAGACAAATAGGCTTCAAACTCTAACTTTGGAACAGTCTGCCAAGGACTTCAAAAACATTACACATTGACCACTGGCCTCCAGATACCAAAGGAAAAATTCTTGAATAACAGATTGTTGGTGAGTTCTTAGATCATTTCATACTGAACATAAATTCCCAGTTATGTAAGACTTAAACCCTGGCTAAAGGTCACTACATTAATTAGAAATTATGATTCTGAATTCACAAATCAGTGTTTTGGAATCAAATCTTGAGAAAACATACTGAAAAAGTTCAGAGATTTCTCATATGAATATAGATGCCCAAATATTTTACATTCAGTCATTGAAACTCATACAATAATTAAAACATCCTTTATTCTCGCAACACAGAACCTTCAAAACCTCTGAACAAATTTGGGACAAATACTAAGCAAGAATTGAAGACTCCATGCTATACACACAAATCCCCAAATATGACATATTCAAAAATGTTCAGAGATGTCACATACCAAGATCTGGTCTATAGAACTGACCCGTCTCAGACTAGTCTGAGATGACAAACGTCATGGAGTTTTGTGGCTTCACAATCTGAAGCGGTATGTCTAAACACCCCCCCCTCAAAAAAAATCTCTGGAAATACAGACCTTTGGAGACATCATAGACCTCATGCTCAGAACACGTGTGCTCAGAATTTTCAAGTGCCTCTGATTGACAGGTGTGACTGTGCATGCCTTGAATCCTAGCACTCAGGAGGCCAAAGCCAGAAGATCTAGAGTTCTAGGCTATCCTGGGGCTACATTGTGAATTCCTGCCTAAAAGATACCTCAGTCTCAAAACCTTGTGATGAAAATTCTCAGCAATCTGAAACTGGAAATAGAACACAGGATCTCTCAAATACCTGATATACAAATGTGGACAATTGGACACAGAAGAACTTGGAGACATCTTACGTTGGGCACACAATCAACATTGAAACCACAGATTCCAAAAGATCTGTGAGCTCTTTTCTCCTGAACATGCTCTGATACCAGACATTCAAAAGCATGTACACAGCTGTTCAAAGGCTCCAAGGAACTCAGTTCTTAAATACAGACCAGAAAATAGATCAAATTGGCTCTTAGGAGACAGACCTCAAAGAATTCAAATACCTTTCACATTGAAGATAATCCCCAAATACCTTAGAGTCAATACTAGGAAGCAGACCCTCAGGAATGAGAGAGGGACCTCACAACATGTGCACACACTTTTAAAGACCCCAGGCCCTTACCGTGCAACACAGAGCCTCAGTGAGTTCAGAAGCCTTACAACCCAAATACAGATCCCTAAATATCTCATTTAAAGTATAGTTCATAAAGAGGCCAAAAAAGGCTAATACCTCCAACTAAAACTTTGAAACGCAGACCTTCAAGGAATTCCAAGACTTCCTAAATTTTACAATGTAACATAGATCCACCAATGCACATGACTTTGCCCCCTTTTGCAGAACTACAAATATCTCATACTCAGGGCACAGATTCTAAAAAAGGTGAATGATCTCAGACTCAAAAAAAAAAAAACCCCACATACTTGAGACTCCATACTGTGAAAAAAAGAGCTTCAAAACACCTGACACTTTGCTCTAACATATAGCACTGATCTGTCAATAAAGGTGTTTAAAGATAAGTTCAGAGCTTCCATGTCCTAAATACAGATCCCCAGATAGCTCAGAATGAAAACGTGAAAAACAGATACTCAGTGATTTCAGAACCTCCTGAAATCCTAATTCTAGGTTCCTAAACCCATTTATTAGAATTTTAGTGTGCAGAATCTCAAGGAGTTCAGATGTCACTGGGCAAAAACATACCAAAACCTCATGCTTAAACGTTCGGACACAGAAGCTTGGAAACTATCAAGGACCTCAGACTCTAGATCAAGAACCACATGACTCATAAGTAAACTCCTGACAAAACCCCCAACAGAATTCAGAGATTTCCTGCCTTCAACGCTGACTTTAAATACCTCTGACTAAAAAAATCTTTTAAGTAACCCTTTTTGTGTTAATAGAGCATATGCTATAAACACAGGCCCTTAAACACCCCTGATCAACACATCGGTAGATCGGTTGTTAATTAGTCAAGATTTTATGTTCTGAATTCAGAATCCTAAATGTGTAATACTTGCATATATCCTCCTCTGACTGTGAACACTAAATTCTTCACACTCTACCTTGGGGCACAGACTTCCTAAATGCCAGAGAAGTAATAGGTTGAACCCAGAAACCACATAATCTCAGTCTTATCCCTTGGGTAGCAAACAAGCTATAAATACATGTATATCATGATGTGTACAATGAAAACTTACTAACTCCAACTGAAAATCTGGAGCACAGGATCTATGAGAGTTTAGAGGTTTCAATTATTGAACACAAATTCGGAAATACTGAACTCTTGGAAAAGAGACTCATCAAAGACCTTGAAGATCTCCCACTGAGGTATACCCCTGCCTCTATCCTCAGAATACACACAGTTTAAAAACCCAGAAGGGTAACAGCAACTGAAACACCAACCAGAACATATAGCGTCCCACTACCTCTCGCTGAAAATATGGGCCTCATAACTTCCAGTTTTTCATATATCTGATACTTTGAATGGTGTACCTGGAATCCATTACATTAAAATATTGAAATACATACGCTTAATGATTGCAGAGTCCTGACACACCAAGAACTGGCCTCTGACTACCTCAAACTCCTGCCTTGTGACTCAGGTCATTGATGTGTTTCTTTTAGAGGATTTTCTTCAGCTAACATACAAAATATGTTTTATTACATTGCACATACATATATCATTATATTTTGTTCATATTTATCCCCCAGTGTGCTCTTCTTCTACCTAATACTCCTGCTGTTTTCATGTCATCAATGATAGAGAACATAGTATTTGTCTTTGTTCCCCAATTGCCATCTCTTACTCCTTTTCCTAATCTTTTGGCATACATGCTTTATGCATATAGTATGCCTTCTAGTTTCATGCAATATATATTTTTAAAAACCTAGATTCCACATGTGAAAGAAAATGTGCAATATTTGTCTTTCTGAATCTGATTCAATTTGCGAATGGTCTCCAATTCTACCCATTTCACTGTAAATGCCATAACTTTATTTGGTATGGATTAATAAAACAGAATTTTTTTTACACATTCATCTGTTGATGGACATCTAGTCTTATTCCATATCTTAGCTATTGTGAATAATATTTTAATAAATCATCAATGGATTGTGTGATCTCAGACCTTGAATCCTCCCCTACCTGCACATACATGTCAGACTCAAAGCTTAGAGCAAACATCTTACCTTGACCACAGGTCCCACAAACATGCTAAAAAAATCTTAGAGATCCCTCATTCTGGCCACAAACCTCTTCAGTTTCCAAACTCAGAGAACAGAATTAAGTAAGCACACTTCTCTCACTCCTACAACACAGAGTCACAAATACACCCCATTCAAATGCTGGAGCACACCTGTGCAAAGAATTCAGAGATCTCGTACTCTAAGTGAATTCTCAAATGTGACAAGTTCAAATCTTAGAACATGGACATCCCAAGATTTCAGTGACATCACATTCTAAACGCAGATATCAAAAAATGCCCAAAGAAAATTCTAGACATGTACCCTCAAGGTCATGTGTTTTGATTATTGGCTCAACATTACCAGATCCCAGCTTGGAAAGAGAGTTTTCTGGTCACTCAGCGTGTACACACATTTCTAAACACTTCACTCAGGGTTTCGAGCTCAGTCCTAAGTGTTCGTATAGCTCAGACCCACAGAGTGAACTTGCAAATACCCTAGACTCAAACACTGTGGCGCAGGGTACAGAAGATTATTAAGGAATTGAGGCACAGCTCAGAAGTAATTCAGACTCAAACTGTGGTCACAAGCCTTCAACAACTCAAGTGACGTCAGCTCTGCTCACAACTTTATATACCACATATTTAAATATTAAACCACATACCTGAAACGTTTGTGAATATTTTATCTTGAATACTGATCAAAATACATAAAACTCACCTAGGAACAGGAATCCCCCAAACCTTCACACCACAAACACATACTACAAATACCTCAGATTCATTCTTTTAAAAAATTCTTTATTTTTATTTTATGTGTATGGCTCTTTTGCCTGCATGTCTAGCTGTATACTATGCTCATGTATGGTACCTGTTGAGGCCAGAAGAAGGCACTGGATCCCCTGAAACTGGAGTTATAGATGCTCGTGAGTTGCCATGTGGGATGCTGGGAATCAAACCTGGGTCCTCTAGAAGAGCAGTAGGTGCTCTTTACCTACTGTGAAACCCACCCACTCATATTCATTATTATAAAAAATAATTTGAGGGGAGCTGGAGATATGGTTCAGAGGTTAAGAGCACTGACTGCTCTTCCAGAGGACAAGGGTTCAATCCCCAGCACCCACATAGCAGCTCACAACTGTCTGTAACTCCAGTTCCAGGGCACCTGACACCCATGGCAAGACACCAATGCACATAAAAGTAAATAAAATTTTAAAAAACAATTTGAACTGTATCAGAGATCTGATGCTCTGAACACGGTCTCCTGTGTACTTCAGTGCTTAGTATGTTCACACAGTCCTCACTCTGAACACAGCATCTGAGAGAGGTCAGAAGTTTCATACTTTGCATTTAAGGCCCCAAATACCACTGATTCACAGACACACCCTGAGGAGAGAAAGAAAAGAAAATGGGAAGAAAACTTAAGAAGAGTTCAGATTTGAGGCATGGGCCTGGACACCTCGGACTCTTACCATGGGACAGAGAACCTGAAAGAATTCTGTTGCTCACAAATGGAGCACACACTTTCCAACAGAGCATGCAGAAACCGGAACCACTATCCCCGGCAGATCTCAAAACCAGTAAAGAGATTTCCAAATACCCCAAACTCAGACTTTATAGCAAAGCCTCACGAAATCCAGAAATCTCAAACCCTGCACACAGAATTCCTATGCCTCATACTCAGACTTTTAAATGAGGATGCCAAAAACTTTGTATGGCCATGAATATGGCCAAGCTGTCTGTGTTTAGAATCACCAGGAAAACATCTCTGTGTGTATCTGTGAGGGTCTTTCCAGAAAGGTTTAACTGAAGAAGGAAGACTCACCCTCAATGGGAGTTTTTCAAGACAGGGTTTCTCTGTGTAGCTTCAGTATTTGATTTGTAGACCAGGCTGGCCTCGAACTCCCAGAGATCTGCTTGCCTCTCCCTCCCAAGTGCTGGGATTAAAGGTGTGAAAGAGTTTTAAAGAATAGAATTTTAAACAAAAACTTCAAAACCCCAACAACCTCAGTATTTATTGTCATAGACTCTCAGAATTCCAAGACTTTACAATCTAAACACAGAGCAACGGACAACTTGAACTGAAGCCTATAAACGAAGACCGCCAAAGACTGAAGACAGAGCATTTTGAGCACAGATTCCCAAATGATTCACACTTATACCCCAGAACACACACTCAGAGAACGCTTGCTCCCTTTTCAGAGACCAACAAGCACATTTGATTGTAAAGTTGGAACAGTAGCCCTAAGATTATTAAAGATTTTGCATTCTATGTATAAACCCCCAAATAACATTGAATTAGGATAATAAACCTTTAGGAAAAATAAGGCTTTTCTCCTATTAGACTCAGTACTCACTATTTAATTTATGATCCCAGGTGTGTAGGGTTTTTCTTTTAATTCGTTTTTTTGTGTTAACATACAAAATAATGGGTTGCATTTTGGCGTTTTCATTACGCTTTATTCGTATTAGCACTCTTTCCCCTACGTGGGGATTTTCTGCACACATCAGTCTTCTGTCAGGTAATGCTGTCTGTTAGGAGGCTCTCATGTTTAAGGGCTCCACTTGCTTAACTGCCCTGAACTTCAGATGCCAAATGCACATCTAGGCCTCTGGTATTTCTGCCTAGTCCACCCTAAATCGGGCATTCCTGTGACCCCTTTTTTAGGTTCAGATGCTTGCAGGGGTCTCTCGGCTCTTGAGAAATGAATTCACTCGGGAACTGTGGAAAGTTTGAGCAGATGTTTACTTAGCAAAGCGAGGGAAACAAAGCTAAGTCAAGCAGATGCCCTGGAGGGAGAATGGCGAGCGCTTTCCTAAGGCGGGACTGGTATAGTAGGCTTTGTAATGTGGATTTTAAAGAAGTTCGTATGAATATTTATGAAGTGCATGTTAGAGCATCAGGGTCCTTCCGGACCTAAGCAGAGAACTCTGTAGACAAGCCTAGCCCCCAATTTTTCTGCCAACCGGAGTGTGGTAGAAAGCTAAGCTCGGCTTCCTGCCGCCTGGGTCTAAGGCAGCCTGAAATGTAGTCACTCATTAATCAGCCCTACTCTCTGATCTAGTGCTCCAGTGACTCTTAGCACGTAGACCACGCCATAAGCACATCTGTAGGTCACATATTAACTTAGTGCTCCCTCACCTTTAGAGACCTTTAAGAGCAAGAACGTAATGAGTGGATGCTTTCTTAGAAACTCTCCTTACAATTCAGTCTGCTGCAATTAGATGAACGAATACGGGAAAGGTCAACAGTTTCTGTGTTCGGGCAGCTGGAGACTGTCAAAGTCAGCTTTGCTGTTTCCCCAGAGCCCTGCCCTTTCTCCTAGCTGCACGCCTGGCTACCGTGTACCCAGCTACAGCCCTCTTGTTTCTGGTTATCAACCGTAGCGTTGCTGACCTGACTTTTTCAGCCCCAACATGCATTTTAACTTATGTACTTGCTTGTACAGCCACAGAGTCACTAACAGAATCCAGGGAAACATTGTTTTATATTTGTTGCTTTGTTCATTTACTTTTGAGATGGGCTTTTAGCCAGACTAACAGAGAATTAAAACACAGAATCCAAATAAATAAAATTGCCGATGAAGAAAAGGAGCTGTTACAAAGGATAGCACAGAAATTCAATGGATCGGTAGGATTTATATTGAAAAACTATAGGCTAACAAGCTGGTTTACCTGGAAGAAACAGAGAGAGAAAAGTCTGGACACATATGACTTACCAAAATTAACCATTAAATCACAAAACATGGACATACCATATAATTAAGGTTGAATCAGAAATACAAAGTCTTCCAGCAAAGCGCAGAAGGGAGTTTCACTGCAGAAGTTTAGTGAACTTTTAAACTTTACTTTTTCTTAATGCGTTCCATAAAACTGAGAGGAAAGGAGCCTTTCTGAACTTGTTCTGAGATCAGCATTAGCCTGTTTTCAAAACCAGGTAAGGATACAACAATAAAAAGGAAGCTATAGACCAGTATCTCTTATAAATAGAACACAAAATTCCTCAATAAACTACTAACAAATCAAATTTAATTAAGATATCAAGAAAGATCATACTCTATGATCAAGTTGGCTTTGTTCCTGTAACGTAACATTGACGTAGCCAAATCAGTAAAAACTAATACATTAAGTCAACAGAAAGCAGGATTAAAGTTGTATGATCATCTCAATAGATCCAGAAAAAAACTTTCAGTAAAATTTAGCATCCTAGCCCGGTGGTGGTGGTACACACCTTTAATTCTATCACTTGGAAAGCAGAGGCAGGTGGATGTCTGTGAGATCAAGGCCAGCCTGGTCTACAGAGCTAGTACCAGGACAGCTAGGACTGTTACACAGAGAAACCCTGTCTCAAAAAATGGCATCCTGCATGATAGCCCTGAAAAATTAGATGCAGAGAAATTGAACCTTATCACAAAAAGGGGAATAGAAGGATCTCATAGTGAACCGTATACTGAATCCGGAGAATGCGAAGTATTGCTTTTGAGATCAAGAACAACATAAATGTGTCTGCTCTCGTTGACTTCATTCACCAGAAGTTATAACAAGATCAGTTAAGCAAGTGAAGAAACAGAAGGCATACAGATAAGATGGGAGGAAATTAAATTATTTCTACTTTCAGATGATGATCTGCGCATGGCAAACTCTAAAGATTCGATCCAAACACTATTAGAGCTGGTAAGCAAATTCAGGTAAGTGGAAATACGCAAAAATCATTAGCCTTTCTATATTGCCAGTAACAATTTTAGGGGGCAATAAATTATGTGAGCAATTCATTCACAATAATCTTAAAAAAAATCTGGGCATAAACTTAACAAGGATACAGATCCCTGAAATGAACTCCTGTGTCTACAGCTGCTTGAGTTTCCAAACAGACATCAAAGCATGGAAATAGAATTGAAACTTTCCGAGAAGAAAGGAGAGTAACAGGAGATAGAGAGGAAGGCTCCATGGGAAGAGTATGCTGAAAGTGTATCACACATACTTGCATGAAATTGCCTTTATGAAACTTAGGACCTTGTAAAATGAATATATGCTACTGGCAAAAATAAGTAAACAAAAACCAAGCTGTGTGTGGTGGTGCATGCCTGTAATGCCAGCACTTGAGAGGTAGAGGCAAGAGGGTAAGGAATTCAAGGTCATCCTTGACTACATAGCAAGTCTGAGACTAACCTGGGCTACATGAATCTTGTTCCAAGATCAAAGAAAGAAAAACACAAATAAAACTCTAGAACAATGGAATGATATGTGCAAGGCCCTGTATTCTACCCCAGCACCACAAAATAGAAACAAAACGATAAAACAAAACAAAAGTCCAAATAAATAAAAACAAAAATTTCAAAATATAGACATCACAAAAAGGGAAGCATCTTCAACAAATGGTGATGGGAAAATGGAATAGACACACGTAGAAAACTAAACCTTGACCCCTATCTCACCCTGCCCCCAAATCAGTTCAGAATGGATCAAAAACTTAAATGAAAGCTGTGAAACTCCAGAAGAAAATATAACAGAAACACCTCCAAGACAGGCCATGCTTCTTTGTAAAATAAAAATTGCCAAATGGGTTTACCCAAACTACAAAGCTTCTGCCTAACAAAGGAAATAATCAGCAATGTGAAGAAACAGCCTACGGAACAGGACCAAGTATCTGTCCATTGTGTATCTGATGGGGTGTTAATACCCAGGAAACACAAAGAACAAAAATTTAACAACAAAGCCCCAAGTATCCAATTAAGTAGGTAAATAATCTGAATAGATATTTCTCAAAAGAAATAATACAACCTTGGCAAAGACTGCGCAGTAGCTGTTCAGCATCAATAGCTATCAGGGAAAGGAAAATAAAAACTACAGTGAAATTCCATGTCAGGATGGCTATTATTTTTAAAGAATGGACAATGATGAGGATGTGGGGAAAAAGGACCTTTCATGTGCCACTGGTGCAAATGTGAATTAGCACAGTCACCGCGACAAACAGTAGACTCCTCAAATGCTAAAAATAGACCTACCATGGGATCCAGCAACCCCACTCCTGAGCATACATTAAAAGGAAATGAAAACAGCATACCAAGGAGATAGCAGCAGAGCCGTGTTTTCTGTGACCCTCTTCATGATAGTCGAGACACGGAATCAGCCGTCACACCCAGCAACAGATAAACAAATAAGTAAAATGTGGCCCATATACACAATGGAATGTTATTAAAGTTATAAAAATGAATGAGGTTGGGATATATAGGTCAGTGATAGAGTGCTGGTCTAGTATGTGCAAGGCCCTGGGTTTGATCCCCAGAATCACACAAAAGAAATCCATCTACTTAACTGCTACTTGCAGCAAAATTAATGGAACTGGAGGAGGCATCATTGCAAGTGATGTAAGCCAGACACAGAAAGATGGGTACCATATTTTCTCTCATGTGAAAAATAAAAAATTTCCACCTGAAAGAATACTGACTACTATAAATTAGGAAAGGTAGGGAGATATAGCAAAATAATTCTTGGAAATTTTCAGAGACTGATACATGAATGCATGGAAATACTCCACTTAACTCCATTAATATGCATTATTAATATATGATAGCAAAAATAAACTCAGAAGCATACTTAGGAAACAAATCCTCGAAGAAGTAAAAAAACCTCTAAGCTTTAAAAGACACCCTAACCATGTTAGATTCCAACCTTGGAACACATACCATAGGGTGTGCTTCAGGCTCTTAGTCCTCACGAAACAAGTTTGTGCAGGAGACAATGGTTCCCAGAGACACTCCCAACTGATCAAGGCTCATTGCACACATGCTCTGCTGTACCTGCGAAAAGGAGGCAGGATTCTGTCCGAGGTTTTGGAAGACTTCTGTGGAACAGGGTCTTCTAGACATCACTTATGGACTCACCTCAGCTCTGGCTGCACAAGAACTGTAGAAGTTCAGGCCAGTCAGCGTTTCAGCAGTGATGGAGCGAGGACCACGAGGCCTCAACAAGAGCTACTGGCAGTTGATGGCTGCCGGGGAAGGAAGAGTCAAGTCTTTCCATGGTGTGTACCCTGGTAGCTTGCCCATGTTCCAGAGAATGGTTGGCTTTACACTCATGCACATACATGTAGTGTTAATTGGACTCAGCGGGTTATTTAAAGGAAAACCCCATGAGGTTGCAGAGGGTGGTGATTGAGACCAAGGAAGAGTTGGAGGGGAGTAGGGTAGATATAATCAAAATATATTGTATGCATGTGTGAAATTCTCAAAGAATAAAAATAGGGTACTTAAAAAACGCCCCAACTTGAACATATGCCTGTGAATACCAGTGATTCGATGTATGAATTCATTGACAAATGTGAAATTCACACCTAGAGCACGGCTTTACAGATACCTGAATCAAATCTCATGATGCAAAACCAGAAAGACTCCAGAGACCACATATCCTGAACACAGATCTGAAATGTTTCAGCTATAACCTTGAACCACAGACCTTTGGTGAGTTCAGAAAAATTATTCTTTTTAAAATTGACCTATGTAGACCAGGGAAACAGCTCTGTGGGTAAGAGAAATGGTTGCTCTTATGAAGGCCCAGGGTTTGATTTCCAGCACCTACAAGTCAACTTAACAACATTCTGTAACTCCAGTTCCAGGGGATCTGACACACTCTTCTGGCCTCTGTGGCACCAGGAATGCATGCGGCGCACAAGTACATATGCAGGCAAACACTAATATACGTTAAAAAAAGCTTAAAAATAGTCCATGTCATATAAACATTGAAATCGATCCCAGAAGATTGGTTAGTCTTACACCCAGAAACACACACACACACATGAATTGTCTTTATAGCATAACTAGAACATAGACCCTCAAAGATGTAAAAGAATTGAAATTCTAAAAAACGAGTGTTTTGCTTATATGTATGTCTGGTAGCAAATGCATTCATGGTGCCTGTGGAAGTGGAGAGAGGACATCAGATCCCCTGGAACTGGAGCTGTGGGTGGTTGTGGGTGCTGGTTGAGACCGCTGCCACAGACTCACAGGTTACAAAATCCAGATTGGCAAGAGAATAAGAACGTGAAATTTGCTAACATTAACTGTGCTTGAGTATATATATAGCACAGATGGGATCTTGAACTCATCCTAACCCAGACAGGTCTTGAATTAGGGATTCTCCCACCTCAGCTTCTCCAGGAGCTAGGACTACATGACTGATGAGTGAGCCTGGCTTATGTTTTAAAGGGTAAGCTCCGTGAACTCATTAAAAATTTGTGGTCAACATGAAAGCTGAGGTATGGAGTCAGATTTTGACTTGCAGATTTTACCACATTTTCAACAAAAGCAGTACATGTTTTAAGGAAGCAAAAAAGACAAAGGAAAAAGGACTGTTTATATGTCTACTAGCAGGAAACTCGGGGAAGGCAAAGAAATGCTAGTTAGCAGAGCCTACTCGCAGAAATTCCTCTGGTAAAAGAAATCATCTCCAGGCACTTGAGAGACTTCGGTGATTAACCTTGTTCTTCCTGTTGGGGGCAATGAGAGAAAGAGACCTCTTTTCTGTATTAATTGAAGTCTTGCTTTTACGTAAACAGAAGAGGAGAGATCCATGTTGTATCTGCTACTACTTAATGGTCTTAACTCATGATTCTGATTTTGGGGTAACATATTCTAGTCTGCCACAACCTTTGGCTTGAGAGCATCAAAGATTTTAGAATCCTCATATCATGAATAAGTACCCTTGGAATCTCAGATTCAAAATGTATACTGAAGACCTTAGCTGATTTTAGAGGCCTCACAACCTTAATAAATCAATTGCAATTTTAAGACGTAGACCAGTGATTTTTCAACCTGTCCATTGAGTCCCCTTTTGGGTCAAATGATTCTTTCACAAGGCTCACCTAAGACCACCGTCATCGGAAAACACAGATACTTACACCGTGATACATAGCAGTAGCAAATTTCAGTTATGAAGTAGCAATGAAAATAATTTTATGATTGGAGATCACCACAACACAAGGAGCTGTATTGCAGCTTAGGAAAGTTGAAAAACACTGGTTCAAAATATGGCGTCTCAGTAAGCAGTGATTCTGCCTCTGATGGTATTTGGAGACACTTCCTTATCATAACTATAAGTGCCACTTGTGTGTACTGGGCAGCGGGCACAGAGACCACTTAGCTTTCAAACACAGCACCTTCTTGATAACATAGAATAGCCCAGCCACAACTATCTCATGTACAGAGGTTAAGAGATCCTGGTTTAAGTTTATTGGTGTAGGATTTGGTTGAAATTGCATTTGAATACCTAGGGATTTAAAGCCTGATTCCCTGTCCAACCCAATATTATAATAATCTCTCCAGCTTCTTGGCTTCTGAGTTGCTTGCACTGTCAGGAACCTGGCTAGTCTGGTAGGATCCACTCATCAAAGGGCCAGGCACATTAACTGGGAGAATAGGCACCCATGTTCCTTGGAGTAGAGCTCCCTGTCAAGCAATGCAGGTCTCTGATGCAAAGCTGGGTTTAACATTACCTGAGCCCCGGCATCATGCGGGACTGACTTTATGAAACAGGTATGAGATGGACAGAAAGTTCTCATTAGAGAGCTTGCTTGGGCTGAAATTCTGTTCTGTGAGCTTGTCGTTTGCACAAGTCACCTACTCACGTGGTCTGTGGCTGAGCTGTCACATTTCACTGTTTTCTGTTTTAGGTGGGGTGACTAGGATGACAGTGTCACTGGTGGTCATCATGTTTGAACTGATTGGAGGCCTGGAGTATATTGTGCCCCTGATGGCAGCTGCTGTCACCAGCAAGTGGGTGGCTGATGCCTTTGGGAAAGAAGGGATTTATGAAGTCCACATCCATCTGAATGGGTGCCCATTTCTCGATGTGAAGGATGAGTTTACCCACCGTACCCTGGCCACAGATGTGATGCGGCCCCAGAGGGGAGAACCACCACTGTCAGGACAGCATGACTGTGGAGGGCGTGGAGACACTCATCAAAGAGACAGACAGACGACAAGGGCTTTCCTGTGGTGGTCTCCAGAGACTCACAACATCTTGTGGGCTTTGCCCAGAGGCAAGAGCTGATCCTGGCTGTAAGTGAGTACAGAGAGGGAAGTTCTCACCTTTCCCTCAGAGGTTAATGGTAGCTTTTGTGACCCTTGAATCATGGGTTCCAGGGAGTTCACTAAGTCAGGGGCTTCCTTGACAAGCCTCCAATATGTCACCCAAACTTAAGTAGTCAGTCCTAAACCTGTGTACGTATGGACAATACTAGCTGGACTCAATATCAGCCTGGTCTACAGAGTGAGTTCAAAGGCAACCAGAGCCACACAGAGAAACCCTGTCTCTCTGTCACACCAGAAAAAAAATATACAAATTGTGATTGAAGTGATCCCTTGTGTGCTGAGACGCTATATTCCTTCTGAGTTTCCCAGGCATGCTAATGTTTCTGCCTCCAGCTCACACTGTGAAGTGCCACGGTTTAAAGGTTTAAACTCAAGCCCTGGGGTAGATATTCCTGGTTAGAACGTGGCTGCTGTGGGTACAGGCAGCCACTTGAGGTCTATTTCCCCGCTAGGAAGTATTATTATTGTTGTTGTTATTATTATTATTATTGTTTGAGACAGGGTTTCTCTGTGTAGCCCTGGCTATCCTGGAACTCGCTCTGTAGACCAGGCTGGCCTCAAACTCACAGAGATCTGCCTTCCTCTGCCCTCCAAATGCTGGGATTAAAGGTGTGTGCTACCACCACCCTGCTACTGCTGTATTTTTAATTTAATTGTTGATCGAAAGGAAGGAATTCTATAAAAACAAAGTTGAACAGGCATAGCTTATTCCAAAAATGGACTTTCAGGTATCTGGAGTCAGCCCACTCTAGTGGGGAGTTCTCTCCAGTACCTCACTCAACACTGCAGGAGTCTGCATCAGTCTCTGTCATTATTTCCAACCCAACAATGTGGGCTAGCAAGCAGCAGCACTAGAGAGTAGTTTGGTAAGACTGAGAAACTGGAATGTAGACTATCATAGCCTGCGTTCTGATCCCCACAGACCTCAGGAAACTAGGGATCCGATCCACATAATGTGAACATATGACACAGTTTTTCAAATTCCTCCTGCTCAGACCTTTGCAACTCTCAGAAATTTAGACACTCCCATCTCTGGACATGGACCCCAAAGTATAAGTGACAGAGATATACAAGTAGCTCATATTCATGCCTTACAGTACAGCCACTCAGGCCTTCCGAGGTTTCTACTTGGAAAACAGATTCTCAAATATCTTAGAGTCAAATTTTGAACAAAATTCCAGAAATCAGCAGCCTCACATTTTCAACAGAGTGGCAAAACTCACACAAAAACTTGAATTCAGAAGTTTCATTCTGAATGCAGGATGAAAGTATCTGATGCCTTCTGAACCAGAGATACAGTTTGCAATTTCGGAACCCACATACTTAGTAAAGACTTTCAATTAGCTTGGGTTCAAATAGTAGAATGCAGATTCTGCAAATTCAAATTCCGTGGCCTGAACACAAATCACCAGTTCACCCAGGACTCAGCCCTCTGGACTGACCTTGAAAGATTTAGGAGGCAGAGGCCATAGCTATGTGCATACCAGACTCACATCGTGCAATGCACACCCTCTGAAAGCCCAGAGAACCTGCACTCAGAATGGGAACTTTCAAACACCTCAGGCAAAAGATAAGCAACAAAGGCCCCAAAGAATTCAGTTACTTAACAAAGACCCAGGAACAAATATGGGATTTAGATCCCCTAAAAATTCAAAGACCACACACTCCGAACCCAGACCATCTAATCCTTAGGATTAAAACGTTGGAACAGAAACTGAAAACTTTGGCGGTATTATTCCTGAATAAAGGCCCTCAAATAACTCAGTCTGAATCCTTGGAACACAGTTCCTATAAAAAGTGCAGAGACCTCACACAGTGGATGGAGACCCCCCCCCAAACATGTGAAACTTCAATATTTGGAAACGAACTTCCACAGATTTCAGAAATCTTTCACCATGAACAAAGACCTCAGGCTCAGACACCCATGCTCAAATATTCTGAATGTAAACTCAAGGTGACCTCCATTCCAAACCTTACCGTGCAAAATCTGAACACTTCAGAGCCCCTATACTGTGCACAGATCATCAAATGCGTCAGAATTCATTTTAAACCCTTGGATCACGGGCCATAGAGAGTCCAAAGACCTTGTAACCTGAAGTCAGACTCAGACCTCTAACTCTCCAAGGGTCAAACTCCAGAATAGAAATCCACAAATGATCAAAGACTTCACAGCCCGATTATGGAACCCCAAGTGATTCCAGTGGGATTTTTGGGACACAAACTGAAGTGTCACAGACCCGACACACCAGGCAGACTCACCCAAACACCTCACATTTAAAACTTGGCAAACACAGCACTCACTGTTCCTTAGCCCCTATTTTAACCTTCTGCTAATTTCCTTTCTAGGTTTTGAGGTTGGACCCACAGTCATACTCTGTAGAGTGTAAAGGTTTTTACATTCCAAATTGTGATAAAATATCGATTAAAAGTATAACTTAAAAAATTTGGTTGCATCTCATTTCTAGCTCAATCACAAAAATGGAATGTAAAGATGGGCTCAGAATCCGAGCAGAAGGGGACAGGAAAGCAGAGGGGATGTATGGTAGGAGGGAGGAGAGAGCAAGCGAGGATAATGGGACTTCTCAAAGGCAGAAGCAGCAGCAACAAAAGATGGAAAAGAAGCAATCAGAAAACAAATATTAAAATGGTATTCTAAATCCAAATATGTCAATGAAAATTTAAATTGTCCAAACATTCCAATTAAAAGAGCTTATCAGGACCAATTTCAAACCATAAACTAATTACATGATATCTCTAAGGAGAGCCATCCTGCCTTATCTGTGTGTTCTGTACTTTGTGATTCAACTACCATGAGCTGATAATATTTGGGGGGGGGGGAGGGAAATGCACCGTGCCTGTCTTGAGCATGCACTAACATTTCTTATCGACATTCCCCAAATAATGAAGTATAATAGCTAGTTGTATAGTGCGTACATTGCATTACACACCACAAGTTATCTAAAGATGCGTTAAACTCTATGGGAGGATATGTGTGGGTTACATACAGAAACTGCACTGCTTCACATAAGGGACTCATGTATCCTTGGTGAAATGATTTTAGAATGAATCCCTTTTGGATATTCCAAAGATAGCAGTATAATGACACAGGTAGACTAAAAATAAAAGCTTCTATAAGAAACAAGAAATGGAGAGTGTAGGATAACCAGTTCAGGATGAGATACAGAGCTCTGAGGAAAAGCCACATTTACTTCCTTACAAGAAAAATGTTAGGCAAGCTGCAAATTAATTCTGAGATTTCCTGTGTATGCCTGGGGAAGTGTTTGACTTGGCCAAACCTGGGATGGAGCCCAATGTTTCGTGCATGCTCTGCCACCGAACTATACGCTCAGCCGGTCAAAATACAAATTAAATACTTTTGGAAAACCATCCATGAAATCAATTTTCTGGGGAAAACATCTGACATCTAAAGAAACAGGCAGCTAGAGGGGAGGACAGTACCCAAGTATTTGATTGTCTTGGCTAGATAGCTCTCAATGCCCTATGAGCTAGTAAGAAAACGAAGGTTGGAATTTTCATAATCAAAGGGCTGAGTTCAGCGTAGTGTGAGTGTGGAGTCCTGGGGTCCATAGCCATTGCAGTTACCTACAGTTTATAGGCTTATCTTCTAGAAAGGCCTCCAGGCACTGCTAGGAAGAGTCCTGAGAAAACAGAAGGGGAACAAATTGCCACTACTGAAAGTCTACCGAGACAAATGGTCTCAGTCTCCTAAACAAAGGAAAAGTCTTAACTCCTAGGTGGAAAATCATCAAAACATGCTGGCTGAGGTCTTTGGTAGCAATCCACTGTAGCTGGGAGAAAAGATGGAGGCCACCACATCTGTTCAGACTCATCTTCCCTGCCACAGAATTCTTGCGGTCTCACGTTTGTCCTTCCTTTAAAAGAGGTAGGGGATGTCCTAGTTAGTTTGCTTTCTGTTTGCTTGGAGAGGAAAGGGTTATTGCATATTACAGGTTCATCATCGAGGGAAGCCAAGGCAGAGGCCATTCACAGAGGAATACTGTTTACTGGCTCTCTCTCCATCTCACGTTCTGCTAGCTTTCTTATATATCCCAGGCTCACATGCCTAAGAATGTTACTGCTCACAGTGGACTGGTCCCTCCTACATCAATCAGCAATCAAGAAAATGCCTTACACACACACCCATAGGCCAGTCTGATGGAGGCAATTTCTCAGTTGAGGTTCCCTCTTGACTGGTGTGTCAAATTGATAACAAAGGTGCACCATCATAGGGCATGTGGGTCCGAGGGAGTTTGGCAATGGAACCTGTTATCCCCTTGCCAGTTCCTTGGAGGAACTTTTCTCGATTTTCTGTGTGAGCCTTGGGGTACCCAGAGGAAGACTCTGTAAGTCAGTAGGGACCCCCTATGACTGCGTCATCTAAGAGTTTCCCATTCTCATGCTATCCCAAAATTGGTGTCTTAGGGTTTCTTTTGCTGTGATGAAACACCATGACTAAAAGCAAGTTGGAGAAGAGGTTTATTTGGCTTACACTTCAGCATTGCTGTTCATCACCAAAAGAAGTCGGGATAGAAACCCAAACAGGCTGGGAACCTGGAGGCCGGAGTTGATGCCAAGGCCGTGGAAGGATGCTGCTTACTGGCTTGGTCCTCATGGCTTGCTCAGCCTTCTTCTATATAGAACCCAGGACTGCCCAGGGGTGGCTCTACCCATAATGAACTGGGTACTCCCATACCAAGCACTAATTAAGAAAATACCCTACTGGCTTGCCTACAAGTCAGATCTTATAAGGCGTGTTCTCAGTTGAGGCTCCCTCCTCTCAGATGACTCTTGCCTGTGTCAAGTTGACATAAAACTACCCAGTACACTTGGTGTGCAGGAATTAACACACATTTCTTGTTTAGTCTCTTTAAAACATTTTATTACATTTACTTATTTGTGTAGGGGGGATGCTGGGACTGAGATGGGGACCAGGGACACAGGGTTCTGAGGGGGTTGAGAAATTAAAGAAGATGTGCGGAACTCCTAACAGATGCGATATAGTTTATTCACCCCAGGAAAGAGCATGTGCCCATACAGAATCACTCAAAAATGGCTTCTTGCCAGAACTATCTACATAATGAATCACTTAACTGTCACATTTATTGTTTTCTCATGGGTTCCTGGGTATCTGGTACAGGCCATCTTAACTAAGCCTTTACAGATATCCACACTGGCACCGTGTTGTCTAAACCTTTATCAGGCCCTTGGGTCTTTATTCCCTTCATCCCACCCTCTTTAGATAGGAGATGCTTTATTCAAATGGGCATGGAGAAAATCCTTGGATACATAGTCCACAGGAATAAAACAGGGAGTAACAGCATGTAGATAGTAAATAAGTTGTACTTCCTAAGCTTGGGTGGTCTACTTTAGGCTAGTGGAAATGCTACCCTATCATCATTCTAGGGAGCCCCCCAAATACTACTGGATTGTCTGTACCTCATTGTCTACTTCTTGTAAAGCAGCCGTTGCATGTATTTGGTTATCTTGGGGTGTATACATAAAGCTTAGTATGTAACACAATACAAATTTCTCCCTGAGCAGCTGTCAATAAATCTAGGCAAATTCTGTCATGTGACTCTATCTTTCTCATCTGCATGGTCTCCTCCACAAAAATAGCCAGAGCCTTGCAGATCTGATTGAGTGTACTGGTGCACTCTATTTTACCCCAATTTCCACATCTACACCCCTCCTCGGGCAGAAACACTCCTAGGGATTAGAAACCACCAGAGTGTAGTTTTGTTAGTGTCGTCAGACATACATAGCATCCAAGTCATGAGGTGGCTGGAGGGTTATGGAGAGACTCTCTGGTCACTTCCCATAGTATAGGGCTGGCCATACACTGCACAAAGGTATGTCAAAGCCTGTGTGGTTGCTCTCTGGTTAGCCTGGCCAGTGGGGTAAGAAAGTAAAAGATCTGTAGCCATTGTGCCGGCTCAAGCACAATGCCCAGACACAAGAAGGGGTCCAACGTATCAACTTGTCATGCCTCGAGGGTGCTTCTCCCCTCCTGATCTGAACAGGTGTCATTTCTAGTCACCCCCACTTGAGGAATACCTGGACACACACTAGACATTGTTCTCAGGCATTTCCTGTCTCGTCTCTGTTGGACATGTCCCTGTGTCCTGGCTTTGCTTCCTTCATGCCCAAGTGATCACAGCAGTCCCCTCCACTATTGGCTTTTGTATCAACTTCATCATTTCCTGGGCTGAGTAAAGGTTTATGGCCTGCTCATTGGTAGATGGTCACAGACTTCTGCTTTCCTGCACACCAGAGATCCTCTCACAGGTAATGACCCCAGAAGGGCTGATGGCCCGGTTCCCAATCCTGCAGGTACCATGTGGGGATTTATAGAGAACCCCCTTATACTCTGTCCAATTATCTATGCACACAAGAAGAGGGGAGGGCTTGTTTGTAATTAGTCTATTGATGCTTTGGATGACCCCGTCCCTATCCAGAGGTCAAGGGACAGCTGAATCGCTCTCTGTGTGGTCTGTGGTCCCTTGCTGGAACTATCAGTGCATCAGGCACCAGGGGCCAGAATCGTCCCGTCTTGGACTTGGTTCCACCAGCCCCATATCCTAGAGATCCATGTTTGACTCTGTCCCTTATTCTACTGGTCCCAGGATGTCCTGCAATTCAGCTGTTAGGGGGCTACTACTCAGTGCTTGCTCCGGTCTAGGTAGATCCCTCATGTAGCTAAAGTAGGCAGTTAAGCCACCCGTGGAGTGGATAATCAAGACCTTATCCATCCAGCAGTGGCGTGGAGTACATACTTTATTTTACTGCCGACTGAGGTTTCATTTTGCCTCATCTGGCGATAGACTCCCAACCCACAAGTCTACATATACCATCGTCAGCGCTTCCCAACAAGGGTGAGGCAGGTCTTAGCCCCTTCCATACTTGTCATCTAAACCTCATAGGTACCTCTTCCCCATACATCGCCATAAGCCCCAACCAAACCTTGTTGTGTTAGCAGTCATATCCAGATCAAATGGTGGAATATGGTTGCTGATGCTGAAGTGAGAAAAATATGTTTGCTAATTCTTTACCCAATCTCAGGCTAACACTGAGGTCATCCTGTCCCTCGGGCACACATAGTACTTAAGGGAGCCATAGCTTACCTGCCAGTGTTCTGCTTCTGTAACTGCTAGGCTTTCTGTCCCCTCCCTGATCAAACAGTGATATCATGGTAGCACATCGATGCCCCATTTTCGTGAAAAGTTCATATCCTGTCACGCTCATACCTGCATCGATGGAAATAGCCAACTTGTGGTTTTCCCCTTTACATACCCTCTGCTTTATGGAATTGGGGCTGCCTCTTTAGATGTATAGTCCCAAGAGTACATGTTCCCTGGTTGGATCTGTGCGGCTCAATTATAAAGAGTTCATCCTGGTCTCCTTCTCTTGGGTGAGCAGAGCTCAATTACATCAATCCTACACATCTGGATTTGGCCAATGGTCTATTTAGCTGCCTCAGTCCAATCCCATAGTCCTCCTTTTTTTATACAAACAACACAGAGGACTCAATATCTGGGCCGTGTGAAGGACAAACGACTCTCCAACATGCCAGCAATCTCACAAAGGCTTGTCATTGCTTGAGAGTCATCAGTCTGGGGTATGACTTAACCTTGTCGAACAGCCTCTGGTACAGCGTTAGCCTTACCCAACCGGATCATTTCGCAGGGATTCGAGACGAACTGGGCTCCCATACTTTGAAGTTGCTCACTGCCCATTCCTATCATTCCAGAGCAGCTCCCAGACTCTCAACCACCACACCTGCAAGAGAATCAGAGGCCAACATGATACCATCAATATAATGATACAATTGTGTTGCCTTAGACTGTTTTCGGGAATGCAAATTCTGAGTCGCCAAAGTATGGCAAATGGTGGGGCTATGTAGATACCACGGGGACAAAATGGCAGATGCTCATTGTTGATCTTCTTGTTACCATCTAAGGGTCTGGACGGGTTTGTTTTCTCTGTCAGTCAATGATGTGGGATTCCCCTCTGTATGCTATAATTACCATTACTGAATAAAGAAAAGTGTCTTGGGCCTGCACAGGAAATAGAGGTAGGCAGGGAAAACGAAGCTGAATGCTGGGAGAAAGAAGGAGGAGTTAAAGAGAAGCCATGTAAACCCACCAGAGCCAGACAGAACTTCATCTGGTAAGCCACAGTCACGCGGCAATACATGGATTAATATAAATGGATTGAATTAATATGTAAGAGTTAGCCAATAAGAAGCTAGAGCTAATGGACCAAGCAGTGTTTTAAATAATATAGTTTTTGTGTGATTATTTCGGGAGTCTGGACAGTCGGGAAGCAAACAAGCAGCCTCCTCACAACAAGTCAAAGAATGACAAGGCAGGACAAATCTTCCAGGTATCAGCCATGAAATCTCAAACACAGCAAGCAGGAAAGAGAATCAGCAGTTGAAGAAAAGCTTTTTATTAAGGCTGAGAAAACACACACACACAGAGAAAGAGAGAGAGAGAGAGAGAGAGAGAGAGAGAGAGAGAGAGAGAGAGAGAGAGAAAGATTCTTCAGGAAGTTTAAAATCCAGTCTCTTCTTGAGGGCTGGGGTGTTTTAAGCCTCTGAAGAGTCTTCCTACCCTTCCTTCAGGTTGGTCAGTTTGAAGCTAGGCAGGATGACTGACTGGGCCACAACCACTGTGGAAACATGTACTGTTCTGACCACAAATGGATGGGGGCCTACTGACAGGAGAAAAAGCTTTTCTTTTATGACCTTTTGTTTCAGATCAGGCGGATGAGGTAGAAGCCAGCCACTCGTATTACCTCGCCATGGACCCCCTCCCCATCTGTCTGTCTATCAGGGAATCTGTCTAACCCTTGGTCTCTCATTCTCAGGTGAAATCAGGTTGTTCTAGACTCTCCCAGACAATGAGAGCAGAGAAGACGGGGTTGGCCAGATCCACCACATAGTGGTATTGATCCCAAATCAAATCAGTTGCTCCATTAGGTTCGTGATGAATGACAAAACAGTGCGGATAGTCACCTCATTCTGTCCCTTGTAGTTCGCAATCATCCGCCACCACCCATCCACACTGACAACATCCGGGAGTTTTTGGGGTTGTGTGCTGCCAATATTGTATCAGCTACTTCTGATTACGAACTAGTCCACGTAATCTCTTCATACTTCCCCCAGGTAGTCAATATTTTGGACCCAGACCACCCTTCTGGGAAATAGTAGCACTTGTGGGCTTTGAATCACTGGCTTTAATAGTCCCTACTATAGTCTTGGTGGCTTGGGAAGTTCCCAGCCCTTGAAAGATGCCCACCCCCAGGATATATTTAGCTACTGGAGAAACATCCATTACTATGATCAGAGACTCACACAGCTGGTACTCAAAGTCATGGACACAGGCTTAACCTTCAGCGCACGACAGCCGTATCTATTTGTATATGTGACCACTCCAGGAAACCAGTTCAGGAGCCTTTGGACTAACGTACTCAGCTCAGTATTGGCAAGGGCCAATACTCTCTGCACATTGTGTGAGGGGTGGTGGTGGTGGTGGTGGTGGTGGTGGTGGGAATTACTATTAGTATTCAGGCATGTGCACTGGCCTGCTCTTGGGGACCTAACAGGTTACGTACATCATCAGCATCATCAGCTACGGCCATTCCCTGTGCGCATGTGCTGTATCCCCTCAAAAAAGGCAAGCCCCCCCTTGCCTCTTGCCCCTCACTCTCTTTCCCTCCAGTCTCACTCCCAGAGGCCGCCTCTCACCCCTTCTCTTCCCCCCAATAAACCTCCCCCGTGAGTTCTGTTGTATGGTGTGACTTTCCTTCCTGGGACATTAAATGAAACTACAGTAATGACAATGAGTGGTTAGTTTCACATTAATGCCTCTGGTCTTCGAAACTCTTAAAACTTCTTATTTTAAAAGGAGCTGTCAGGGCTCAGCAGAGGTAGCTCTAATACACCCCAGCTGTACCTCTCTCCAAGGCTGCAGTTTGTGATTTCCCTCAAATGTAGCTGGCAGTGGAGGCAGGGAACTAACCCCCTTAGGTCGGACATATCCGCAGACCCATGGAGGCAATGGCTAGGAGAGGCCTCTTCTCCAGAGCTGGGGGTTTAAAACCGCTAGGATTCTTCTTCCCCTAATTTAGGGTTGGCCAGTTTTAAGGAAGCTAGGATGGCCCAGAACTGTTCTGTGACTGTTGAACTTATAGAGCCAGGTCACCAGCACGGGGCCTGCTGATGGGAGACAAAGCCTACAAGGTCTTTATTTTAAGTCACCAGGCTTTTGTCTCAGGTCAGGAGGGTGAGGAAGAAGCTGGCCACCTTGAAAATATACCTCCTTTATTACCTAGCCATGGCCCCTCTCTCTATCTGCCTACTAGGGGGTCTGTGTAACTCTTATTCTCTCACTTCCTCCTCATGAACCTGCAGTGTTAGTATCCATATGCTGCTCAGGCCACAATATAGTCAAACAGCCCTTTCCCTCCGGCAGACACCTGACAGGTCCCTACTGAGACCCGTGTGAATCGCCAGCTAACAGACTCTCAAATGCCAGGCCTCTCACCTGGGGAAGTGAGCATTCATGGACTCAGGTATCGGTGACCACACGTCCTGCTCCACACCCCTTCTCTGCTCCCTGCCGGGGAATCAGAGAATCGGACTGCTGGCTTGTGCTGTGAAGGCACCCCCATCCTCAGAAAGGTGTAAGAAATGCTCCCACTTCTGTTCTGTGGGCCTAACTTGCTGTCTGTCTCTGCTTCCGGAACCTGGCCTCTCTCAGAGCTCCTGCATGCTGCTGCCTATCTGTCTACCCACGGTATCAATAGCTCTTCTAATAAACTCTATATACCCAACAATACCTTGCAGTCTTCCCTGAGAACCACTATCTGAGAGCTTTCACTTCTCCGAGCTATTGAAAAGGTGCCTCGGGGTATCTAACATAGCACAAGGTCATCGAACATACATTTAAAGTTAGCCTCTGAACTCCACATGAATGCACCAAAGGATGCACACCCACAAGTATGCGTGTGTACATACACACATGTGCACATAAGTATCCTGGATACATATTGAAAGGAAAAAGGGGTGAATAGGATTAAAATACATTGAAACATATATCAAGTTCCCCCAAATAAATAGAAAATATACTTAAAAATTAAAATAAGAAAGCCACCTGGAATAATCAGAAACAATCAAATGTCCACTGGAAGACAGCTGGCTGAATAAATCATGGCATATCAACACAATGGGATCATAACGTCACTCTTTGCGGACCGTGATATGTCTGTGTAGCTCTGGCCCCCTGGGGTCTCTGGAGAGTCTTCACAGAGTCTACTTCCAGCCTTGGCATTGTTCTGCTTCAGATTGGGTACAACTTCCTGTCCCTATTTTTTTTTTTAAAGATCTTTATATGTATCTCAGACTAGCCTAGCACTTACTAAGTACCCTGCGTTGGCTTTGAACTTGTGATCCACCTGCCTTAACCTCTCAAGTGCTAGGATTACAGGTGTGTGCCATCACACCTGGCAGTCCTCATTCTTAATATGAATCCTGACCCCAGTAAACGAAGAAGCAAAGTGTTTGCTATATTAATATAGGAGAAGGGCAGGTGAGAGGAACATCTTGTGACACTTTGTGCTGAACTTTAAGTAATGATGACAAGACAGTGAGGCTGGACAATTTGGGGGATTGAATTACTTGTGAGGAGCAGATATTGTGTCATAAAAGTGATATCGATCATCCTCATGATAAATAAGGCTTGGAAGCATTCGGGCTTACTTGGCGCTGATGTTGTCTGAGTATCAATGAGGTTACCCAGAAGGGCTTGTATATTTAGGCAAATGGGGTTTCTTTTGTATTTCATCAAGCTCTCACCCAGAAAGGACTTCATTTCCTCCTGTAACTCCTGAACAGAATTCTGGAGAAATGTGACCTTACACAGAGAATGCAGCTGCTGCTAAAAGGCAGACACTGCCAGAAAGACAGTGGCAGGGACGATAACAGGAAATGAATAAGAACCTGTGAAATCACTTTGATCTGAGGAGACACGGGAGGCTGATATTACCTGCCTGGATATTAAAAGTGGTTGTGCCCGGTAGACTCTAGGCAGGACAATTGTACTTGTCTCTATTTTGACTCTGCATCTTATCCATGCAAGATAAGAGGAGAGAGAAAATTGTCTGGCAATTTTACCTCTGCTGTAGGGAATCCTGTCTTTCTCTCAAACAATGTGAACTTCTCTAAGGGTAACCTATAGAGACCAGAATAGCCCTGGAAATGCAGAGACAGAAATGTTTTTCTTGAGAGGTTAAGTGGAGGCAAGAATATGCAGAGCAAACACCCAGCTTCTTTTGTTTGCCACGAGTCAGAAAAGTGGGCTGTTGTCCCCCGCCCCCACCTCCCCTAACACTACTCCTTTGTAATAATTCAGGACTGAACTACCTGTGGAGTTCTTTGCAAGACATCGGATGTAGTGACGCCTACAACCCCAAGGCTGTCTTTCATCCCCTGGAGTATCCTTGGAGGAAACAAATGACTGTAAAACCAAGAAACACATTGGCTGCAGAACAGAGCATGCTTCTGGCTCTCTGCCTCGCCCTATTTGACAGACAGCCACATCTTTTCATGCATTGCCAGCCACATTCCTGAGACATGATGTCAAGGTCTGAGTAAATGGATTTCGTTGTATTGAGCATCTGGGCACCAGGGCTGCATTTAACTCTGACAAACTGGCTATTTGTGCCACCAGTGGTCCCTTAATTGACCTTAACAACACGATCTGCATGTTCCAGTATTATTCGACCCATGGTAAGTTACAAGGCACAGTCAAGGCCGAGAAAAATGGGAAGCTTGTCATTAATGGAGCCAACATCAAATGGGTGATGATGGGGCCGAATATATTCTGGATTTGGCTGCTGCATGAACTTTGGGAAAACTGGGGTTCACTTGAGGGGTAGAACTAAAAGGCAAATTACCTATGTCCCTTCAGATTCCCCTGTATTTTATGATGGGCATGAAGCCATTAGAAGTCCACCAGATTGTCATCAGTGCCTCCTGTACCACTGACTGTTTAGCACGCTTCCAAGTTTAGGCCATAGTACCAGGGAAGGACTTTAGTCCCGATTCCTGCCATCACTGCCACCCAGAAGACCATGGATGATCCCTCAGGGAAATAGTGGCATGATGATATAGCTACAAGATGGGTGAGACCCCACAATGACTCTAGGTGAGATCCTTTAGAGTTCACTGAGGCTTGTTTCTTCTACAGTGAATTCTTACAAAGCTTATACAAACTATTGGAGATGTTCTTAGAGGAAGGCCTACTAAAACAGAAGTGGAGGATTGTGAGTTCAGGATCAGCTTGAGCTAGGCTACCATAACAGGTTTAAGGCTTGTCTAAACTATATGTACTGACTCTGTTAAGAAAGAAAAAAAGAGCTGGGTGGTGGTGGCGCACACCTTTAATTCCAGAACTCTGGAGGCAGAGGCAGGCGGATCTCTGTGAGTTTGAGGCCAGCCTGGTCTACAGAGTGAGTTCCAGGACACGCAGGGCTGTTACACAGAGAAACCCTGTCTTGAAAAAACAAAACAACAACAATGACAACAACCCCCCACCCCAAAGAAAGACAGAAGAAATGGAGAGGGGATTGAGACCAAAACCAATAAAAGAATCCAGCTGTGAATTTCTTCTGGTTTGCATGGTCTCTTTCTAGACAGTTCATTCGTGAGAGTCACATGTAAGAGCTACAGAGCTGCAAACAACTCTGTCTTATGTGATTGGAAACTAGTGTCTTTGCATCACCAGCTCACAAGTTACTTTGGAAATATGAAAGGAAACATTTATTATCATAAATTTTCCAGTGTAATTATTTTTGTTGTAGCTTTCAGTTCACGACTCTCTAGTTTCAGCGAGAAGCATGCGTATGTAAGGGTCTAAAGGAAGGAAAGCTGGGCAAGAATCTTCCGATGGGATTCAAGCTGATTGTATTTTCTTTACATTAAAAACGTTTAGCTTCCAAAGTGGCGATTTTCCCTATGACATTTTCGTGGGGATTTAGTTTGGGTCCAGCGTTTCCCACAGCCTCCTCTCCTCACCTCTCAGTTCCCCTTCTCCACTTAAACACTGCACCTCCACTATTTCCCCTGCACTTTCAAACTACATGTGTTCTATTACGTTCCCACCCCTCTCCTCTAAGGCCTCCCCCCATCTCTTCCCAATATTGCAGTTTCTTTGGCAGATGCTTATTTTCTCTGAGAAAAATTGGAAAACCAGTCTAGATTTGAATCAGGGGTCATGTGCTGTATAAAGGACCTGCTTGCTTATATGGCTGAAGACTGAATTCCATGAACAAGACAGCAAGCAAGGAGACTTACACTCCAATAAATCTCTGGACATGAATATTATGATCCTGAAAATAGTGCCCATTCCATGACAACTAAGAAATAGCCCAGAGACTAGTAAAGTGGTTTCCAAATTATTGGTCTTTGCAGTTAGCTCCTTTCTTAGGTTATTTTCTATGTAGAAAGAACAACATATCTTTATTTATTTATTTTTAACTTTCTTTTTATTTATTCTATGTGTTTTTTTTATCAGGTATCTTGATCCCATCCATTTCTTTATACCTTCTGTTAGGAATAGTTCTTTAAGAGTATATCCATAGAAGAGGAAAAGAAAAACTCATTCAGGTTTATTTGTGGTCATTTATTTATGTCATACCATATGTATATTTGTGCCTCTGGACCACCGTATTAATAAAATACTCCTTGTCTGCATTTCCCTTCTCCCAAGACCCAGACACCCACTGATGAACAGTATAAATAAGAAGAATCTGTCCTTTACCCCCTCAGTAATTCGGTGTGTGTTTTCTAAAACAGTGCTCATTCATGTTTAGGAGCCCTGTACTTGCCACATAGTGATAGAAAGTCTACAATTATGAAGATGAATAGATCAATCATAGCTTAGACCTTTAAAATACATAAATCAGTAGAGATAAACTTAAATTAAAATAAGTATTTTAATAAAAACAACCCCATTTTTTCCTTCGCACAAAGAAGGTGTCTCAACCCCAAAGAATAGCCGCTGAAAGTTATCTTTTGGCGTATATTTCTTTTCTTTTATAGCTTTTATTTTTAACCAACATATAAAGTATTTGGTCTCGTTATGGTATTTTTTATTGTTTTTATTGAGCTATATATTTTTCTCCACTTCTCTCTCCCCTTCTACCCTCTCCCATGACCCCCATGACCCCAATTTACTCCAGAGTTGTTATGGTATTTTTTTAAACATAACACATTTTTTGTTGATCTTCCTTCTCTCTTTCCCCCACGCCTTCACCTACCTCATACCCTTTTACCCTCAATAGCCTCCTTTCTGTTTTCATATCATGTTTTCTAATTTTGTTCTCTCCCCTCATCAATACCCTCCTTCCCCCTCTCCTTTTCCTCTTCCTAATTCTCTCTCTCTCTCTCTCTCTCTCTCTCTCTCTCTTTGACATAGGCTTGCACATGCACACATGACTGCACACACTCACAGATCTGCATATGGGAGGGCCAGTATTTGTCTTTCTGAGTCTGGCTCACCTCACTTAGAATAATTTCCAGATCCATCCATTTTCTGTAAATTTCATTTTTAAAGTACATGAATTATTTAACATTTCTTAGTAATAATTGTATAGCCAAACAATACAATGGAATTGCTAATTTTAAAAAAAGCTTTGTAGGATTGGCTTTAAAAAAATCACTGGATATTTTAGACACAAAAAAGTAAGATCTGTGTCTTTGGTTTTCTTAGGTTAATTTTGTATGTGCATTTTCTTCTTTTAATATTAATTATGTTTGTTCTTTGATAATTTCATCTATGTTCATAACACATTTTAATTCTCTAACCCGCATTTTCTCATCTGTCTCTCACCCTGTCCTCCCTTTTCTACATTCATATGTTCTTGTTTGGTTTCATGAATGACTGAGTTTAGAAAGGCTTGCTTGTGTGTCCACGGGTATGGAACTCTCCACTGGAACCAGGTGGGTTCCCCAGTGGGTACACATCTGAAGATAATGACTCTCCATCTCACAGAATCTACCAATAGTCAAAAGTTCCCCAGGCCTATGAGTGCTGACACAGTGGGCAAGGGGAGGTGACACTTGGGGTGGCCTTGGGAGTATTGTCCTCTTTGAGTCTCAACATTGTCTCTGGTTTGTTCATATGTGAAATAATAGCTACCCCACACGATCATTGTGACGACTGAATGACTCACGCGTTCAAGCCTCCAGGGCAGTGCCTGGCACACAGTGAGTGGTCACTTAAGGTTCGGTTTAGAAAAATAATGGTATGGACTAGGCAGATGGCAGGCTGGTTTGATGTGATAATCTTTTTCGCCACCTTGTGGTGGGTGAACACAAGTCCTGAAGCAGTATGTGCTAATACACAGACACTCCAGCTCTCTAGAAGTTTGGACCTTAGTTGGATGAATGGATTGTGAATTCCAAAGTTGAGAATGAAAGGAAATGCAATCATAAGCAGGTATCTGGATCACAGTCCTTTACTTTGTTGTCATCTTTGATCCCAGATGTTCCTGATCACAAGCCGTGATTGTGCCAAAGAAAAAATAGTAACTCATGGCTGTTTCATTTAGGTCCTGTTTTTTGTTTGTTTGTTTGCTTTTTTGAGAAAGAGTTTGTCTGTGTAGTCCTAGCTGTCCTGGAACTCACTCTGAAGACCACCCTGACCTCAAACTCACAGAAATCCACCTGCACCACCACTGCCTGGCTTAGGTCCTTCTTTATTGACTAGGCTTGCTAGGTGTGTGTGTGTGTGTGTGTGTGTGTGTGTGTGTGTGTGTGTGTGTGTATAAGGTGTGCCTGCCTGGTGCCTGCAAAGGTCAGAGGAAGGCACTGATCTCCCCTGGTACCTGAGTTATGAGTCATCACTTGGGGGCTTGGAATTGAACCCATATCCTCTGTAAGAACAAAGCATTCTGAACTACCGAGGCATCTCTCTAGTCCTAAGAGTGCCTTTCCACAAGCAGATGTTGTGGATGTCCTAGGGGCAGAGTTCTGAACTCAGCCACAGCAGTGTCCATATGGACAAGAGGAGGGATCACACATGTTTCTACTACTTAGCTTCCAAACCAGATTTTCTAGCCAGCTGGAAGTTTCTCGGAGCTACCTAATAGATACTATGCATATGCGCACAGACACAGGCACAACTATGATCATATCTATCTATTGTGCTACTTAGGGTAGCTTAAACCGGTGTGCAAATGCACAGAAATACATGTGAGCAAGACACTCAAACACAAAACAAAGTAAACAAATCTTCACCTTTATTTCTAAACCTTACTGTCTCTTGGCCACAATCTAGCACATCCATGAGACATGGCTTCCATCAGGCAATTGCTCTTACTTACCTGAGCCAAAGTTTCAGCGAGAAACATCTGATGAGTAGAACCTAGGGCTAAATCATTCCCCTAGGCTAAGCCTGGGTTTCCATCTGAGGGAGGCAGGACTCTTAAAGCAAGGATTTCTGAAAATTCCCAAGGACTATTCAGAAAATGTTGGGTAGGGCAGGGCATGACAATGTTCCGTCTCTGTGCACAGGAACACGAGTACTTGAGAGTCCTGTCCTCCTTCCCCATGTCCTGCTCTTCCAGCAGGGAGGTTTTAGATATCACCCAGGCACACCTGGCAATCTGGATCTGCCTAATTTCCATCAGATAACATTAGGTTATTTGCTGGGTGGGCAAGATGTTACCAAACTGGAGGTCTTTTTTTCGGGGGGACTGAGGTCTCCACTGGAGCATGGATTGTGTTACCTGATTTGCTATTGTACTGTACAGCACTAAGTCACTGCCTCAAGAACAAACACGGCTGGCCACTTGCCTTGGACTTGTAAAATCTTGACATTTCAGGGTCCTAATCTCAAGAGAAGCCCAGGGGATGTTGTTTGGGGGTGTCCCGTTAAATAAGGGAAATCAGAGGCAGCTCCCTTCTTATAATCTACAGTTTTCCCTGGGGCTTCTGATTCCTTCCCCTTCAGGAGAGGAGTTTCCTCCACACTCAGTGTCTCCATTCTGATTCTTCCGTGCCGCCAGGTGTTTTCTAGGGCCAAGTCCGCACTCAGGGTGTATTTCCAGGAGGAGGAGGTGAAACGTTCCAGCTTTGGCACTGCTGCATCTGAAATCCTGTAGGCATTGAACTTTATATTCAGGGGGATGGTTGAGCCTGCAGCCTTGACATTTGAGCAAGCACCCAGCTCTAAGCTCTGCTGCTGACTATTGATGGACCACTAGAGGGGGCCAGTGTGCTTCTGCTTTGGTGGAACATGGCCCTTCCTGTTTGCGCCGTGTTCCTGTTCTGGAAAAAAAGAAAATCACTGTTGCTTAGCAACAAGGAAGCCAATCATGCCTGCACTTCATGTCTCTGTCACTAACCCTAAGTGAGACATGGAACATAAAGTCTCCTTCAGATATTATCTATTGTAACAGCTTGGAACTTACTAGTTACCTGAAATGTGGCCTCTGATCTCATTATTTTAGGGGACTAAGGCAGCCTACATAGTCAGTGCATTTGCTAGACAGACTCATGGGACTTAGTATATCATTGTACTCATAACTAAGGTTTACTATAGCAAAAGGATGTCCAATAAGACCAATGAGGGAACATTACATAGGGTTTGGAGAAATCTATTCACGGGATTCCTTATGCCCTCTTCCTCTTGGAAGGGAACAATACTAATAGACTCTTTCTCAGGAATGAAGTGCACACTAAGTAGCTGATAGTTTTTAAACCCAAGAAAGCTTGCTCATAGGCCAAGGTTGTCCCTGAGGATTGGCTGCTAAACACCACTGCCTATCATGTATCAATTCTGGGTTCTGGAGGAAGCAAGCAGCGTAGGCTTCACTGTTTGTGTAACTTGGTTAGACACAGTGAACCAGCCTCATGATTTAAAGAACATGTCACGTCCCCTATTGTTTTTGCATTTCTGCTTCTAACCCCAGATCTGGGCAGCTGAGTCAGGAGGACTATGACTCCGAGGCCTGCCTGAACTAGGATACCCCCTGTCTTTGGAAACCACAAGCCAAACAAAATCTATCTTAACCAAACAAGCTCTTTTCAATTGCCCCCAACCCCGAGGCTTAAATTCTACAGCTTTATTATCTTAGGAGTTCAGTAGGTCAGAAAGGCAACCTTGGGTTAAAACGCAGCTGCTGACAGGGCCATAGTCCTTTCTGAGGCGCTAGGAATCAAGTTCCTGCTTGCTCAGGTTGTTTGGCAGGATTCAACTCTTTGGGGATTATAGGCCAGAAGTCTATTTCCTCGAGTGCCATTCCTAGCTTTCAGAGGCCACCGCTACATTCCTTCACTTGTGGCTCCTCCAAATTCAAAACCAGAACAATGAGTTGAGTCTTTCTCAGGTCGCATCTCTCGAGTCTCATGTGGGAAAGGTTCTCCCACTTTTATGAATTCATGGGGGTAGACTGGGCTCACCCAGGTGAGCAAGGGTAATTTTTCCATCGCTGATTCTTTAGCCTTAATTGCATATTCAAAATCCGTTGTGCCAAGGTTCTGGGCATTGAGATGCAAACAGCTTTGAGCAGGGGCCCAAGACAAGTGCTTTCCAGATTGTCATCTTGAAAGCACACATTTCAAAAGGTAACTATCTTAAGGCGGTTGTGATTGCTCTTATGCGTATCCACACATCTGGAAAGAAAGATGGTATCATGAGTGATAAGCTATACTCATCTCAACAGCATGTAGCCCCTCTTCTGTTTGTTATAGACTGACTAATAGACACTTGGACCCAGGGCTCAGCCCACAAAGATGGCAATATATCATATTCCAGTATGACATACACAGTCTAACTTTGGGACTGGGCAGGGCTGTCTATTCTTCCTTCAAGATATAGTTAGGAACTAAGGTTAAGGAATTGGTTGCATCATGATTATTAGTACAGGGATTGGTAGAAATATAGTTTACTGAAAACTCTTAGCTATACACCATGAGCAAATTATTTTTGAAATTCTTATTTTCTCTAATATTTTCAAGTATAATCTTACTGTTTTATAGATTTAAATGAGACAATGCATATAAGGCACGATACTTCTGGATCTGAAGGGCTAGTATGCTAGCCCTTCTGTACATCTGTAACATCTGTAAAATTGGCACTAGAATCTTCTCTTTCTACATGGAGATTCCTTTCAGAGGAGACTAACAGAAGGGGCCACTTTTAGCCCACCCCATTCCTTGTCCCCTTTCTTCTTTTTCAGACAGGGTTTTGCTAGGTATCCCAGGCTAACCATTTGCCCAGGCTAACCTTTTGAGGCAGAGTCTTGCTGGGTATCCCAGGCTAATCTTTTGCCTCAGCTTCCCAAGTACTCAGGTTATTGGTATTGCTGCTGCTACTGGCTAATGGTGTTTCTTCAGTGCATACCTCTTGACGGACAACTTGCTTCTCTTTCATCTTATGAGAGTGGGATGTCGTGAATTATTAACTTTTGTTTATTGCTTCCACCTCCAGCTTGTCCTTGTACCCATGGCCCGGCTGCAGTCACAGCAAGTCCAAGGCTTCTGACTTAGGGTAGAGATATTTCAGCAGAAACTCAAATAGAAGCAAAGATCCCAAGTTTTGAGTCACACAGAAATTTTGGGATAGAACTGAAAGTTTTTTTTAAATGATAGGCTCTTGGTATTTTGAATTTAAAGAAATAAGGACCTATGCCGAGGCACAGAAGTCTATGTGGCCTGCACACGGGACTTACAACCATCCCAGACAAGATGAAGGTCTCATACAGAAGACAGAGCTTGTAGGGAGACAGGAATAATGATGGCACTCAAGGCTAAGGGTTTTCAACCAGCATTTCAGGCTCAATTGAAACATCAAAGAGAATCTCAATCTCTCTGTCTCTGTCTCTCTCCTCTTCTTTTCCCTCTCCACAACTGGACTTGGGTTCCTTTTCATCTTCAAATATCACAGCAGTGTGCCCCGAGAGTCCACAGTCTCCACTCAGCTACCTTCTAGTCTGGGCCTCGGGATTGAGAGAATAAAGACATTCTGTGGTGTTTATGAATGGCCAACATCAGCTGCAGTGTGGAAACCACTGGAAGCCAGAGGCATGTGCTGCATTCTCAAAGCGTGAGAGTTTGTCTAGAGTCCTCAGCAGAACGATTTAGAGCCCCCGAGAAAACACCCCACCGTCTTGACAGCGACTTTCAAATGAAGATCCTACTTATCCCATTGCTAGAACAGCCATGAGTTTTTCCGAAAGAAATGCACAACAATGTCTTGATCACAAATCAGCAGAGTGCCTCGGCACACCTAGAGTCAGAACCATTTGTTCTGGGGTCAGCTGTCCCCTGAGAGGTCCTTCCATTTTGATGGAAGAGAGCCTGGTCAATGCAGTGAGCAAAGACACAAGTCAAGGTTGAATCTTGAGAGATCAAAATCGGGCCAGAGAAAAAGTACGAACTCAACGATGTGTGGCCTCTCTTCTCATCACGGTCACACCTTGTGACTCCTAACTTAGTAGCGCTCTGAATTTCAGGGAAGTCTCCCATGACCACTGGAGAAAAAGAAAAGAAAGAAAAAGAAAAAGAAAAGAGAAATGCTCTAGGAGTGTCATTTAGTGTGGCTAAAAGCCCACCTGGGTTGCCTGGATACACTTCAGGGCAAAATGAGCCCTTTTGAAGAATAAGCGAACAGTAATGTACTGAACGGTGTTTTGCAGGTACACTTTTTAAGGGAGAGGAGACATTTTAGCGGGAGGGAATACTGGGCTGTGGTTTAGTAGCTGTGTGCCCCATGGAAACACGCTTGCAATCGGCGCATCATACTTTTCTTGTCCATGGAGTGGAAAATAAACCCAGCGAACAGCATTCACTGTGAAGAACGAATTAGAAAGTGCATTCTGCAGAAATTGATTCTTAAATGAGGCATATTTGTACTCTCTCCTGCAAATGAATAGCTCTATAAATAAAGAGTAATTAGTTGGATTTAGGGTAGTGGGCTTGTATTTTTTTTCAAGAATGTGTGTGCATTGCAGTTGCTGTAGCAGTGTGATGTTTAATTTGCATTAAGGAATAACTTTCATAGATAATTTGGCATTGTGTGCCAGAGAACAATGGTGGGGACGATGGTGGTGACAATTCCGTGTACTTGCGAAGCCAGTAGTCTTCCCAGCTAGCTCATCTGTTGTTGACAAAGCCCTCCTCTTACTCTTGTAAATGAAATGAAGCTATTGCTGGGTCTGCAGTGTTTGGTTGCCATGGTTTGAATTCGTTTCATAAGCTGTTGCTTGGCAATCCCACGCGTCAGCTGGCTTTTTTCCTCAGCACTCTCGACACACGCTGTCTGAAGTATAATGAGACTGAGGCTGGGCAAGGGAGGACAGCAGTCCCCAAGCACTTTCCTGTCTTCCCCCACAGCCCTGTTTATTACCATGATGCCTGATAAACGCATTGTTAGCAGTGGGGTGATTACAAATGCGGCATTTAGGGTTCATATTCTGTTCTGCTCTGATGTTTCCTTTAGCCCTTCACTTAGAACCTTGCGTCACCAGGTCCTACAGTGGTTACAAAATATGAGAGAGAAAAATCTATTTCAAGCAGTTGCACACAGTAGGTTTTCAGTAGCTGGGACCTGTACTGAGAAAGATAATGGAAGGTACGGAGGCCGGACCATCCTTTGTTCTATAGTAAAATCACCTGACATAGTTTGGAGTTCATTTGTACAGTGTAACCCACTTTCCCCTTTCCATAGTATGAGTAGGTCTACTGGAAATCTGTAGAGCAAAATATTAATTTGTAAATCGACTATGAGAGCCATGGGGGAAACGGGGCTATTGCGATTAGAAGAAGGTGACTGTGGAGGATGCACACGGAAAATGTCAGCAGGCACAGGAACTGTGCACTTGGTTTCTCTGGCTGTCCTGCAACTCGCTTTGTAGACCAGGCTCTCAACAAACCCTCAAGCTCACAGACCCTCCTCTGTCGGGATTCAAAGCTCATGCCACCACCACACCCAGCCCCCCCCTTTTTAGTAGGTGTTTACTTTTAGAAAGAAAATCACGATTTATGTCAGTTGCCGATTTTCACAGTGTGAACATTCCTACGAAGGTTCAAGCCAAGCTACCAATGCTCTTCTTGAAAGGAATGTGGAGTTGGAAAGAGTTGCTTAGGTTAGCCTCTTACTAACAGCCCTTTGGAACCTACCTCAGCACACAGAAGTAATCCCTTTCCTAGAGGCAGCTTTACTGGATGTTTTTTCTCATTTGTGGACATTTCCAGAAAGTTCCTGCTTTTATGGCCGTTTGGGGAGAGCTGGTTCTTAGGAATGCTGTTTTGGCTGTCAACTGGAAAGAATGTGGCTAAGGAAATCTCCGTTGTGCAAACCCAGTGTGTTCCTTTACATGCTGGCTCCTGTGTTTTTTTTTCTTCTGTCCAGGGATTGGAACTCCATGACCTTTGAAAGCTACAGAGAAGATTCGGTGCTTAGGCATTACCTTGGGGAAGAAGCCTACCTAAAACAGTGCCAACTTCTTTAATTTTTTTAAAAAATTAAGTGTGAAAAAAATAAAAAAATAAAATTAAGTGTGTCCATGGGGGCAGTAAGTCTACGTGAGTGCAGGTGCCCAGGGGGGTCAAAAGAGAGCATCAGAACCTCAGAGCTGAATGCTGTAGGGCAATGGTTCTCAACCTCCCTAATGATGTAAACCTTTAATACTGTTCCTTAAGTTGTGGTGGCGACCCCCAACCATAAAATTATTTCATTGCTACTTCATAACTGTCATTTTACTACTGTTGTGAATTTTAATGTAAATATCTTTAGAGACAGAGGTTTGCCAAAGAGGTCTCAAACCACCACTATAGGTGATTGTGAGCTGCCCAACATGGGTGCTGGGAAGACGATGCGGGTCCTAGGCAAGCGCAGTACATATTCTTAACAGTTGAGTCATTGCTCCAGCCCCCAAGGCTATATTTTATCCTGTTTGAAACAATATTAGCATTTTTATATTAGAGAGAGTCCAGCTTTAAAATGAACCGCTTTAAAAATTAGGGTTGCAGGGGTAGTTCAGAGATAGAGCACTCTTACTTAGCACACAAGACCTGGGTTTGACCCCAAGCCCTGCATTAATTAATTAATCAATCAAGTAATCAAGAAATTACATGTACCCCTGCACTAAGGCTGTTCTAACTACTATAACTGTAGTGTAACTGTCCGAGTCTGAAAGCTGGAGTAACTAAACCAAACAGGTACATGTCAATTCCCATGCACGGGTCAATCAGTGTTGAGTATCCCGCAGTGAGGTGGCTAGGGAGGAGAGGTGCCTTGACCAGCTTTCAGCAAGAACATGTTGTATGTATTTCACTTGACCCATAATGTGTGCTCCCTCCCTACTTTCTATCCGATAATGTCTAGTTTAATGCCTTCTACAGATGGATTCCCCCAAACACAGTGGCTCCCCTCCAAATGAACTGATAAAATTCTATGATGTTTTTGCTGTACAAGTAGTAGGTGAGAAATCAGATCTAACACCATATAGCTTTGGGAGAGGACGGAGTCCAATTAACAGAGCTTTTCATTTTTCTTCTTGTTTTGTTGATGGGAACCTTAGTGCAAAGTTATTGACTTCAATAAAGTTAACGATCCTAGTTCTAAAGAGAGTATTCATTAGTGGGGAGAGCATACAAGAAGAGAGGTATAAGGAAAAGAGGTGAAAATGTCCCCGCAAAAAGCAAGTAGAGGAATTTTGAGAAATGGGTAAGCTACTTGATGGCAGGGTAGAAACCAAGGGAGACTGAAGCTGTTTGGGAAATGGTGTGGCTAGTGAAGAAGAGAGTGACCAGAACACTGGAGATGGGAAAGGAACACTTGGGAGAAGAAAGAATGTTGATGAGGCCTTTCTAGGTAAATTCTGCTGGTGCACTTCCCTTAACACATCTTTCCTAGGAAATCTTCATGCAACCCCTTAAAGCCCATCTGTCTGGTGGGAATGGATTATCTATGATTAAGTAATTTTGAACAAGATCAAGATTTAGAGCTGAAGAAAAGCTGCAGGCCAGCAGAACAGGTACTCTTTTGAAAATGAACATGTGTTGTTACATGACAATGATGTGGGATTTCCCTCTGCATGCTGTGAATATCATTGATTAATAAAGGAACTGCTTTGGACCTATAGCAGAGCTATAGGGAAACAGAGCTAGGCAGGGAAAACTAAACGGAATGCTGGGCGAAAGGAGGCAGAGGCAGAGAGAAGCCATGCAACCCCTGCTGGAGACAGACGTGCTGAAATTTTGCTGGTAGGCCACAACCTTGTGGTGATACACAGATTAATGGAGATGGATTAAATTAAGATATAAGAGTTAGCCAGTGAGAAGCTAGAGCTAATGGGCCAAGCAGTGATTTAAATAATATAGTTTCTATGTGATTATTTCGGGGCTGAGCCGTTGAGCCGTTGGGAACCAACAAGTGGCCTTCTTGCATCATAAAAAGATCTAGTTAGCATTCATCATCACCTGTTAAGTAATGGTGGCTATAGGCTAGAGAGGCATGAGGAGGACCCAAATGGACTTTCCTCTGATAAAAGCCTTAAGTTTTCTAGAACACAACTTCATACTGACCACAAAGGAGCACAACTAGACTTCATGCCCCCTAGTGATGTTGTTTAGAGGAGGCAGACTCCTGCTGGGGGTGGTCTTACCAGATCCAGAAAAGTAGCTTAAAGCAAGCATAAATGTAAGTTTCATCTAAATGAAATGAAAGGCCAGAATCACTAGTTTTCTAGTAGCCGTTGTTACTCTATTTGCTCTGCTTTAGCCAAGTGCCACAGTCCGGATGGTTTAAGTGACAAGGAACGTCTGTTTACCATGCTTTCAGAAGCTAGGCAGCTTCAGATCAAGGTTCCAGCAAAGTTTGTTTGATCACTTGACTACTTCCTAGTTTATAGATGGTTTCAAGAACAAACCTGTATTCTTCTTCTCCCAGAGCATCTGGAAGAGGGACCCTTTCGGAATCCTTTTCATGGGGGCGATGGAATGGTCAGTCTTGGTTGTCTGCTTGACTGGATCTGGAATCAACTAAGAGGCAAATCTCTGGGTACACTTGTGAGCCACTGTCTTAATTAGGCTGGTGGAGATGGAAAGACACCCTTCAGATGCGAGGGGCACGTTCCACTGACAGCTGAGATAGGAGGAGGCTGAAGGGAATGCTTGTGCCCTTTCTGCCTGCTTTCCTTTGTGTCTTGCTGGCAATTTCAACTACCCTCTCTGTGAGTTTGTTTACCCTGTGGCTGCCTCTGCTATTGTTGCTGATTGGTGCCACCCTTCACTGACATCAGAACCAGCTTTTTTGATCTTCCTACACGGCCTGAAAACCAATGACTTGAAACACACACTCAAAACCTTCAACACCAGATTTGAACTTCGGAGACATCCAGCCTCATGGGCTGGGAAGCTACCCTTCTTACTTTCCACAGTGTGAGAACTACCGTTGCCGTCGTAGGAGTACCCTGACCACGTGGCATAAGTCAATCTAATAACCACCCCCTTTAATACATATTCATTCTAACAATTTTGTTCCTCCAGAGAACCAGTTTTACATTTGTGGTCGATATCCAGACACTAGAAGAATATGTTTCTAATTTCTTTTGAAGAAATATTATTTCACTGACTCTTGATAAATTCTGAAGTTATATTCCTAGCTATGATTTATTTGGAAAATGTTATTTTTTTTGAAAAAGAAAGGTGGTATATCTGAGATGGCCCAGTCTCTCCCTAAGATTCATATGCCATCTCTATGTCTTTGGATGCTTGCTAGGAGCAGCTGCCTAGCAACAGATTATGGCTATCAGTGTTCATCTCATCCCTTCCATTCAGATGACTAGGAGCACCAGGATTGCTACAAAAAATGGTTGTGCCATATTAATGGTCTGTTTCTCTCTCTGCCTTATAAATAAAGGAAAATACAGGGGGTGGTATAGAGAAAATGCGGTATTTTGGTTTCATGGAACAAAAATTAAAATGTGCTGTGTTACACTAGTGAAGCTGTGTCATGTTTTTATCTTGTTTGCTGCTTTTTGTTTTTTGAGAGAGTATTTCTCTGTGTAACCCCGGCTGTCCTGGAAGCAGCTCTGTAGACCAGGCTGGCTTAGAACTCAGAGATCCATCTGCCTCTGTCTCCCAAGGGCTGGGATTAAAGGCATGGACCACCACCACCCATCCTTTCTTCTTTTTAAAGTTGTGTTGTGTTTTATCTGCTATAATAGATAGTGAATCTGTGACCTTAACCAGTATAGGGAAGTAGCAGAGATTTGTCCCAAACAATAATTAATTTCAGACCTAATTCATGATCTTGAATTTTGTCTCTCCAAACTTTGAAACATATTTCAGAAAACCATTCAGAGGAGCTACTGGGGGAGACAGTGGACCAACAGGAGGGGGGCAGGCAGGTGGGTGAGAAGAGTGGAAGAAGAGGATTAATAAAATGAATTATATGTGAAAACAATATAATGAAATCTACTACCTTGTGTGCTGATTTTAAAATCCTAATAATAAAAATTGAAACTGTAGAAACAGTTCCTGGACTGATAGTGGGGGATTACTTTACCAAGCTCTCAGTTTGACCTGCGTTAAGTTCCATTAAGGTTGCCTCCTAGGAAAGGTCATAGGTGATCCAATACTAGACCCCAGTAGGGCTCTGTTCAGGAATTTTTGCCTGGAAAATATTTGGTATGGACACATGTTGATAGGAGATTAAGAAATACAACTCAAAGGTAGAAAACTCACAGCATATGGGAAACAGAAGTGCCACTCTGGAAAACCAGAGCTTATAAAATAGAAGAGGGATACACTGAAAAGCAGCTGGATGGGTTAGATGCAGAGGTGGTGAAGGCCTGAATCTCAAAGGGTTGAGACACATACTTAAGGAGACGTTTAACAACCTTAGCCATCAGGGAAACACAAATCACAACGACTCCAGTCGGTCTGTAGCTAAGGCCTGGAAGTGTTGTACAAGTATTTTGCCCAGGGTGGGGTGAGCATGCAAAGTAAGCCAGAAGCACGTGCTGGAAACGGTTCCCTCTGAAGAGGGATCACAGGCAGACTCTTCTGCAGGATGGTACGGTTTCAGACAGCCCAGGAGCTGACAGAAGCCTTTGAACCAGCTCTTCAGGCCTGCTGCGTTTGTTGCTCCTTGTTCTTGCTCTTTCAGTGTCTTGCTAAATATGATCTATACATTCTACTTGTCCCTCCCAATTTTTCTTCTTTTAGACCTAATACTTGGGTGTTAAGCAAATGACAGTGGGATATTTCTCAATTTATTCTGATAGAAAAGATACTATGTGTAATTAAAAGCAAATTTCATTGAGGGCAAGGGGCTTTGATTGCCCAGAGAAAGGAGTTTCTCCATCAGCATGGACTAGACAGACTCCTTTCCTTTCATCTGTGGTTTGGGGTCATGTAAAAAGGATACGCACCTGATAGGCATTAATGAAGGTTCTTTAAAATAAGTGCAAGGTGTTGGAATTGGAAAGGACACTGTGTTCGTGTCTACAAGGACTTTATTTATATCAAATTTCAGTTGTACATAGCAAATTACTCTAGCTATTATAGCATCATATACATTTAACACAAATCATTCGGTGCTTTCAGTCATGGGCAGGCTAAAAGAGCAGACATTAAACTTGGGAGTGATTAGTAGGACAGCTAAAAGCTGTCACAGCGGGCTGCCTGCTACTCCACCACCATCAGGAAGCAGAATGCCCCGCTCCTGACAGCTGTGTGCAGGATCAAATAATCTAAGCCTAACCCCTGAGATTAGGGATCTTCTGTGGCAGCTTTTGACTTGAGGCGCATACTACCTCAGCTGTGATACGGAGACGTGGAAGCAGCGACCGTATCTGTTGTTTCAGAACCACAGCAGCAAGATGGGAGGCTCTCCCATTGCCTCCTTTCTCCCCACTTGACTGCATTTTGAAAAGCAATTTTCACATGAGTGTACCTGATTAGTAGAACCCAAATTACATACACTCTTTTTACAGAGAAGTAATAGAGACTCTGGCTTTGAAGCCTCTATCATAAAGGAAGGCACACTGTAAATGATTAGAAGAGATGTTTATCAAGCCAATTGCAGAGTTTACGACCAATCATTGTTCCCTGTCCAGAAAATGGCTTGCATCCCTGACCCTGACACACTGAGACCAGTCTTTCATGATGCAAAACAGGTCCAATTAGATAAAAGCTTCAATTTTGAAGCAAAGCAAATAGTAGCAAGATAATATCACTGGACTGAGAGACATTATGCTTAATAAAACCTGTACTGATGGACGTGATAAAGATAATCAAAAATATAGCAAGCTTGGATACACAGAGTGAGGGAATATTTCTGAGAAAGGAACTAAAGTTTGAAAATACAAATTCTGAGAAAAAATGCAATATCAAGTTGTGAAACCCATTGGATGTGTTTTTAAAGCAGAAAAATCTGCAGACCATACTGCATATACCAGAAAAATCGCAGACCATACTGCATATACCATGTTTATCTGTGGTGGAGGCCGAGGAATGACAACAAAGAAAACAAAATAAGCAAGTGTGGCGGTGCACTTCTGTAATCACAGTACTTTAGAAGTGGAGGCAGGAGAATTGTGGTTTGAAGCACGCTGGGGTGATGTAGTGAGATCTCATTTCTCTCTCTCTCTCTCTCTCTGTTTCTCTCTTTACTTCTCTCTCTCTCTCTCTCTCTCTCTCTCTCTCTCTCTCTCTCACACACACACACAAAAAGAAAAGAAAAATAAAATAAAAGAAAAGAAGACTAGCCCATACTGATTAAGGATAAAAAATATACCATAATCTTTGTAGTATGAACAGCTCAACTTGTGATTTTGTAACAGTTAATTCAAATATAAAATGTTACTGGGAGTAGAGTTTCTGCACAGCAAAAGAAACAGTGAATGTAATGAAAAGGCTACATGTGGAAAGGAGAAAATATTTGTAAACCATGTATTAGATGAGAAGTTAATATACAAAAATATAAGAAACACATATAACTCAACAGTGAAGCAATAAAAAGACCAGATAACTGGCTTCAAAATTCGGCAGAGTTTGCTTGAATCGACATTTTCCAAAAGAAGACATGAATGACCAACATGTATTTAAAGCAGAAGCAAGGAAAGGAGAATCAGGAAAACAAAAACAAAAACAAAAACAAAAACAAAACTTGAAAGTGCCGGAACAAAATGTAATACTTTATATGATAATTAAAAATAAACCAAGATTGAAAAACACTGATGACAACTTATGCTGGAGGAGTTGTAAGGAAAAGGGAGCACTTCTGCACAGCTGGTGGGATATGCAAACTGGTACAGCCCCTTTGGAAATCAGTATGGCGATTTCTCAGAAAATTAGGGAAAAAAAACCTTCCTCAAGATCCAGCAATACCACTTTTGGGTATATACCCAAAGGATGCTCAGTCATACCACAAGGACATGTGCTCAACTATGTTCATAGCAGCTTTGTTTGTCATAGCCAGAACCTGGAAACAACCTAAATGCCCCTTGACCAAAGAATGGATAAGGAAAATGTGGTATCTTTACACAATGGAGAACTACACAGCAGAAAAAAAAATAACTATGCCTTAAAATTTGCAGGCAAGTGGATGAATCTAGAAAGCATCATGTTGAGTGAAGTAACCCAAACCCAGAAAGACAAATATCATATGTACTCATTCATAAATGGCTTTTAGACATAAAGCAAAGAAAAACCAGCTTACAATTCACAATCCCAGAGAACCTAGACAACAATGAAGACTGTAAGAGAGACATGCATGGACCTAATCTACAAGGGAAGTAGAAAAAGACAAGATCTCCTGAGTAAATTGGGAGCATGGGGACCTTGAGAGAGAGTAGAAGGGGAGGGGAGCAGAGGAAAATACATAGCTCAATAAAAACAATTAAAACAAAGCTCATGTCAATCATCAGCTTTCAAAATAATGAATCAAGATGGTCAATATCATTGATCATCAGGGGAATGAGAATCAAATCCACATTGAAATATCACATCTCTTTTAATAAGATGTTCGTTATCAGGGATGTGAAAATCATTAAGACCCTAGTATGTTGTTGGTATAAACAATAGAGTGTTTATGGAAAACAGCAGGGAAATGTCTCCAAAAATTGAATGTATGTTTTATTGCTCAGTCTTCCCATTTTGTAGTCGGTTCCTTCTCTAGTTCATAGTCTATATACACTCTCATCTCCACAACATGTAATAACATTAAAAGCTAGAATTTGTGTGAATCGAGGCCACTGGATTAACATTATACTTCCCAGATCCATCCATTTTCCTGAAAATTTCATTTTTTTACAGTTGAGAGGGCAGAAGAGTGCCAAAGAGGACAGGGGGATTAGAAGGGGAAGAAGAGAATCAACAGAATCACCCTCTGACCTTGAAAATGTTATGAAGCATCATGAGGCATGTTTCATAGTAACTTCATGCATTTCAATATCTTTCAAAAATATTGAAGGCCTGGGAACATGCAGTGATAAAGTACATGTTTAGCACGCTTGAGGTCCTGGATTTCATCCTAAGCATCAGAGACAGATAGGCAGTCAGTCAGTCAGGCAGGCAGGCAGACAGATTGACAGCCAGAGGGACAGACAGATGAATGGATAGTCAGACAGACAGACAGACAGCTGGAAGGGTGGTGGACAGACAGACAGACAGACAGCTGGACAGACAGCTGGAGGGGTAGCAGACAGACAAATAGATGCCCAAAGGCACAGACGGATGGGGACACAGGCACACAGAGTACCATACAACTATAATCCTAACACTGTGGAGGCTGGGCAGGAAGATCATGAATTGGCAGTTGCATGTCTCAAATAGAAAAAAAAACCTACTGTGAAGTGCAACAACATGGATGACACTTGAGGACATTATGCTAAGGGTGGCAAGCGGATTACAAGACAGATACAATATGATTCCACGCATATGTGGATCACAAAATAACCAAATCAAAGCAGAGAGTAAACAGTAGTTGACAAGGGCTAGGATGGAGACAGAAACGCAAAGCTGCTATTCCGGGTGGGTATGGTTCTACAGGGAAATAGGAATACATTTTAGAGACCCACTGTGTAGCACTGTGTAGCATTGTGCCTTTAATTACCAACACCATATTGTACATTTAAAAACTGTTATGAGAGTAGATCTCACATTAAATGTCCTTACCACAAAAGAAAAGTAACTGCAGATAGAAGACACTTAGCAAGAACACTTCTAAACAAAGTAGTAATAACTAACTTATTATGTAAATTAGATTTACAGTCCAAAAGAACAAAAAATCACTCCCTAAAATTTGAAATACAATTATTTGCACATACAAACATAATCGCTTACAAAGCTTAAAACATGTCTACAGTGTTAAAAATCTGATCAAGTATCTCCAAGTGGAAACTCTAGTAACGCTCATACCTTCAATTTTTAAATTTTTTTTGGTTTTTCAAGACAGGGTTTCTCTGCTTAACAGCTCTGGCTGTCCTGGAACTCACTCTGTAGACCAGGGTGGCCTTGAACTCATAGAGATCCACCTGCTTCTGCCTCCCGAGTGTTGGGATTAAAGGTGTGCACCACCATCTTCCAGACTATACCCTCAATTTTGACACACCAGAGCCTGACACAAAGCTGTGCAAATGAACAGCTTATCGAACAGCAAAGAGATATACAATGCAAAGGCATTGATAGATTTCAGAAATTTCCCAAGCAGGGAAGGCAGAACAGTAGCAATTGTTACTCAGGAGAAGACACTGTTGCTGCAGGCATCTATTTTCAGCCCACATGAACTCAGAAAGGTTGATGAAAATACAAAAAGTCAAGAGACAAAATAATACAGTTCCCCTTCAAATGAAATTGAGCTAAAATACTTAAAAAGCTATAAGAAGAAGATTTGGATTCGCGTTTTGAAGAAAACAATTTTCTCAAATTAACAAAATCATTGCAAACTGGCCTCAAAGGTATTCAAATTTACCGAAAAAGTGTTTATTGATCAGAAACATTTCATTTTATGTAATTGAAAATTACCAGACATTTGCATGCAGCCCAATGGCCACAGCTAAAATGTCTTCATTCACAATTCCTCTGTATCTCCAATCTGAGGCTCTCACAATGAAGCATTTGCTGAGCAGGATGGCAGACATCCCTTTAGTGCTTGCTTACACACTCAGACTGTCCACACATGATCAACTTGATCCTGTGCTTTTCATGAAATGTTATGGGTTTGCAAAGATTAAAGTTCTCATATCTGCCCTTCCCATCAACAAATAGCTTTTGGCCCACAGCAAGGCCCAGTAGAGTTTCCAACAGTGTCTTCCACAACAGGGCTGAGGCTAGGAACTCTCAAAGACTGTGACACTATGCAAGGGACCTGCTCAAATTTAAGCCAGAAAAAAATCCCAGCAAGGCGGATGGAAGTTGGCACGAAGTCCCACCCATAACCAAGAAACTATTTGCAATTACTACCTGCTGGGAGAGGGAAGATTCTCTTTCTCCATTGGAGTGGCACTGGGTATAACAACCACTCCAGGAAAGGCCTCATGGTTAGTAGTAGTTGACCAACACAAAAGGGACTCCATATTTTTTTTGCGTGCTTTTTTTTTTGTTGTTGGTATGGTTTGTTGAGATTTTTGTTTTGTTTTCTTTTTTTTTTTTTGAGAGAGAGAGAGAGAGAGAGAGAGAGAACAGGAAGATGTGCGGGTAAGGAGGTAAGGAGGAATCTGGAAGAATTGGAGAGAAAGAAAGAACATGATCAAATCTATTGTATGAAAAAATTTAAAAATACAGTAAAAAAATTGGACAGATAGGAAAAATGAAATGAAAATGGAGAAAAAGATTGGCATACTATTTTAAATGGAATTTTCATTCAAGTTCTTTCTTGACTTGGAATTTTCTTGCTTAGCCTGTGGAAAGCAATCTTGTTGAAGAAAAAGCAACAACAAAACCTAACTATATCTTCTTTGTTTTGAATCCAAACTGCATGTGGTTGTTGCTCTGCATGAAATGTGGAATTTCAATAACTCCTCTGTGTTTTTGGTAACTATTACTTCATAGCAAAAAAGAGCTACACAGATTAGTTTATATCCTGAGGGCTGCCATTATTCTTTATGCTAATATGACTTGGAGACTTTTTCAATTATGGAGAAAGGATTGTAGAGACCATCATAACAAACTACTGTGGACCAACAACTCAGTTTCAGTGTTAACAAGGCATGACCTATTTTATTTGATCAATTTCTCTAACTACTACACATTAGTTGCTTTTAGTGAATTCATAGACATCATACAAACTATTTAACAGTTGACAAGGAAATGTACAGATTCTTTTAAAATGAAACCATCACATTATTATACACCTAATTTATTAGCATGGATCCAACAATGTCCAAAGTTCCCTATTGTATAGTAAGTTTTTGTAGGGAGTTTTTTTTGAAATTATAATCTGTAAAAAGCCCAAATGTGGCATAGCCATGTCTCAACTTCATTAGGAGTTTTCTCTATTCATCTTTTTTTGAAGTCTATTTTTTTGAGACAGGGTTTCTCTGTGTAGCTCTGGCTGTTCTGGAACTACTCTGTAGTCTTGAACTCACAGAGTTCAGCCTGCCTCTGCCTCCCAAGTGCTGGGATTAAAGGCGCGCACCACCACCACTGGCTTTTTTGAGACTTTTTTAATTGACTATTTTTGACAACTTCAAAGATTTATTTTCTTTTATTTGTGTGTGTGCGTGTGCACGCGTGCATCACATGGGTATAGTGTACAGGTCCATGAAGTACAGAAGAGGATATTGTATCAACTGTAGCTGGAGTTCTAGACAGTTGTGAGTCACCTGATAAGGGTTCTGGAAACTAGACTTGGTTCTTCTGGAAGTGCAGAAAGCAGTCTTTACAGCTGAGCTATCTCTTGCCCTATATATAATCTATTCTGACTAGTCCCTCCTCATCGTTTCTCATCTCCCTCCTGCTCCTGTCAGCCCCACCCCCTCTCCTCCCTATAAGGCTCTCTCCTACATTAAATTTGTTTTGTTTTGTTTACAGATTTAACTAATCTCAGTAGGAGTTCTCTGTAAGGGAGTAGTAGTCAGGCCATAAATAACTGGGGAGAGAAAGCTGTGATGGACATTTGCTGCACAGACTCTCAGCATCCTTATATGGACCACTCCTCTGAACTTCACTCCAGAGGAAAGGTGTTGCCATTTTCCATGGGTCTGAGGCTCTGGTCCTTGCCATGGCTGGCTCATATCGACAACTCCCACTTACTCAGAACTTCACGCACTCAGGGCTTCCACTGCTCCTCACAGGATTCCACGATCCCCTCCCTGATTCCCAGTTGACTGGCTCTGTCTTATGAAAGCTCAGAGCATTAGCTCCAGCTGCTGTGAATTAGGGATTCCAATGGCTGTGTCATAACAGAAGATGGCATTTCACAGCTCCTTTCCTTGTCTTCTGGCTCTTACTTTCCACTCCCTTTCCTGCAATGTCCCCTTAGAGAGGGTTGAACGACCTCTTTAGGGATGGGCACTCAACTGTCACTTATTCTCAGCACCTTAAGAGGCTATGTCATAGTTAAGGTTTCTATTGCTGTGAAGAAACACCATCATCATGGCACTCTTATGAAGAAAACATTTAATTGAAGTGGTTGGCTTCAATTTCAGAGGTTCGGTCCATTATCATCATGGTGGAGAACATGGTGGCATGCAGGCAGGCATAGTGCTGGAGAAGTAGCTGAGAGTCCAACATCTTGCAGGCAACAGGGAGTCACTGGGCAGTATCCTGAGCATAGAAAATCTCAAATTCAGCCCCCACAGTGATGTACTTTCTCTAAAAAGGCCACACCCACTCCAACAAAGCCACACCTCCTAATAGTGCCACTCTCTATGAGATTGTGGGAGCCAGTTACATTCAGACTGTAAGTCTGTGTTCACTGGCATTCACAGCAAAGAGAAGCTTTTTCTAATCAAGGCTGAGAGTTAGCATTTGTCTAAGTGTTAAAACATAAGTATTTTAGAAGACAGTATGGTGTCATGTCAATTCAGCCAAACAGCAGTAGTAAGTGCCTCCCACCATGATCAGGACCCATGTTACTCAGTCATGATTGTGACCCAGTTCAGTACAAGGCCTGCACTTCCTCTCACTGAGTGGACCTCAAATCTAATCCAGGAGTGGTTGGTTACCTTCATAACAGCCATGCCAGTATTGTTCCACTGGCACACCTTGTCTAACAGGTTGGCATTTGTGATGGTTTAAGTGAAAATTGTCATTCACAGGCTCAGGAATTTGAACACTTGGTGATACTGGTTGGGGGAGGTTATGGAACCTTTAGGAGGTAGAGCCTTGCTGGAGGAGGTACATCACTGCGGGTAAAGCTTTAAGATTTCCTAAACTTACCCTGTTTCTTGTTTGCTCTCTCTGCTTTGTGTTTGTGATTGAATATGTATTCTCTCACCTTTATGCATCAACCACCTCCTGCCATACTTCTCTCAGCACATGAACTCTTCCTCTGGAGCTGTAAGCCCAAGTAAACTCTACCTACAAGTTTCCCTAGTTATGATATTTTATTAAAGCAGCAAATAAAAAACAAAAAACCCTAAAAAACAAACAAACAAACAAACAAAACCTAGTGCAGCATTGTAATTCACAGGGTTCACAGGTGATTAAGACTAAGGATGACTTTTTTCTCCCAGGAGCCTGCATAGTACCTTCTTCCAGCAGTATGAAAACTAGCAGATAGGGAGGATTTCAAGTCATTTTCAGGAGGTGATTTCTCTATAATGTGCAACCAAGATGTATGGTATCTTCAGCAACAGGGTCTTAGCATCTGATTCCAATTGGTAACCAAGAGTAATGGCAAGAACCTGTATTGTTTCGGGTTTTTTTTGTTTTGTTTTGTTTTTTGTTTTTTTTGTTTTTTTGGATGGGGATCCTGGGACTTCCCTGACCAAGAACTTATTAGGAGGTATCTCAGACTGGTACAAGGGTTTTTGTTTAATATACAATGGCTTCTAGGAGCAGCATTATTCAGTCATGTAGGACATTTCCCTTATCAGTTTTTTTAAAAGTTATATTTCTTAATTGGTAACAAAGTAGTAGGTTTCTGTACTGTTTTTTATATTTTTTATCTTTATACACAAAATGTCATTTTTATTTTTATTTTTTTTGAAAGTAAATTTTATTAAATTATAAAAGTTTCCATTTCTGCCCCTCTTCCCAACACCCTCCCACTCCCCCAACTCCCTCTCCTCCTCCCTCTTCGTCCCTTAGGGCAGTCAGGGTTTCCTGCCCTGTGGGAAGTTCAAGCTCCTCCCCCCCTCCCTCCAGGTCCAGGAAGGTGAGCATCCAAACAGACTGGATCCCAAAAATCCAGTATATGCAGAGGAAACAAGTCCCAGTGTCATTGTCAATGGCTTTTCAGGAAGACTCCGGGCCAGCCACATTCAGAGAATCCGGCCTCATTCAGAGAATCTGGCTGGATCACGTGCTCGTTCAGTCCCAGTCCAACTGGCCTTGGTAAACTCTCATTAGATCCGTCCCCTTGTATCAGTGGGTGATCGCACCCCTCGCAGTCCTTATTTCCTTTTTCATTTTCTTCGTCCTTCTGATCCTCATTTGGACCTTGGGGGACTCTGTCCGGTGCTCCAATGTGGGTCTCCGACTGTATCGCCATCCCTCGTCGAATGAAGGTTCCCTCTGATCTTGCCTTCCTTGCTCACGTTTTCTTTCCTTCTGCTTCTCGTTTGGACCTAGGGAGTTAAGTCCAGTGTTCCATCCATTTCCAGATGAAGGATCTATGGTGATAAGCAAAATATTCATCAGTATGGTTATGGGCCAAGGCCAGTTCAGGCACCCTCTCCTCTGTCCAGAGAACAATCTGAGGATCTCTCCTTGGACCTGGGATCCCATTTATAATCAAGTCTCTAGTAAACCCTAAACTGACTCCCTTAGTTGAGATATATTCTTCCCTGATCCCATATCTATCCTTCCTCCCTCCCCCCCTCCCAGTCCCCCGAGCATTCCCCATTCCTCCCCTGCTCCCTTCTCTCTAACCCTCTCCCCTTCCAGCAACCCTCCCACCCCTCCAAGCACCCGAGGTTACCTGGGACTCTTGTCTATTTCCAATCTCCAGGAGGAAAACTACCTGAATTTTCTTCAGGTTCACCCTCCTATCCAGCTTCTCTAGGATCACGAACAATAGGCTCAAAGACCTTTAATTATGGCTAGAATCCACTTATGAGTGAATACATACCATAATCCTCTTTTTGGGTCTGGCTTACCTGACTCAGTAAAGAGTTTTCTTTTCTTTTTTTTTAAATTTATTTTTATTTTTTAATTTTTTAATTTTTTTATTTAATTTTTACTGGGAACCCCTCCAGATTCAAGTCTCTTGCAAACCCTAAAATGGTTCCCTTAGCTGAGATATAAACCTCCCTGCTCCCACAACCATCCTTCCTCCCTCCCCCCTCCCATTCCCCCAAGCCATCCCCAATCCTCCCCCTCTCCCCTCTCCCTGACCATCTTCCCTTACTACCAACCCCCCAACCCCCATGCACCCGAACCAAACCCAACTTCTAACTTAAAATAAAAATAGAGAAGGCACTTGTGGCAGGAAGTGGAGAGAGGCGGAGAGTCTTAATGCCACCTTGCTTTTCTTTTCCTGGCTGTTTGGGTTATTCTCTACCAGAGAGCAGAGTATGTGTGTGTGTTGTCCTGCTGTTTGAATACCAGAATCATTGCCTTTATAAGGTTGATTTTTCCACCAGACGTTGTTTTTAGGTCATGGAGCACTGGTGAACTGATCAGCCCTTGGTTATTCTCCTATGTGAAGGGCTAACTGCTTTCGTTTCCAAGTGAGGATCTCCTCCCTTCTATCCACCAGCTGCCGAGTGACATAGTCCTCATATGCCACCAGACCATCTGCTCTCTTAGACTCCACCATAGTCAAGTTTATGTGTGCTTAGAACTTTCAAGAAGCAGCTAACAAGACAGGATCGGACGGGTCTGAAATTATCTGGGGCAAAGGCCTGTAGGTGACAAAGAGGAAGAAGTTAAGCAGCGGAACCTTTGTACTAGAACTCACACCCCTGTGAGGAGCAAGGGGAAAGGAAGTAGGACTGCTGTGGATGTGTCCTGGTCCTTAACACAGTTCAAAGAAAATCTGAGCCAGAAAATTGGTGTCCCACAACAGCAAAAATATGGAATCAGGTTTAGATGTCCATCACTTGGTGAATGAACAGATAATGAAAATGAGGCACATATACACAACGGAATTTAATTTGTGCACAAAGAAAAATGAAATCATGAAAATTGGTATAAGTGGAAAATATTATACTAGGTAAGGTAATTCATGTCAGAAAGACAAACACTGCACGCTTTTATTTCATATGTGGATCTTAGCTTCTAACTTTTGAATATGTGCATTTATGTGGAAGTGGGTGTGTGTAGAGTTCAGAGAAGGAGAAAGGAGCTCACAAGATGAGAAAATGCATGTGAAGGGAGAAAAGTGGGGGAGGAAGGTTTAAGTGAGAAGAGGGATCAAGGAGCTAGGAGAGAGAAGAGGGTGGGGAAAAATTCAACCAAAAGTAATACAGACAATTGTTAATGGTAACATGGTCACATTGTTATTGGTAACCAGTTACATGGCAAGATCCTGTTGCTGAAGATGCTACATGTGCTGGTTACAGAATGTACAGAATTCAAGCAGAACCAAACTAGTAGTCCTTTCTGCTGGACAGCCCTCATCATGCTAGAAGATGGAGTATCGGTTGCTGGAAGCGAGTTCTCATTAATAATTTTACGCAGCTGTGGACCCCGTGTGCAACAATACAATACGGGCAAGATGACTACACTGGTATGATCGTGGGGAGTCTGTTATGGTGGTAACCAGACACTATTGAAGTGGATTTGAGGCCCTCTCCATAGGAGGGAATTCACATCTTGTCTTAGCAACCTAGTTGAAAGCCCATGGCTGTGGACGTATTAAGTGCTAGTTTCTGCTTTACTAAATGAACACGATACTCCTGTCCAATTGCCTTCTGAATAACGCTGCTTCTATCTATAAAATTGTGCCGATTATCTTTAGAGAAGCTTCTTTTCGCAGTAGTCAGTGGTAAATGCAGAGACTCAAAACTACTCAAAATGATGAGAACAAGGGAAGTTGGATTCTCAGCAATAAATAGGACATCTATGTCACCCCTTTAAGGCTCAGGGAACACAGCGGAAGAGAAGATGAAAAGGATGTCAGAGGCAGAGGTAGGCAATAGTGATTTTCAGGCATGCCACGATTTTACGCTCTCTTCTTGAGCTGACAGCAGCTGAGACTGCTTTCATAAGATCTACCTAAGATGGTCACAAAACCCTGCCACAGAAGGGAGAGACTCCTCTCTGAAGATTCACAGGCAATTAACGTTGATGCTGGGGAGGAAAGATATTTTCTTTAATGGTGTAGCCACCGGTAAGGTGTCTGTGCTCTTGGTGACAAACTCTCACCCATGCTCCTGTAAACAGCTTCGATGAAACTCACTGGGCCATACATATAAGATAAATGAAAATATAAGGGGGGTGGTTGGGAAGAAGAAGGAGATTAGCAGGGTAGGATGGGGACAAGAGTGGGTAATATATGCATACTTGAAATATGATCAAATATATTATGTGCAGGCATGAAATTTTTATAAGAAAACTCAGGTGCACATTTAATTAGCACATGCTAATGTTGTTTTTATTAATTAAATGTATTAATTTATTTTACGTCCTAACTGCAGTTTCCCCTCTCCCCTTCTCCTCCATTTCTCTCCTCTCCCTACTCCCCCACCTCCCCAATACACTCCTCCTCTGTTTCTGTTCAGAAAGGGGTGGGCCTCCCATGGAGATCAACAAAGTGTGGCAGAGCAAGTTGAACTAGGACTAAGTTCCTTCCCTTGTAGTAAGGCTGGGCAAGGCAACCCAGTATGAGGAATAGGATCTAAATAGCCAGAAACATTAGGGACAGCCCCTGCTCCCTCCCTAGGAGTCCCACAAGCACACCAACTGTGTGACACAACTGTCACACATATGCAGAGGGCCTCGGTCAGTCCCACGCAGACTCCCTGTTTGTCTGTCTAGAGTCTGTGAGCTCCTATGAGCCCAGGTAAGTTGTTTCTGTGGGTCCCTTGTGATATCCTTGACCCCCCTGATTTGTTCAATCCTTCCTTCCCCTCTTCAGCAGGATTCCCTGAGTTTGGCCTAATGTTTGATCTGTCTTTGCATCTGTCTCCATCAGTTGTTGGATGAAGCCTCTCTGATGACCTTTGGCTAGGTGCCAATCTTTGAGTATAGCAGAATATCCTTAGGAATCACTACAATGATATTTTTCTTCAGTTTTGTTTTGCTCTACCCTAGGTCTCTGGGTCATCCAGTTTCTGGGTCCTGGCACTCCGGCAGTGTCAGTGGTGGGCTGACTCTTCGAGGGATGGGTTTCAGGTTGTACCAATATTTGGTTGGCCACTCATACAATCTCTGTGTTACCCTTATTTCCTGTACTTCCCATAAGCAGTACAGACTGCAGGACAAAGGTTGTATGGCTGGGCCAGCGTCCCAGTTCCTACATTTGAAGTCGGCTTCATTATAGGCGCTGACCAGTTCAGGTTATGTATCCATCATTACTAGGAGTCTTAGGTGGGATCATCCTTGTAGATTCCTGGGGGTTTCCCTTGCACCAGGTTTTTACTTGACCCCAAACACCCCCCCTTTCCAATAATCTATTTAAGTACTCTCACTATTCACCCACCCCTCCACCGGGTCCCTCATGTTCCCATCTCCTCCGGCCCCCAGTCCACCCTCAGATCTCTTCTATTTCTCCTTCTCCAGGAGATCTATGCACGCTACCTTTGAGCCCTCCTTGTTCCTAGCCTCTTTGGGTCTGTGGATTGTAGCATGGTTATCCTTTACTTTACAGCTAATATCCACTTAGAAGTGAGTTCATTCCATGTTTGTTTTTTGGGGGTTTGGGTTGCCTCACTCAGGATGATTTTTTCCTCGTTCCATTCATTTGACTTCAAATTTAATGATGCCATTGATTTTAATATTTGAGTAATACTCCATTGTGTAAATGTACCCCATTTTCTTTATCCATTCCTTGGTTGAGGATCATCTAACTTGCTGTCAGGTTCTGGTTATTACAAATAAACCTGCTATGAACATAGTTGAGCAAGTTTTCTTGTGGTATGATTGAACATCCTTTGGGTATATGCCTAAGATTGGTATATTGAGGTAGATTGATTTACAATTATCTGAGAAGTCACTGTATTGATTTCTAAAGTGGCCGTACAAGTCTGCACTCCCATCAGCAATAGAAGAGTGTTCCCCTTGCTCCACATCCTCTCCAGCGTACTTTATTATTTGTGTTTTTGATCTTAGCCATTTTGATAGGTGTAAGATGGAATCTCAGAGAAAGAGACACATAGACACACAGGGAAAATGACATATGACAACGGAAACAAAGTTGAAAATGGTGTGTCCATAGAGCCTGAATGCGTAAGACAGCTCAAAACACCAGAATCTAAGAGAAATGCATGAAACAAATTGTTCCCTGCTTTCAGAGAGATTATAATCTACCATTTGTAGTACTCAACCTGTGAGTCTTGACTCCTTTGGGGTTCACATTATCAGATATTTACACTATGACTCATAACAGTGCAAAACTACAGTTAAGAAGTAGCAACAAAAATAATTTTATTGTTTGGGTCAGCACAACATGAGGAACTATATTAAAGGTTCGCAGCATTAGGAAGGTTGAAAACCAGTGATCTACCACCATCTTGCTTTTTTTAGTCTCCAGAACTGAGAATAAATTTCTGTTGTTTAAAACCATCATTTTGATATGTTTTTTCCTCACAGAAGACCTAAGAAACTAAGAGATTCTCTCTATGTTATGTATATATGTGCATGCATGTGCAGGTGCTTATGGGTGCAATGCATGTGGAGAACAGAAGTCTATGTTCCTTATACAAAGGGTCATCTTATCTGCATAACTTGATTTCTCCTGTCGTTAGGAGATAGTTTTCTCCTAAGAATAGTTAGGGAATAATGATAAATAAGTAAGACTTGCACATCGATATCTATATAGCTATCTCTGTGGAAACGATGGGGGCTTTTCCAACTATTTTTTTTTCACTCAATAAACAGCTGTAGGTTATCATTAGTGCAGCGGACTTTATGGACAAATTGAAAGCTCAAATTGAAGCAGAAATAACAAAGAATGCTTCTTCGACCAAGTCCTCTGTGGTTTCTGAATCATCATAGAGCAATGCTTGTGGATGGACTCTGATAATAGCTCTGTTACTTCCCCCATTTCTTCTGTGGCATCAGTGTTAACGGGAATTGTTTCTGTCGGAGTTTGAGGTAGCCCTGGTCTTCATACGATTTGAACTCTAGAATGAATACGTGAGTCCTCTTAGGGATTTTTTTTTACTACCCAATTAACTCCTTCAGAAGAATTGTGTAGCGGCAGATTTTCCTTTTTATATACCATATGATGAAGGTGGACAACACTGGTAAGTTAGAGAAAACCAAAGACCCTGGGGGTTCTGATGTCATGAACACTTTAAGCACAACTTAATCTTTTTTTTTTGTACAAGTTAATCTTAATGTAGTTTGAAATTTGTAAGGGTGAAATGATCAGATGTCTGGGAATTCTTGCCTCAGAATGAAAACAGCTTCCCTTTCTTCTTAGATGCGGTATCTCATATGTGGAGCTAATAACAGGCAGACACATTTTATTCTAGTCATGCTTCAGGACCTGGTCTCCAAAAATGACAGGTGAGTTTATATGCAATTTTTTTAGTGTGAACTGTGCCATTGAATTGGAAGTGGGTCCAAAAGAGAATCATCCAAACTGGTATTTTCCCCACTGATGTATTCCTCTTTAGGCAATTAGATAATTATTTTTATATGTGCTTTGTATCTGCTGCTCTTCCCTAATTCCCACCTCTGCTCCCCTCCTTTGGGCCCTTCCTCCCCACAATAATATCCCTTCTGCTTTTGCCACATGTATTCTGTTAGTCTTCTCTTCCCCTTGAGTCTGCTTTTTTTCTCATGATCACTTTAATGGCATATACCTATTCCCACCATCTATTAATATATTTAAAAAATCTTTGTCTGCATATGAGAGAAAATATATGGTATCTGTCTTTCTGAGTTACTTTACTTAATGTAATAATTTCTGGTGCCACTCCCTTTCCCGTAATGATTCCATTTTTCCCTATGACTGAACCAAATTCCATTGTGTGCATGAATCATATATTCCTTACCCATTCATCTGTTGGAGGCCATCTAGACTGCTTCCATTTCCTATCAGTTGTGAATCGTGCAGCCATAAGCATGGATAGTGCTTGCTCACATTGACACGAGTTCTTCCTCACCTAGTTCATTCAGAAATTAAAGCATCTGGTTTCTAGGTAATTCATGATCTAGTCAGGCTGACACTTCAAAATAGCCGTCACAGCTATCAAAAATTTTGTTTTATAGATGAATTCTAGAAATCAATTAAAACAAACATTTTCTTGTGCTTTTTTTTTTATTGTTTGATGTTTCTTTGTTTTGAGACAGAGTTTTACTATGTCGCCCTGGCTGGTCTGGGACTCACTTTGTAAACCTCAAACTCACGGAGACTTCTGCCTTTTGAGTGCTGGGATTAAAAAAGCACCACCACTCCCAGCAATAGTAAACTTTTTTTGGCTTTTAAATATAATTGGTTGTAATAACTGAAAAACCACATTGTCCATATTTCACTTAATGGGTTGTCAGTTTTTAAGTGTGGTTTTGGAGAAGTTATTGTCATCCCCGGTTCAATCCTCATTGAGTGGAACACCCTTGTGATGACTAACAAAATGGTTTGCAAGTGAGTCTCATGAAGAACTCTCTCATGGTTTACCATACCTTCTTTTTTTTGTTTTGTTTTTTTTTTTGTTTTTTTTCATTACAATATTTTATTTATTTTTTTTAACTTTTTTAAAGTAAATTTTATTAAATTATAAAAGTTTCCATTTCCGCCCCTCTTCCCAACACCCTCCCACTCCCCCCACTCCCTCTCCTCCTCCCTCTTCGTCCCTTAGGGCAGTCAGGGTTTCCTGCCCTGTGGGAAGTTCCAGTTCCCTCCCCCTTCCTCCAGGTCCAGGAAGGTGAGTGTCCAAACAGACTGGATCCCCAAAATCCAGTATATACAGAGGAAACAGGTCCCAGTATCATAGTCAATGGCTTTTCAGAGAGACTTCGGGCCAGCCACAGTCAGAGAATCCGGCCAAATTCCTAGAATCTGGTTAGATCACCTCCTTCACATGCTCCTCATGTGTTCTCTGACCGTCTACATATCCCTCTATCAATTGTCTGAGCACAAAAGCCCAACAAATTTCCTCTTGCCTCCACTGTTCTGTCATTCCTGTCCTTATCTCCCCTCAATTAGCCATTTGGAAAACTTTTCTGTTCTTAGGACATCATCCCTGACATGGGAAACTTTCCTGGGATGTCCTCTGTGATAAGTGTTCATTTTCCTTCAGGCTAAGTGGGTGACTGAGAAGATCAAGTGTCTGTGGGTTCCTCAAGCTTCCTGTCCCCCTCTCCCCTGCAAGTTATTTCCCTCGCTTCCTTTGTTTTGAAGGTCTCCTTGGTCAACATGCCCTTTTAGTGGAACTTGTATGGGGATAGACAAACCATAAAGGCTGGGTTTGTCTCTTGGCCTCTCTGAATGCCTAGTCACTGCAGACAGATTCCTTCCATTGATTTCTTAGAATGGAGCCACTGGTGAGTCACCGTGACTCTTCTTCCCACCACTTCCCCTCTGTTTGTTAGAACTACTACCTTCTGACCTTTAGAAGGGAAATTGATTGGTCTGCCGCTTCCATCAGTACACAGAAACAAGTCCCCCACTCTTCAATGCATGCACACTCTCTCTACCCGATGCAAGGGAACATGTTGTCACAGATGCAAAGAATATGATTTCCTTCTGCTGTTAATGCTCCGCTAGGAATAACAACATCTTTATCCAACAGAACGGAGTTTCAGAATCTTCTGCCGAAAATTCCTCCAGTATAGTAGATTTACCCCCATGCTTCATTTCTTGGCAGTAGATTTTTCTGGTATTGTTTAGAGCTCTCTAGATTTGTACTGACAACAGGGCCATGTCTTTCCAATTCTGTGAGGGTTCCTGCCTGGCATATCTGTCAAATGAGAGTTTGGCTAACTCTAATCTGCCACCATGATTTCCACTCAGTCATTGCCCAAGGCTAGTTGGTAACAATGCGATTCTCACATTTTGAAAAGGTAGAGTCACAGAGGCAGCTGTGATTATAGAAAGAACAGCTCTTCAATCCATTCCACTGACCACCAGTTCTTCACAGGCAGGCTGAATTGCATGCCCAAGCGCACCTGTGGCATAATTTCATAAGACCACGCCCCCAGTTAATTTTCCAGCAGGGCCACTTAATGAATGGCAGATGATGCATCTTCATGGTTAGCAAGAAAGTGATGTTTTGTAGTTCTACCCCATATACGTTGCAGTAGAGTTATTATCGGCTATAGGAATAAAGTTATCAAAATAGGAAATGCTGTGAAGTGAGCATGTCACAGTTTAAGGTTTCTACTCTGAAAAAGGTGTGGCAGTTATTGATCCAAATCTTTCTGATCTAATATTGTGTGGGCGGAATGTGATGTGCCCTTTTTGGATGTTTGTTTTTTGGCCCAAGATGCAGTGGGGGTGGTCTTGAACAGGTTGTTGTCACACTTGCTTCATGAGGCAGAGATGGAATTTGGTCAGAAATTGTCGAGCTGTGAGAAGAAATTATGATTATTCTGGTCTGAAAATGTTTGGAGACTTGGAGTGAGGGAGTTCTCATCTGGTGGACACTGTCTTTCCTCAGGAAAACTAGATAAATCCATTCCTAGTCAATGTTAACAAAAATAACACCAAACTACAACCTTCCTTAACCTCGTGACCAGTTTCTCTGCCCATGCTGCTTCTCTCACGGCTAGCTGTTGGTGACAGGAAATCCAGGATTCATTATACTCCCCACCCCTCAATCAACCTATGTAAAAAGCCAATCTTCCCTGTAAATGGTCATATTGCTATATAGAGCATAGCCATTATTAGCCTTTATGGAAATGACCTGGATAACCTCTACCTCCTCCATGCTCGAAGGCAAAAGATAAATCTAGAGTGTATGCCACATCTAGATATTTCCATTGTTTCCCTGAAGAACAGCTGATAAACCCCTTGTCATGGTGTGCAAGGTCCTCTGTGATCTGGATCTAGCTTATGGCTTCAGACTTCTTTTCTATTTTTCCTTTTCATTGGCAATATTGCTCTACGAGCAGTTTCCTAGAACAAACTCAGTGAGGTCTCCTGTAGTTATGAGATTTGACGTGCATCCCTCTCTTTCTGAAATAAGTTTCTCCGAAGACCTTGCTTGTCTTCCTCACAAACATAAAACTTTTCTCATGGTCATATGTCAAATACTAGTTATTCATTGAGCCTTCTTCATAGTCCAGCCCGACTCATTCCTTCCTTCTTCCCCTCTTAAGCTTGATGCTATATGTTGAACGTCTTGTAGAACAATTGGATTCATGAGTTAACTACCCATTTACTTTCCCCTGGGTGGTCATTAAAGTGAATTGCGCACTCTGTAAATTGAACTCTTGCAACATGAAGGAAATCCATATGCTGTGTTTGTGGAAAAATGACCAACAGAAATGCCTTAGTCACTATCTCAGACACATTCTTTACTCCCAACTACTGGTATGAAAGTCTTCTATTTTGATTCGTCACATAAATAATGAATTAGAAGCCAAAATTTTCAATAATAAGGAGGACCAGGGACAGGATACTGTCATAGTGTAAGCCTTTATGAAGTAAGGTCCTTTCCCATCCTGGCCCTGCATACAAACCTTATGGGGATATTTGGCAGGTTCCAGAAAAAAGAAATTAATTTCATAAGGGAAAGGTTTCCTACTTTTTAAATTCTTCTGGTCATACTGATTGTGCTCATAGATGCTGTTTATCTAGATGAAACATTAAAACATGAATTTATAATTCACTTTTCTGAGTAGTAGAAGTCACTTAGAACACAAAACATCTCCGGGGGACCCACAGGCCACGCCCATCAGGGAAGCAGGTGGGCTAATTGCAAATCTTCACCTCTCCCTCTTGTCCAATATCCAAGCCTCATTCCCTACCCCAATTACAGGCAACCCCGGGGAACCCACAGGCCAGGCTGACCAGGGAGGCAAGTAGACTAACTCAAGATCCACATCTTTTCCTCTGTTCCTCCAACTCTAATCCCCTAGTCTCATCCCCATCTCTGGAGCAGACCTTCTGCTGTGGCCTCTCTTCATTCATTACCCCCATCCCCTGGGGTCTCACTAAGCAGATCCTAGTGGAACAACCTGCTTTCTTCCCTCCTGTGACCCCCCCCCCCCCAGTACCCTGAGTCAACCCCCACTCCAAAGTCTTAGGTCTCAATACCCAGAAACACATTTTACCCAGAACCCCCAGTGGCCATGTCTATCAGGACCCTAAAGGAATTTCTTACCAGGGAACACATAGACATTCAGAGAGGGCAACAGAAACCAAGGGACAGAGCACACACCCAACAAAGACAAGATCAGATATCAGAACCTAAAATTGCAATCTTTGAAATTCCAGAAACCCTACCATAGAAGTTCCTGAGTATTCCAACATAGCTGAAGCACAAGAAAAAGACCTTAAAACAGTCTTTATGAATATAATAGCGGCCCTTAAAAAGGAAATGAATAAAGCCGTTAAAGAAATCTATGAAAATACAAAGAAATAGTGAAAGGAAAGGAATAAACCTTTCAAGACTGGAAAGTGGAAATAGAATCATTAAAGAAAACCCAAACTGAGGGAAATCTAGAAATAAAAAAGTTAGGAATCTCAACAGAAGCCTCTGAGGCAAGCTTCACCATCAGAACGTAACAGATGGAAGATAATCTCATATATCAAAGACACAACGGAAGAAATGGATATCTTGGTCAAGAAAATATTAAACCTAAAGAAAAAAATCCTGGCATAAAATATTCAGAAAATCTGGGACACTATGGAAAGACCAAATCTAAGTATTAGGAATAGAGGAAGGAGAAGAAACACAGGTCAAGGCACAGAAAATATTTTGAACAAAATGATAGAGGAAGAGTTCCCAATCTAAAGAAGGAGATGCCTATCAAAGTACTATCAAAGTACAAGAAGCACACAGGATATCAGACTGGAAGAGAAAAAAAGTCCTCTTAACACATAATAAAACACAAAATGTGTAAAACAGTGACAATGAAAAGAATGTTAAAACTTTCAAGGGACAAGTAATAAGTAACATATAAAAACAGACCTAATACCTCACTTCTCAGTGGAGACTTTAAAAGCCAGAAGGTCCTAGACAGATGTGCTGCAGACTCTAAGACACCGCAGATGACAGTCCTGACTACTATACCCAGTAAAACTTTCAATTGTCATAGATGGATAAAATAAGACATTCCATAATAATACCAAATTTAAGCAATACCTACCTACAAACCCAACCCTACAAAAGGTGCTAAAAGGAACACTACAACCTAAGGAGATTAACCAAATCCTGGGAAACACAAGGAATATATAATCCCAGACCAGCAAAATCAAAAGAGGAGAAACACATATACACACCACCACCACCACCACCACCACCACCACCACCACCACCACCACCATAAGAGGAATCAGTGATCACTGGTCATTAACATCTCTCAACATCAATAATCTCAATTCCACAATTAAAAGGCACAGAATACCATTTTGGATATGAAAATAGGATCCATCCCTCTGCTGCATCCAAGAGACACACCTCAGCATCAAGGAGAGACATCACCTCAGGGTAAAGGGTTGGAAAAAGATAGTCTAAGCAAATGGACTTAAGAAACAAGCTGGCATAACTATTTTAATATCTGAGAAAATAGACTTCAAACAAAATCTAATCCAAAGAGATAGAAAAGGACACTACATACTCATCAAAGAAAAATTCTACCAAGAGGACATCATCACAATTCTTAACAACTATGCCCCAAGCACAGGGGGACCCAAGTTCATAAAAGACACAACTACTACAGCTGAAGTCACATTTTGACCCTCACACACTGATAGAGGGCACCTTCAATACCCCATTCTCATCAATATACAGGCCATCTAGACAAAAACTAAACAGAAATGTTGGAGCTAACTAAAGTTATAAATCAAATGGACCTAACATAGATTTATACACCATTTTACCCAAACACAAAAGAATATACCTTTTTCTCAGCACTTCATGGAACTTTCTCAAATATTGACTACATTCTTGGAAATAAAGCAAATTCTCAACAGATACAAGAAAATTGAAATAATTTCCTGAATCCTATCAGACTACCACAGATTGAAGATGGATATTGACAACCACAGAAAGAACAGAAAGCTTACAAACTCATGGAAACTGAACAACTCACTATTAAATAAAAAAATGGGTCAAAACAATAATTAAGAAAGACTCAAAAGACTTCTAAAATTGAATTAAAATGAATACATACTATAAACAAACTTATGAGACACGATGAAGGCAGTTCTAAGAGACAAGTTCATAACATTAAGTGTCTACATTAAAAAAAAAACTGGAGAGATCTCATACTAGTAACTTAGTAGAATGCCGGAAAGTTCTGGAACAAGAAGTAACCATACCCCAAAAGAATAGATGGTAAGAAATAATCAAACTTAGAACTGATAAAAGCAAAAACAAAAATCAACACAAAGAATTAAAGAAACAGAGTTGGTCCTTTGAGAAAATCAGTAAGATTAACAAACCCTTATCCAAATTAACTAAAAGGCAGAGAGAGAATATCCAAATTAACAAAATCAGAAAAGAAACGGATAATTTTCTCAATATTTAACACTTACCAAAGTTCAATCAAGATCAGATACACAATTTAAACAGTCTAATAACCCCTAGTGGAATAGAAGTAGTCATTAGAAGTCTCCCAACCAGGGAAAACATCCATGTTCAAATGGTTTTAGCAAAGAATTCTACCAGACTTTCAAAGAAGTGTTAATGCTAATGCTCCTCAAAAATTTCCATAAAATAGAAACAGAAGAAATATTGTCCAAGTCATTTTATGAGGCCACAGTTACCCACATAGCCAAATCATATAAAGATTCAACAAAACAGATTATTACTGACCATTTTCCCTTATGAACATAGATGCAAAATTTCTCAATAAAATTCTTGAAAATTGAAACCAAGGACAGATTCAAAAGATCATCCACCATCAGGCAGACTTCATCTCAGAGATGCAGGGATGGTTCAACACATCTAAACTGGTAAATGTAATCCACCACATAGACAGACTGAAAGACAAAAACCACATGATTATTTCATTAGTTACAGAAAATACCCTTGACAAAATAAAACACCCCTTTATGATAATAGTCCTAGAGAGGTTAAGGATACAAGAGACATACAGCAACATGATAATGTCAGTTTACAGCAAGCTCATAGCCAACATCATCTAAAATGAAGAAGAACTTAAAACAATTGTACTAAAATCAGGAACAAAACAAAGTTGTCCACTCTCACCATACCCATTCAATATAGCACTTGAAATATTAGCTAGAGCAAAAATAGAAGTGAAGGAGATCAAGGGGATATAGTTTGGAAAGTGGAAGTGACAGTATGTTTATTTTCAGATAACATGATAGCATACATAAATGACCCAAACAATTCCACCAGGAAATTCCTACAGCTGTTTAACCCTTTCAACAAAGTAGTTGATTACAAAATTAACTCAAAAAATCAGTAGCCCTCCTAAATACAGATGACAAATGGGCTGAGAAAGAAATCAGGGAAACAACACCTTTCACAACAGCCTCAAATGATATAAATATTCTGGGCTATCACTGACTGTGCTGGCTGGTTTTGTGCATCAAGTTGACACAAGTTAGAGTCAACAGAGGAAGGATTCTCAGTTAAGGAAATTCCTTGATGAGATCTAGTTGTAAGACATTTTCTCATTTAGTGGTCAATGGGCGAGGGCCAGCCCGTTGTGAGTGGTGTCATCTCTGGGCTGAGAAAGTCAGGGGAAGCAAGTCAGTAAACAGCTCCCCTTCATGGCCTCTGCATTAGCTTCTGCCTCTGGGTATTGCCCTGTTTGAATTCCTGTTCTGACTTCCTTCAGTGATGCTGAAGAGTGAGTCAAATAAACACTTTCCTCTCCAACTTGTTTTTTGGTCGTTGTGTTTAATCACAGCAATATAAACTCTAACAAAGATACTAACCAAATACGGGAAATACTTGTATGATAAAACTTGAAGTCTTTGAATAAAATAAAGAAAATATCAGAAGATGGAAATATCTCCCATACTCATGGATCTGTAGGATTAACATATAAAAATGCCCACCTTCCTGGATCTGGATGGAGGGGGGAGGACCTTGGACTTCCCACAGAGCAGGGAACCCTGACTGCTCTTTGGATTGGAGAGAAAGGGGAAGGGGGGTGGGGGGAGGGGAGGGAAATGGGAGGTAGGGAGGAGGCAGAAATTTTTTAATAATAATAATAAAAGTGCCCGTTATAACAAAAGCAATCTACAAATTCAATACAATTGTCATCAAAATTCCAACACAATTCTTCACAGATCTTGAAATGACAGTTTTCAGCTTCACAAGGAAACACAAAATACTCAGGATAGCTAAAAGAATCCTAAACAATAAAAGAATTGCTACAAGTCTCACCATCCCTGATTTCACATTGTACTACAGAGCTCTAGGAATAAAAACAGGCATGGTATTGGTATAAAAACAGACATATTGATCAATGGAATCAAATTGACATAAATCCACACATATATGGACATCTAATTTTTGATAAAGAAGACAGAAATTCACATTGAAAAAAAAAGACTGCTTCTTCAACAAATGGTGCTGGTCATATTGAATGGCTGCATGTAGAAGAATGAAAATAGATCCATACTTATCACCCTGCATAAAACTCAAGTTCAGTGTATCAAAGACCTCAATATAAAACCAGATACACTGAACCTGATAGTAGAAAAAGTGGGGAATAACCTGACCAGTTACATTTGCATAAGAAAAGACTTTTTGAACAGAATGTTGTTTGTAATGGGAGGTTTCTCTCTCACCCACTAATTCCTTATAAATGCTTGGCCAATGGCTCAGGCTTATCAATAGCTAGGTCTTACATTTAAATTAACCAATTTCTATTAATCTAAGTATTGCCATGTAGCTCTGGCATTATTGGTCCATTGGCATGCTCCTTGGGTGGCTGGAAAGCATCTCCCAGACTCCACCTTTCTTGTTCTGTATTTCCACTTGGATATCCTACCTGGCTCTATCTTGCTTTGCCATAGGCCAAAGCTGCTTCATTTGTCAACCAATGAGAGCAACACATAGTTACAGCATACAGAAGGACATCCCATATAATCTCCTCGTTCTGTCTAACTAAAAAGGAAAGTTTTAACTTTAATGTAGTAAAATTACATATAACAAAACAGTTACCAAGTAAAAATTACAGTTACAATATCTAGCATATTTGCATTTGAAAAATTAAAGAAAATACTCTATCATCTATTCTATCTTAGTGAATCTGAAATTTCATATCTAATTTGCCTTTTATTATAACTAAGTGAAACTATAGTTAAAACTATCTCATCTTCAACCACATCAAAGATCCCAGAAGAATATATTACCTGAGTAAACAGGAATAAACCCATTTTAAGTGAAAACCTTGTAAATAAAATACATTAAATAAGCTGGATTTAGTGGTGACGCATACCTGCAATCTTAGCAATCAGAAGGCCAAAGCAGGAACATCATGAGTTTGAGACCAGCCTAGGCTACATAGCAAGTTTCAGGCTAGCCTTAGGTAAAAGAAGAAACCCTAACTCCAACACAAAATGAAACAAAACAAAAACAAACAACAAAATTCTTGAATCCAACTAACTACTGCATCACAGGTTAGTGTCACCGTGCATTGTTGAGTCTCCGGGGCTTCCCCTAATGATTACAAGATTGACTTGGCATTACAAGAGAGTATAACACTATATATAGCTAACCTGAAAAATATCAAAAGTCAAAATATACAATACTGCTATTGAATAAATACTGCTTTCGCACCATCAGAAAATCAAACTGTTATAGCAGGAGCCATCTGTATGAGTAAAAGTAAGATTAGTATTAATGGGTTCTACTAATACTGGGTTTTGTGGCATTAAGGAAATATGAGAATGTTACTGAATTTTAATTAGGTTAACTACTGTTCAATTTAAGTGGTCCCAATGTTAGTCAGTGATGCACATTTACAAAGTATCAAGTGACATTAAACACTTTCAGCAAAATAACTTGTATAATGCTTCAATATTCAATTTGATATATATAGCTTATATGTATTCCAAATAAATATTTGCTCATGCCATGAATAACAAAATGGAATGCCTATAAGTGCATTGCCTTTAAAAATCGAAGGTGTGGGGGCAACCAGATGGCTTGCCAGGTAAAGCCACCTGCTACAAAGCCTGATGATTCCTGGGAATCACATGAAATGAGAGAAGGGACTCACAAAAATTGTGATCTGAACACCACACATCTGTGTACCATGCTATGTGTACACATTCTCAGCAAATAAATGAACAAATAAATAAATAATGAATGTAATTTAAAAACAAAACAAATAAAATTATGCACACTTTTATTGTGTGGAAGTAGTAAAAGAAAAAGGGGGCTTAAATCTTCATCACATTCTAGGAAGAGTTAAGCCTTGACAACTCGAGGATTGTTCTGTGTGTGCAAATGGTATCTCTAGAATGGTGGACTTTTCTCCATTTGAAGTCACACTAAGTTCAGAACACATGCCCAATCTAGAGACTGAGATAAAACAGATAAATGTATCTACAGAGTTAAAGGAAGGTGAAATCCCATTATTTGTAGCAAATTGAATGAAACTGGCCATCATTATATTAAGTGGAACAGAAAAACATGTCCTGCATGAAGGGGCGAGGTCGATCGGTAATTAAAAATCAACCAGACTTGCTTAATATAAAGATACAACTTTAATAAACAGAAGGAAAACTTGTATCAGAGTCCCAGCGGTCCGTCTAAGAACGCAGGGGCCAAGCAAGAGAGGGTGGGGAAGCGCGCCCGCCAGGTTTATAGGGAAATTTTTGCCTTAGGGCAACACGCCCCATGGACAGAATGTGATTGGCTGAACTCCCCTATCACCTGCATGCCCTTATATGTGGGAACTAAAAAAAGTGTTGGCATGAATGAAGAATAGTGGTTACCAGAATTTGGGGAGGACAGATAAAGGAGCATTGAATTTCTTCTTTGACAGTGTTGGTGTTGAATCCAGAGTCTTTCAGCCAAGCAAGTCCTCTACATCGGAGCCTAGAAAGCTGTATTTGATCAGTGCACACTGTACATATCTGATAAATATTACATTGCACTCTTTGTATGTAAAATTAATATATGGCAATCAAAACAAATCTTCAAAAAAAAAAACTGGAGACTTTGACATCCCTGCTAAAATTAGTGACTTTTATATCCCTTCTCTAAGACACCCTTGAGATCCATCCAAATTACTTTTAATATAGTTTACACTTTTATTGGTAACTAGTATTTCATGGCATAAATGTACCACTATTTGTTTAATCACTCACCTATTAAAGGATATTTTTGTTCTTTCCAGGTGGCATGTCAAGACTTAAATCTCAATTGTCTTTATTCATGCTTGTTGGGTGTGTACTTTGTTTCTCTGTATTTTTCCCCTGCCTTTCTGTGAGTTACTTGCATTTTTTTAAAGAACTGGAACTTATTTACTGATTGTATTTTTGTGATGTACCTCTTTTCATCTTTTTCTAGGTCTGACAGCAGAAGGGGGATGGCATTCTGCTCCCACTAGGTGTAGAACAAAGTATTGAGTAGTTCCCGTATCAGTAGCTGCTCTGTTGCTGTGATAAAACAGATGGAAAGTAATTTAGGGATGAAAGGGCTTAGCTGACTTCCAGGTTATATAGTCCATCATCTAAGGAAGCCAATGCAGTAACTTGGAGAGGCAAGAACTGAAGCAGAGGTCACGGAGGAATGTAGTTAGCTGGCTTGCTCCCCATGGCTTACTCAATTAACAGCCCAGACCCCCTACCAGAGATGCCAAGGTCAGCATAGTGAACTGGGCCCTCCCACATGTAACTAGCAACCAAGACAAATTTCCCACAGCTAATCTGATGGAGGCAATTCCTCAGCCGAGGGTCTCTTTCCTAGGTACGAATAGGTTTGTGTCAAATTAACAAAAACTACCCAGCACAGTTCCCCTTTCAGCTTCCATTGACACCTGGCGGGAGAGTCTCATCTTTAGTACGTGGCAAGTGAGAATTTGAGTTTCTTCCTGTATCTTTGCCAGTACGATCCTGGGTGAGAGAGGCAGAAGTGCCTTGCTAGGTCCCTCATGACCTCCATCAGCACCATGGTAACAATGATGGTGTGGGATGTGCTTTTAACTAACTCTGGTAGCGAGAAGAGGAAGAGTCCTGTCATCTCCATGTTACCATGGATGTCAGGTTTATAAAGTCTCCACGGGCATCCTCTCAAAGGGGAATTGTGACTATCACTCCAATTTGCCTTCCCTGATAGCACTATGATAGAGGGTTTGGGCTCTTTGATTCAGCCAGGAAGAAGCGAGAGTCTACATTTTCCACTTTTTCTTTTTTTTATTTAGTTTTTGAGATTATAATATAATTACATTTCTCCTTTTCATTTTCTCCCTCCAAACCCTTCCACATACTCCTCCCCAATCTCCTTCAAATTCACAGCCAATGTTTTCATTGCTGCTTGACTTTTGTTGGCTTCGGTGATGTGACTTTTTTTCTGTACTGTTTGCATGGAGGAGAACGACAGTTTGTCTAAAATGAATGTCCCGAAGAGTTGCTCCATCCCCTGGCTATTTGGCTAGAGAGTACAGGCTTTTCTTCCATCTACGCTCACTGATGTTTTAAGTCTCCCAGCCTCTCCACAACCCAGTCTAGGATATGTGAGAAGGGACAAAGCTGTGAGGGAACTTGGTGATGTTTCATTTGGGGTTTCTGTGGTCTATAACCAGCTTTTCTTATTCTGCTTACCTTTCAAAGTTTTCTTATGTTTTTGTTATATACAATGTTCAGTGTTTACAATTCTGCTGGGAGGAAGAGGGTTTAAAAGTACACGCAATACACTTCTTGGGAGCAGAAGTTTTCCTTGCTTTGTGTTTAAAAACATTTTGTAATGAAAAATGCAATATATAAAAGAGAAATTAATAGAATAATCCTGTTATTCAACTACAACAGTTTGTGAAATTTTGCTACTCTTGCTTCATGTATCTTTCATATATTAATTTTATTGTTATTAAAAATTTAAATCTTTGACATATTATATAACTCAGTTTGAGTATGCATCTCTAACAAGAAAATATGGGAGGAGGGGCGGAAATGGAAACTTTTATATTTTAATAAAATTACTTTCTAAAAAAAAGAAAATATTCTTTACATAATCATATTACCATTGTCATAATTTATTAACAGTAACCCTTTAGTGTAGTGAAGTAACAATTTACACTGAAAGTCTCATGAGTGTCTGAAGAAGTGGGTTTTCACTACTGAGTCAGGCTGATCCTAAACTCACTATGTAACCTAAGATGGCCTCAACCTCGTAGTCCTCCTGTCTCAACTTCCCGAATGCTGGAATTATAGGTATGTGCCACCACATTAGCTTAGGAAGTGATTTAAAAGATGATTTTTTCAAAATAGTATCTAAGCAAAATATTATATTTGGTTGTTAAGTTTCTTTAAAATTCTATAACTCTACCATAATTTAAAATGCAATTTATCATTGAATAAATCAGATAAATATACTGCAAAAGTTCTATATTTTGGATTTGTCTGATTGTTTTAGTGAATTTATCCTATTTTCTACATTTTCCATAAACCATGAATTATTGGTGCTAGACAATTGATTGGATTTAGTTTTCTTTTCACGTTTGTCATTGATAGGAGGTGCTGTGTTGTTCCAGGAGGAACATAACACACATTTGCCTCATCCACTGTGGTAATTAAACCTTGAGCAATGTTTAAAGTTGGAAAGTTTCCCACATCGTTTTACTTATTTTAAAAAATTCATTTAGGAGTGTTGTCCTAGACTGATGGTTCTCAGCTGGAGAGGATTCTATCCCCCAAGGGACATTTAACACCATCCGGAGATATTTGACTCCTAACCACCATATAAAGATTTATTTCTGCTCCAGCAAGATTGCTCAGTGGATAGAACATTTCCTGCCAGTCCCAGAAACCTGAATTTAATGCTTGGAACTCACCTGGTGAAAGGAAAGGACCAACTCCTACAGATTATCCTTTGACCTCCGCACAATATCCATGGCACATGCTCCCACTCCCACGAAATAAATCATTTTTAAGTAAAAAAGTTTTAAAAAATCTGTTTTGTTCTCCATCTTACATATATTTGTGTTTCCATCAAAATTTATTCAACCAGTTCCTTAGTAATGACATTTTCCTCTGCAGCTTGTGCTACTGCAACCTTTACAAGGAAGGCCCTTGTTCACTTGTCAGTTTGTACTTTAGTTAGTATAGCTTTGGGTTTGATTCTTGAAAATAGGATTCTTGAGTTGAATAATGAACACATCATTTTTGCTACACATACTGAATTTCTCTCTGTTGAGGTTATATAATTTTGTTTGCCTTGCTCTTTGTGGGTTTAAACGGATTAAAACGGTGATTAAAATTTTATCTGCCATTTTGGGTACAATCTAAAAACCTCTACTAGTCTACAGAAGCTTTCAAGCCTGGAAGAAGTGTTTAGGACAAGCACAAGAAACCAGATTCCACAGTTTGGTGAGTAAAATTTCAGAAACCATTTCATTGTGCTTCTAGATTTCATGTGGCCAGCCTCTAGCGCTAGACACAAACTCAAGGATTCCAGTGTTTGTTTTTTTTTGTTTGAGACAGGATCTCGAGTAGTTCAGGTGATCTCAAACTCTCCAACAATAACCTTGAACTTCTGTGTACCTGTTTTATACAGTGTTGGGGATCAAACCCAGGACTCCTTGCATGCTAGGCAAGTATCATACCCACTGAACTACATCCTCATCCACGTATTTTCTTAAGATGCAAAATTAAAATAGGTGGCTGTACCTGCATGCAGAAGGATTACTAGAGCATGTGCAATATAGGTAGGCAGAGAATCAAAAGTGTAAGCCAAATGAATCTGTAGAACAAAAGTCAGAGCTCTTGGGATGGATGGAAACTAGAAGCAGACTGTCTGGTGGCAATGTTTGGCAAAAACTGAGGAAATAGCTGCTTGGCACATGATACAATATAATCTTCATCTTTGTGGTAGCTCCCATAGCCATGCATTTGCTTTCTCCTTTTCTTAAAACTGATTTTTATTGAGCTCTATATTTTTCTCTGCTCCCCTCTCTGCCTCTCCCCTCCCCTTCAACCCTCTCCCAAGGTCCCCATGCTCCCAATTTATTCAGGAGATCTTGTCTTTTTCTACTTCCCATGTAGATTCGATCTATGCATGTTTCTCTTAGGGTCCCCATTGTTGTCTAGGTTCTCTGGGATTGTGATTTGTAGACTGGTTTTCTTTGCTTTATGTTTAAGAACTACTTATGAGTGAGTACATGTGATAATTGTCTTTCTGTGTCTGGGTTACCTCACTCAAAATAGTGTTTTCTAGTTACATCCATTTGTCTGCAAAATTCAAGGTGTCGTTATTTTTTTACTGCTGTGTAGTACTCCATTGTGTAAATGTACCACATTTTTCTTATCCATTCTTCAGTCGAGGGGCATTTAGGTTATTCCATTTGCTTTCTCTTTTGAGTCTTCTTTTTCATCCAGAGAAGACTATAGGAATTGCATACATACAAGCTATCCGGAGCCAGATAGATGTGTGCTAAAAGGAAGTCTTCGGTGCCTCTACTTTCTATCTTTCTGATAACTCCAGGCTCACTGATGTTTTCTGCAGGCATGTGGTGGAGACAGATACCCCGATTTCCAGTTCCCTTGTTACGAGGAAGACTCTAGGGAAAGGGAAGGGGAAGCAGAAGCTGCTGAGTTGACTTTTAATCAACTGTGCCCATAGACTAGCTAGTTCTGAGCTTAGAGAAATTTGATATGGTCCAAATGGGCTGGGTAGAGTTCAACTCCTAGACTTGGAGGTTGTTTTTTGGGGGGATTTGCTATTTTATTTTTCTTTAGCTTATAGAATACTTGCCAGACACTGGTGAGAAACTGTTGTAAGGAACTGCTTATTCATTTCTGGCTACCCAGAACAGAAATAACCATATTATTTGTAATACTGTTTTGTCAATAACTCAAGCGTATTTCTGGATAACTCATATCTTAACCCATCTCCATTAGTCTGTGTATTGCCATGAGGCTGTGGATTACCGGGTAAAGTTCCGGTGCTTGTCTCCTTTGGGGCTACATGACTTCTCACTGACTCTGTCTTCTTTCTCCCAGCATTCAGTTTAGTTTTCCCCACCTAGCTTTATTCTAAACAGCTCCTTTATTGACCAATGATATTCATAGCATATAGAGACAAATCCCACATCAAGAAACCAAGGACATGGAAAACTGTGAATCAAACATCTCATTATTGAAATTAGATGTATTAAGAATGGGAAGAAGCATAGAATCTAGAAAATAAACATAAGCAAATTCAAGGTATTTAATTCATAAAGAATGTTTATGTTGTGGGAGTAACTTCCGCTGCCTCAACCAATAGTCGCTGAAGCATGAGCCCACAGTGCAGCGGGGAGCGACTTCCGCTCCGTCAGCCAATAGCTGCTGAAATACCAGCCCACTGGGGCGTGGTATATTTCTCTTTTAAAAAGAGAAGCAGATCCGGATCAGGCTCTCTTGGTTCCGGCTCTTGGTTCCGGTGCTTGGTCCCAGCTCCTGCTCCCGGCTCCTGCTCCCGGCTCCTGCTCCAACGACTATTGGTTGAGGCAGCGGAAGTTACTCCCACAACATGTTTACATGGTGGGAAACTAAAGCCAGCCTACTATATGGATGTTAAATAATATCACTGAGCTACATCACCAGATTTTTAAATATTTTTGTGCTTTACTCCTCCCATGAATAGTGAGAATAACACAATAATATTAATACTTAAATCAGCAGTGTGTTATAAAGTCAAATAACATAGTAAATGACGTATAAAACAGTAGTTGGCATACTGTTAGCTGTGTTTGTCACTGTAAATATTAGATTGCAACTATTGTGTGAAAACCATAAATCATAATGTCATTACTTTAAAATCCAAAAATAATTCTCAATATAATTGCAGTAAGAGTCAAGTGTTGTGTGATGTTCTGCAAGGCTCCAGATGACCAAGGCCCTGTTTGCACCTCTCATCCTTGTCTTAGACCACTTTTCTCTTTCTTGGTACAAGTCTCAAGTTGTTCTTATCTTATTTTTATTTCTTGAAACCAAGGTTTTTCTCTCTTTTCCCCATCTCCCCCTTCCTCCCTCCATTCCTCTCTCTCGGTTTCTCTCTCTCTTCCCCTCCCTTCACCCCCTCTTCTCTCTCCCCCCCTTCTCGTTTTCTCTGTTGTCGCAGGTCACTTGTCCTTGCTATATACTCTTACACTCAGAAAAAAATAACCCCTAAAATGAGACCCACAAGAGGGCTAGAGAGATATCTCAGTGTTTAAGAGCACTTACTATTTTTGATGTTTTCGTACTCACTCTGTAGTCTGGGATGGCCTTAAACTCACAGAAATTCACCTGCTTCTGCCTCCTGAGTGCTAGAATTAAAGGTGTGCACCACCACTGCCCAGTCTGAGACTATGTCTTAAGAAGAATTGCAGCTTCTGTTTGGAACTTTGGAATGCTCACCTTTGGGAGATCTCTTTGGATCCATTTACTGAGCCTGGTGGTTATCTGTACTTCCAGTTCTCGGGTATATGATGCCCTCTTTTGATCTCCACAGGGACCAGGCACACACGGGTGCACAGACAGACATACAGGTAAATCATTACTATAAAACCATAAAATAAATACATCTAAAATAAGTTTTAAAGTTTGAAAAATATGTCTATACAATAATCTCAAGCATATGGTAAAATAAAATATAGCAGTGATAAATGGAACATGTACATTATAATCAAACAGACAAAAAGCTGAGAGCTTAGGGGTTGAGTCCAAGCTCTACATTCCAGTCACTAAGTTTGAATCTGAGACCTAACCTAATCTATGTGTGAGTGTCGGCATCATTCTATCTCTTTTTGTCCCACTTTCCTTGATTAAAAAATGAGCTAAACAGCATCTTTTTCTTAAAATTGTATCAAGGGCTAAACAAGGCAAACAGACTAGCATTTGGCATAAATCTAGGGCCATTAAGTGGTATTTAAAATGATTAATAAGAATTTAAGGCCATGTGGTGGTGGCACACGCCTTTAATACCAGCACTCTGGAGGCAGAGACAGGCGAATCTCTGAGTTTGAGGACAGCTTGGTCTACAGAGTGAGTTCCAGGACAGTCAGGGCTACACGTAGAAAAACCCTGTGTCAGGGAAACAAAACAAAACAAACAGAGGAATTTAAAAGATGCTGGGCTTGGCGATGCATGACTTTAATCTCAGTACTTGGGAGGTAGAGGCAGGTGAAGCTCTGTGAGTTGGAGAGCAGTCTGGACTACACTATGAGTTCCATTACAGTCATGGCTGTTACTCCTAGAAACCCTGTTTCAACAAAACAAAACAAAACAAAACAAAACAAAACAACAGTAGCAACAACAAAAGGAATTTACAAGAAAACGAGGCAAAGGATGTGACTAAGCAATTCACAAGACAAGGTAAAGCAAAACAGCCAACAGAAATATGAAAATACAAAGGAGTTCACTTATGATAAAAATTCAGTTTTGCATTCCAGAAATATTTAACTATACTAAAGTCCAAAGTAGATATTGAGACTAGATGAATGAGTAATTTATATTCATGAAGCTAGGTTAATTAAGTGAATCTGTATGTATGTATAATATTTAATATATTCACGGAGTGTTATTTAATATATCATGTGGTGATGGTATTATAAAGAAAAATAAAACAGGGACAAGATACTATTTTACATAGTGGTCAAGGAAGGACTCTGAGATAAGATGACATTTAAAGATATTTAAGCAGGGAACTGAAGCAAGTAAGGAAGGAAACCATAATGATTTCTTTTTTATATTAAAAATAGTTACATGTATTTATTAATATATTTGTGCATGTGCATACATCTGTGTGCAATGTGGAAGACATGGGACAGCTTGGGGGAATGGTTCTCTCCTTCCATCGTGTGGGTCTTCGGGATTGAACTTAGGCTGTCAGGTTTGGTGGCAAGCACTTTTACTCAGGGAGCCATTGTACTGGTTCAAGCCATGAGAATTTCTAAGGGAAGAGATTTCCAGCCAGAAGAAACAAGGGCTTAGGCCTGGAAGCAATAGTATGTATCATCTATTTGACACAAGGCCAAGCTGATGGGTAGAAAAGTCTAAGCAACCAAAACTAGAGTTGACAGGGCCAGAATAAGGACCTGAGACTAGACTAGGAATGACATAGAATGCCTCTGGTCACTTAACACATAATTTGGACCCAAATAACAGTGACTTCAAAGGATGACAGCAATTCTAGGATATTATTAGTTTTAAATTTATTTGATGTGTGTTTATGCTTTTATGTTTGCCTGCATGTATAACTGTGCACCATGTGTGTTGCGGTTGCCTGCGGAAGCCAGAGAGGGCATCAGATCCCCCGGAACAGGAGTTACACACAGATGGTTGTAAGCTGCCACGTGGGTCCTGGAAATTGAACTCAGGTCCTTTAGAAGAGAGTCCAGTGTTTGAAATGCTGAACCATCTTCTCTTCAGCCTGTGAATCTATTGACTGTGAGACATGCCAGTATTTTATGTACTCACAGCAAAACAAACAAACAAAAACAAAAACAAAACAAAAAACCAAAATGCTGCTGAACACGTTCATAAAGTAAAACTCAAAGACTCCAGGAATATTTTAACATGAAGAGCTACGTGCCTCTTAGGGTTGATAACTTACAATACTCTTCTTCAGGAAAGAATACACCCAGAAGCGGTCAGAGTTTTGGTCTTTCCACTGTGTTTGGTTACAAGATGGTCTACTATGGTCACTAACTCTTCATTTTCAGGAAGAAGAAAGGAGAAGGGGGAAGATGTCTTTTAGCATTCCATATTAACATAAAGACTGTCTTGTAAAGTTTCTCATTAAAAAAAAATCATTGTAATTTTATTGGGGTTTCATTGGATGTGTACAGCAAATTTAGATAAAACACCTGCACAGGCATAGTCTCATTTACATTTCATAAAAGGATATATGTATAAAAATGCTTATATTTGCATAGAAACTTTCTCACAAATTTCAGGGAAATGGAATTGAGTGTGATCGTTGAGGGAAAGAGGGGCTTTCAATTTTCACACCATGCCCCTTCAATACATTTTTTTAAAACTCACAAAATAAGGTGATATTTAAGGATGTACATATATATATATATATGTAACTTTTACTATAAGAAATACAAATGAATGACTTTCAAAATGGAGTGTGCCTTGTCCAGGAGTATGGAAAACGAAAGGGAATCAATTTTTACATCCTCCAATTTCGTATGTAATGTTTTAAGATTGATCTGCCAGAGAACAGAGTTGTGATAGAGGAATCAAGCTGGTTCTCTTTTTCCCATCTCCAGTTTCACATGTTTCTTTTTTGCACTTACAAAAGAAAATCGTCTTTTACCATCCTGAGTGTCACCCACATGCACTACCCTGCAGTGTAAAATCCTCAGGGTGCCAGAGAGACAATTCCAAACACCACATCTACGGTGAACAAATAAATTGCTCTAACGGTGCATGGGAATCGAATCTTTTCGAGCCTCAGATGGTTCCTAACTGTTTGCTTCCAATAAAATTGAAGAAAATCCCAGTGGAGTCTGCAGCTGATAAATCACAAGAAAGAGTTTTGAAGCTAAGCCATTGTGTGATATTTTCAAAAGGATGCAGAAGCTTGAATGATGCTTGTAAAAGAAAATGTCTCTTCCCATTTAGTATACGAGAGGTTTCTCTGTGTTAACATTTAGCCAAACAGATTAAAAAGGCCGTGATGCTTAGTCCTGTCTCATTTGAGCAATAAGCAATACTAGTTCATGGAAGTAACCCCTAGCAAGTTGCTCTAAGTGCAAAATTATATGTTACTGGGTCAAAAAATTGTTGGAAGAATACAGTAGAATAAGAAGTTCAGGAGAAAAGGAAGGAGGCACCAGAGGCAAGTGTCAAAGAGCTCTATCGTGAGCTTTTAAAGCAGCTGATGGTGGCTCTCGGCTCACTAGCGTATTTAGGTTTCCCCAGATTTGTGTAATGCACTGACGTAACAGCTTTATTTCGGAAGGTTAACACTTCTCAGAAATTACGTTTTTTGCAGCCAAGTGACATTTACGATGCAAAATTTTAGATGTCAACCAAAAACTGTGTGAAAGAGACCATGTTTTCCAAAATATTTTTAGAGAGCGTTTTATATAAACAGAAAAATTACTAGGAATTGTCATTTAGTGTTTTGCCACCTTGTGGTCAGAACAGTATTTAACTCCCGCGGGCTTGATCTGTGAGTGAGGAAGAGCTGTCTTTCTTGAGGTCTTCTGTGGTCAGTGTTTCCCAGGTCTTTGTGAGACAGAGACGGGGACATCTGCCCATACGTCTAAAGGCTAGGGTAGCTCCCGCGACCGGTGATTAAAGCAAAAAGCAGAATACAATGAGGAAATGGATACAAGAAAGTAACAACTAAATTGTACATTTTCCAATGGGGGCAATTTTTAAATTAAAAGGTGCTCGGCTAGCTTTTGGTATACGTATTTATTTATTTAATGATTCATATTTGGTGCTTCTTTCCTGCTAGCTGTCCTAAAGACAATTCCTTAGAGTGTGCATTCCTTTTAGGGAAGCCAAATCTGATTCTAACCCTGGGGTGTCTTTGGCTCAGTGCTGGGTCTCCAGCTTTCAGCACAATGCCTAGCTGTGAATGGGCACTGAATGAACATCTGCGGAGCCATCCACTTTCCGAACTTGCTGGCCTGGGTGGTGTCCAGGTGCTTCTGTGTGCTTTACAGGAAGTTGACTAGTCAGACAATCGGGTCACAGAGCTATTGTTCAAGGGCAACATTCCCAAGTATGGAGATCTTCAGGCTTCTTTGTCGGTTGTTAGCCTGTGAATATAGGATGAAGGTACTCCTTGCCCTCTGCTCCCGTTTGTGCTCCATGAGCTGTCATTTGCAGCAGCAGCCGGCGCAGCAGTCGCCGCCACAGCATTCCTTAAGCAGTCATACGGTTGCATTTCCTCTAGTTACAGGCAACAAAGGGCAGGCATTTGTTGGAAGAATGATTCAAGGACCTGAAAACACAGCTGACTTCGGAAAGTCTGGCACTAAGGCGGCCTTGGGCTAGATAGGAGCCAGACAGCCTCCCTAAGGGCTCCAGATTCCTGGTTATTTCCCAAGGAGTCTGTCTTTGCTTCCTCTATGAAGTGACTCAGGTGAAGGTTGATTTCCAGGGGAGATCAGCAACACTTTGTTGTACATTGCAGGCAGCACAGACCCCTAAAGTAGGGCTATGTGCCCAGAAACAGGTGGCTGTCACACTGCTGCATCCCTCTCTTAGATCACTATCTCCCTTTGACCTCCACATGCTGATACCTGCCCTTGGCTGCACCCTCTGGAAGCAGCATTTGCATCTGGCACCCTCAGCTCTGTCGGAGACCGGAGGGGCTTGCTCTGGATTCATTCTTCCTGGGCTCCATGCAGCAGCCCCCACCCCAGACAGGTGGCAACTCCACAGATATCCCTTCAATTTCTACCTGCTGCTCACCCCAGACTCGGCTAAACAGTCAGGATCTCCGACTTTGTAGTTTCGGTCCCTTTAGCCTAGGGGAGGTGCCACCTTAGGGGTGGCCTTGTAGTGTCTGGTTTCCCTGTGTGAAGGTTTCTGCCCGTAGCCTACTCAGTAAGGGCAGTGTCTGGAGGCCAGCTGTCAATCATCCCTCCCGGGACCTTTGGAGGCTGAGGTGGGGGCAAGGTGTCAGCCCAGGAAGTTTAGATCACTGATGTGATAGTCAAGGGGGCCTGCCACTTCAAGTGGAGCGGACTTGGGAGCACCGTCGTCCCACTAGACCTGAGGTCCAGGCCTGCCCATAACGGAGTTGAGGTTTCATCGGTTCTGGGAGGGCAAGAGCTGGACCCCGAGGGGAGACTTGGGGCATGCTTTGGGCAGGTTCAGCTGCTGGAATGATGGATGTCTGAGTTTCTGCCTTTATTCTTCACGACCACCCTGTGAAGGGATATTTCACGGCCTCAGAAACGTTTCTGGGCAAGACAACCATATCGCCCCCGGGGCCCCACACGCTAGGGGAAGATTGCTCCCTTGAGGGCAGTATGAGAGGGGAGGAGACGACCAAGGGGGTCAGAGCAGCGATTGGAGCTGAGAGCTGGAAGCGCCTTAAAGAGACTGCGCGGTCCCCGCCCCACTTCCCGCCAGCCTCAATGAATTAGAGCTGTGTTTCCCAAACTTGCCTGAGCACTAGCAGCCTCTCCGGCTCTAGTTAGAGGTCGGGGTTCCGGAGTGCCTCCCTTCCAAAGTCTGATTCAGTAAGCCTGCGGGTGGAGCTGAGGAATCTGTAATTTTAACACGCTCCCCCACGTGATTGTCGTGAACAAGCAAGTTTGGGAAATATTGAATTAAAGGAAACGGGGCCTGGCTGCAGAAGCGGCCTCCGCTAGGGGGCTTCGGCTGGAGCATTCCCGGGGGCGTCGCCTGCTTCCGCTGCCGCCTCCTTCAGTGAAAGTCCCTTTTGGGTCCAGCTGCCAGAGCCACCGCGCTCCCTCAGGCCGGACGGGGGACACCCCAGGTCTGCGTGGCCCCCGCGCCACCACGCCCAGTGGCCACCCGAGCCCGCGAGCAGGGGGAGGAGCCGCAGCCAGTGGAGGCGGAGGAGGCTGGAGGAGGCGGAGACGGCTGAGACGGCGGAGAAGGCATAGAGGAAGGTGGAGGCGGAGAAGGTGGAGGGGAAGGTGGAAGCGGCTGGGAAGGTGGACGCCACCGAGAAGGTGGAGACCGCAGGGAAGGTGGACGCCGCCAGGAAGGTGGAGACCGCGGAGGACTCGGGCCCCGGGGCTGAGCTCAGGCTGGAGCCGGAGCCCGAGCCCAAGCCGGAGCCCGAGCCGGAGCCCGAGCCGGAGCCCGAGCCGGATCCCGAGCCGGAGCCCGAGCCGGATCCCGAGCCGGAGCCCGAGCCCGAGCACGAGCCCGAACCAGAGCCGGAGCTGAAACCTGAGCCCGAGCCCGTGCCTTTACAGGAGGCAGAGCAGGAGCCTAAGGGGGAGCCCGAGCAGGAGCCGAAGGATGAGATCCCAGCGCAGAGCGGCGGTGGCGGCAGCGGCGACGAGGTTCCTCCCCCCACCCTTCCCTCCGATCCGCCGCGGGTCCCCGATCCCTCTCCGCGTCGCAGTCGTGCCCCACGCCGCCGACCCCGGCCCCGGCCCCAGACTAGGCTCCGTACCCCACCGCAGCCTAGGCCACGGCCCCCGCCCCGGCCCCGGCCCCGGCGCGGTCCTGGGGGCGGGTGCCTGGATGTGGATTTTGCTGTGGGGCCACCAGGTTGTTCCCACGTGAACAGCTTTAAGGTGGGAGAGAACTGGAGGCAGGAATTGCGGGTTATCTACCAGTGCTTCGTGTGGTGTGGAACCCCAGAGACCAGGAAAAGCAAGGCAAAGTCGTGCATCTGCCATGTGTGTGGCACCCATTTAAACAGACTCCACTCTTGCCTTTCCTGTGTCTTCTTTGGCTGCTTCACAGAGAAACACATCCATGAGCACGCTGAGACAAAACAGCACAACTTAGCGGTAGATCTTTATTATGGAGGTATATACTGCTTCATGTGTAAAGACTATGTGTATGACAAAGACATTGAGCAAATTGCCAAAGAAGAGCAAGGTGAAGCCTTGAAATTACAAGCCTCCACCTCGACAGAGGTTTCTCAGCAGCAGTGTTCAGTGCCAGGGCTTGGTGAGAAATATCCCACCTGGGAAATGACCAAGCCTGAGTTCGAACTGCTGGGACACAACCCCCGGAGAAGAAGAATCGCCTCAAGCTTTACCATAGGCTTACGAGGACTGATTAATCTTGGCAACACATGTTTTATGAACTGTATTGTCCAGGCCCTGACCCACACTCCAATACTGAGAGATTTCTTTCTCTCTGACAGGCACCGGTGTGAAATGCCCAGCCCAGAGTTATGTCTGGTCTGTGAGATGTCTTCGCTCTTTCGGGAGCTGTATTCTGGGAACCCATCTCCTCATGTTCCCTATAAGTTACTGCACCTGGTGTGGATACACGCCCGTCATTTAGCAGGGTACAGGCAGCAGGATGCCCACGAGTTCCTCATCGCTGCCTTAGATGTTCTGCACAGGCACTGCAAGGGCGATGATGTTGGCAAAGTGGCCAGCAATCCCAACCACTGTAACTGCATCATAGACCAAATCTTCACAGGTGGCCTGCAGTCAGATGTCACCTGTCAAGCCTGCCATGGTGTCTCCACCACTATAGACCCATGCTGGGACATCAGTCTGGACTTGCCTGGCTCTTGCACGTCCTTCTGGCCTATGAGTCCAGGGAGGGAGAGCAGCGTGAATGGGGAAAGCCACATACCAGGCATTAGTACCCTCACGGACTGCTTGCGAAGGTTTACAAGGCCAGAGCACTTAGGAAGCAGTGCCAAAATCAAATGTGGTAGTTGCCAAAGCTACCAAGAATCTACCAAACAGCTCACTATGAAGAAGTTGCCAGTTGTTGCCTGCTTTCATTTCAAACGATTTGAACACTCAGCCAAACAGAGGCGCAAGATCACTACATACATTTCCTTTCCTCTGGAGCTGGATATGACACCATTTATGGCGTCAAGTAAAGAAACCCGAATGAATGGACAGTTGCAACTGCCAACCAATAGTGGGAACAATGAGAATAAGTATTCCTTGTTTGCTGTGGTTAATCACCAGGGAACCTTGGAGAGTGGCCACTACACCAGCTTCATTCGGCACCACAGGGACCAGTGGTTCAAGTGTGATGATGCCGTCATCACCAAGGCCAGCATTAAAGATGTGCTGGACAGTGAAGGGTATTTACTGTTCTATCACAAACAGGTGCTGGAACATGAGTCAGAAAAGGTGAAAGAAATGAGTACACAAGCCTACTGAAGCAGCACACAGGCCTACCTGTAATGGAAGATGACGACACTCGTACTACAACGGGCATCGAGATTTAATTGATCTACTTGACCGAGGCCAATGGGCCTGACAGAGTAAGAATTTAACAGTACCCAGTGTCCAAAAGGTCCTGACTGGAAGAGAAATAGGAGAGGAGGGAGAAGAGGCACTAGTCTAAGCAGTCATGTGAAAGAAATTAAAAGCAGGAATGTTCTGGGTGGAGACGGTAGAGCAGGGAAATTGTGACACTGGTTCGTATCCTATATTCCTCCAGAAGATTGTGTGGGAAGGTGTAGGGGGGGAGGGGGGTGGCGTTGGGGGGGTGTGTGCCCTTGTAACCGTAAAACATCTTTCTCCATGGGTGTTTCAGCTTCAATTGACCAATCACGTAACAGTTACACGTTTGTGGGAGGAAAAGGACAAGTTTATTAAAATGTAGCCCATTGTGTAGATGGGGATGGAAGCAGGACAGTGGAGGAGGCAGGGACAGCTCATTGACAAACACCTTTGCCAGTTTCTTTGTATTCGTGATTTTTGTGCTATTAAATGCAGTATTAAAAAAGAGAGCCCACATGGGCTAGTGAAAAGAGAAAAATAAGGGGGCTTGTAGAAGGGGAGCAGGTGCTCCAACAGTAGAGAAGCCTAGAAATGCTGTAAGATAAGCAGCTAACAAGGACAGGCCTCAGCTGACAGTGTAGTGTGTGTGTGTTTTTAAAGCTGTATGATATACTTGAGCAAATCAGTGAACCTCTTTGCGATTGTTTTCTCATCTGTAACATGCAGGTAATTCCTACCTTAAAGGGTTGTTGTTAAAGATTAAATGATATAAACTGTGTCAAAGTCAAAGTAAAAGGCTTGGAACTTTGTAGGGACTCAGTAAACATTTGTTGGATCTGAATCTGAAACTTTTTTGGACTGGGGCATAATTCATCGGAGGCGTCAGAGGTGAATGCCACGAGCAGAAATGACACACCATGTCACACGCAGTCATACACATGAACAATCTTGACACTCTCTCCCAAGGCAGCAGACTCCATTGTTGTGTGTAGGGCATCTTAGTCAGTGTCACACCTCAGATTGGTGTTTGGGGGCAAAACCCACAACTATCACGTTTTGTCCATTCGAAAGACAATGACATTGTTTCAATGACTCAACAATACGTTGGTGGGATTTGGGGGATGATATGTTACAAGACATCCACACAATGGTGTTTGGGCCCCCCCCCCTTCAGAAAGCATTGTGAGTATAGCTTCGATATTTACCAAGACATTAAAAGAAAGACTTGAAAAACTCAGTGGTCCTTCAGTTCAGAGATGTTGGTAGAAAAGCTTGCTACACTGGACAGAGCAGCCTGCAGAGAGTTGAGACAGATGGGAAGACCTCGGGATGGGGAAAGACTACTCATCCTTTCTTCGGCACTGGCTACAGAAAAGTAACTGTTGTCTGGAAAAAGCCTTGGAGGCAACTCCGTGTGGATCAGGTACGTGGGCAGTGGATCCAGTGTCTCCAATAAACAGCAGGGCTCCCAAAGGCTTTCCAGTCCTACTTAGTGGCCAACTCATTTGGAAATAGAGACTTTTGTAGTTGTGGGTTTACTCCAGTGAGCTCATTGTTTTTGGTTGCTTATTTCGATGTTAGTGATTGAACCCAGGACCTTGTGTGTGCTAGTCAAGGGCCCTGTCACTGAGCTACACCCCTCAAGTCCCTCTGTGAGAGCTTTTAAAAACAGGATCTAACCACTGGCACAGTTTCTGGCACATAATGAACAGGTACTTAAAACATTTACTGGGTGAATGGGTGGGTGGATGGATGGATAGATTGATGAATGGATGGATGGATGGAACAACCACACTCCTTTTCATTACCCAAATGTCTTCAGCACCACAATCCTCAGACGAAAATGCTTTACTGTTACATTGGGTGCTTTGAAGGATGGGGGAGATAAATAAATGGATAGCTCCGGGTGCCACTTCCTAAGTTATTTGGGCATGGGATTGGTAACCCTGTTTAGGAAGACAGCCATGTTCCCATTCCTCATGTCTGCCATGGGGAAATTCAGTCAGACATGTGCCAGCAGAGTTTTGACTGTGTGCACAGAAATTGTCCTTTAGCATTTCCAAATGTTTTATTTGGAAACAAATTCTAACTCACAGAAAATAACAAGAACATTTTTTTTACTCTCTACCCAGATTTACCTATTAACATTTTGCTCCATTTGATTCATCATCCCATATGTGCACACCCGTGTTTGTGCGTGTGCACATGTGTAAATGAACTCAATATGGATAAAGTACATACATCAGGGCCTTTTGTACTGAAACACTTCAGTGGGCATTTCCTAAGAATACACCATACACTACCACAGTGTAGCTTTAGAAAAATGAACATTGTTACAATGTTTAATTTATCATTTCTAAGCCAAATTTCTCCTTTGACCAGCATAGTCTTCCTTGACTAGCATTTCTCCTGTTATAGGATCTGGTCTAGGGAAAAGGGTTATATCTGTCAAGTGTCTTTAGTCTCCTTCAATCAGGAGCATTTCCATAGCCCTGCTTTGTCTTCTGACATTCCCATTCTTTAACAGAACATTCCTCATTTTGAGTTTTTCTGATACAGAGGCTGTCACGTAAATGTCCTGCACTCAGGAATAGCTGTAAGAGGAGCTCACTGACGGATGACCAGTGAAGCTGACCTCCTTGTTCCCGTGGGTGGAAGGCACAGACCACCAAAGCATCTACGGCTGGTACTTCTGGCTGAATCTCATCTCTGTATCTCAAAACTACACTAAACTAAACACCTCATCCTTCAGGAACAGGGCATCTTGTCCCAGCACAAAACCTAGTCCCATGCCGCTGTTCATTACCTACCCCCAAACTGAGTCATGGAATGTGATGGTAGCTGGGCATGCTTTTAGATCATGCCACCAGGGGACCCAGAACATCGTCTATTCTGCAGGTACGTATTGACCTGGAGTCCAAACTGAGATTCAGGCATGAGAATGTCTGGCTCATGACCAGGCATCTCCACAACTGAGGATGCCAAGGGGATCAGAACGTAACAGTCAGGCATATTTACTGTGTCGAGCACAGAGGCAGTGATAGTGTGGATGGGGGAGAGAAGGGTAATTACATCTTAAGCAGCTGCATGAACAGAGTACACAAGAGCAAGGCCTAGCGTGAAGAAGCATGATAAACTGCTTTGCCGTCTGACATTCACATTCACAGATAAAGAAAGATAAACTGGCTTGTGATCTATTGAACTATGAGGCAGAACTGGGTTATTTTACTTGAGCTGGTGTTTCTGTTTGAGCACAAAGGAGTAAAAGCCGGTGAAATTAAAACTCATTCTTTATTTTTTATTTTTTCTAATATTTTTTTATTACTTTATAAATAATACCATTCAACATTCCCACTTCCTCCCCTCCTCCCACTTCCCTCCCGCTCCCCCACCCCCTCCTCCCACCCCCTCCAGTCCTAAGAGAGGGCAAGGTACCCTGACCTGTGGGAAGTCCAAGGCCCTCCCCACTCCATCCAGGCTTAGGAAGGTGTGCATCCAAATAGACTAGGATCCCAAAAAGCCAGTATGGGCAGTACAGACAAATAAATTCCAGTGCCATTATCGTTGGCTTCTCAGTCTGCCCCAATTGTCAGCCACATTCAGAGGGTCCAGTTTGATCCCAGGCTTGTTCAGTCCCAGTCCACCTGGAGTTGGTGAAAGCTCATTCTTTAACTCAATACAAGTTGCAAAAAAAAGGAACTGATTGATGCATATATTTATGATCAGGATATTGAAGAGCACAGGTAAAAGATGACTGCTTGTAACGGAGGCCTCCAGGAACCCAGAGCTGAGAATGAGGGACCATAGGATGGCCTCCTACATTAGCACCCATTACATATTCTTTCTCCAGTTTCTTGGCCTAAATCTGGTTGGAGTTACAGAGTTCTGTTACTGCTGGTTTCCTGGACTAGCCAAATACAGGAGCTGACTCTGGTCTACAGGTCACGTTGGTAAATGCCTCGCTATACTCTGTGAGTGCCGATAAAGGGTGCTACTAACCAAAAGTTCTTGCCAATCAGGAAGGAGTGGCACCCATATACCTCCACCGCAGTAGAACCAGTGCTGGCAAGTGAAAGCTCAGACCCTCTGATAATATGCAGCGCAGGGCCCACGGTAGTTTGTGTTACTACCCCCTGTAACAGTTACTACTAACTGTTCAGTAGGTAGTAGTTCAGTTACTACCCCCTGAAAATTTTCCATGTATTGAGAAACTTTTGTACTGACGTGTATTAAATAGACAACATATACATATCATTTAAACTCGATGAATTTCTATAAAAATGAACACATCCCTCCCTGTAAACAGCAGCCAGATTAAGAAACAGTATGCTCGTGACTCAGAGACACGAACCCTAACTTTGTTCAGTGTGGGTCAGTGTTATTTGTCTTTGTACTTCCTATAGAGGCAATTGGTCAGGATGCGCTCTTTTATACAGGACTTCTTTTGCTCAGTATTTTTATGAGTTTGGGATTTCAGGGTTTTTTTGTCATTAAAAAATCCTGGGAAGTTCATCATTTTTATCCACTGAACTGAATATAGGAATCCAAATTCTTCTCAGTGATTTCTGACATATTGGTGGGGTTTTTTTTTTTCAATTCCAAGGAGCCCAGGCCATTGTGAACTGAACCTCAGGGCTATCTATAATCCCAGGTACAAAACAAACCAGTGGATAGAAAATAGCTTTCAGCGGAAGAGTGGGTAAAATACCCAGAAATACTAATCTTGGACAACATTCCAGTGTTTATTCCTGATAATTGCATAGGGTACTGTGTAAGTCTCCCCCCCCCCCCAACTAACAAGTGTCAGGGTCACAAGAAAGACGTGTTAGTAAACTGACTACTGGCTCACACTCAGAGTTTGAGACTCAGTAGACAGGGGATGGGGTCTCGAGAATATGCATTTCTGACACATTCCCAGGGGGTGCCCATGTCAACTCTGTGATCACATTTTGGGAGCCACTGATCTTGCCTATTTGTTTTTTACTTAGTGGTACTGGGAACCCACGGATTCTACAAGATGCTTTGGGGAAGCTCCTTAGGAAGAGAGGGTTTGGGGGAGGAGATGAAGTTGGTGAGAAGCGCATCTCAACCCTATTTCAACCACAGCAGCTACTTTGTTTTCTATTTCAGGTAATATTTAACTAAAGGGCTCTGTTATTAAAATGTTTAAAGGCTGCAAATCACTGTGCTAAGAAAGTTTGGTTCCCAGGGCCATGACATACATAAAAGGCATGGGTAGTGTTTCTATTTGCCTGTCATCTAGCTGCTTCTTAGGCTTCTTTGTTCCTTAAAGAAGCGGGTTTTTATGTGGATAAAATTGATAAGGAAAAAGTATAATTATAAAGGTGCAAAATTGCGTGTGTAAAATAGGGCTTTTGGCAGCTCTAAGATGGTATGAATAGCGCCTCCCCCAGTACAAACACATATTAACATGAGATGAACTATAACGAAAATTTAAATTTATGTAAAATGTCTAGAGAAACAAGAAGAAGCCAGCAACACTGAAGCTATCCACTAGGTTTTTAATTCCTGGTCTTAGACCCTAGAGGCAGAAGCTCAGAGCTGTGAGCCAACTGGCCACACAGCTACCAGCAACACAGACTCAAGGCCACCAAAGGAAGAAAAGTTGCAACTTATATTTTCTATATTTTTATTTTTTTATATTTATATTTTTTATTTTTTATATTTTAGTAGATAGGCTTGTCCATTAAGAGTGGGTTAGAAGGAAATAATGACAGGTCTTTGTTCTGTCTTGAGCAACCAGGAAATAGAAAATCTCTGCGTATCTCACATGTGAATGCAGATGGCTAAACTTACCCTACTGTGTCTTATGGGACCCACAGGTTGAAACATTAAAATAAGAATTATTAAAATATCTCTAATATAAACAAAGGCAAACAATACAAACAATGGATTTTGACAAGCCAGGTCATGTGGAACCTTCACAGAAAATGAAATACTGTTCAAGGTGTACTTAGAAACAAGCAACGGTAAGCATAGAATCCCTGCATGATACATGCATGCATGTAAGTGTTGCCGTGAAACCCATTAGCTAGTACACTAAATATGTGTAATAGCTATAGTAAGAGAATCAGTTGCTTTCTGGGACAAACTCCTACGTATTTTGTTCAATTCTAAATGGTCAGCCCTGGACACATGTGCATATGAGCAAAGCAAAAATAATGGGTTATGTATGCATGTGTATACATAACAATAATTTGAAAAAGAGAGATCATGAACTTGGAAGGGGGAGGGAGGATCTGGAGAGGGAGGGAGTGGTGGGAATGATGCAGATGTCATAAACTATTTCAAATAGAAAAAAGAGCACTGCTCATAAAAGAAAACAAACAAACAAAACAGTTCTTACAAGGAAATAATGTGCCCCGAGGGTGAGTCGCCAGTTGGCACATGAAGAAGAAAGAGTGGGGTAAGGACAATTTCAGAAAAAGAAAACTATGAACGCTTAGCAATAATAGACTCACACTAAATCCTGAGAGATATACTTTAGGTAGAGAGAAAGGGAAAGTTGAGAGGAGTAAATAAGAGACAAGGAACAGGGAAGAAAAGCTGTAACTGTGAAGAATTCAAAATAAGTAAGTCTCTAAAGCAATATTGCTAGGATGATATGCACCGAAGTCTCAGCTTGGGAGGCTGAAGTAGAAGGATTTCTGAAACTCAGAGGTTAAAGGCCAACCTGGACAACATAGCAAGAAAATAATAACATCTAAAATAATATCTAAAAATAATAACAACAACAAAAACCATCTAAAAATAATAACAACAACAAAAACCAGAAAAGCCTTTTGTAGTGGTGGCTCTCTGAACTTGAAGGACTGAGGCAGGTGGGTCAGGACTGCGAGGTTAGCCTTGGCTGTCTAGTGGATCCCAGGCCAGCCTAGACTTAAGAGTGAGATTCTGAAAAAAAAAATAAAGAAAGAAAAGCCCAACAAAACAGCTTAGTGATGATGTTGAGAAAAAGAAAAAAAAAGCAACCACTAAACACATTGGAGTGCAAAAACATGCCAGACAGTAGGGTATTGTTAATATTTGAAGCATTTTCAATTTCTTGTATTGTTTGAAAAGACAGTAGGAATATTGCCTGAGGTTGCACTGTGTTGTCAAGAATGTTTAAGCATTTAAAAGCAGGGACTTTTGAGGTTGGTAAAAGCATAGTTGGTAATTTGATTCAACCTTTCTACTCAAGTAATGAAAATTGCTGGATAAAATCTTTCAAAACCACTTTAAAATAATGTAGCATTAAGAAGACAGAAATTTCCTGGCTAATTATTAGATGAAAGCTTTAACTAGGCAGGTAAGATGGCCATCGGAGTACCTAAGCTAATTTGTTATGAGGGCATCTACCTATATTGCCTGCCTGAGCTGTCATTCACTGATAGAGGAAACTAAGCCTGTCCCCATACCCAACAATTCTAGGAAATTGCACAGACGGCTGCCTTGGTATTTAGTAGAACTCATTTGATAAAAAGAAATGGCAAAGCAGGAACCGGTGTTAAAAACCCTTCCCCTCTCCCACTCTTACATAGATTTATGTACCACTAACAATGGCCTGGGTCAACCAATAAACTTCAAGGCATGTACAGTAGTTTCCAGACAGGTGATACTCCAAGGCACTTGGTAAAAACAAATGCAAAGCCTCTAAAGGTCTCAGGGAACCTCCCAATAAATATCCATGGAGAATGACCAGAGAGCATACTGGGTAAGGAAATAAGGAAAGCAAACCCATATAGACTCAGATGGCGGTTACTATACATATACTTGGAAAGAACTGTGTGAGCCATGCTTAAAGAGGCTGGGTATTAATTTTAAAACAATGACAAAGAAGGTAGCCTTTCAAAGAGTGATATAGCATCTTGGGGAAAAAAGAATTTGTAGAAGAATAAACCAATTCAGTGACCATACATGGTAGAGTTGTGGACATTAGTGAAAAAAAGGAGTTATTGAGATAAACTTGAAATAGGAAATGTATACATTGCTATTTCTGGGGCAGCAATTTGAAAAACGAAAATACTTCATGACTTCCTAACATACATACTAAAAAGTAGAGTGATTGAAAGAATGTGCCATCTCTAAGCTATTTAAGGGAGAAGTGGGGGTGAGGGGCATCAAACAAACTGGAGACAGGAAAGGAGAAGAAAAATCAAACACTGAAAAAAAAAAAACAAAGGTGAAAAGAGCACGCAATTTAAAACCACCTGATTCAATCCAAATCTAAGTAGTGCAATGGGAGCAACGCGCATTTGCTAACATCTCTAGCTAATAGATTGTCATGTTGGATTATGGAGAAAAAAAACATCTTTAAGAGAGACATATCAAAAGCCAACAAGATCACCCAGTGGGTCAAGATACTACCTCCGTAGGCCTGATGGCTCTTGTTCCATCTCCAGAAGCCACAAAGAGGTGACCAGAGAAAATCCATTTTGCAGAGAGGTCCTCTGCCCTCCACACATACATGCTGTGGCATATACATGCTTTGACACACACACACACACACACACACACACACACAGAGACACACAAATGATAGTGACAATAATAAATACAAACAAAGAGAGACATATCGAAACGTAAGATTTGAAGTTTTTTATAATTTTTTATTTTTATAGTATGTGACTTGGTATTTTGCATGCCGTATGTTTGTATGAGAATGTCAGATCCCCTGGAACTAGAGTTGCAGACAGTTGTGAGCTGCCACGTGGGTGCTAGAAATTGAACCCAGGTCCTCTGAAAGAATAACCAGTACTCTTAACCATTGAGTCATCTCTCCAGTCCCTAAGATTTAAAGTACAGAGGGACAAAAAAAAAAAAAAAGATATGGCAGCCCCAACCGAACGAAAGCTGGTGCAAGTCTGCTTTAAACTATACAAAACAGATTATAAGACCAATAAAGTTAAGAGAAACAGTTCAACAGGGAGATGTATATAAGCATAACTTTCAGTAATAAATTTTCAAATTATATAGCAAAATGGGCAGAATTACAAGGAGAAAAAGCTAACACATATATAACCACAATAGAAGATCTTGACATACCTACTTCATGGACAAAAATGCAATGGAAACACAGGTCTGAACTGTACAGCTTTCAAGTGCTATCTATGGGGGCACACGGGTTCTCTTCTGTGCATCTGACAGTTAGTATGTATACGTTTTTTTTTCCAAGCACACTTGTGTTATTGACCACATTCTTAGTTATGAAGCAAATCTCAGCAATTACCACAGAAGTGGTTTTATTTCTACCAATTCCCTAGCCATATTGTGGCTAAGTTAGAAATAAAAAAGAAACAATAAAATTCCAAAAATTTTAATAATTTAAAGGCAACTCCTAGACTGACGGAAAAATCACAATGTAAATGAAGCAATAGAACTGATGATAACACAGGTGTCAAAATTTGTAAGAAATAGTTAAAATACAGATAATAATTTACTTTCACAAGTTAGTAGATCTTTGCATCTGGTTCCATCAGTTACTGGATGAAGGCTCTATGATGATAGTTGGGGTAGTCACCAATCTGATTACAAGGGACAGCCAGTTTGGGCTCCCTCTCCACTATTGCTAGGAGTCTTAGCTGGGGTCATCCTTGTGGATTCCTGGGAATTTCCCTAGCACCAGGTTTCTCCCTGACCCCATAACGGCTCTCTCTATCAAGATGTCTCTTTCATTGCTCTCTCACTCCGTCCCTCACAGAAGGCATGGAGGAGCGCTGCTTAGTGGCTTGCTCCTCATGACTTGCCTAGCTTCCTCCCTCCCTCCCTCCCTCCCTCCCTCCCTCCCTCCCTCCCTCCCTTCCTCCCTTCCTTTATCTATAGCTTGCTTTTTTTTTTTATAGAACCCAGGACCACCAGTTCAAGGGTAGCATTGCTCACAATGGGCTGAGTCCTTCCACATCAACCATCAGGAAAATGCACCACAGGCTTACATATAGGCCAGTCTGGTGGGAACGTTTTCTCAATTGAGGTTTCCTCTTCCAAAATAACAATAGCTCGTGTCAAATTGGCATAATACAAGCCAGTACTGTGAAAGTCTGAGGGAAAAACAAACAAACCAACCCTGACAGGGGTCTAGCAGGTGTACAGTGTAACACAATGTATTTCTTTCCAACAGAAGTCTACCCTTGAGATAGGGTAGTGCAGAAACTTTATCTTAGATGTCTTCTACCCCACTCCAGGCTTTTTGAGTAATCCCATAGTTATAAGGAAGAAGAAGACTTATTGGAAATAAGCCCAATTCCCTTCCCCAGCACTGGCTTGTCACATTAGCTAGCCTCCTGTGTAGCAGTGACTAACAATGGGAAGAACTGCAAGACATATTCTCTCTGAGGAACAATATGGAAAAACATCCCAGAACTAAGAAAGGAAACTAAAATAAAGACATTAAAGGACTTTAAGCCTCTTGTCATTTCAGCCACAGCAGACATTAAACATAGTTTATATCCACTGCCTGTTTCCTGTTCATCCTGGTTCCCTAGAGAGCTCTCACTAAGATAAAGGTGAATGACTTATTTGAAATGATGATGGGGAGCTGGAGAGATGGCTCAGTGGTTAAGAGCACTGGCTGCTCTTCCAGAGGACCTGGGTTCAATTCCAAGCACCCGTGTGACAGATCATAGCTGCTTATAACTCCAGTTCCAGGGAATCCAACATCCTCATACAGACAAACATACAGGCAAAACACCAGTGCATGTGAAATAAAAATAACACAAATTTAAAACAATGATGGCTAAAACATCTCAAAGTAGCAGCAGGCAACAAACCTCAGAGACAAGAAACTCAGAGAACACTGAGAAAGATCAAACATCAAGTGATGGAGCATGTGATCAAACTGGACACTCTGAATGTGGCTGGCAATGAAGGCTGACTGAGAAGCCAAGGACAATGACACTGGGTTTTGATTCTACTGTGGGAGCCTGGTTTGTTTGGATGCTCACCTTTATAGACCTGGGTGTGGGGGGGGGACCTTGGACTTCCCTCGGGGCTGGGAACCCTGACTGCTCTTAGGACTAGAGAGGGAGAGGGAGGTGGGGAGGGGAAGGGAAAAGGGAGGCGGGGAGGAGGTGGAAATTTTTAATAAATAAATAAATAAATAAATAAATAAATAAATAAATAAATAAATAAATAAATAAATGAAAGATCAAACATCAAAGCAAACCCCTAAAGCTCACACCTAAGCATACTTAGAGAATCAAAGACAGTGCAGATATTGAAATAAACCAGAGAAAGCAGGTGAATGATGCTAAAATGCTAAAATGGCCATGGATAAAGTAAAAGAGATGACTGATACTGTGGAAGGCTAAAAACAAAAACAAAAACAAAAACTCAAAAATTGATGGCACCAAGGATCTCTGAAAATAGTAATGATAACAGGATAAAAAATGGTTTTGTTGAAAATTTAATCAGCAACACACACTGTTGTTGGAAAGGTGGCTCAGTCATTATATGACTCACAAGTATGAGGATCCAAGTTCAATCCCCAACATCCATGTATAAAGCTGGGCATAGCAGCACAAAGCTGGGGAGTCAGAGAGAGGATTCCTGGAACTTGCTGGTGATCCACTCCAGGTTCAGTGATAGACCTGACCTCAAAAAGTAAGGTAGAAAATGATTGAGGAAAACACTCAACAACTTCTTCCCTCCACATGCACCTGCATGTATGCATGCACACTTGAACACACACAACACATACACACACACTTGTGGGATCCTATATTTTGTGAATATGTGTTGCTCTCATTGGTTGATAAGTAAAGTGCTTTGGCCTATGGCAAGGGAGGATAGAGCCAGGCAGCAAATCCAAGCAGAGATACAGGTGAAGAAGGGCAGAGTCTGAGAGACGCCAGCAGTCACTCAAGGAGCAAGATGCCAGAGCACCACTGGTAAGCCATGGGCCATGTGGCAATACATAGATTAATAGAAATGGGTTAATATAAATTAAGAGCTAGCTAGCAATAAAACTGAGTCATTAGCCACACATTTAAAAGTAGTATTAAGCCTCTGAGTAGTTGTTTGGGAACTGGAAGGCAGGAAACTTACATTTACAACACACAAATAAGATCCCAAGACTAAATGGTTTCCTTGGTAAATTTTACCAGATTAAGAAATTAACAATCCTCTACAAACTCAAAATTAAAAAGAGAGGGAACATGTCCCAATTCATTCTAAGACTTCACATTACCAATACCAGACAGGAACATCACACAAAAAGAAAACTATAGATCAATATATTTTATAAAAATAAATGTAAAAATCTTCAACAAAATATTAATACTAAGTACAGCAGCCTATTAAAATGATTGTGTGCTACATCAAAACTGGCATTTATTCTTGGATTTAAGGTTGGTTCAGGTTCCGGATATCAGAGAGACTGATTGACTAGCATGCATAAGACCCCGGGCTCAAACATTGGCACTACAAAAAAATGATATGGAAATAAAATACAATATAATACACAGTGTTAATATAATGAATGGAAACATGTTATTATCTCAATAAATACAGAGACATATTTAACACAAAACATGGATAAACAAAAGATGGAAAGATAAGGGAAAATTAGAACCCTCATATATTGCCAGTGGAAATATAAATAGAACATCGCTTAGTAAACAGCCTGTCAGTTCCTCATAGTGTTAAACAGAGTTGCCATATGGTCTAGCAAGTTGACTTCTAGGTATATTCTCAAGAGACAGGAAAACATATACTCTCACAAAACTTACGTGCAAATGTTTATAACAGCATTATTTATTGCCAACATGTGGGAGAAGTCCAAATGACCATCAGTTGATGAATAGTGGAACAAAAATATGGCATACCTATGTAATAGAATAATAGGTATATCAAGGATGATGTGCTGATACAATAGGAGTAAATCTTAAGAACTTCATGTTAAGTGAAAGAAGCTAAATACGAAAGGCTTCCAATTACACACTAGTAGTTGCTGAGCATTGAGGGAGAGGAAATAAAAGTGACTAGCAATAGGACTGGAGAGATGGCATCAGTGCTTAAGAGCACTTGCTGCTGTTCCAGAGGACCTGGATTTGACCCCAGCATCCTCTTGTTGGCTCGCAATTGCCTGTTAACTCCAGTTTCAAGGGATTCCACACCCTCTTCTGGCCTCCAGGGTACCAGGCACACACATGGCACATAGATAAACCTATAGGAAAAATATTCATATATGCCAAAAATAGAAGAGTGACTAGCAATAAACACAGAACTTCTTTTGGGAGTAATGATAATCTGGAATCAGTACTGATTTCCTCACAATCTTAAGGACATACTAAAAGACAGTGTAAGTTTTGTGGCATGTGAATTATGTTTCAATTTTGAAATGCAGACTATATTAATAGAATTTTTCTCTAAGAGTTATGAAGATTCAAAAAATAATACATGTATAGTCTTTAGGGTATTTCCTGGCACCATCCTAAGTGTTCGTTAAATTAAAGGTGCAAGTCTTTTTAGGAGGATCTGGGTGGCTGGGCATAGTGGCATAGGCCTATAATTCTGGTATTAAAGAAGCTTAAGCAGGATGGTCAAGAGTTATAGGCCCCCCTCTGGTACAGATCAAGACCCTCTCTTAAAAATGTGTGAGAAAAAGAAGAAAAAGAACAATACATACAACTTCTAGGAATTTATCTTTCAGGTATATTTTACTCTGATGTAGATATGCTTCTTATATATATCTTGTATATACACCTCCACACATACATGTATAATGTTATTTATTAAAACATTGGAAACAGCCAAAAGTTCTTTTAATAAAGAACTGGTTAAATAAGTTATGTCACCTTTACATGAACTAAAATGGACTAAAATGCAATTGTTAAAAATGAGAAGGCACTATCACTAATACAGAATGATTTACAAAATATATTAATTGTAAAAAGCAAAGTGTAGAAGAGTAACCATGAAACACCTCTGTCACAAATGAATATAGTACCTGTTTTTAAAATGTGGTTTCTATTATATAAGCTGTGTATGTGCATCTGGTACGTCTGTCCATATACTTAAGTGAAAATAAACAGCTTTATTTTCAATAAGTCAATCTAATCTGTGTACCTGAGCCTCCACCTCACCAGTACTGCTTTTCAGATCTATCCAAATCTAGTGTGATAGTCACTGCAGTACAAAGCTATCAAGGATTGGAAGTTAGTTCTCAATCATCTGCCCATACATACCACTGACCTGATCTTGGGTCCTACAGTCCAAATGACCTTAGCATATCCCTAATGATTCTATGCCATATTTGGGATACATAACTCATTCGTAATGCTACATATGATTACTATCTGTTGAGAAGTGCTGTACAGTAGGATGAAAGTATGATCAATTGCTTGATAGGCAGATTAACTCACTATGTGTCAGACATTATGCTTGACTCTAGAAATCTAGCAGTAAGCAACACAAATGAAAACCATTGCCTTCAGGGAGCCTATGTGTGATGAGGAAGAGAAGCCCGGGACTAGAAGAAAGCTTGTGCCAGGAGACTGGAGCCATCTTACAAGTATAGACCTAGATAGGGTTTGGCAGTTGATAAGGATAAGATGTGGGTCTGAAATAGAGAAATGAATTAAATTTCTGTCTATGGAATAGCTAGTTGGGACTTTTGCTCATCCTCCCACCCCAAATGCACACATATGTCTCAGCGAAAACTGGATGAGTCCTCATGAATTATACCATCAAGGACTTGGATCACACGGATTTGATTTAGTTAGTGGCCCAGGCAGCATGTGGATGGAAGCAATAGAGTGTTTCTTTTGAGAGAGAAATAGTTTTGATAGATATTATTTAGGATTGTTGGTGCTTGGCGATAATAAAAACCAGGCCACCTTTTAATAGTTTTTATTATTATTTTAAAATTACATTTAAATTAAGGACAATACACTTCTTCATTGCATTGCCACCCAGCGCAGAAAGTTGTCCGCACCTCTGTCCTTGGTAGCTGTACTGGCTACCTTTCTTTTGCTTTGCTAAAACATAACAATGGTAACTTATACGGTGGGGAAGCAGGACTGCAAACAGCAGGCATGCCTTCTGTAGCAGGATGCTGAGAGTTCACATCTTCAAAAGAATAGGAAGCAGAAAGCAAACTGTAAGTGGCACACTTTAAACCCTCAAAGTCCTGGCCGGAGAGGTGATTCAGTGACCAAGAGCACATATCACTCTTGCAGAAGACCTGGAATCAGTTTCTACTACCCACATGGCAATTCACAACTATATGTAACTTCAGTTCCAGGGAACCTCTTTTGATCTCTATGGACCTCTGCCCTCTTCTGACCATCATAGGCTTTCTGCATGTACACGTTGCACATACATACACCCGGACACACACACAAACACACACACACACACACACAATTAAATAAATACATATTTAAAAAATAAACTTTCAAAGCCTGCTTCTAATGGCACACTTCTGATGTGGGATGTCCTTCTGTATATGTGCTTTTATTGGTTAACAAAGTTTCTTCGGCCTATGGCAGGGCAGAATATATCCAGACTGGGATATATATATATATATATATATATATATATATATATATATATATACATACACACACACACACACATATATATATATATATATTTATAGAGAGAGAGAGAAGGTGGAGTCAAAGAGACTCCATGTAGCTGCTGATACACAGATTAATAGAAATGGGTTAATTTAAGATGTAAGGGTTAGTTAATAAGAAGCCTGAACCAAAAGGCCAAATACTATTGTAATATAGTTTCTGTGTGATTATTTGTGTTTGGGCAGCCAGGAAATGAGAGAGCAGTCCCCTATAAATTGCACCCATATGTTTGGGGCTAACCCATGTGGTCAGCCACACACTTCACGTCCGGGTACTTATTTGCCAGTTCAGGGTTAGGAGGAAAGTAGCCCAGAGCAGGCCTGTTGCTCAGCATCCATGCCTGGGCAAGTATCTGAATCAGATCTACTAGGCATGCACAGCAGGAAAGCATGGTGGATTCCCACAACCATACACAGAGACATTTCCAGACCTGGCAGCATGCTACATGGCAGATTTAGCATTTACTCAGACAAAAAAAGGGTTTATGTGTTACATGGTGCTTCCCAGAGATGAGGTAGTGTACACAGCTCCCACCCAGCAGTCCCAGAGCTGGCAGTAAAGTACCTCCACCATATTGAAAGGCCAAGAGAGGTGGAGCCAGCATCCAGGACTGCAGCACTGCTTACCATTTTAAAATGCTCCTTGTCAGAAAAGGATTTCAGGTACACAATAGGACAGATTCAGACATAAAAGACCTCTAAATGAGATACAGTGTGTTTAATAATGTGCATAGGCTTGGGCGAGAGAGGAAAAAGTATAGACAGTTATAAAAAGAAGTGAAGTCTTTAAAGAAGCAGTAAAAGTAATATAAAAGAGTACAGACAGTCATAGTTTAAAGAAGTAAAGAAAAATAAGCCACACAAAGATGGAGAATATACAGAGAGTCTGGATTATGAATATTGTTGTGCTTTATTTGAATTTTTTGACTGCAGAGAGACATTTGTTTCTGGGACCTGCCAAGTTAAACCAATATAAAAGTATCTTGACTTCAAAATTTGGGTCTAAGGATACATTGCTTTGAAAAAGAGGTTCTGCTTTTGTTTCCACAGAAGATGAGACCCTGTGGATTCCTTCCAGGCTGATGTGGTTTGATGGAACAAGATCCTCCAAAAGTTCTTTGTAAATCCTAAAAATACTTCATCCATCAAAAAGCAGAAAGCAGTTTGAAGAAAACTACATCCAAATTCTCAAAATGATTTTTTTATAAATGTTTGTTTATATTAGAGAGGGGTTGGATATAAATCATTAATGGTCACAGTTAATCTCTTTTTTTAAAAAAAAAAAGGAGATATGATATAGAGATGTATATTTTGCATTGGTATGGATCTTGGTCTATTGATACAAATTGAAGGTTATATGTATTTCTTCTTTTACTTAAGGTATTATGTTTAGGTAGCTCATTTAAAAAAGTAATGTATAATTAAAAATTGCAAATTAATAAGTACTCATTTGTAATAGTCAAACTTGTAGTCATGTTAGTTAGGTTTACTAGATATATAGAAATATATTTCAGTTGGATAGATAATCTTCAATACTTCAAAGACCTATGGAATATTGCATTAAAAATGTTTTAAGAACTTAGACTTTTCTCAAAAGTGAAACATGCCTGCTTCTGGCAGCACCAATTACTTTAGAGAAGTTGATGGGCATTTTAAAAACTCATTATGGAATTTGCTTTCAATGTGACAAGGTTAGCCATTTGGGCAAGAAACTGCTCTTGTCTGGACTGCTTGATGGTATACTATATAAACTGAACATTTAGAACACACAGAAAAGTCACTGCTGAACTTTCCAAAATAAGGATTGTCCTTCAGGGTTCCTGCTTCACAGAAGGAACTGCCAGACATTCTTCAGGATACAGAAGAAAGTGACTGGCAAACTGCCAAAGTAGGCAAAACAGACTTTCAAATTTCTTGCTTCATGGAAAAGTCTGCTGGATACTATGGGCCAGTAGGCTGAAGACGGATGCCCCAACATTACAGAAGAACTTTGGGGACTATCCAGGCAGTGACATGTCTCTGTCAATTCTAGAGTTTTGGAAGTTTTTTACAATGCACTTTCTATTTTCTTAGGTAATATTATATCCTTCTTGAGTCTTTGAAGAGATGAAGACAGATAGTTATTATTTTCCTTGGTCATGATAAAAGATAAATTAAATATGAAACTTAAGACTCACAAAGATAAAATAGATGATAGTATATTTTCTTTAATTTTGTCAGATAGAAATGGACTAAATATTGTAACTGTAATTCTTGCTTGAACCTGTTCTGTTATTTGTAATTTAACTATATTAAAGTTAAAATCTTCCCTTTTATTTAGACAGAGAAAGGGAGATACTGTGGGATGTCCTTCTGTATATGTGCTTTTATTGGCTAGTGAATAAAGTTACTTTGGCCTATGACAGGGCAGAATATAGTCAAACTGGAAGACACACACATATATATTTTCCAACCAATTGAAAAATACCAATATCACCAAGAAAAAAACCAACTACAAGTGATGAGGTAAATAAATAAGGTTGATGCAAGAAATCCCACAATCCACTTCAAACACACAAATTTGAGATAATAGACATAGTCATCTTCAAAGATAAAGGAAGGGAGATCCTGCATTCCAGAGGAAAAGAACGAAGGTAAAGTTTGCTCAGAAAGTCTGAAATGAAGCTGAACTGCCTCAAAAGGGCATCAGACTTAGAATAATTTTTTTTTTTGGCCTACTACTCTACGCGGATCTACGGTGGATGGTGGAAGATTGTGAGTCGTTTTACAGGCTGGCAGGGGATGCTGACAGACGGTATGGAACTACCTGCGCTGGGCCGGGAATCGAACTCTGGTCCTCGGGCAGAGCGGTTGGGCGCTCTACCCCCTGAGCCACCTATCCGGCTGGTGACTTAGAATAAATTTAAAATGCCATGCAAGGGCAGTTTTTGGGACCTCTTGAAGACCACAAGATCCTCCGGGAAATTCATGCAGTCTAAACTCTTGTTACTGTAATTCTGGGCCGTTTTTGAATTAATCATTCTATCAAGTGCTCAGATGAATTTTTCTGAGGCTAAATGACCTATAATATTATAACAGATTGTATGTAGAAGCAGATTTGAGACTCCTGCTGTCTTCTATTGAACCAAACAAAGAGCTTTGCAAAACAATGGAATTGAAGATTTTGCTTACTTCTGAGCCATAGTTTTTTCTCCTTAAAAAGACTTATACACTGTATGATGTCTTTTTTGTATGACTATTTTAAAGTAAATTAATGAAATAAAATCTGCTGCTGGCCCCACGCTGACTTGAGAGGTGTATACTGCCATCCAGGTCCTTGGTGACATCTGGGTCCAAGCTGCTGCTGCTGGCCCATACCTGGGTCTGTGGTCTTGGTGCACCCGGGTCTGTGTTGATGTCCATTGCTTATGTTACCACGAGGGCCCATGAGAACCATGTGTTTAACCATGTATTGAAGTACAAGGGACTTGTTGAGCAGGCTCCACCCCTCACTGACCTGGGGAAAGTTACCCACTCCCCAGAGAGTTGACCCTATCCCTCCCCGGTTCTGGGATAATGAATCCTGATGTCCCTGGTGTGGAAAAGCTGGCCCTCCCACTAATAGGAGAGTTGGCCCCTCACACTTGTGGGAGCTGGCCCCGCCCCCTCACCTGAGGGTAGTGGTCCCAATGTTTGGACTGACCAAACTCAGCAGCCATCCAGGTACACATCCAGGGCTTTGAGCTGGCACACCCTAACGTCTACCCCATCTATGACCACCTGGTGTGTGTGAAGGGACTGGTCCTGCGGAGCCATAGCCACATAGTCTGCATGAGTCAGGGCAACAGTGGAATGTCTGAAGAGTTTGGGTGAGGGTCAAGTGTTGCTGGCGTGCTGGAGGTCAGAGGCCTTGAACCTGACCAGCAACACATTGCATAATGAACATTTGTAAGTAAAGCTGTGTGGACAAAAGGGTGTACTGCATGACACACAGCAGCTCCCGGTGCTGCTGAGATGAGTGAAGGGAGATGGGGAGGCAAGGATGGAGCAGCAAAGTGTCTGAGTTTTTTGGGGGGCTTGGTTTTTAGTTGAAATTGATATTCTTATTTCTATATTTATTTATTTTCTTGTATTTTATTATTTTTATTTTTGTTACCTTTATCTGATTTTTAGTATTTCTTTGTTAGTTTTCCTTTGGAGGGACACTATAGGGGTGAGGGGCAGCTACAGAGAGACGGGTGGGATTGATGTGCATGAATTAGAATACCCAATGAATCAATAAAAGTATAAATAAAATAACAAGTTCTTTTTCTTTTTGTTTGCCTCCCCTCTGTACTTCCCTCTTCTCCCCTCCCTTCCCTTCATCTTCTCTCCTTTTTCACTCCCACCCCTTATACCCTTTTCCTTTCTCCTTTCCTTTCCTTTTTTAATACAGTGTCTCATTATGTATCCTAGGTTGTCCTCAAACTAATGATTTTTAAGTCTCAGACTTCTGAGAACTGAGGTTACATGTGTGCACCAATATGTTCAGCTCAAAAAAATTCTTTTTATCCAAGAAATGCTCCATTTTGCTGTTCTTTGCTATCCCTTTTCCCTGCGCCCTGAAGATACCGATTTCTTCTCTGTCACTATGGTTCCATGTTTTTGAGCATGACATACAAATGGAACTGCAGGATATGCAACACTTCTCTCCCTAAGCATAGTGCCTTTGAAATTCAATTTGTTGAGTTTGCCCATCTTAGTGTCCGAGTAAGACCAGTTTGCTTATCCATTCATCCACTGAAGAACATTTGGATTGTTTCTGCTTTGGTGCTATTACAAACAAAACTACTATGAACATTTTTGTATGTCTCATGTGACTATTTCTCCAAGGTAAATGCCCAGGAGGGATTGCTAGATCATATGGTAAGCATATGTTTAACTTTAAGAAGAATTTGAAATTGTCATCCAAAGCAGCTTTATCATCTTGCACTCTGAAAAGCATGTCAGTGTTCTAGTGGCTCTGCAATATTGCTAACAGTTGCTTTTGTCTGTATTTTTCATTCTCATCATTTTAATCAGTGTGTAGTGGGATCTCAAGATGGAATATATATATATATATACATATATATATGTATATATATTCTTTTCACACACTTGTCTTCATCCACATAACCTATTTGTTCATGAAATTTTTCAAGTCCTTTGGCCATGTTTAATTGAAATTTTTAGTTGTTTTACTGTTGTGCTATGTTTTTAACTACACGTTAGAAATAAATTTTTCTGTCAAGTCCACTACTTGAAACCTGTTCTGCCCATAGCTTCTTTATTCTCTAAACAATGTCTCTTGCAGACTCATAGATTTTGATGAAGTCAATCTCAACATTCTTTTATGATCACATTTCTGGTATCAATACAAGACCCTTTCATCTAACACCAGGTTGCTGGAGTGTTTCTCCTTTGTTTTCTGCAGAAGGTTTCATGGTTTTATGTTTTATATTTAATTATTCTGTTGATTTTGAATTAATTTTGTGTAAGACGTAGGGCTAAGGTGGAAGGTTTGAGTCAGTTTTAAAATATATAACAAAATAAAGTATAGTAAGATAAAACAAAACCTATCACATTGAAGTTGGACAAGATAAACAAATAGAAGAAAAAGATCCCAAGGGAAGGCACAAGAATCAGAGACCCACTCACTTGTACACTGAGGAATCCCATAAAAACACTAAACTGGAAATCATAACATATAGCATAGGACTTCATGGAGACCCATGCAAGTCCCGTGTGTTCTCTGTGAGTTCATGTAAACGTTGATCATTCTGTTTTAGAGCACTTTGGGTTTTATTGTTGTTGTTGCCAAATAATATTGATGTAAAACAAATTCAAAGTCAAAAATTCCTGTAGCAATAAAATGACTTCCAATGGTGTTCAGGTTTACTCATAGGTCAGTGCCTTGTTCAGCATCATCAGAGCAGCTTCCTCCTGTAGCAGATGGGAGCAAATACAGAGACCCACGGTCAGGCATTATGTAGAGATAGGGAGACTTTGGAACACTCTGCCCTAAATGGGATGTTTCCATCAAATCCCTCCCTCAGAGCTCAGGAAACCCCTTGGAAGAGGAGGTGGAAAGAGTGCAAGGGCCAGGGAGTTAATATTTTTATTTCGCAGGGAAAAATCCAGTTGTACCAAAGTCACTTGTTCATCTGTTGAAAAGATTCTTCACTAAATTGTGACTGTGTCTTCATCAAAGATAAAATTACCTTGGTGTGGGTCTCTCTGGACTCTCTTCTGCATTGATCTTTACTTGTGTTCTTTTCTCAGCACAACACTGCCTTTGTTTAACTTCATAGTTAAAAAAAATTATTTTTCTTGTTGCTATAACCAAAGTCCTGACAAGAAGCAGCTTACAGAGGATGCCTCACAGCTGGAGCAGAAGCAGTACAGAATGGCAGGGAAGGCATGGCGGTGGGAGTGTGCAGAGGCTTTCTCCTATCTTGACTGATTAGGAAGAGCAAAAGAGAAAGCAGTCAGGCTGTAAGTCCTGAAGACTACCCCCTGTCCCCACCAGCAACTCACCTTTTCCAGCAAAGCCCCTATCTTGAACGATTAAGGGCCTCTTAAAATAACATCACCAGCCAGGCTCCAAGGGTTTGAATACACTATCCTGTTGGGGACATTTCACATCCAAATTAAGTCTTAAAATCGGGAGGTACGATTCTTTTTACTCTATTTTCTTTGAACTTGTCTGACCGTTCTTCCTTTTCTCTTTCTTTTTTTTTTCTTTTTTTGCCTTCCCATATAAGTTCTGGTAACAATTTTTCTGTGATGACGGAAATATTGTTTGGATTTCCATTGGAGTTGTGTTAAATGCAGATCAGCTTGGGAAGCATTAATGTTTTTATTATGTTGAGTCTTCTAATAAATGAAATATAAATATATTCTTATATTTATTTTGGCCTTCTCTGGATTTTTCCATTAGCACTTTAAATTTTTAGCATATATTTTGGGGTTTTAGATTGCCAAGAGTTTTAAAGTGGTAAATACACTGATGATTTTCTGAAACTATGTTACCTGTCTACTTCCTCAATCCGCTCTCCACTTCCAGGCTATTCCAGTAGCTGTTCCCTGCATTCTGTCTGGGTTTTATAGAATTAAGTGTGAGAGACAATACAAAATTCGCTTACCCTGAACAAAATCTAATACTTTCTAAGTGTCTGTAGGTAATAAGATGAAAAGACTTGAGAAGCAGTACATTGAGGGGCTAAAATTTTGCTCCATTTTTTAAAAAATACAGGTTCTCAGATAGCCCAGGCTAGCTTCAAACTTGCTATGTATCAAAGGGTGACCTTGAATTACTAATTTTCCTGTTCTTGTCCCACCAAGGTCTGTGATTCTCAGCGTATGCAGTGCTAAGGATTGAACCCAGGGTCTTGTATGTGTTAGACAAACATCCTACCAATTAAGCTATATTCCCAGCAATTGGGACTGTAATTTGTATATGCTTCCAGAGGTAGAAGATGAGTCTATGAAACAAAATATGATTTCCAACCATTGATCCATGGAGTAGCCTTTCTTACAAAGGACACCGGCAAAATTTTAACCACAGCGCCAAAAAGTGGCAAGGAAGTTTAGCAGTTTTCCAGGACAATGAGTGGGGAGAGAAGAAAGTGTATGTATCAAATAATGTCAAAATAAATGAAGAAATAGACAACATTTTAATAATTATTCATAGGAATTTTAAAAGGAAAGGGAGGAAGAAAAAACATGGTTAAAAGAAGACACGAGGATTTCCCCCTCTCTCTTGACTAAGGCTTATCTTTTTGCTATAAGCAACTAAAAAGAAAGGAAAAATTATAGTAAAGGCATTGAGCATCAGGAAGCAAGGCATATGAAACTTGAGAAAAAAGAAACAGAGTGAGCCCATGGCCACTTCAGCTCACTGCCTATAGAGGGTGTTCAGGGCACACCTCAGGCAGTGGGCTCTAACCAGAGTCTAGCCTTCTCACAGCAACAAGGAAACACAAGCAAGTAAGTACTGGAGATCTAGTGTGTAACATGGTGACTAGCTAACAATGAATACTGTATTGTTGAAATTCTTGAGAAGAAATCTCAAGTGTTCCAAACACATACTTCTACACACAGATAAACACACACACACCCCACAGTGGGGGGAGGAGATAGGTAAAAGAGATAAAGAGAGAGAGAAACTATGTCAGGTGGCATGTATATCTTCATGCTGTCTGCACTCGGGATGGGGAAAGAAAAACAAAATGCACGTTTAAGGAGTGAAATAAAGTCATTGCAATCAAAGGATGTGTACTATATGGCTGATGAAGAGATATGGAAAAGGGAGAAGGGAGGGGGAAGGGGGAATGGGAGAGAGGGTGTATGTGTGTGTGTGTGTGTGTGTGTGAGAGAGAGAGAGAGAGAGAGAGAGAGAGAGAGAGGGGGGGGGTTTTGTCTTAGGGTTTCTATTGTTGCAATGAAACACCATGACCAAAAAAACAAGCAAGTTGGGGAGGAAAGGGTTTATTTGACTTACACTTCTATATCACAGTTCATCATGGAAGGAAGTTAGGACAGAAACTCAAACAGGGCAGGAACCCAAGGCAGGAGTTGATACAAAGGCCATGGAGGGGTGCTGCTTACTGGCTTGCTTCCCATGGCTTGCTCAGCCTGCTTTCTTATAGAACCCAAAACCACTAGTCCACATAGACTGGGTCCTCCCCCATCAATCACTAAGAAAAATGCCTTGCAGGCTTGTGTATAACTGTATCTTATGGAGGTATTTTCTCAGCTGGGGTTCCCTATTTTCAGATGACTTTAGCGTGTGTCAAGTTGACATAAAACTATCTAGCACAGGGGGAGGGGAGAGAGGGAGAAAGGGGGAAGGGAGAGAAAGGCGAGGGAGAGGAAAGGAGAGAGGGAGTGCATTCCTGTATCTTCTTCAAGCAGCCCACGATGACCTTTCTTTGTCAGCTATACATCTGATAGGGGATTTATATCTTGAATACATAAAGAACTTAAATATCACCACCAACAACAACAACCTGATCCACTCAGAAAATGAGCCTCAGAATTAAACAAGAGAGTTCTCAAAAGAAGAAAAACAAATGACTAAGAAATATCTCAGAAAAAAATGTTTATTGTCCCTAGCTAACAAGGAAATGAAAATCCAAAACAGCTGTGAGATTTCATCTTACTCCGGTCATAAGTCAAAGTCAGCAAAACAGCAAGCAACAAATGCTGGAAGGGTTGTGGGGAAAGGGGGAACCCTTATCTACTGATGGTGGGAATGCTAACTGGCCTGGTGACTCTGGAAATCGGTGTGGAACAGTCTCAAAAAGATTATGACCCAGATACACGACTCCTTTGCTTATTCTCCAAAGACTTAATATCTTCTTATTCCACAGACAATTGCTCAGGCATGTTCATTGCTGCTCTATTTACAACAAATAGAAACTGGAAACAACCTAAATGCCCTTCAACTGATGAATAGATAACGAAAATGTGGTATGTATACACTATGGAATACTATTCAGCTGTAAAGAGAAATGCAATCATGTGTAGGTAAAAGAATCAAACTAGAAAATATCATATTAATTGAGGTAATTCAGACCCTGAAAGACAAACATCGTGTGTTCTCCCTCATCTGAGGCTACCAGTTCTAAATCTAAATCATCAGTTCTAAATCAGTTGTGAGTACATCTCCTGAAGTAATTGCAGAAACCCAGAAAGTAAAAAGGAACAGTAGAGAAGGATATAGTATACATGGAATAAAATAGGGTAAAGAGTGGGTTCTAATTAGAGAGAAAGCAGAGATAAATACAGAAGGAGTAAGGAGGGTAAAATGACAGTAAGGATATTTGAAAAGATGATAAGAAATCATATCAATAACTATTTACAAGAAAACCTATAAAACACAAACTTCTCTCTTTATCTTCCTTTCACCGCCCCCCCCCCGTATTTTTTTTAATTAAAAATTTCTATCTGGGATGACAATGTTTCCTCTAATAGTCAAAGACCACCTAACATCAACCTCAACACCAGGTGTGAGAAGCCCTCCTTTGAGTTGTTGCTCAGGGTTGTCTAAGAGACCCTTAAAACAGACTGTCGTTACTGCTTTTGGTTGTTCCCCCAGGACTGAAACGTAAATCCCTATTGCTAAAGATACCACGTACGTCAGATGCAGGGTCTGCAGGCCCCTCAAATGGAACTAACCTGAAATCCTCCTGCTTGAAAACTAGCTTTCATTGGTACCAGAAGGCACCATGCAAGCTTCCAAAGGAGGGAAGCAACCAATGGTCCTACCCAAATATGACTCTTACAAGCCACCATGACCAGCATGGCATGATAACCCTAGGGGTGTTGTAGTGGCATGAATAACTCGGTGGTTACCAGAAGTTACCAGAAGCTCTCTAATTGGATTTAAGATCTGCTCAACAAGATGGAAACCATGCTTGGTTCTGCAAACTTGGCAAACAACCATGGCTAATGAAGTTATGTGTCTCAGAGGAAACCTGACAACTACTGCTTTACTAAGTCAGCATATTCCGTAACTACATTCTAAACAGTTGTTCTTACGCTCACAGATGCATGCCACCTCCACCTCTCATCAAGGAAACTTCTCTTTGCAGCAGACAGAGATCATTACCGAAAACCACAGCCAATCAAACTGCATGCAGGCTTGAGGAGCTCAGTCCCAACTGGTTCATCCATCTACAACACAACTCCTGCATCTGAAGCTCAGGCATCATTATGGAAGAGGGGTTGAAAAGATTGTAAGAGGCAGAGGACTGGGGAGTTTGCTGTGAGATTGTGTATCTTAGGAATGTCAGAAGCTGTATCTCTAAAGTCTCACCAATATGAATACCCCAACATGTGCTGAACATGGACACAGTAATAAACATGCCAAAGTGGATGGAGGAGAACCAAGGAGGCCTCAACTCTTTATGAAGAACCACAGGCAATTAAGGAATGATGAAAGTGAGAGAAACGGTCTTCTTGAAGGGAAAGCATGTCAACTGCTGTCCAATACCAAAATATCCCCAAAAGCATACACACAAATACCATTATATAGACCAAGCAGGTTATATTTAGGAATATGTTTATACATCTATATATACATATAAGCATGCAACAGCAATGAATGAAAATAGAGGCAATAAATTTAAAAGAAAGAGGAAAGGGATGGGAAAGTGATGCAATTATAATATAATCTCCCAAAATAAAGAAATAATAATCATAATAATTATAATAATAAAATGTTTACCCTCAAGGAACCAGGATGCAGTGGTAGTCATTGCCTGGTAAGTGTGAAGCCCCAAGTTCAATCCCTACATATCTAAAGAAAAAGCCCGTTTTTTTTTTTAATGTGGGCACTTAGAGCTATGAACTTTCCTATTAGCACTGATTTCATAGTGTGCCATAGGTTTGGGTATGATGTGTCTTTATTTTCGTTGAATTCAAGGAAGACTTTAATTTCTTTCTTTATTTCTTCCCTGACCCAGGGGTGGTTCAGTAGTTGACTATTCAGCTTCCATGAGTTTGTAGGCTTTCTGGGGGTAGAATTGTTGTTAAATTCTAACTTTATTCCGTGGTGATCCGGTAAGACACAGGTGGTTATTAATTTTTTTTGTATCTGTGGAAGTTTGCTTTGTTACCGAGTATGTGGTCAATTTTCGAGAAGGTTCCATGAGCTGCAGAGAAGAAGGTATATTCTTTCCTATTTGTGTGGAGTGTTCTATAGATGTCTGTTAAGTTCATTTGATTCATTACCTCCATTAATTCTCTTATTTCTCTCTTAGGTTTCTGTCTGATTGACCTGTCCATTGGTGAGAGAGGAGTGTAGATAGAGACAGAGACCCACATTGGGGACTGAGCTCCCAAGGTCCAAATGAGGAGCAGAAGGAGGGAGAACATGAGCAAGGAAGTCAGGACCACGAGGGGTGAGCCCATCCACTGAGACAGCGGGGCTGATCTAATGGGAGCTCACCAAGGCCAGCTGGACTGGGACTGATGGAGCATGTGATCAAACTGGACTCTCTGAACGTGGCTGACAATGAGGACTGACTGAGAAGCCAAGGACAATGGCACTGGGTTTTGATTCTACTGCATGGACTGGCTTTGTGGGAGCCTAGTCTGTTCGGAAGCTCACCTTCCTAGACCTGGATGGAGAGGGGAGGACCTTGGACTTCCCATGGGGCAGGGAACCCTGACTGCTCTATGGACTGGAGAGGGAGGGGGAGAGAGAGTGAGGGGAAGAGGAGGGAAATGGGAAGAGGTGGAAATTTTTAATAAAAAAAAAGAAAAGAAAAAGCCCTACCTTTCAAGCAACATAATCTCAACTTTCCTGCTAAATAGAAGAAATGTAGAGTTTTGAAAATAAAATAAAATTGATGTCCAAATCTGACCGAGACTAACAGGAAAATAAAAATTTAGAGACATATTTTGAGTGCAAGAATAAATAAAAATTCTAGCTAAAGTACATCTGTAGTGAGGGGCTGCGGGCAGGCCTGCTTTTCATCCTGCCCAGCTCCCGCCCGGCTAGCTCAGTCGGTAGAGCATGAGACTCTTAATCTCAGGGTCGTGGGTTCGGGCCCCACGTTGGGCGCCATCTGTAGTGAGGGGCTGCGGGCAGGCCTGCTTTTCATCCTGCCCAGCTCCCGCACGGCTAGCTTAGTCCCAGAAATAACAACACACAAATTGTATTCATTTAAGCACTGCCTGGCCCATTATCTCTAGAGAGTTAGTTACTGACTAACTCTCATATCTTGATATTAACCCATTTCTAATAATCTGTAGCACCACGAGGTGGTAGCTTACCGGAAAAGATTCAGCATGTCTGACCTGGTGGCTGGCTTAATGGCTTCTGCCTCAATTCCCTCTTCCCAGCATTCTGTTCTGTTTACTCCGCCTACCTAACTTTCTGTCCTATCAAGGGGCCAAGGCAGTCTCTTTATTGACCAATGAAAATAACACAATAGACAGATAACCCTCCTCCATCATACATCCAGATTTATTCACTCATGAATGCTAACATTAGAAAATAAGAACAAATATAGATTACTCCATTGTTTCAAATGTGTCTTAATTCCACGATCTTAATGTAATTACAAATAAAAGGAGAAAGACCATAGGTTCATCTTAGTTTTAGGGAAGAAACTAAAATTCAACCTCATTCAAAACAGCTAAATGCAAAAGGCACTGAAATGAAAAGATGCATCTACCCCAATCTACAGCCAACTTATTATTATTAACTATTGTTGCTTCTGCTCTTATCTTGGACCCAGTCTCACCATGTAGCCCAGGATAACCTCAAACTCACATTTCTCCTGCCCCACTCTCCCAAGTGCTGGGATTACAGGCATGTAATCCACGACTGGCAATTTTATAGCAAATATCACTGCTATAAAACATAATACTAGAAGTTCTAGTAAACATACTGTGCTTTTTTTTTCCAGCTTGATGTAAGCTAGAGTGAGCTCAGAAGAGGGAACATTAATTGAGAAAATGCCTCTATCGGACTGCCTGTGGGAAACTCTGTGGTAGGTCATTTTCTGGATTGATGATTGATATGAGAGAGCTCAACCCAGCACCGTGAGTGGTGCCACCCCCTGGGAAGATGGTTCTTGGGTGTATGAGAAAACAAGTTCAACAAGCCATAGAGAAAACCAGTAAGTAGTGTTCTTCCATGGTGTCTGTGTCAGTTCCTGCTTAGAGTTCCTTGGCTTCCCTTAGCAATAGGCTGTAACCTTAAGATGAAATAAACTCTTTCCTCCTCCTTAGATTGTTTTTTCAATCATAAGCAGTAGGGCACTTTCTGTTCTTATAGAGGTCCTGCGTTCTGTGCCTAGCACCTACATGATAAACACAGCCATTCATAACTCCAGCTCCAGGGACTGTACAAGCACACAATGTACAGACATGCATGCACATAAAATAAATAAATCTAAAAGAAGGATCTAATTTTTAGTAGTCTAGAAGCTATAACATATCTAGAATTAGTTATAAAACCAAAGCATCGATCTATCTATATCTATCTACTAATATGTATATATGAATGAGCCTGCCTAAAGTTTATTTTGATCAATCTATTTAATTATTTATACTTTTATTTTCATTCAGTGAAGTTTTGAATATATGCTATATTATGGGTACTGTTCTTGCTCCAAGAGATGTAGTGATTAATGAAACAAACTTGTAGCCATAATGAAATGTATATTCTAGCAGGAGAATGTCATAATAAATAAAATATATAAGCATTCTGGAACGTGTTTGTAGACAAAAAACTAAGTTAAGAAAATAGCTGATGAAGGGGGAAGTATTTTAAAACAAGTGGTAGATGGAGAAGAAAGGTAAAGACATATACTAGAGATGCAGAGGTGGAAAGTTTGACAACAGGATGTCTTGGGGAAAGCGATGGGAGATTTCCAGGGAGAAAGAGTAGCAAGAGCAAAGGTCCTGAGGTGAGAAGTGCATGGCGAATCTAAAAGCAGGGGCATAAAATCACTACAGCTAAAGGAATGGATAAGGCAGAGAACAGTTGAGTTGAGGTTATAGAGTCATACATGGCAATGAATTATACAGCCCTCCCTTATAGGACATCATAAGGCTTCCTTTCCTTTTCTTTAATCTTTTTCCTTTTCTTCTCTTTTTGTAATGATGGGAATTTAACCTAGGATGTCATACATGCTGAGCAAGTACTCCATAGCTCACTTATATCCTCAGCCCCTGAACTTACAATAGAGTAAGATAGGGAAGCTATGTGAATGATTTTGAACAAAGGAATGACATAATTCAATTTGTGTCCTAAAACACCACTTATTATAATTTCTTCAGTGTAAAGAGAATACAGGGCAGCAAGGCAGAATACAGAGCAGTTAGGAGAGCATTGTAGTCATGCAGGTCAGGGATAATGGCGCCTGATGATGGCTCCTAGGACAGCGCTAATCATGGAGAAGGTGGAAAGCAATATAATTCTGAGCATATTTTTTTGAAATTTGAAATGGTTTGGCTATATATATTGATTTTCATTGAGCTCTACATTTTTCTCTGCTCCCCTCCCTGCCTCTCCCCTTCAACACTTTCCCAAGTTCCCCATACTCCCAATTTACTCAGGAGATCTTGTCTTTTTCTGCTTCCTTCTGAGTGTATGAGATTTGTTAGAATAGTATGAGATTTGTTAGAATGACTTGCGGACCGTGGTTTAGTTAATTCTGTTTTTTCTTGTTGTTTTTGTTTTTTGTTTTTTTCAAAACAGAGTTTTGGGATTAAAAATGTGCACCAGGCCCAAGGAGAGGTCCCCAGATTGTTCCCTGGGCAGCAGAAGAGAGGGTACCTGAACTGGCCTGGGCCCATAACCATACTGATGAATATTTTGCATGTCACCACAGAACCTTCATATGGCGAAGGATGGAGATAGAGACAGAGATACATATTGGAACACTGGACTTAACTCCCTAGGTCCAAATGAGAAGCAGAGGGAGGGAGCACGTGAGCAAGGAAGTCAGGATCAGAGGGAACCTTCATCCGACAGTGGATGGAGATAGAAACGGAGACCCCCATTGGAGCACTGGACTGAGCCCCCAAGGTCCAAATGAAGAGCAGAAGGAAGGAGAACATGAAAAAGAAAGTCAGGACCGCGAAGGGTGCGTTCACCCACTGATACAAGGGAACTGATCGAATGAGAGCTCACCAAGGCCAGCTGGACTGGGACTGAACGAGCATGTGATCAAACCGGATTCTCTGAATGTGGCTGACATGAGGGCTGACTGAGAAGCCATTGACAATGGCACTGGGTCTTGATTCGTTTGCATGGACTGGTTTTTCGGGATCCTGGTCTGTTTGGATGCTCATCTTCCTGGACCTGGAGGGAGGAGGGAGGAACTTGGATTTCCCACAGGGCAGGAAACTGTGACTGCTCTTGGGATTGGGGAGGGAGGAGGAGAGGGAGTGGGGGGAGCGGGAGCGGGAGCGGGAGCGGGAGGATATTGGGAGGAGGGAAGGAAGTGGAAATTCTTTAAATAAATAAATAAGAAAAAAATTTAAAAAATAAATAAAAATGTGCACCAGTATTGCCCAGTTTAGGTCCAGCTAATCCAAAAATGGTTGGCTCTGAATGGAAAGTTAAGGATGCAGTCAGTCTTGGAATCTGGATGTCTCAACTGGTCTTCAGCATACACTGGAGTCCCAAAGAAGTAGGTTCTAATGCCAGCGAAGGAAGGAACTTGCTATCAAGGCAAGAGCAAGGAGGCCAAGAGCAAAAGCTTCCTTCTTCCGTATCCTCATATGTCCAGCAGAAGTGTGGCCCAGATTAGAGATGGGTTTTTCCAACTCAAAAGATCTGAAATAAAGGTATGTCTTCCTACCTCAAAGATCTGGATTAGAAGTAGATCTTCCAACTTCAAATTAAACAAAAACTCCTCACAGGTGTGCCCCTCCATTTTTGGCTTTAGTTAATTCCAGATGTACATAAGTTGATAACCAAGAATAACCCTCACAAGTCCATCCCTTGTCAACTTGACACACAATCATATCTCCTTATGTCATAATTAATTTCTGAATGAAAACTATTACCAGGTCATAATAATGCCTAAACATGATATAATTATCTCTCATACATTCATAAATGCATTATAAATTTAGAATAGGTGGTAATGTCCCTTAGGACATTGTTTTAGTATTGCAAACTTAAATATGATAAGCCTTGGGATTTCCTTAATTGATGTTACATCACATGAAAAAGAAAATTGAGGAAAGAAAACACAAATATCCGTACAAGTGCATTTTAACAAAATATGACAGAAACACTCATGTAAATTGTATTCCTTGTTTCTGTAGCTGGTCTAAATATCATAGCTGATATTTAGAGCTACCTTCCTCAACTGCCCATTCTGTGTTTCTTTGGTAAGAACCTCAGCTCGTCTTGACTTTTCCTGGAGGACTGACCCATGCCTTCATTCCTGATGGCTCTGTACCCTTTGCCATTCTTCCTGGATTAGTTTGCTGCCGTTTCCCATTTGACTTTAATGACACTACAAGGTAGCACCAAGAGATGCCCTCAAGGATCTTCTGCACTCCAGACATAATCCTTTTTACCTCCATGGTGGAGAAGCAATCTAATTTCCCCATGGTAATCTGGATCAATCACCCCTCTTAATAGTATTATTCATTTATTAGCCTGTTAGTTTAAGGGCATCAGAAGCCCCAAGTGGCTCATGGGAAGTCTGAGTTTCCAGTTCAATGGAAGGCTTGCTGTGGTTCCTAGAAGAAGCACTCCCTGTTCTGGAACCAAAACTTCCAGGCCAGCAGAACATAGGTGTGGGGGAACAGGGAGCAAAAACTTTACTAGTGGGTCACTAGGGGTGATAGTGAGTAGAACTATTCCCTTTTCCACACCTTAATTTCTGGACCCATGGATCCTGGTTATGGGAGAAACTGCACCATATATTGGACGCTGATTCAAAGCATGTGCCACCTTCTGAGGAAACCCTGACCCAGCCCAACAGGCTACTGCCACATAATTGTCACTGAAACTGTGTCTTGAAAAGATCATTCCATCTTTCTATCAGACCAGCTGTTTCATCCTAGTGGGGAATATGGGAAGACCAGCGATTGGGTGCCCACTGTCACACTTCCCTGGCTGTGAGGTAAGTTCCTTGGTCAGAAGCAATACTGTGTGGAATCCTATGACGGAGGATATGGCATTGGGTACGTGTAAGCGAGAGAGCTCACAGCTCTGCAAAGGGACAGCTCTGAAAGCTGGAGCTGCAATAGGACAGCTCTGGAGGAAAAGGCATCCTGACTTGTCTGGAAATCAGGCTATACCTGGAGCTGGGGTGCAGTGGGGGATGGTCTCCCCACGGGATGTAGTAATCCTACTCCTCTCCTAGAGAGCCTTTGCAGCTGAGCTCTGCTCAGTTTCCCTAAGGGATCATCCTAGTTGAGCTTTCCATTTCTCCTGCTCTGACCCAAGATGTTATTTCTTCTGGGTGGGTTTCTTTCACTGGTTCTGGTTTTCAGAGCCAGGGTGGGTTTCTTTCACTGGCTCTGGTTTCAGGGCCAGGGTGGGTTTCTTTGGCTGGCACTTTTACCCTACAATAAGACCACAGGTGCTGGTTTGGTAAGAAATATTATGTGCAGGAAAGACAAACCCAAGACCAGAATAAGTATTGCTCTAGGAAGGACACAGTGCTGTCCTTTCCACAGAGGAAGTGGTCCAGTGTAGTCAACCTGCCACCAAGTCATTGGCTGGTCACTTTGGGGAATGGTGTCATATCTAGAAATGATAGGATAAAAGGGTAGATTATTGTACCTACTTTCAAACAAACAAAAAAATAACCCCACAACTACTAGTCTCAAATATTTTACATTAGTATGGAATTTGTATATTGATCACATTTAAGATTATTTTTGTTATACTGTATATATGTTTCTACTTTTGTTTAAGATATTTTTGGTATAATGAAACAAATTTACAGTTATTTTTGCTATACTGTACATATGTTTCTACTCTTGTGCAAGATATTTTTGTATATTGTTACAAATTAAGGTTATTTTTGTTATGCTATATTATATGTTTCTATTTTTTGTTTAAGGTATTATACTCATGAAGTTCATTTAAAAATATAATGTAAAGTTCTAGCCCTTGAAAGTTATTTAGGACAATAAAGAAATACAGTTAGTAGCTAGTCATATGCAATAATCGAAATTATAGTCACGTCAAGTATATTTTTTATTTTTTATTTTTAAATATATTGTAGTTACTCTTAGGTTTTAATTTTTGAGAATGGTATTTTAAATTTTTAAATGACGTAATATTCACTATCAATTTTATCAATAGGCAAAACAGTTGAAGAAAAACATGAACATTTGTACATTTTCACTTAAACTCATTAATGAATATTTGCCAAATTTTCTCTGCTTCTTTCACAAATATATGCATACATATGGATATATACACACATATGCATGTTTCTACACATCTACCTGTGCATGTCTATATACTTATGTATACACATATATAAACACACATGTATAAACAGACATACATGTGTATGTGCATATATGTATATATATACGCACGTCAAGTATATTTTTAAGGTCAATCAGAGACATATTTTTAAAAGGTAGATGGTCTACAAATACTTCAGAAACCTACAGAATATGACGTTTTAATGTTTTAATAACATACAGCTTGTCATGACAGTGAGACATGTCTGCTCCTGGCAGCACCAATCTACTTCAGAAAAGCATGATGGGTAGCAAAGAACCTCTCTAGAGAGTTTGTTTTCTTTGTGGAAAAAGCTAATCATTTGGGCAAGAAACTGCCCTTGCTTCAATTGCTGACTATATGCTGTCGAAACTGGACAAGGAGTACAGAAAAGAAAGTGACTGCCAAACTTGTCAAGACAGGATAAGAAAGTCCTTCAAAAATTCCTGCTTCACAGAAAAGTCTGTCAGATATTCTAGGCCCATAGGCTGAATATGGATGTTCCAACAGTACAGAGGAATCCTGGGATTTCAAAGTTTTGGAAGTTGCTTGCTATGTACTTCCTGTTTACTCAGATAATATATCATTCTCAGATCTCTGATGGAGTTGAAGACTACATAGTCATAATGAGTTTCCCTTAGTCATGATAGAAAGATAATTAGGTACAAAACTTTGGACTCATCAATAGAGGGTAGGTAATGTAAAATTTTCTCTAAATTTGCCAAATACTAATGGACTGGACATTGTAAATATATTTCTTACTTGGCAGTTATTCTTCTTGTGCATAGTTACAGTTATAGTCTTTTATTTAGATAAATGGGGAAATGTTACAAGATAATTGTCCATACAACTAATCCACTGTACCAGTAAAGCAACCTTGAATCTAGGACAGATTCAGCAATTGGCTGACTGGGATTAGTCATAAAATTCTTGGAGGACTTTGCAGAGTGACTAGAGAGGACAGGAAGAGACTCGGGAGGAGTTGGGGGGGGGATTTCTAGTGCTGTAGGTTCTGAAAAAGGTGGAGAGAGAGTCAGCCAATTGCTCCACTTTCCTTGGATTTTTTCAGGTCTTTATCTCAATTTCTGACTCCTGAGTTTTTATTATACTAGAACAAATTAGGTAATTGTTTCATCTGACAGCTATACATATCTTGGGCTTAGTGTTGGTGTTGGTCTCTGCTATTTGCAAATCAGGCACTAAGCAGCAGCAATAGCCAGGTCAGGCTTGGCGAGTAGAAGTCCATGTTGTCAAGCCCATGCATAAACCCTATCACTGCCACCATAGCCACTTTGTTCATGGGCCCATCAGGCAATGAGAGCAATGGCTGGAGAAAGAGACTGACTGTCCACAGAATGGGTCATCCTGTCTACTTGATTGCTGAACTTCTCCACAGCTGAAGTCACTTTTTGATGAACATTTACATGGAACACAAGTATCTTTATATTTTTGCTCATTTGAAGAGATCTATGCGCCTACTTCTTCCCCAGATGTCTTTCTCATCAATTTTCCAACTATGCTCTTTTAAAGTCCCTGACCATCCAGGCAATCCATTGGCTACAGTCCATGAATCAGTGAACAATCACACATCTGGCCATTTCTCCCTCCAAACAAAATGTATGATCATGTGTGCTGCCTGAAATTCTGCTCACTGAAGATCTCCTTTCACTGGTGTCTTTCTGGGTTGTCCCATAAAGGGGCTGTAATGCTGCAGCTGTCCACTTCTGAGTGGTGTTTGCATAATGTACAGAGCCATCAGTAAACCAGGCCCTTGTCTTCTCTTCCTTAGTCAACTGTTCATAGGGCACATCCCATGAGGCTATAAGGTGTATACTTGGCAGCAGGCAGCATTGTAGCAGGAGTAGAAACCATAGGCAATTGGGCAGTGTCTTCATGTGACTTGTTTGTGCCTTCAGTATCTGCTCAGGCCCAACCACATATGTACCACTTCCATTTGATAATAGACTGCTGCTGTGTGCATCCTGCTTCATGGCCTGGTGGGTCAGATAACACCCAGCTCATGTTGGGCAGCTCAGGTCTCATGGTAACTTGGTGGCCCATTGTTAAAATGTTCAGTTTCCACTAAGGACAAATAGCAGGCAAAGCGCTGTGTCTCAAAAAGAGGCTAGTTGACTGCAGATGATGATAGAGCCTTGCTCCAAAATCCCAAAAGCCTCTTCTGTGATTCACCTTTAAGGACCTGCCAAACGCTCCAAGCAGCATCCCTATCTGCCACTGATACCTCACGTACCACTGGTCTGTTGGATCATATGGACCAAGTGGTAGAGCAGCCTGCACAGCAGCCTGGACCTGTTGAGCTTCTCTTGTTCCAGGACCCACACAAAGCTAGCAGCTTTGCAAGTCACTTGGTATATGGGCCGGAGTAACACACCCTAGTGAGGAATGTGCTGCCTCCAGAATCCAAATAGGCCCAGTAAATGTTGTGCTTCTTTGTTGGTGGTGGGAGGGGCCAGGTGCAATAACTTACCCTTCACCTTAGAAGGAATGTCTCTACATGCCCCACATCAAAGGTCTCCTAAGAATTTCTACAAGATAGGTCTTTGAATTTTGGTTGGATTTATTTCCTATTCTCTTTGGGTTACCAAAGAGTTCAAAGTGGTTGCTGCATCATGCTCACATGGTCCAATCATCATAAAGTCATCAAATAAGTACACCAAGATCCCTTCTAAGTTATGACATAGGGCTGAGGAGTTAATATAGCCTGGAGGTAAAACCGTAAAGGTGTACTGCTGGCCTTGCCAACGGGAAGCAGATGGCCTCTGGTGGTCCTTATGAACACATACAAGAAAAGGACATGCTTGATGAATAGCTGCACACTATGTACCAGGACATGTGTTAATCTGCTCAGGTAAGGACGCCACATCTGGTACAGCAGCTGCAATTGGAGTCACTACCCGATTGAGTTCTCAACAATCAACGGTCATTCTCCACGATCCATCTGTCTTCTGCACTGGCCGGGTAGGAGAGTTAAAGGCAGATGTGGGGGAAACCACCACCCCTGTGTCTTTCAAGTCCATGATGGTGGCACTGATCTCTGCAGTTCCTCCAGGGATGCGACACTGCTTTTGATTCACTATTTTCCCTGGCAGAGACAACTGTAAAGGCTTCCCTTTAGCCTTTCCAACCACAACAGCCCTCGCACTCCACAAATCAGGGAACTAGTGTGAGAATTCTGCCAACTTCTAAGAGTAACTATCCCAATTATACATTCTGAAACTGGGGAAATAACCACAGGACAAGTTCCAGGACCCACTGAATTTACTGTGCATTGGACTTCATCCAAAACTCCATTAATCACCTGGCCTCCGTAAGCCCCTACTTTAGCTGGAGGGCCACAGTGCTTTTGGGATCTCCCGGAATCAGTGTCAGTTCAGAACCACTATCCAACAGATCCTGCAAAGTCTGATTGTTTTCTTTCTTTCCTACAATGTACATTTACCCTTGTAAAAGGCCATAGGTCCCTCTGGGGAAAGGCAAGAGAAAGGCTAACAGTAAAACTTCAAGGTGTCTTATTAAGGTCCACTCAGGGGAACCTGGCCAACCCTTCGTTCAATAGATTCTGGGTCTGCAAACTGGCTCAAGGCTGAAAATTAATTCACTATCTGAGATCACCTTTTGCCGTGATCTAATGTAGACTTTATTTGTTTGAGAATTTTTCCAATTATACAAACCAAACAAAAATAAAGTAGGCATTTAAAAAATATCTATCTCATGCCTGGAAACACCATGACTATTTAGGCAGTATCAAAAGTACATATGAGTCATGCCAGCACGAAATTCCCTTTGCCTGTACTGACTGTTATGGGTCAGGCCATTCTGACCATTACTTTGTACTGTCCATTACAATAGCTACAGTCATCTTGCCTTTGGTGATTCAGTGCTGCCACCTGGTCCCTGCTATCTCAGGGCCCAATTAATCCCATTGCATTTAATTCATCCAGCTGAGCAGCAGCATCTCCAACCTTAAGGTCTGGCCAAAGGAAACGGGCAACAGCAAAGCTCTTCAGATGTGCTGGTGCCCCTCACCATTCTGCATCTTATAGGATTAGTGAAGGGCCTGTCTTCTGGTCCTTCCCATTGCAGGGGATTATGATTCACATAGCCTTTCCACTCTAGCCTTGCAATTTCCCTGAGTCTTAAAATTCCTTCATCAACACTAAGCTGAGGGCTATCAGGCATCTCCAACTCCTTTTCAGTAGGCCAGCGTTTGACAAATGCTTCAGTCAACCATTCAAGTACACTTTTGACACCTTTTTTACCTGTGTGACTTTCCATATGAAACCTAGAATCTCTACTCAGAGGGTCCATATCAATAAACTCAGCCTGATCCAGTTTTAGGTTCCTTCCACTGTTATCCCACAACCTTAAAATCCCTTCCCACACGGATTCCCCAGACTTCTGCTTGAATGAATTAGCAAACTCATTGAGCTCTTTAGCAGTGCAGCAACCTCCTCCTGGACTACACTTTCTACCTCCCCCTAGGAACCTGCTTAACCCTGAGTCTGGTTATAGGTCTAGAAGCAACTATTGGTGGGCCTTGAGGGACATCAGCATTGTCTTACCTGGCATTTCCTTCAGAAAAAAGTCACTATTGGGTTAGTAGGCAATGGAGGGTTAATTTCCTCAGTCAAAGGTGAAAAAGGCAATGTTTCAGGGGGTGAGGTACATCTTCTGCTGAGGGCGGAGAGAGGACTTCTTCAGGAGAGATAAACCCTTGAGAACCTGTGGGCTCAAAGTTCTCATCTTAAATAGAGTTCTCCCACACATCCTCATCCCAATGGACGATTCTATTTTTTGCCAATCAATGACCTTACTTTAACCACTGACTCTCTCTGAGACTGGGGCTTGATTTTCATCGTAATTCAGTCAGTCTTATGAGGGCTTTGGTTTGATTTTTCCACAATTTGAGTCCTGTGGCTGCTGGAGAGAATATTCGGTTCCAGAGCACACTTAGAAACCTTTCAACTGTTTATGTGCATCTGGAGCTGGTTGGTTGCATCCCCTTAGTTCATTGTTGTCCTTTTCCTTATTCTGAGATGTTAGAAGTCTGTTAATTTTAACAAGGAATTCATTCTTTTACTTGGTCAATTTATCCAGGGATGCTAAGAGCAACTGATCAGTAGCATCGTTTTCCTTATTTTTTCACAAACTGTCAAAAGTTCTATATACAGAGTCACCAAAGCCGTTGTCTCTCACAATTGGTGAATCTGGATAATCAAATGCATTTGTCATCTTCAGTTTGCAGAAGACTTCACACCAAGGGCTTTTAGTATTCTCTGATCTCCTAGGAGAGGGAATGAGGCTTGGGTAGCTATAGGTGTTGGCAAATTGGAAAGCCTATTTTAGCTGTGTCAAAGATTCATCCTTGCACTTCTCTTGCTCCACAAATACATCTGGCACCAAAATCTGTATTAGCCATTGTTCTCTAGGGCAGTGGTGCTCCACCATTCTAACTCTGTGACCTTTTAATTCCTCATGTTGTGATTCACCCAACCATAAAATTATTTTCGCTGCTACTTCATAACTGTAATTTTTCAACTGTTAATGAATCAATGTAAAGATCTGTGTTGTTAATCAATTATTTTTATTGTTTTTATTGAGTTATACATTTTTCTCTGTTCCCCTCTCTTCCTTCCCTCTCCCTCTCTACCTTCTCCCATGACCCCCATGCTTCCAATTTACTCAGGAACCCAAGAGAAGGTATACGGAACAGAAATCCACTCATTTGCACACTCAGGAGTTCCATAAAAACACTAAAGAGGAAGCCATGATATATGCATAGAAGACCTGGTACAGACCCATGCAGGCCCTGTGCGTGCTGATTTAGTCTCTGTGAGTTCAGATGAGCTTTGCTCATGTTGATTTGGAGGACCTTGTTCTTCTGGTGTCCTCCATCCTCTCTGGCTCTTCCATTCTTTTTGCCTCCTCTTCCACCAGGTTCTCCGAGCTCTGAGGGGAGGAATTTGATGGAGACATCCCATTTATGGCTGAGTATTCTAAGGTCTCCCTGTCTCTTCATGATGTCCAGCTGTGGGTCTTTGTAGTTGCTCCCATCTGCTGCAGGAGGGACTTTTTCTATGATGGCTAAACAAGGCACTGATCTATGGGTACAACAGAATGTCGTTAGGAGTCACATCATCACTACGTTTTGTTTTGTTTTTCTTTTCTTATAACAGCTGTATTTGCTTCTACCCTAGGACCCTGGGCTGTGTAGACTGTGTAGCAGTGCTGGGTATGGATTCCATATTATGGAGTGGGCCTTCAGTCAAATCAGATATCTTGGTTGGTGACTCCCACAAGCTTTGTGCCACCATTGTCCTAGAATATCTTGCAGACAGGACACCATTGTAGATCAAAGGGTTTGTAGCTGGCTTGGTGTTTATGCTTCTTTTTTGGCCATGTGTAGAGTACCAAAGATGCTAGAATGTGAGGGTCAAGACTCTTTGTAGGCACCAGCTCAGTTTCTCCATGTTCAGTGAGTTGTACAGGTGCTGTGTTCAGTAATGCGGCCTTGTCAGTTTGTGGAAAGCAATAACCTATTGTCTTGGCAACAGCCTGGGTTGTTTGGGATTCTCTTGGGGCCCCTTTGGTCAACAACTCAATTAGATGTAACACAATCCCAGGACTTGAAGCTTCATTTGGTGACAAGAAATGGCTAGTTAGGACTCTGTCTCTCCCATTAATTGGTGACTTCCTTTAGGTTGCTTCACACACACACACACACACACACACACACTAGGAATTTTTTTTACTATATTAGGTTTCAATACTACCCTTTCAAATACCCCTTAGTTTTAGCTGTTTCTCCCTGTATTCCCTCCTACAACCTCCTCTCCCCCTACTTAATCCTCCTGTTCCATCCCTACCATCCATCCATAAATATCAGTTCTATTTGCTTTTTCTTGCAAGATGTATCTGAACTCTCTAGTCCCTTACTCTATACCTACCCTCTGTGGTTCTAAGGATTGTAGCTTGATTATTATTGACTTAACAGCTAATATCGACATATTGTAACATGAGGGCCGGCTTGTTGGGGTTTCTGTCCCGCCGGGTACCCCAACAAGCTGGCAAGTCCCAAAGAGAAAAATCATACATAGGACTCCATAAGGTTATAAACTGATTGGCTCATTAGGTCAGGCTTCTTGTTAACTCTTATAACTCATATTAACCCATTATTCTCATCTATGTTAGCCATAATGGTTCCGTACCTTTCTCAGCTGGGCAAGTTACATGCTGCCTCTTCAGTGTTCTGCGCAGGAGTGCTGAGAGAGCTTCCTGTGTCCCAGAATAATCCAAGTCTCTTTGCTCCACCTCTACTTCCTGTCTGGTTTTCCCGCCTATACTGCCTGCCTGGCCAATCAGCGTTTTATTGAAATATGATTGACAGAATACAGACAATTCTCCCGCATCAACATATAATAGAATGTATACTGTATATGCCTTTCTGGGTCTGAGATACCTCACTCAGGATCTATTCCCGTCTTTCCCATCAGCAGTGTATGAGTGTTCACTTATTCCACATCCTTGCTAACAAGAGCTATCACTTGTGTTATTGATTTTAGCAATTCTAATAGGTGTAAGATAGAATCTCAGAGTAATTTTGATTTGTATTTTCCTGACGGCTCAGGATGTTAAACATTTCTTTAAGTGCTTCTTGGCCATTTGAGATTACTCTATTGAGAATCCTCTGTTTAGATCTGCAACCCATTTTTAATTGGATTATTTGATTTGGTAATCTCTAGTTTCTTGAGTTCTTTATATATTTGTATATTATCTTCCTATTAGATATGGAGTTGGTAAAAAAAATCCTTTCCTATTCTGTAGGCTGCTGCTTTATCTGAATGACTGTCTTTCGCTATGCAGAAGCTTTTCAGTTTCATGAGTCTCATCTATTAAGTATTGATCTTACAGCCTGTGTAAAGGTGTTCTGTTCAGAAAATCTTCTTCTGTGTCAATGCAGTCAAGGATATTGCCCACTTTTTCTACTATCAGATTCACTGTATCTGGTTTTAGGTTGAGGTCTTTGATTTATTTGGACTTGAGTTTTGTGCAGGGGGATAAGTATGGATCTATTTGCATTCTTCTACCTGATGACCAGCTAGTTTGACCAGCACCATTTGTTGAAGATGCTGTCTTTTCTCTAGTGTGGATTTCTTTTCTTGTTATAAAAATCAGGTGTACATAGGTGTGTTGGTTTATATCTGGGTCTTCAAGTCAATTCCATTGACGAACATGTCTGTTTTTGTGCCAATACAATGTTGTTTTTATTACTATAGCTTTGTACTACAACTTGAAATCGGGGATGGCAATGACTCTAAACAGCTTTTATTGTTCAGGATTGTTTAAGCTATCCTTTGTGTGTGTGTGTGTGTGTGTGTGTGTGTGTGTGTTTCCACAGGAAGCTGTAAATTATCATTTCAAGGTCTTGTAGAATTGTGTTGGAATTTCGATGGAGATTACATTCAGTTTACAGATTGATTTTGGTTGGATGAACATTTTTACTATGTTAATCATACCTATCCAAGAGCATGGAAGATCTTTTCTTTTTTATCACTTTATTAATACTAGGAATCAAGATTTCCCCTTCCTCCCCTCCTCCCACTTCCCTCCCGCTCCCCTACTCACCCTCCCCTCTCCCCCTCCAGTCCTGAGAGAAGGCAGGGTACCCTGCTCTGTGGGAAGTCCAAGGCCCTCCCCCTCCCATCCAGGCTTAGGAAGGTATGCATCCAAATAGACTAGTATCCCAAAAAGCCAGTACATGCAGTACAGACAAATCCCAGTGATCTTATCACTGGCTTGCTGCAGAAGCTCCTTCCGCTCCTTCAGCCAATAGCCGCTGAGATGCCAGCCCATTGGGGCGTGGTCTCTCTCTCTTTAAAAAAGCAGCGGCTGTCCTCCACTCTCTCTCTGGCTTCCGGCTCCACTTCTGGCTCCTAGACTCCTTTCCTGTTCGCGCAGAGGGGCTGTTATCTGGACGGTAATCTGTAAGTTTTTTTCCCCTTTGAATAAATAATCATTCTATTAATCATAATTCCAAACTGGTGTGGGATTGTTTGTGATTTATGCCTTCATCTGGTGCCCAACGTTTGGTTGTAGAATCCCCTCTTTCCCCCCACTCAACTGCTTGCCGCCAGCTCAGCTAGTCATGAGCCCTCCCTCAGCTGCGGCCTGTACCCTGTGTGTGGAGCCAGCAGTTCAATTAAACCCCACGCCTCCCAAGCTCCGCAGGCTCGGGACAGTCTCTGCCTGCCTGGTTTGCTCTTTTCTGAGTTGTTTTTAAATTTCCCTTGGAAGTGCAGTGCTTTAGTGGCGTGAATCAGAACGACTCGGTCACGTGGAGGCATACGCAGCTTCTGGGTTGCTCTTTTCTACCCCTGGATTCTAGGTTTCTGGTTCTGTGTATGGAATTGATTTAATTACATTTTCTTTTTTGAGCAACTTATATTTCCTAGTTTTTAACAAATACTAAGGCGGACACTGAAACAGGACCCTGTTTCTGTCACCTTTGCAGTGGTTCTAGTCGCGACTTGGCAACTGCGCCGCCTACTAGACAAGAGGTAATATGGTAGTTTTTGTTTCCAACGCCAAATTTACTGTTTTCTTTATTAATACACTGGATTATGTCATGCAAGGTTTATATGACTATGGGGATACATTAATTTACCTGTTTCTAGGTTTCAGTTTTCTTTTCAATATTTTATCATTAAGAAAGATACGATTTTTACGGACTAATAATGAACAACTAGTTGAAAGGATTAAAATTATTGAAAATCAGGGATTATCTGAACAAGTGGATACTATGATAGACAAAATTGACTCCATATCCAAGGGTACTAGGAAGTTACCTGAAAGGGTTCAGGCTGTTGAATTTGACGTTCGGACGTTACCAAAAAGTTTTGATAAGGTAACAGATAGAATGTACCTCCAGAATGGGAACCAAAAAACTGATACCTTAGTGAAATTCCTAGAAACACGGGTAGGTCAGGAGATTCAGGATTTAAGGGAGACAATGATAAAAAGATAAGAAATGATTGAAGAAATTATTGGAGCTGGTGAACAGAGTAAGAAGGCACAAGGACAGGATACAATGCCACCATCAGCTGTTAGAATTGGCTTACCCAGGGTTCTAACGACATACCCTGTAATTTATTCTGACAAAGGGTCAACTTCTAAAGGCTCAAAGGGAGTTAAGGAAGCTAGATGGACACCAATAGCAATGAATGATTTAAAAGAAATTAAGCAAGCTGTTGTTAATTATGGCTTGCACTCTGCATTTGTTAAGGAAATGATAAGGACTTGGGCTTCTAATGTCAGAGCTACCCCCCATGATTTCTCTCAGCTAGTGTCTGCAGTTTTAGATGATGGACCTTCCTTGATGTTTGGAATTTATTTCAGAGAAGAATCCAAACATATAGAACAGCAAGGAAGAGCAAAAGGTGTGGATGTTTCCCAAGACCAAATTCTTGGTGTAGGAGCATATGCTGATCCACAGGTCCAAGCTCTTTATGACGAAGAAGTGCTGTCCTTATATCACAAAGCAGCCTTGAATGCTTTGAATAGAATACAAGATTCAGCAAAAAGGGTCGAATCATATACCAGGGTTAGGCAGGGACAGAGAGAACCCTTTACTGACTTTGTGCAAAGATTAATTAAGGCTCTGGACATAGGGGTAACAGACCCAGAAGCTAGACGAATACTTCTTGAATCTCTAGCTTTTGAAAATACAAATACAGAGTGTAAAAAGATAATTGGGCCTTTAAGATCTAGATCAGCACCTATGGAAGAATGGATACAGCATACAATGAATGTTGAGACGTTTAGCTATAATGATGAATCCTGGGTAGGAGAAGCGATTTCCAAAGCTATGAGGAGACATCAAACTACCAGGTGTTTTAATTGTGGTAAATTGGGACATCTGAAAAGGGATTGCAGGCAAAGAAATTCTAAGAATAATATATCCTCTGGGAATGACAAAAGTAGGAGACCTCAGCCTTCAGGTATATGTAGGAGATGTGGTAAAGGCTGACATTGGTCCAACGAATGCAGGTCAACAACAGACAGACAAGGCAACCTGATACCATCGGGAAACTCCTTGAGGGGCCTCTCACAGGCCCCCAAGCCAAAAGTGGCCCAGTCATTCCCAGTTACAGTGGAAAATGTGTCTCACCAAGAAAATTAAAAACTCCAATGTCTGCTGTAAAAAGTAATACTGGTCTAAATGATGAATTACATGTGGAGAATGAGTCAAAAAATTCAGTAGAACAGAGTAAACGTATATTTTGGCAGACTTCTATTAATGATCAAAGACCAAAGCTAAGAGTCTGTATAAATGGCATTTTTATTGAAGGCTTATTAGATACAGGTGCGGATGTAAGTATTATTACTCCAGAATCTGGGCATCCGAATTGGCCTCTTCAAGAGGTAGATGTTCAGTTCCTGGGAATTGGAACTCTATCTCGTGTAAAGCAAAGCACAAGATGGGTGGAATACATAGGGCCTGAAGGGCAAATAGGAAGACTAAGGCCACATATAGCAATATTGCAATAAATTTATGGGGCCGTGACCTGCTACAGCAATGGAATACCCAGATTAACATTCCTGTAGTTCCAGGACCTCATAATTCTGGGAAGGATATAATGAGGCATTACGGAAAAAGGTCACCAGTCATTCAGGCTGTACAAGAACGTACAGCCAATAGCAAACTTTTAGAGGTACCAACAGCCCTACCTTTAAAATGGCTAACTGAGAAGCCAATATGGATCAAGCAGTGGCCTCTAGCTGAAGATAAATTACAGGCTTTGGAACAGCTGGTACAAGAGCAACTAGATGCTAACCATATTGAAGAATCAACCAGCCCTTGGAATTCTCCTGTGTTTGTTGTAAAAAAGAAATCTGGTAAATGGAGAATGGTGACAGATCTAAGAGCTGTCAACAAGGTAATTCAACCTATGGGTCCGCTACAATCTGGAATTCCTTTGCCTTCTCTATTACCAAGAGGATGGCCTCTTATAGTTATTGATTTGAAAGATTGTTTTTTCACTATCCCTTTGCAAGAAAAGGATAGAGAAAAATTTGCCTTCACAGTTCCAACTTATAATAATTCTCAGCCTACTAGGAGATATCAATGGACTGTCCTCCCACATGGGATGCTCAATAGTTCCACATTGTGCCAATATTTTGTTAATAAGCCATTGGAAATAATTTGTAAGAAATTTCCCAAGTCCATAATTTATCATTACATGGATGACATTTTATTATCTGATTCAAATAAAGATACTTTGGAAAGTATGTTTGAAGAAGTAAAGAAAGTCTTGCCTAGGTGGGGATTACAAATTACCCCTGAAAAGATTCAAAGAGGAGATTCTATTAATTACCTAGGTTACAGAATAGGATTAGAGAAAATTTGAACACAAAAGGCACAAATTAGGAGAGACCGGTTACGGGCTCTTAATGACTTCCAGAGATTGTTAGGAGACATTTCCAGTCTACGACCAGCTGTTGGGATAACACCTGATCTAAAAGTTCATTTAAACAAAACCTTTGATGGTGATAAAGATTTGAATAGTACCAGAAAATTGACAGTTGAAGCAGAAAAGGAACTGACAATGATTGAGGAAAAATTACAGGAGGCACATGTGGATAGGGTGAACCCAAATCTTAGTTCCATCCTAGTCATACTGCCTTCCAGAATTTCTCCTACAGGGATATTAATGCAAAGGGAAGATATTGTTTTAGAGTGGATATTTATACCTCATAAACCAAGTAAAAAATTAAAAACTTATGTAGAAAAGGTCTCTGAATTAATTATAAAAGGTAAACTGAGACTTTGTCAACTAGCAGGTATAGACCCAGCAGAAATTATAGTGCCTTTTACTACTGAGGAAATAAGAAAGTTATGGGAAGATAATGAACCATGGCAAAGAGCTTGTGCTAATTTTTTGGGAGAAATTAACAACAACTATCCCAAAAGTGATAGACTTAACCTCATAAAGAGAACTTCTTGGATTCTTCCTAGAATTGTACGTGATGCTCCAATAACTGGAGCCCAGACATTTTATACCGATGCAAATAAATCAGGGAAAGCAGGTTATAAATCGGAAGAATTGAGTAAGGTGGAACAAAGTCCTTATAATTCTGTCCAGAAGGCAGAATTATATGCCATTCTTATGGTGCTAAGGGATTTTAAAGAACCTCTTAATATAGTTACAGATTCACAATATGCAGAAAGAGTTATCTTGCATATTGAAACCGCTGAATTCATACCAGATGACACAGAGTTGACTTCATTGTTTATCCACGTACAGGACATACTTAGGAATAGGCTTTGTCCAATGTACATAACACACATCCGGTCCCATACAGGTCTGCCTGGTCCTCTAGCACAAGATAATGCTGAAATTGACCAATTATTGATTGGAAGCATTCTGCAGGCCTCAGAATTTCATAAAAAAAATCATGTCAATAGTAAAGGCTTAAAGAAAGAGTTTTCCATTACATTGCAACAAGCTAAGGACATTATAAAGAGATGTCCTACTTGTTCTTTCTATAATCAAACACTGTTGCCTGCAGGGAGTAACCCAAAGGGTACTCAAAGGAATGAAATCTGGCAGATGGATGTGTTCCACTTTATGGAATTTGGTAAATTAGAATATGTACACCACACCATAGACACGTATTCAGGTTTTCAATGGGCAACTGCCCTGAGCTCAGAAAAGGCTGATTTGGTAATCACACATTTATTGGAAGTTATGGCCATCATGGGTATACCTGCACAAATAAAGACAGACAATGGTCCAGCATACGTATCTAAGAAAATGAAATGCTTCTTTGCTTATTATAATATAAAACACGTTACAGGTATACCAAATAATCCTACAGGTCAGGCAGTTATGGAAAGATCAAATCATACTATAAAGGATATGCTAAACAAACAGAAAGGGACAAAAGATACCCCCAGAAATAGATTGCATAATGATTTATTAACCTTGAATTTTCTTAATGCTAATGAGAAAGGAACAACAGCAGCAGAGAGGCATTGGATAATGGAAAAAAACTTCTGAAGTAAACCAACCTGTTTATTTCAAAGACGTGCTGACCTCTCAATGGAAGCCAGGAGATGTGCTACGTTGGGGAAGGGGTTTTGCTCTTGTTTCCACAGGAGAAGAAAAATTGTGGATACCATCAAAATTAATAAAGGTTTGATTTGAAGAGGAGAAACCTCTTGGAAAGGAGAAATGACAGCTCATCTAGAATGATGATATTCATACAGGTGGTAAGAAAAACATATACAATGGGGGCAGGGTTCTGTTCTTATCTCCACAGGAAAACACTGATCTTTGAAAAATTCAAGGGACCCTGGATATTTGAATACTGACAGATGGAAAATAATGGCCCAATAGGGACTATCAAGAAAACCGAATAGGTACTGTAAGTAAAATATACTAAATCATATTTCTAAATTTATAGAGCTGGTTTTGGAGTTGGACTCTGGCTCAGTCCCTCTATAATTCCAAGCCTGCTGTTAAAAGAAAAACCCAGAGTTTCTGGAGTTTCTGTCTCATGTCAAGAGCCATGATATGGGACAGAAAGAAATATGAGTTTAGAAAGCATCTTTACTTTTCTTCATATCTATCATACCTTTCATTAAATATATCTATCATGCCTTTCATTGACTATGTGTATGTCTGTGTATGTCTATATGATTACTGTTTAAGTTTTCCACAATGAACAATGAGCTTTTCCTGCAGTGATATTTGAAGTTTCCAGGAAGAAGATGGGGCCCCATAACAACAACTCCACCCGGTTGATATGACGTCATGATACTGATAGTGCTACTACAAGACCTGTTTTGGGTACCAGCTGCACAAGACGGTTCCAACATGGTTAGCTGAAATGGTGCACATCTTGTACAACATTCTGGTCAGTCCTCCACAAAATACTCAGAGACTATTTGCAATTTTAAAAGACATTGATCTTGAAATTTAACCATCATTTTACTTTCACAGGATCCCCCAGAAAGAACATCGTCCCCATGACAGCTGGAAGTAATTCTAGAGAATGACGTCCCCTCTCCCAGTAAAATTTGTCCTTGGGTCTAGGAACATCATTTAGGGGTTGGTTATAATTAGTATACGGTTGAGGGTTGGGGGAGAAATTTTATAAGCGCAGGAATCTTAAAAAAAAAGAGGGATAATTGGATTATGGAATAATAGATTTGTACTTGTGAGTTATTGTTTTTAGACAAATATATTGGTATTGATTCTTATATATTGATACAAAGTTAAATTATGTTCACTATTGTATGCATTCATGCTTCTACCTCTGTTTAAAACATTTTTATGTATTGGTATATATATATTGTATTGATATATGTATATTTACCATATTGCATTGTACACTTCTACCTCTTATTAAGATACTTATATATTGTCTATGTATTGATATATATTTACCATATTGCAATGTATACTTGCACATTGTTTATATTTGGAGGTCATAGTGTCTTCATTTATTGTACAGTTGTTTATTGTCTCAGTCTTTAAGTTAGATAGGTATTGAAAATTATATAGATCAATAATCATCTAAGTTTGTCATTTATATTTAGACTAATCAGGTTCTTTAGATACATAGAGATTATATTCAGTATAGATAGATAATCTTCAACCTCTTCAAAGAGCTGTAGAAAAATGGCCTTTAATCTAATTCAGAGTTCTGTGGTAGTGAGACACAATCTCTCCTGGCATCATCGATCTATTCCTGAGAGAATGTTGAGCACCAAAAACACTCCACCTGGAGCCTTTCTTCTTGCCAGAACTGGCCTTTGGGTAAAGAAATGCCCATACCTCAACTACTGACAGAGTTACAGAATATCCGTAAATGGATAAAACAGGACTGTCATATCCTGCCAAGACAGGGTAAGATAGTTTTAAAAAGTTTCTTGCCTTTGAAAATGGTATGTCAGTTACGTCAGGCCTTAGCCAAAGTTGGTTGCTTCAACACTGCAAACATGACTTTGGGTGTTTGCCCAGGTAACCAGTTGTCTCTGTGATTTGTTACATGTTCTGGAAGTTGTTTGATTGCACTTCCTAATTACTCAGGCAACATTATTTCCCTTCTCAGATCTTTGATGGGATTGAAGAGTATATAAATGTAGTTACTTTCCTCTCATGACTTGGCCAAATTATTTGTTATACAAGACTTAAACTAGTTAGAATAGGATATTTGTATTTATTGTATATAATTTCATAGGTTTGTACTTATTGTATATAATTTCATAGTAGGCTTAGAACTCTCTTACTTAAACAAAAGGGGGAGATGCTGCCGGAGCTCCTTCCACTCCTTCAGCCAATAGGCGCTGAGATACCAGCCCATTGGGGCGTGGTCTCTCTCTCTTTAAAAAAGCAGCGGCTGTCCTCCACTCTCTCTCTGGCTTCCGGCTCCTAGACTCCTTTCCTGTTTGTGCAGAGGGGCTGTTGTCTGGGACGGTAATTTGTAAGTTTTTTCTCCTTTGAATAAATAACCATCCTATTAATCATAATTCCAAACTGGTGTGGGATTGTTTGTGACTTACACCTTCACTGGCTTCTCAGTCTATTCCAATTGTCAGCCACATTCAGAAGGTCCAGTTTGATCCCATGCTGGTTCAGTCCCATTCCAGCTGGCTTTGGTGAGCTCCCATTAGTTCAGGCACACTGTCTCAGGGGGTGTATTAACCCCTCGTGGTCCTGACATCCTTGGTCATATTTTCCTTCCTTCTTTTCTTCAACTGGACCATGGGAGCTCAGTCCAGTACTCCCATGTGGGTCTCTGTCTCTATCTCCATCTGTCCACTGGATGAAAGTTCTATGGTGATATTCAAGATAGTCATCAGTCTGACTATGGGACAAGGCCAGTTCAGGCACCCTCTCCTCCACTGCCCAGGGTCCTAGCTGGGGACATCCCTGTGGACAACTGGTACCCCCTCTAGAGTCAAGCCTCTTGCCAACCCCACAATGCCTCCCTTAATTAAGATATCATCTTCCTTGCTCCCATATCTGTCCTTCTTCCAGCTCAACCATCCCACTCCCCCAAGCTCTCCCCAACCCTCCCCTTCTCCCTTCTCTCTCCCCCTCTTCCCTTCCCCCACCCCATCCCCACCCCATGCTTCCAACTTTTGCCTGGCAATCTTGTCTGCTTCCAGTTTCCAGGAGGATCTATATATGATTTTCTTTGGGATTACCTTATTACTTAGCTTCTCTAGGATCGCAAACCATAGGCTCCTTTGTTTATGGCTAGAATCTACTAATGAGTGAGTACATACCACATTCATATTTTGAGGTCTAGGTTATCTCACTCAGGATAGTGTTTTTTACTTCCATCCATTTGCATGCAAAATTCAAGATGTCATTGTTTTTTTTTACCTCTGAGTAGTACTCTAATGTGTAGATGTGCCACACTTTCTTTGTCCAGTCTTCCACTGGGGGGCACCTAGATTGTTTCCAGGTTCTGGCTATTACAAATAAAGCAGCTATGAACATAGTTGAACAAATGCCTTTGTAGTATGATTGGGCATCTCTTGGGTATATTCCCAAGAGTGGTATTGCTGGATCCTGAGGTAGGTTGATTCCCAATTTTCTGAGAAGCTGCCACACTGACCTCTAAAGTGGTTGTACAAGTTAGCATTCCCACCAGCAATGGATGAGTGTTCCCCTTACTCCACATCCTCTCCAGCATAGGCTATAATTGGTGTTTTTGATTTTAGCCATTCTGACAGTTGTAAGATGCTATCTCAAAGTTGTTTTGATTTGCATTTTCCTGATAGCTAAGGAAGTTGAACATGTCCTTAAGTATCTTTTGGCCATTTGAAATTCTTCTGTTGAGAATTCTCTGTTCAGTTCAGTACCCCATTTTTTAATTGGGTTACTTAGAATTTTAACGTCTAGTTTCTTGAGTTCTTTATATATTTTGTAGATCAGGCCTTTGTCTGATGTGGGGTTGGTGAAGATCTTTTCACCTTCTAATATCATCTTCAATTTCTTTCTTCAACAACTTGAAGTTTTTATCATACTAGTCTTTCATTTGTTTTATTAGAGTTACCCCCAAATATTTTATATCATTTGAAGATATTGTGAAAAGTGTTGTCTCACTGATTTCTTTCTCAGACCATTTGTCATTTTTACATAGGAGGGATACTGATTTTTTCATATCTAATTTATCTTTTATTTTAACTAAGAAAACTATAACTATTTGCTTTTAATTTCATCAAAGACTCCAGAAGGATATAATATTACCTAAGTAAACAGGATGTACATTGTAAGCAGCTTCCAAAACTCTTAAAATTAACAAAGACATCTCACTGTCTGGACAGTCAATCTAAGTTCTTCTGTAACATTGGGGCATCTATCTTCAGTCTACAGGCACATAATATCTGACACACTTTTCCATGAAACAGGAAATTTTAAAGACTGTTTGATCTGTATTAGCAGTTTGTCAGTCATGTTCTTCTGTGTCCTGCAGAATGTCTGGCAGACTCTTTCATGAAGTAGGAACACTGAAGGACTTACCTCCTTTAAGCAAATTTAGCAGTCATTTTTCTATGGATCCTACATGTCCATATTTATAAAGCATACCATCAAGCAGTCCAGGAAAAAAGCAGTTTCTTGTCCAAATGACTAGCCTTGTCACATTGAAGGTAAATTCCATAATGAGTTTCTTCAATGTCCATCAACCTCTTTTTTCTTCTTCTTATTTTTATTTATTTATTAAAAATTTTCACCTCTTCCCCTCCTCCCATTTCCCTCTCCCTCCCCTCTCCTCTCCCTCCCTCTCCAGTCCTAAGAGCAGTCAGGATTCCCTGCCCCGTGGGAAATCCAAGGTCCATCCCCCTCCATCCAGGTCTAGGAAGGTGAGCATCCAAACAAACTAGGCTCCCACAAAGCCAGTCCATGCAGTAGAATCAAAACCCAGTGCCATTGTCCTTGGCTTCTCTGTCAGCTCTCTGAATGTGGCTGTCAATGAGGGATACTGATTTTTGAGAATTAATTTTATATCCAGCAACTTTACTGAAAGTGTAGGAGTTTCCTGGTGGAATTTTTCAGGTCACTTATGTATACTATCATATCACCTGCAAATAAAGATGCTTTGACTTCTTCCTTCCTAATTGGCATCACCTTGATCTCCTTCAGTTGCCTTGTTGCTCTAGCTAAGACTTAAAGCACTTTATTGAATAGGTATAGAGAAAGTGGACAGTCTTGTCTTGTTCCTGATTTTGGTGGAATTGCTTTCAGTTCTCTCTTTAAATTGATGTTGGTTGGCTATTGGCTTTGCTGTAAACTGCCTCTATTGTATTGAAGTTATGCTCCTTGCATCTCCATCTCTCCAGGACTTTTATCATGAAGGAGTGTTGGATTTAGTCAAAGACCTTTTCTGAATTTAATGAGATGAAAATGTGGTTTTTATCTTTCAGTCTATTTTTTAAAATGGTGGCTTACATTTATGAATTTTTATGTGTTGAACCATGCCTGCATTTCTGGGATGAAGCCTACTTGATGATGGTGGATGATGTTTTTGATGTATTCTTGGATTCAATTTGCAAGTACTTTATTGAGAATTTTGCATCTGTGTTCATAAGGGAAATTGGTCTGTAATTCTGTCTTTTTTATTGTTGGGTCTTTATGTAATTTGGGTATCCGGGTCACTGTGGCCTCATAAAATGAATTGGGCAATGTTCCTTCTGTTTCTATTTTGTGCAATAATTTGAGGAGTATCTGCATTAACTCTTCTTTGAAAGTCTAGTAGAATTCTGTGCTAAAATAATATGCCCCTGGACTTTTTTTGATTGGGAGAATTTTAATGTCTGCTTCTATTCCACTATGGAGTAGGTTTTTAAAAATTGCTTATCTGATATTGGTAAGTGTTATGTATTGAGAAAATTATCTATTTTCCAATTATCCAAAATTATTCTTTCTTTTAGATATTTCAATTTGGTGGTGTATAGGTTTTTAGAGTATATTCTTAGGATTCCTCGATGTCTATTGTTATGCCCCCCCTTCATTTCTAATTTTGTTCATTTGAATATTCACTCTCTACTTTTTTTTTAGCTAATTTGGATGCAGGTTTGTTAGTCTTATTGATTTTCTCAAACAGACAACCCTTTGTTTCATTGATTCTTTGTGTTGTTTTTGTTGTTGTTGTTTCTATTTTATTGATTTCAGCGCTGACTTTAATTCCTGTCGTCTACTCCTTTTGTGTGTGGTCACTTCTTTTTTTCTAGAGCATTCAGGTGTGCTGTTAAGTTACTGCCACGAGATCTTGCCAGTCTTTATGGAGGCACTTAGTGCTATGAACTTGCTTCTTAGAGCCATCTTCATTGTGTCTCACAAGTTTTTTGCATGGTGTGTATTCATTTTAATTTATTTCTAGAAAGTCTTTATTTCTTAATTCTTTTCTCGACCCATTTTCCATTAGCAGGGAGTTGTTCAGTTTCCATGAGTTGTAGGCATTATATTCTTTCTGTTGTTGCTTATACCCAGCTTTAATCTGTGTGGTCTGATAGGATTCAGAAAGTTATTTCAATTTTCTTGTATCTGTTGAGAATTTGCTTTGTTTCCAAGTATGTAGTCAATATTTGAAAAAGTTCCATGAGGTACTGAGAAAAAGGTATATTCTTTTGTGTTTGGGTAAAATGGTGTATTAATATCTGTTAGGTCAATTTGGTTTATAACTTCAGTTAGCGCCAGAATTTCTGTTCAGTTTTTGTCCAGATGGCCTGTATATTGATGAGAATGGGGTATTGAAGGCGCCCACTATCAGTGTGTGAGGGTCAAAATGTGACTTCAACTGTAGTGGTTGTGTCTTTTATGAACTTGGGTCCTCCTGTCTTTGAGGCATAGGTGTTAAGAACTGCAATGTCCTCTTGGTAGAATTTTTCTTTGATGAGTATGTAGTGTCCTCTATCTCTTCGGATTAGATTTTGTTTGAAATCTATTTTTTCATATAATAAAATGGTTGCAACAGCTTGCGTATTAGGTCTTTTGATTGGAATATCTTTTTCCAACCCTTTACCTGAGGTGATATCTATCACTGATGATGTGGTGTGTTTCTTGGAAGTAGCAGAAGGATGGATCCTATTTTCATATCTAATCTGTTAGTCTGTGCCTTTTTATTGTGGAATTGAGACCATTGATGTTGAGAAATGTAAATAGCTAGTGATTCTTGATGCCTGTTATGGTGGTGGTGGTGGTGGTGGTGGTGGTGTGTGTGTGTGTGTGTTTCTCCTCTTTATTTTGCTCATCTGGGAAAAATTATTCCCTGTGTTTTCTTGGATGTAGTTAACTTCCTCAGGCTGGTGTTTACTTACCTCCTAGCACACTCTGTAGGGATGCATTTGTAGGTAGATATTGCTTAAATTTGGTCTTATTTTCTCTTATTTTGTCCACCTATGGTGATTGAAAGTTTTTCTGGGTATAGTATTCTGAGCTGGCATCTGTGGTCTCTTAGAGTCTGTAGCACATCTGTGCAGGTACTTCTGGCTTTTAGAGTCTCCATTGATAAATCAGGTATAATTCTAGTAGGTCTGTCTTTATATGTTACTTGGTATTTTTTTTCCTTTCAGCTTTCAATATTCTTTTCTGGTTCTGTACTTTTAGTGTTTTATCATATGTTGAGAGGATTTTTTTCTGGTCCAGTCCTTTTAAATTACTGTATGCTTCTTCTTCTACTCCTCTGCCTCTTTTTGTGAGACAGGGTTTCTCTGTGTAGCCCTGGCTGTCCTGGAATTCACTCTGTAGATGTGACTGGCCTCAAACTCATAGAGATTTGCCTGAATCTCTCTTCCGTGTGCTGGGATTAAAGGCATGTGTCACCACTGCCCAGCTCTGGATGCTTCTTTCCTTTGATAGACATCTTCTTTAGGCCAGGGGAATTTTCTTCTGTGATTTTGTTGAAAATACTTTCTGGGCCTTTGGTTTGAGTTTTTTCTCCTTCCTCAATTCCTATTATTTTTGTATTTGATCATTTCATAGTGTCCTGGATATTAGATTTAGCATTTTCTTTGACTGAAGTTTCCATTTCTTCTCTTGTGTCTTCAATGTCTAAGATTCTCTCTTCCGTCTGTTTTCTGATGGTGAAGCTTGCCTCTGAGTTTTCTGTCGAGTTCCTAAATTTTTCATTTCTAGATTTCTTTCAGTTTGAGTTTGAGATTTCTTTATTGATTGTATTTCCACTTTAAGGTCTCGAATGGTTTTATTCCTGTGTTTTCATCATTTCTTTCTGTTTTCATAGGCTTCTTTAAAGAATTATTCATTTTGTTTTTAAGGACCTCTATAATATTCATAAAGACTGTTTAAGATCTTTTTCTTATGATTCAGCTTTGTTATAATATCCAGGATTGCCCTAACTGTTGTTTATTGTGTTTTTATTATAGCATCTAGGATTGGGAAAAATCATAATTTGAGACTCTGGTATCTGGTCTTGTCATTGTTGGATGGATTCTTCTGCTGCCTTCTCAGATCTTAAGCAAGTGTGGTGGCTGCATTCCTGGTAGGTAAATCTTGGGTCCTGATAGGTATTCCCGCTGGGGATTCCAGGTACAATGTGTTTCTGAGTATTGGGAGCTAAGCCCGAGGAATGGGGATTGTCTCAGTGTACTGAGGGGATTCACAAGAAGGAAGAAAGCTGAGTGTTACACTGGGATTCGCTAAATTAGTCTCCTGGGAATGCGGGCAGAGAGTGAGGAGAGGACTCAGCAGATCTGCTGCAGAGCTAGAATTGAGGAAGGATGATTGGACTTGGGGGAATGGAGGGAGAGACCAAGATCTGCAGTTAGCCTTCTTGCTTCCCTGGTCAGAGTGGCCTCTGGGTTCTCTGGAAGTGTCTGATGAATTTGGGAGTTGAGACAAAGCAATTGGGGGCAAAGAAGTTTGGAGGGGAAGATTGTGATCCCACGGAAATGGATGCAGGAGAAGGGTGGCTGCGGTAAGTGTTCTGTTGCAGAGCAACTGGGGGATTTGATTTGGAGGAACAGGGGGAGAGGTGAAGATCTGCAGTCAGCCTTCCTGATTCATTGGCTGTTGGAATGGCCTGTATTGTAATTTGCTTATTGATAGCAAATAAATCTATGAGACTCGGTGAATTCAGTTGAAGAGCGTGTATAGAAAAGTAGAAAGGTTGTGAGAGGGATGGGCTCAGCAGCTTGCAGCACAAGCCTGATGACCTGAGTTCCACAGCTGGGACTCATGTAAAGGTGGGAAAAGCAACCGAGTCTACAAGTTTTTTTTTCTGATCACCACATGTGCACTGTGACATGTGTGTTCCCACATATGCATATCACACACACTCAGAGACAATCATAGTAAATATTTTTTAAAAAGAGAAATCAAAAGGAGCAGAGACTGAGCACTTGAGTACTTAAGCACATCTTTAGCCAGTGTATTTATCTCTTTATGTTGAAAGCATTCAAAACCCCCCTTCTAGCTATTGTGAATTTGCAAATAGTTTTTAACAACAATGCATTGTTGACGCTCATAGCTATCTCCTTGAGAGCCCCAGAATTCTTTCTTTATGCTCTTCAGTTTTTCATGTCAATGATCACATTCCCAAGGGTTTCTCAGATTGAAAGAGAGCTCAAAGCCTTCAATAGAACCTACTCATATCCTTTCCTTGTTTGCTTGTCTTCTTTTTTGCTGTTTTTCAAGACAGGGTTTCTCTGTTGTTGTGGGACAATGGTCTTGTACCCTGTAAAGATTTGTCTCTTGTACTTGGTTAATAAAATGCTGATTGGCCAGTAGCCAGACAGGAAGTATAGGCGTGGCAACCAGAGAAAGCCAGAGAGAATGCTTCACTGATGAAAGGTACCAAGCCAAGTCACTAACACAGACAAGAATTATGGGTTAATGTAAGATGTAGGAATTAGTTAATAAGAAGCCTAAGCTATTAGGCCAACCAGTTTGTAATTAATATAGGCTTCCGTGTGTTTCTTTGGGACTGAGCAGCTGTGGGACCAGGTGGGACAGAAACCTCTGTCAACATTGCGTAGTTTTGTAGCCTGTTCTGGAACTCACTCTGTAGACCAGGCTGCCCTCAAACTCACAGATTCACCTGCTTCTGCCTCCTGAGTGCTGGGTTTAAAGGTGTGTGCTACCACGTCCTGGCTTGCTTATCTTTTTGATCCAGTTCAAATCAAGATTTACCAAGAGCCATGGAGCCTGAGTCCTTCACTGATGCTTCAGGTGTTTCTTCCCCCATTTTTTATCCCTTCAACCCTCCACCTTCTTTGCCACAGAAGAGCTACCTTTTTCCACCCCTGTTATTATCAATTGACCCTCAGGTACTCTTCTTGTGTCTCAAAGACTTTAGTGCACAGTTGTAATCCTGGCACCAGAGACACTGAGGCAGGGGCATTATGAGTTTGAGGATAGCTAGCTGAGTTACAATGTAAAATACCATCTCTAAACAAACATAAATCACAACAGAAACCCACTAAACAAACAAAAATCATGTTAGCTTCCATCTCTGATCAATGCTGTCTCCCTTCGCTGTGATTTCAGCATAGCATTGTCCGATCCTTTCACACCACTCTCAGTCCCTTGCTATAGCTCCTCAAATCATTTCTCCACCTATTTGCAGCTCCTTGCTTGCATCCAGCTTGTCATTGCCAGTAGCTCTTACCTCTTTCTTATATCCTTGGAATTGAAAGCTACTGGGGGAAAAAAAACAAAAAATGAAAAACAGTGCACTCTCCCTTTAAATTCGAGACCATAAACCTCAAGTGGGCACTTAATGTTGCTAGGAAATCACATAGTATTATCCTAGTCCATTTGTGCTGCTGGTTTCCTAGACAACTATTTCATACCTTCTCCTCTCCCTTCAAATCTCTAACACCTCCGCATACATCCTCATTTTCAGCCCATGACCTGGCTTCCGCTTTCAGAGAGAAAATAGAGCAATCAGAAAACAAAGGCCACAAATTTGGGTCACTGAATCTACTCGCATACCTAAATCTATGCATATATTCTCCCGTTTCTCACAATGCGACTTCAAGGGAGCCCGCCCCTCCACTTGTTCATGACATTTCCTTCTGGCAATTTGCTCTTCTCTTGTTTTCTTAGGAGCAAATCTGTCTCTCTTCAGGTTCTTCTCCATTATCTTCAATTATGTTATTGTCTCATCCATTAAAAACATTTTAAAAATCTTTTGAGTCATTGTGTTTTACTTCCCACTTACCCCACATCTTGCCCCCCATTACATCAAAATTTCTAGCTGCAATTATCTGTATTCAATATCCATAACGCCTATCTTCCCATTATTCTTCTTCCCTATTTATTTTGAATTATTATAGATCCACAGAAAGTTGCAGAAATAATACAGAGAAGCCCTTTGTAAATTTTCCTCAGGCCCGGCCAGCAGTTACACATTACTGGCTGTTCTGTGATGCCAGTCCCAGAAATCGGCATTGATAATAATTCTTTTTCATAGTTCTATATCATTGTATCACATATGGAGATGTGTGTAAACTGATGACAACTAAGACACAACCGTTTCTATGTCAAAACATCTTTCTCTACCCATTTAGAGACGCATTCTTTCTCTCCCGCTGTCCATTACTAACCCCTGGTAACAACTAATCTGTTCTCCATTTCTGTAATTTTTTGATTTAGAAAATGTTGCATATGGCCAGTGAGGTGGCTAAACTGGTTACTGAGAAAACCTGACCCCCTGAGTTTGTTCCCTGGGATCCATGTAAGGTGGAAGGGGGTGGTGGTGGTGGTGGTGGTCACGGCACCTGCCTTTAATCTCAGCGCTCTGGGACAGAGGCAGGTGGATCTCTGAGTTCAAGGCCAGCCTGGTCTACAAAGTGAGTTCCGGAGCTGTTGCACAGAGAAACCCTGTCTTGAAAAAACAAACAAACAAGCAAGTGTAGAATGAAGGAACCAACTTTTCTGGCAACACATTCTTGCTATGGTATGTGCTTATGCAGTGTGCACACACATGCTAGAAATAAAGAAAAAGAAAATTATACATTCAAAAAGTGCTCTACAAATGAAATTCTACAATAAAGTAACCAGTTAAATCTTAAAATTTTATTTTATGCTGGGGCTGGAGCGATGGCTTGATGTTTAAGAGCACTGACAGTTCTTCCAAAGGAGCCCAGTTGAGCAGGGTTCAGTTCCGAGCACCCACATGATGGCAATTCACAGCTCTCTAACTCCAGTTCAGACACTCTCAGACATGTAGGCAAAACACCAGTGTATGAAAAAAGTTAATAAAATCAAATTCACACAATCCACAGATCCAGAGAGACTAGGTAATAAGGAGAGTTCGTGGAGGTACACACCCAGATCTCCCTGGGAAGGGAAAATAGAAACGATCTCGTCAGTGGACCCAGGGCAGGTGGGAATGGGAATATGACCGAACAGACTGGGGGAGGGGGATGCCGAGGAGGGACTGCTGGGGGCTGCATGTCATTGCCTGGCAGGAGCCTGGAGCAGGGAATCTCCCAGAAGTGTAGCACGAATAATAAACACCTAGAGACAGATATTGGAGTACAACCTCTGATCAACAAGATCAGAAAAGCAAAACAGCCAATCACAAGAGAGACCTTTTACCTCTACCAAATCTTCAGACCGAATATCTCCACGAATTCTCAGACTCCACACTCCAGTGAGTTCCTCTCTCTTCCCCTTTATATTCCTCTCTCTGCCCAGCCATATCCCTCCTGTCTCCACCTCCCTAGTGCTGGGATTAAAGGTGTGTGACTCCCAACACTGGGATTAAAGGTGTGAACCACCACTACCTGGAGCTTGTGTAGCCCAGGGTGACCTTGAACTCACAGTGACAAGTCTACCTCTGTCTCCCGAGTCCTGGGGGTAAAGGTGTGTGCCCTCACTCCCTGGCCTGTATGGCTGACTCGTGTGGCTGCTTTGCCACTTTGCCCTCTGATTTTCAGGCAAGCTTTATTTCTTAAAACACAAATAGTATACAGTTATATAGAAGCCTATGAGGAGGATGTCAGCTTAGATTCCTAACAATAGTGGATAAGTAGTAACCCGAACTGACCTTCCCCTGTGACCAGATTTGTGCCTGTCCCAATTGTCATCAGAGAGGTATCATCCAGCAACTGATGGAGGCAGATTCAGAGACTCATGGCCAAATATTAGGTGGAGTTTGGGAATCCTGTGGAGGAGGCAGAAGAGGAGGAGGAGGAGGAGGAGGAGGAGGAGGAGGAAGAAGAAGAGGAGGAGGAGGAGGAGAAAAGCATATAGGAGTCAGAAGTCAAGAATACCACGGAAAGGCTTACACAATCTACTAACCTGGGCTCAAAGGGTCTCTCAGAGACTGAACTGACAACCAGGGAGCCTGCATGGGACTGAACTAGGCACTCTGCATCATATATGTGACAGTTGTATAGGTTGGTTTTCATGTGGGACTCCGATCAGCAGGAACAGGGGCTCTCTGACTCTTTTACAGGCTTTTGAACCTGTACTCCTCATGCTGGGTCACCTTGCCCAGCCTTAATACACGGAGAGGTGCTTAGTGTTACTGCAATTTCACATGCCATGTTTTGTTGATAAAGGAAACATGCCCTTTTCTGGATGGAGACAGAAAAGGAAAGGATTGGGGAGTGGGAAGGAGGGAAATGGGGGAGAGGGACTGGGAGAAAAGAATGGGGAGGAGACCATGGCCAGGATGTAAAATAAGTAGATGAATAAAAATTTATTATATAAACATATTAATCTGTCAAAACTTTAAAACTTTAAAAAATAATTTATTTATTTGAATGTTTTGTCGACATGTTTGTCTGTGTACCACATGTGTGCAATGCTCATGGAGGCCAGAAGGGGGAAGCACATCCCCTGAACTGGAGTTATTGAGGGTTGCTAGCTGTCATGTAGGTACTGGGACTGGAGAGCAGTCTTCTGAAAGTACAAAATCTCTTAAAGTTTCATGCAATATATTTTGATCATATTCATCCTCTCTATCCTAACTCCTCCAGGATCCCCCTCCACCTCCTTCCAACTCAACTATATATTCTTTCTCTACTTCTCTCTGTCTCTGTCTGCCCTGTCTGTTTTCTCTCTCCCTGTCTCTCTCTCTGTGTGTCTCTCTCTTGTTGTTCTCTCTGTGTTTCTGTCTGTCTCTGTCTCTCTTGCTTGTTCACTTACTCAGTCTTTCTCTCTCATCCTCACTCTTAAACCCATGAAATCTAGTTTGTGTTGGTTGACTACTCTTGGGTGTGAGGCCTGCCCTGGAGTGCGGTCTATCTTCCATGGTCCACCTAGAGAAAACTGTCCCTCTTCCAGCAGTAATAAAATGCCAATAGCTCCTCCACTAGGGATGGGCTTCATGTCTACCCCCTTTCTTCATGCTGGGTTTTATCTCAGTAGAACTTAGGCAGGTCTTGGAAAACCGTATTTTCTTGAGGTTGTTTGCCACCTCTGGATCTTGCAATCTTTCAGCATATATCCCTGAACCTTGAGGGGAGAGTTGTGATAGAGTTTTCCCATTTAAGGTTGAGCATTCTGAAGTCTGTTTTGAAGTCTGCACATTGACCAGCTAAGGGTCTCCATGTTAATTGCCATCTTTTGTAAGAAGTGTCTCTGTTGAGGTCTGAGTGATGCACTGTTACTGAACAAATATATTTTCATCCACACATACTTTTCCCTCCTCTCCTTGTAGGTCTAGCATAAGAATGCTAGATCTTCTGATACCATCTCACAAGTTCCAGATTCTCTGTTCAATTTTTCAAGTCTTTTTACTTGTTTAAGCTGCATGGCTTCTGTCGTTCTGTCTTCTAATCCACCCCATGTTTTCCCCATATTCTCCACTGTGCTCTTGAGCCAATTCAGTGGGATTTTAAAGTTTGCAATATTGTGTATTTTGTTTCTAAAATTTCCATTTTGTTCTTCTCCTTTATATAATTTATTCCTTTGCTAAAAGGTTCTACTTTTTATTCATTTTGATCCTGTTTATGATTGCCGTTTGAAGCATTTTTTTATTGAGCACTTCAAAATCCTCTTAAATGTTGTTCCAACATCTGTGCCACAGGGTTGTTAGTGTTTGTTAAGTTTTTTTTTTTTTGAGATTCTCCTGGAATGTTTTAGGGCTCAGCGTTTTCCTTCTTCTCCTTGCTCCTTTGCCCATTTTATCTTGTCTTGTGGCTTTAAATGTCATGTAATGACAAACAAATGGTTAAAGAAAACTAAATTCTGACCTCCTCCATCTCCAAATCCACTTCTTTCGCAAGTCCCAGTTTCTCAGGCCACAAACTTCAGGCATTCTTGTTTTCTTGTCTAATGCTTCACATCTACTCCATCAGCAAATCTTGACAGTGTAACCTTGGACAAAAATGCAACTCTGAGCACCTCTTATCACCGTAGTGCCATCGCCCTGACCCAAGTTTCCATTATCACTTGCTGGGGTTGCTCAAATCACCCCCTGCTAGTTGTTTTTTCTTCCACCTTTGCCCTCCGATGTAACTTAGTAGCCAGATCAGTCCTTGCAGTCTGAGAGAGAGCAAATCCTATTGTTGCCTTTTCTACCCTCGTCTCCATGCCTCCCAAGCCATGGATGAAACAGGAACAGTAGTCAAAATCTTAACACGGTTGGGCAGGGGCTGGGCTCCTGTTAGTACTCTGACCTCAGCACCAATTTCTGTCACTGATACGGTATGGTATCACTGATACCACGGTATCGTTGTTCCCATTCCTGCCAGACCAGCGGCCATCTGACCACCTTCTCACATGTTTTTCTATCAGGCACTACCATGGCCTTCTCTCACTTCTTTCAAATTCTTTCTCAAGTGTCTCCTTCTCTCAAGATCTGCGCTTGTCACTCTATTTTCAGTTACAGCTTTCCTGATTTCTCTTTATACCTCCTGACAACTATTTCTTCAGAGTGTTTCCCTTCCTTGGATGGCAATACGGTTCTTGTTTATCTGCTCATCACTTCTCCTCTCTTTCTTCCCTCAAGAGCAAAATACCTTGGAGGGCACAGACGTTTGGTGTATATCATACAGTGCACATACAATAAGTACTCAGTGTCCTCATTCTATAAACACCCGACTACACCACCTTAAGATGGATATAGGGCTCCAGTCCTTTTGCGTAGTTGTTACTTGAACCTTTGTAGGCTTGAGGCCTTAAAGCTTCACTTTAAAGTTTCATTCTTTCTACCTCCATTATATCTAAGGATAATTCGCCTATTTCTATACAGTCAGATTCCGGAAGTTAACAGTAATGGCCAAACAATAACAAAATTTGGGACACATTCTTATTAAATTATTATTGACTTTAGGAAAACTAGATAAATTAATGATTTACTGAATCACTCATTATTCTGTGTATTCTAAAGCTACCTAAAATTACTACAAACATATCTTAAAATGAGATGATCAGGACAAGGAAAATTGCAGACACACAACTTCAATGGAACTAGAGGAGCGGTATCCTGATCAGTGCTCTATTGCTGGGAAGAGACACCATGACCACAGCAACTCTTACAAGAGAGCGCATTTCATTGGGATGTGCTTACAGTTTCAAAGGCTTAGTTCACTATCAGCATGGCAGCGAGCATGGTGGTGCACATGCCAGAAGGCTACATCCTGACATCCGCAGCTCTTTCTAACCAGGGAAATCATTGGGGTCCCAACTTCTTCTGTCCAATTGGAATGGTAAAAATGGCTCTTCTGGACTCTGAAGATGGAATGAGGATGGGACGGAAGTGACGTGAAAACACCATGAGAGTGGGAACTTAATGAATCCCTATGGTGATCGGGTCACTATGGTAGTGAATTTTACAAGTGAAAAATTGCAGTTTATTCATTTCTTTATTTTCATGTGTGCAAGTTGTGGGAGTATGGAGGTCACTGGATAAATTTCTGGAGTTGGTACTTTCCTTCTACAATGTGGGTCTGGAGATGGAACTCTACCTGTTGAGCCATTTCACCTACCATTGGATGGATATTTGACGCTGCAAAGTTCATAGATATTTTAAAGAAATCAAACTGCTGCATATAAATTTGTAGTACAAAATGGCAGCAGTATGTTTAGGGTCATTTCATAACTTACTGGAAGTCTTAATCAGAAGCTAAGGTTTATTTAACAATTTTTAAGCAACTCAAGTCACCAATTCCAACAGCCACTTTTAAAATCATGCATTCCAACACATTACAATCTCAACAAACTAGTTCGATACTCACATGCTGGGAAATGGTTGTAGAAAAAGCATTAAAAGTCTATTCTTTTTTTTAGATAGACTCTCATACAGCCCAGACTTGTCTGGAAATTTCGGTGTAGTCAAAGATGACCTTGATTCTTATTGTCCTGCCTCCACCTCTGGAATGCTGGGATTACAGGAAGGAGTCATCACACCCAGTTTATGCAGTGCTGGGGATCAAACCCGGGTCTTTGTGTGTGCTAGGCAAGCACTTTACCAACTGCACTGCATCCATGGCCCTAAAACTCTTTGTTTTCTGTAATCAAATTATTTTTAGTGTAAGAGCAGAAAGCTTGGTTCACACAGTAAAAGAAAAAAAGAAACATTGCAACTCATGGCATAAAATACCCTGGGATGTGAGCCCAGGTGTCTGTTGGCATGGCACAGCGTGCTGGCATGTGCAAAACCGTTAGCAGGTTGTGCGTTCAGACCCCAGGCGACAGTGAAGGCAATGAGGTGCGAAACAACTCAGTATTGGGTCTCTGTCTCTATCTCCATCCATTGCCGAATGAAGGTCCTATGGTGATATTCATGACTCTCTAGTTTCAGCGAGAAGCATGCGTATGTAAGGGTCTAAAGGAAGGAAAGCTGGGCAAGAATCTTCCGATGGGATTGAAGCTGATTGTATTTTCTTTACATTAAAAACGTTTAGCTTCCAAAGTGGCGATTTTCCCTATGACATTTTCGTGGGAACTTAGTTTGGGTCCAGCGTTTCCCACAGCCTCCTCTCCTCACCTCTCAGTTCCCCTTCTCCACTTAAACACTGCACCTCCACTATTTCCCCTGCACTTTCAAACTACATGTGTTCTATTACGTTCCCACCCCTCTCCTCTAAGGCCTCCCCCCATCTCTTCCCAATATTGCAGTTCCTTTGGCAGATGCTTATTTTCTCTGAGAAAAATTGGAAAACCAGTCTAGATTTGAATCAGGGGTCATGTGCTGTATAAAGGACCTCCTTGCTTATATGGCTGAAGACTGAATTCCATGAACAAGACAGCAAGCAAGGAGACTTACACTCCAATAAATCTCTGGACATGAATATTATGATCCTGGAAATAGTGCCCATGCCATGACTACTAAGAAATAGCCCAGAGACTATCAAAGTGGCTTCCAAGTTATTGGTCCATGGGATTTGTCTGTAGTGCATGTACTGGCTTTTTGGGATCCTGGTCTATTTGGATGCTCACCTTCCTAAGCCTGGAAGGAGGGGGGAGGGCCTTGGACTTCCCACAGGGCAGGATACCCTGCCTTCCCTTAGGACTGGGAGTAGGGGAACGGGAGGGAAATGGGAGAAGGGAGGAAGTGGAAATTTTGAATGGTATTATTTATAAAGCAATAAAAAATAATAAAGGGAAAAAATAAAATAAAATTAATACCCCAACTGGTACAGTGCATAATTAGCATATATGCAAGAGTGAATAATTAGCATATGCAAGGTTCTGGGTTTAACCCCTAGTGTCACAAAATGAAGATGAAAGTGTCATTGGAGGATAGCACAATAGTAATATATGACAAATCAAAACAATATCAGAAACGTTCAGAAACATTGCTTTACCTAGCCACATAGTCATCTAACTGCTTTAGCCTTTACTAGCAGTGCTAATTTGATGGTTTAGAAGCCATAGCAATGCTACCTTTTCATTATATAGACAATTTCATTGTATTATTTTTTCATAATTAACTTTTAAAACATTTTATTCTTTCAGAATTTCATACAATGTATTTTGATCGTATTTACCCCTACTTTTCCCCCTAACTCCTTCCTGATCCATCCCACCTCCTTACCTCCCCAACTCTGTGTCCATTTTTTTAAAAAAAGTGTGTGTGCCAATGTGTGCCGCCCATATACTCAAAGGTGCGGCATAATCCAATGGAGTGCGACTGACGTACCAGGGGCTACATCCTTAAAGAAAACTGACTCTTCCTTCCTCAGAAACCATCAATTGGCCACAAGACCTTAGGGTTGGAGCCTGAAGAAGCCCATTCTAGTCCAAGCTGGATTGTGGACTAGGTCTTTGTGTAGATCTTACTTGTGCTGGTAGCCACAGCTGCTGTGTGCGCCCGAGGGCAGTGGTCCTGTCATGTCCAGAGGACTCCGCTTTGCTTCAGTCCTCCCTGACCTCTTTCTGGTTCTTACGATCTTTGTGTCCTGAGTCTTGATGCATGTGAAGGGTGTATGCGTGTGTGTGTGGGGGGTGTGTGTGAGTGTTTGTGTGTGTGTGTGTGTTAAAGATGTCTCCTTTCTGTCTGAACCTTCCACTTCCTTTGTACAGTAAACGCCGTCCACTGCCCAAAGAAACTTCTCTGGTGAACAGTGAGAGCTACACTAATCTATGGCTAGAGAGATATTTTTGAAGGCAGTTAGATACTGTGTCCATTTATCAGAATAAAAGTAGTAAGTTCACTGTGTACCTGAGGCTGGTCTGGAACTCATGATCTTCCTGATTTAGTCTGCAAAGGAATAGGATTGCAGGAATGAGTCACCACATCCCACCAAGAATCCATATTCTTTGAGGAAATCGTTACGTTTGCTTTATTAGCACCACACTTTAATGTCTTTGCGCGGAAAGGTACACATTTATATTCTCCACAAATGGTTTCTCTTTAATCTGGGGACCTTAATCAAGGAATCTTAATCATCATTGCCACCACTGTCATCATCATTATTTTTATCATTAGTATTAGGTAGCATTGATTGAGTGTTAAATTTATTATTGACATTCCCTATTATTAAGACAATTAAACACAACATGCCATTTTACCATTAAGAAACCTGAGGCATGAAACCTGGTAACTCAGAAACAAAGGGACACCAGCTAGTAGCTTCCCAAGGCACCGGTTGTTTTTGCGCCCATGCAGTCTGACTTCAGAGCCCACTGTCATGGCTGTTTTTCTTTTTTTGAGTCACAAAAGATGAAGTGTGTGTGTGTGTGTGTGTGTGTGTGTGTGTGTGTGTGTGTGTGTGTGTGGCGGTTAAATGTGGTTCTCAGTTGGATCCCTCCAAGCTGTTGACGGTCAGTGGTGACACCAAGTGGCCATCTTTATGTATTACAGTCGCTTTATAATTTGTATCCATTCCAGGCCTCTCAAGCATTTGAAGCAGCTGTACATTTCAAGCAAAGCCGATACATTCATTCTGCAGAGGCAGATTTGAGTTCTTGTCTTTGAAAAATAAATTTTATTCTAATAATCCTGCCTTTTTCATACCCCTTAACCGGAGGAAACTTTTTTTTTGTGACAAACTTGCCTGATTTTTGGGTCTCCCCCCTCTCCCAGAATAATTCCTTTAATTATGACTGCATTTTTTTTGTTCCTTCAATTTATAGTTCTCAGTGGGAGGAACTTTCTGATTAATCCATAAATAAGCTCTTGTTCTCTCATCCTGCAGTGTTGAGGGAAAAAAAGAAAAGACAGAAAAAGGAAAGACACTTCTCAAACACTGATTCCTGACTTATGTTCTTCAGGAAGAGTTGTAAGAAAAGGATCGCCTTGTTTAAATGCTCAGACTATTGGGCTCATTGGTGAAGTGTGTCCTTACTTTGCACAAGGCCATTCCCAGTGTACACATACCTCTGCACACAAACACACACAAACACGCCAACCTACAGTTCCTCAATTCTTCCTCCATTGTTTCCGAATTGAGCACAAGTTTCAGACCAGCGTTCACAATTCTTCAAATTTAGGTCTCTGTCCACTCTCTAGTCTTACCATCCACCCCTCCTTCACGCTGCTGTGCTGCAGCGCGAGTGATGACGGTGTTGTTTTAAGAATTCATTTTGTTCTCCACTGTCATGGGCTACTAGACACTTTGTTGTTTGCCTCACAGAGATATCCGTCATTATTGCTATCGCTAAATCATTCCATTTGTGTGTAAGGCATAAATGAGACTGGTGCCCAGAAGTAGCTTTGATTTGGGACTCAGGTATAGAGCTTTAGAGAAAGCTTCTCCGGACACAGCATGTCACATGGATTCCATGGTTCCCGAGGATGCAGCACTTGGATTCACTTCACAGTTCAGATCCACAGCCAGTGAGGGTCCCGTGACAGGCCTGCCTTGTTTGGTTTTGAGATTATCAAAGCATGGTTTCTTTTGAAATTCCCCTGAAGTTCACTCTTCTCCCAAGTCTTATCATGACCCCATCTTTTTCATTGGTGAGATGACCGAGCCATGATTTTCCTGCTGTGCGGTGTTCTTATTAAAATTAGTCAAAAGCTTGACTGTGCTGTATGTATGCAGTATGGATTCATCCCTGGAAGCTTTACAAGGTTCAGATACAGGTTTTATATTTTCATTAGCTTGTCCACAGTAGGCATTCAAAATTCACTGCACAAAAATAGTCTTATCCAGCACTGAACCCTGCATGTTCCAATACTGATCTGCCAGGTGGCATGTGCTTACTGGTGCAATAGTGACATGTTATAGATAACTGACCACTTTCTGATTGAATTTGAAGCCTGTAACACACAGGAAGGGATTTTATGCCTGATTCTGTAACCCTGCTCATAAAGCCTTGTCTGGGGAGGCCATATGTCCGTGAATAGAACCTGCCAATTTTATTTGACTAAATGATTGTCTTCTAAATATTAATCTTTATAGTTATAGATCTGGCCTGCTCTCAGTCTTGGTCAGAGGAACTGCTCTGTGCAAAGGGCAGTAGTCACTACAGAGACTCATAACTGGTCTAAGTTCTAGAAAGCGACTGAGGGCTCTACGTAAATCTAAACGACACAGTTCTCAACCCCACTCCCACTTAGGCCCAAGCATCATCTTAGAAGACGAGATTGAAAGAATGTAGGAGCTGGAGAGTGGAGAGGAACACTGTGAAAGACAATCTTCTCTACAAAAGGCATGAGCAAAATCAAGCTGCTAAAATTCCCACCTAGATGGGAGAGATGGTTCCCACGCTCTACTCCTTACTGAGATGCTGGGCATGCTGTGGGCAGTGACAGCTTCCAGGGGGAGAGACCTTTTCTTTGAGGGTGTGGCCTCTGGTAGATTTCTCCTGGTCTCCTGGATGGCTTCATACTCATGCACATATGGGCAGTATTAATTGGATTTATTGGGTCAATAAAAATAAGATATGAAATTAGGAGGGGATGTTTTTTGGGGAAAATATGCAAAGAGTTGGAGGGGCAAATGGGGGTGTGTAGGACTATAGTTTATTGTTTTATGTATGAACTTCTCAAAGAAAAAAATGAAAAAGCTTGGTGTGGTGGCACAGGTCTACAATCCCAGCACTTGGGAGGCAGAAATAGGGGAATCTGGGATCTCCAGGCCAGTCTAGTTGATATAGAGGGTTTCGGGCTAGCTAGGGCTGAAGAATGAGACCCTGTTGGAAGGAAATTGAAAAAAATATTACTTACTATAGCAGATTCTGAATTTGAGCACCTGGGTTCCAGGTAGATTACTTGTGCTGATATGAACTTAGTTCTTCCAATAAATGAATAAGCTGCACTGTATTTCTCTGGCCTGTTCATTCTTTTAAAAACTAAGAATGGGATATTTTTTCTAATTGTTTGAAATGGCTTTGGAGAAATAGAAATCTTAGTTAGAATCTGAGCCTTCATTTTGTGTTTTGTTTGTTTGTTTTTGAGACAATGTCCTGTAGCAAGACTGCTTAAAACTTACTATGTAGCTTAGGATGACTGTGAAATCCTGATTCTCTTGCCTTTAAATCCCCAAGTGCTGGGATTACAAGTGTGTGTCACCTTGAGCTTTTGCTTGGTAATGATTAAATTGGAAATAATCCCGATAACGAACTGCCGTATTGACTTTCTTGTGTTGGATTAAATAGGCTGCTGCCAAGCATCACCGTATTAGATCAGTATTCCTATTGCTACTACAGTGTGAGATTGCAAACGCTATGTAGCCTTTCTGTGCCTCTGTATTTTTACGAGTAAAAATGGATAAATATTGATATGTGCTTCATGGGTTCTTGTGAGCATTAAATGCAATGAATAAAGTATAGGAGTTAGAACAATGCCTGGTCATAGGAGGCTTAAATATGTGGTCTGCTGTTATTAGTAATGCATTTCTACTATTACGCCGTGGGCAAGACGCTCAGGATAAACAGTTTGTTCTAAAGACAAAAACAAAACCAAGGTAGGCAATCTGCAAACAATGAAACCCAGTGGAGCATTGCTTTTTCCGAATGCAACTGACACGCCCAGTACTTGGGTTGGATCCGCCCAGTCCTCATTAAATATGGCTGCAAGCCCAGCTCCCCTATTGCGGTTGCGCGTGTTGAAACTCCTCCCAGCAGCTGCTTCTTGGCCGCGGTTTTCCCCGGGCTGGGCCGAGGTGCCAGGAGAGGGTCCTTCGTGGCGCGCATGCGCAGACGCCGTCTGGGCAGAGCTGATACTCCGAGGCGCCTGTCACATGAGCCGCGCTCCCGCTCCGCTCCCCCTCCTCCCGGCTGGGCTGTGTGAATGAAGCTCTGCCGGCTACGTGGGGCGCTCGCTCTACTCGCTGTGTGCAACGCCAGAGCCGACTGAGCGCGCTGCCCACCGCCGGTGACCACGGGCTCCGCCGCGCCAGACCTCGGTGACAGGTAAAGGCAAGTGGGCTTCCCTTTTTCCCAACAGGTCCTTCCCCGGCCGCCGGCCGCCAGCCCACCCGAGGAGCCCCCTGGTACAGCGAGCCGGGGAGAGCGCTCGTCTGCCACCACGGTCTCCGGAACTGGCGTCCCCTGTCTGGCCGCCAGTGAAGGAGGTGGACAGGCTGGTTCCAGCCAGTGTGGGGCGGCATCTCCCCGGGAGCCCAGCCCTGTTGTCGGGGCAGGGTCCCCAGGCTGCCCGAAGTTTCCTTGCCAAAGGGCGCCAAGCCCGCCCAGCTTTGAAATCGGGGAGCTCGGCTGCCTGCGACGCCTGTCCAGAGGACAGGGCTGGGTGGCGTTCGCTGAAAAAGCGTGCAGCCGAGGCCGGCTTCTGCTTGCTCCTGCTTTGGATCCACCAAGGGTTTCGCGTGGGTCTTAATGAAGTCCAGCCCAGAAGGTCTGGGCAAAGAAGTTGGTGTGTGTGCATTTTCCCTTTTGCTGCCCAAAGCGCTTAGCTGCTGCTTTCCAGGCGTTGGAGCCCTGCGCTCCAGTGCCTTTCCCAGTAATGGAAAGAAAGCTTTAGTTTAACTTTGACGCACTTTTTACCTTTATGAACGTTGCAGAACAAATCTGTTGCCTGGAGTTGGACGTGAGTCCGTGTGATAACGTCAGTGGAAGCTGCACCGAGTAAATGAGGGAAACCAGAAGTTGAAGCATTAAAAACCAGTGAGACTCCGTTTTACACATACTTTATAAATGTATTAGTAATTTCTCGGGTTGATTTTCAGAGCTGTTCCATTTCCCCTTGTCCCACAACGCACTGATCAGTACTTCTTAACTGGAAGCAAAATAGAAGGGCAGAAAAAAAACCAAACTTAAAATAAACCGTGCCATGTTCCAGATCAGTCATCGGGGCACTTTTTCCTGGTGAATTCATCCTTGGAGTTGAAGTTTCTTAAACTCTCTTTTTCTTGGACTCCAGGAACCTTTCCTCATCCAAAGGCCGGTCTTTGTTGGCGTTTTTGTGGACTGGCGCACACATGAACCTTTTTGTTCTTTACAGAAAAAGAGGTCATTAAAGAGGGCCAACATGATCCTCAAACTAGTATTAGCCTTTTGCATTTGGGCTTTAGCTTTTCCGCCTCAGAGTTGCATGTGTTGGTTATATAAAAGCCATGGAAGTAGAAATTCACCTCCATGTTCACCAGGCCAAAAAAGTGAGTGAGGGTCTTTTTTTTTGTATGCTGAGTAAGAAAAATAAATTATTAAAAACTTTTTAAAATGGATAAAGTTTAATATATTAAACTTCCAAACCGAACTAAGACCAGCAATCTCACACTTTAGTTTTTCCTTCGATTCCTAGTTCCTTTTATATATTTGGAAACAGTATTGTCTTAAGACTGAATTTGAAGATTAAAATTTTAGTAGTACTGTATTGTGTGTGTGTGTGGCGGGGGTGCAGCTCTATGCCGTTAGTTCTTTCTTTCCATCTTTTCTTGGGTCCCAGGGATTGAACTCAGGCTTGGGCAGCAAACTCTTTTTTACCTAATGAGCCTTCTCATCAGCCCTGAATTTGAAAACCTAACACTGAGAGGTAATGGAATTAATTTGATTGTACTTAAATTAATGTTCTAGTTTTATATTTTTCTTTGTCCTGGATTCCTTCCCCCATTATACAGACAAATATGATGTGTTCATTATAGGAAATTTGCAAAGTGAGGAAAAGTCCAAAATAAAGTGGAAAGGAAAACCCCTGTCCCAAAGGGTATCGGCGTTTCTTACTTTTTATTATGCTCCCTTTTTTCATATGCCAGAACTATTTTAAAACTTTATTCACAGAATTTGCTCTCTTCTCTATTGATTTCTTCATGAACACAGAATGCTTTTGGGGCAGAGAAAGAATTCAGAGTGTGGAACTTTAAGATAGGGAGCACACAATGGTTATCTCAAGCAACCACTCCTCGTTTACTGAAGCCCCAGTGATTCATACAGAATCGTTCAGCAATGGGTGCCGATATTAACTGATGCTGTAGCTCCACTCTTTCCCCAGCAACACCCTGCTGCGGAGGGGAAACCTGACATTGCTTGTGGATGCTGTCTTTGAAAGAGAGGTTCAGAGGGCAGGAGATCATCTTCCAGAATTTGAAATTCTTTGTTTTCTTTTCAGATTTTCATTTTTCCTGTTTCCATTTCCAGGTTTGGGCCCTCAGAATCTTGCAGAAAGCAGAACCACCCAGTTGCATTTCCATCTCCACCTTCCTTTAAATCCCCCTTCAAAACTGGGGGCCTCTGGAAAGCTCTGAGCCTGTGACCCCAGCGTGGGAGAAGATAGGTACAAGATGGCTATGTGGCAGGGTAAGAAATTAGCACTTATTCCTCTAACTGGTTTTTCCTCCTGCTGTCTTCCACCCCCACCCAACCCCCAGAGCCAGTGGCTGGCAGCCAGCTGTTTCTTTAATTTAACCCTTTCTTTGCAAGGACAATGCACATTCATTTAAGAGCTGTTGTCGCTAGAAGTTCAAATGATTTTCAAGTGGCTGTGAGTGGGGAATTAGACAAATGTTATGCCAGAAGCATTTCAAAGACCTCCCTTCACTTAAACATGTATTCCTGGGGATTATGTGTGGGATGATTTTTCCCTTTATGGTTTTCATTTGTTTCAAGCAAATTTGTATTGTAAGATTCTCAAAAGGAGGGGAGACACACTTTGCTGCCTCTCAAGCTTCCTGTTCTTAATGAAGACTTTCTTGGACTTTTGCCAGTTGAAAAGACTCACTGAGTGTTACACTTATATTTTGGTGTTAGAAAGAAAATGGTCTTTTTAATATTATAAATCTGAGAGCAAAGCTCAGCAGTGTTTTGGCTGGTAAATTACATCTCTTGTTGTCAGTTTCTGTAATATGCAATGTTGTTAGTTTTCGTGAGCTTGGGCATTGCTTTTCAGGATGGTATCAGGATTTTCATCGCAGTCTTATGACCACCGTAGAAGAAATGTGGATTTAAGAAATGACTGACAAAACTACCGAGCTGTGTCTATGACCCACAAAAGGTTCAGGGCCACTTACATGGATTGAGTAAAATAGCTTCAATGTCTATGAATATCCAAAGGCTAGATTTGTCTGTGGTTTTAATGAATCTTTTCAAAATGTGTTTATGATTTAAAACATACATACGCGAATGTAATAAGCAGTTTTGGTATACACAGATTGTCAGTTTAAAGGTATTTTTTGAAATGGGATTTGCCTTGTATGCTGGCTTTGGTGGGCATTTATCACACACAGTGCAGGGCCGATGAGCTATTTTAGTGAGTTAAGGTGCCTGCCACCAAGCCAGATAACTTGAGCTCTATCCTTGAGATTCACATGATGGAAGGAGAGAACAGACTCTCTTCAATTGTCCTCTGACATCCACATGTATGTCATGTGTTGTGTGTGTGCATATGTGCTTGTGTGCGTGTGCCTGTGTATGCAGTTAAATCCTGAGAAATTCTTTTCATTCAACAAGCAAACTAGGGACAGGAGTAAAGCGCAGAAGCTTGGAGCGTTCCTCGGGATCTGGGAAGACAGACTTCTGAATAAACTGTGTCGCATTAAGCAAGTATTACCATAGGGAGAGGTGTAAAATGAGATGCAAGCCTAGAGAAGAAGCATGGTGAACTTTGAGGTTTGAGCTGCTCTAAAAATGAGTAGGAGTTGGCCATATGGATCCATGAGAGGAATTGCGATCTAGCCAGACAGAGCAGCACTGTTCAGGAACTTCCAGCTTGCTTTGTTTGCCTGGTGTGAGATGAACATGGAAGGTAGTTGGAGGGCAGAAAATAAAGAACCTCATATGCTCTAGGAAGGCTTTTCCACTTTATCCTGGACACAAAGATTCTAAAGAGGGAAGTAACACAACCAGATTTTGTTGTCGAAAGATTACTTTGGCAGCAGTGTGGAGACGAGGTGTTGCTGCAGACAGTAAAAAGCTGGGACTCATTGAGAAGTTTTCTCAAGTTGTGCCTTAGGGGAAATGTAGGGAGGGTCTGGGAAGAGCCGCGAGGGTAGTGAGGTTGGCAAGAAAACAGGGAGCTCCAGAATGTTTTGCGGCTGGATCTGACAAAAATTGACCCCGGCCTGACAGCCAGCTCGGGCCTGGGAGTTGGTGGTGTCGTTCGTTCTCTGAGATGGGGAGCAGGAGAGGTGCCTGAAGGGGATGATGGAAGCTAGTAAGCTAAACTTTTGACCTGCTTGGTTCCTTTTGATTCCTCTGGGCTGTCAGGTTGATGTTTCAAAGGCATTTTTGAAATAGTGTAGAGCCTGGAGTGTGTGCTGAAAGGAACCTACTTTTGTTCCTGGTGATGTGGATGAAGTTTGTGGTTTTCCTCTACATTCGTGCAGAAGTCTTTAGTTGTTGATGATGTATTGTTTGACAGGAAGATATTGTAATGTTTAATGAGTAACAATTATTAATAAATAAATCAAATTCCATATTTTCTCAGTACCATATTTTATGAGCGTAGGCTCCAACACGTGATCTGCTTTACATTGACTGAAAACTCATTTTGTTAAGAGGGAAGGGGTCTACAGAATTTAGCATTTAGGATCACTGCAGTTAATTGGATTTTTGGGGGGTAACTTTTGAAGGAAAAATGATGGTCACAGGTTAGCCATGTGAGTCTGGATTGAACTCCTGACTTTGTCACTTGATAGCTGTGGGTATTTAGACCCTCTGTGACTCAGTTGTCCTCCTTTGTAAATGAGAATGAGCAGCACTTACTATATAAGGTTGTGAAGATGAGTTGAGTTTTATGCAAAGCACCTAAGCCTCGTACTGTAGAAATGCATGCCTACGTTACAATCATGAGACATTTAGTGTGGAAAGGTATTCATAATTTAGTCAGAGCTGCTACTGCTGCTGTCACTGGTCACTAGCGTTTTACTATGGTTTGGATGGGACCAGAGTCCCATTCTGTAGAGGTAATTTCAGATTGTCTCAAGAAGTCCTGCTATCTAATTGGCAGTGTGGCTCTTCAAGTAGAGGTTTTGATCTGAAGAGGTTCTTAGGAAACATGTAACTGTCCTAGAGTCCAAGAGTTCAGGGTGCCCAAGATCAGATAGTGGCAGGTCCTCATGACAGGACTAAAACCAAGGGTCCAGGTTCTCTATTCTGTTCTTATTTTCATGGGTTCACAGAAGGGGGGATGTGTGGGCCTCTCCTCAGATCAGGGAAGCTTTTGCATTGGTTTCTGGAGGTAACTCATTGGGAAATTTTAAGAGCTGAAACTATCAGATCTTTTCGGTTTCTTGGGCCGTTGTTGTTCAGTCCTTCGTGGAGCATCTGATCAGAATTTGTATGCCTCATCCACATGGCCACCGCTATTGTTTTCACCGAACTCAACAGAGCCCTCTAATACGTAGTTCAGCAACCTTAAACAGTATGCAGAGCACACATTCATATTTCTGATAGATGAAGGTCAGCATTAAGAATATCATGGGGTTTGGTCTAATGGTTAAGAAAACACTGAAGAGGAGACTAGCTTGCTCTTTATAACTAGTGTCGACTGACCCCAAGTTGTATCCTGGGCCTTACAGATGCAGTGGTCTAGGAAAACAGATACAGATGCTCAGCTAGGGAGATGGCTAAAGACCTTGGCCTCCTGGCATTTAAAAGGTGACTTCTCAAATTAATAAAATAGTTTATCTAAAAAATGTGCTAGAGTAATTTGAGAAAGAATTATATCTACATAAATTTAGGAGGATTCAAATAGTTTTAGTACTATAGGAGGGGGGCTACCGAAATTTTCTGTGCTTTAAAACCTATTTCTGCTTAGGTTTTACCCACTCCCACCATTGGAATTCAGTCCTAAGACCCCGCCTTTAAAGGAGCCCTGTGAGCAATTCTGATGTCTAATCTTGTTTGGGAACTGGCGCACTAAAGAATTAAAAGTTAAAGAGAGCGAAATGATAAAAGAACTCGAAAATAGGGAATGACATAATCTTGAGGTAGATATTTATATTCATAATAGCAAAGGTAGATTTGATAAAAAGATTAATATTAATTATGTAACAATTTAAAACTTATTATGCAAACCATAAGTAAAGTTAATGAGAAAACTAGGAAAAATTGCACTAAAGTTCATTGTGTTTAACACAGAAAGAAGGAAAATGAATATTTTACTAGAAAACCATGCAATGGATGGGGGAAATACACTAGGAAAAATACATACCAGGAGAAATTCATATGGCTAGGAAACATGAAAAAATGCACTGTCTCAGTGGCTGTGAAAGAAAGGGGAGTTAGAATGGCATGCAGTTCACTCCGGTAGAATTGTGCGGAGATTCCAAAGGAATGGCAGCCTCGGAGCTGATAAGAGCGTGAAGAAGCAGCTGCTCTCACACACGTCTAGTGAGAATGCCAACGAAGGAAACATGAAGAATGTTGGCAAGTAGTTAATTTTCTTTCTTTCTTCTTTTTTTTTCTGAGGCAGGGTTTCTCTGTTAGCCCTGGCTGTCCTGGAACTCCCTCTGCAGACCAGGTGGCTGTCCTTGAACTCAGATCTGCCTGCCTCTCCCTCCTTAGTGCTGGGATTAAAGGTGTGTGTCATATTGCCTGATTTTTTTTGAGTTTATCTTAAGGAAAGAATTAAAGATGGTGCTCCAATGATATATGAATATATACTAACTGTAGCTTTTTCTGTGTTGGGAAAATTGGTGACATTTGCATTCTGTTGCAGTCATATAGTGAAATACTGTAGGTCCTAAAAGGAATGTGTTTTATTTACTAACTTAGAAATAGATTTATGATATAACGTTACATGGGGAGAAACACAGATTTCAAATGATTAATAGTTCAAAGTCTGGCCTGTTGTGTTTCTTAGTATTTCTCAGCTTTACTATCAGCAAAATATTGGTAAGTACTAACCTAATAGTTCCCAACTCCTGTGCGCATTAGAATCACCTTGGATTTCTTTAAAAATGTTTCAAACTGGGGTTGGAGAGATGGCACAACAATTGAGAGTCTGGACCCATTTTCCAGAGGACCTGCATTTGATTCCCAGCACCACAGTCATCTGTAACTCCAGCCCCAGGGGATCTGCCGCCCTCTTCTGGCTTCTGAGGGCTTTGCATGAGTGTGGTGCACAGACATACAGACAGGCAAAGTACTCGTACACATAAAATAAAATAGAAGAAAACCATCCTCAAAGCTTCATTTAAGCCATTTAAATCTGATTCTCTCCAGGTGTGGTGGTCTACAATTTAATCTCAGGATTGGAGAGGCAGAGACAGGCAGATCTCTTGAGTTCAAGGCTACCCTAGTCTACCTGAGTGCCTTCCAGATCAGCCAAGGCCACACAGTGAGACAGTGTCTCAAAAAAATATCAGTCTGATTCTCTTGGAATGGGTGGATTAATCAGTATTTTTTAAAGTGCTCCCTTCCTTGTGATTTCAATGTGCAACCAAGTTTGGGAATCACTAAGTAGTGGTTGAAAGGACTAAATGGGGGAAATACTTGTTTCATATGTGGATTTAATGCATAATAACTATTATAATTTGGAATTATTAATAGTGTGATCACATTTTAATGTATGTGTTTGTGTCCATGTGTGCATAATACCAATAAAAATCTGAAAGGAAAGCCAGGCATGGTGGCTTCTATATTTTCAGTATTATCCCAGCACTTGGTAGGTTGAGGCAGGAGGATTGTCATGATTTTGAAGACAGCCTGGGCTACATAGTTCCAACTAGCCTGGGCTTCAGTGTGAGGCACTATTTCAAAACAACAAAAATCAAACAAGAATTGTCTGAAAGGATCCAAACAAAAATGCTGAATATGTGTAGCACATTAGTAGATTATATATTTAGCATATATAAGATCCTGGGTTCTGTCCCCATCACTGCAAAACAATATTAAATAAAAGATACTGAGATGTACATGCCTGCAATCCCAACACTCGGGAGGCTGAGACTAGAGGATCACAGAGTTTGAGGGTAGCCTGGGCTGCAGTGTGAAACCCTGTCCCAACCCTCCAAACCCAAAACAAGCGATAAACTTACTTTATTTTACTTTATTACATGATTAGTTGTTAATTAAAAACTTAATTTCTGAAGGAAATATACATACATATATACACCTTTTACCTTAAAATATTTATAGTACAAAAACCAGCTATTGTTTCAATATGGGGGAATGCAAATACATTATGGCAGCTCTATTTAGTATAGTATCTGGCCATTAAGAATGAAGACTAATGGCTGAGTATTTGTAGAACATTCCTGTGATTTCAGTACTTGGCTGGTTGAAGCAGGAGGAGTAAGAGTTTCTGGCCATCCTAGGCTACAAAGTACGACTTGTCTACAAAAAAATCAAGACTAATGCTCTTTTAAAGTAGCTTTCTCCAAGTGGTAGGCTATGCTTACATTTTTCTCCTTTTTTACACATTAGTTTATATTTCAAATTTTATGTAACTAATGTCTGTTACTTTGAAAAGCAGCTGAGAAGTGATTTGGAAATGAGACAGGAAAGTAGTGCAGAATTTTGTGAGTCTGGACAAGGGTACTACTCACTGTCTCCTCACACCTTTGAGTACGAGGAGAAATCAGGTCTCTGCGAGTTTGGTTAGAGCAGGCATTTTGCTATTAATACTTCCACAAGTACTCTTAAGTTTTGGCTGTCTCTACAGTTGATCAAAAAAAAAAAAAAACCAAACCCTTGGGCATGAAAGTGGAGACAAAGCAATTGGGAAATGACATTGCGTTTGATGAAAAGTAACATAATACGTCCCTGTCTATGTAAAAAGAAAACAGGAAGCTTATAATAAAATGCATCGTTGCAATGATAAACGAGTCTGCTGGCTTCGAATACAAAGCAACTAGAAGTGAAGACCTCATAGGTTTATCTTTTCTTTCCCCTTGCAGTGTATTTGTAAACACTCGAATGCTTCAGTGATTTGACTGGCACATGGGAGGCCAAGATGGAGTTACAAAGCAGTTGAGCAGCTTACAGAGGTTTGGTGTGAAGTCTGGGTACTCTGGCTTGCTAATTGGACCATTATTACCTAGAAAAATCCATCTGCTCCTGACTCTTGACCAAAATGTTAGCATCCTTTTGATTCTCCAGTGAGAAGCAGGCTTTTATTGCAGTACCAAGAAAGCAGAATCCACCCCATTCCCTTTTATTTTTTTTTTTTACCCGAGACGAGGTTTCTCTGTAGCTTTGGAATCTATTCTGGAACTCGCTCTCTGTAGACCAGGCTGGCCTCGAACTCACAGAGATCCCCTGTCTCTGCCTCCGGGAGTACTGGGATTAAAGGTGTGCGCCACCACTGCCCTGCTAAGAATTGAGTTCTTTGTCAAAAAAAAATGAATAAGGTACAAATATAATACAAATAAATAAAGGAATTTTTTCTCTCTTTATTGCTTTTCAACAACTCACCAGAGGGTTTGAAATGAAAGGAGAATGGGTTTTGATAGCAAGTATTGAAGTAAAGGAAATTTTGTTACTCTAACTGTTCTTTCCCAAGCATGCAGCTGTGGAGGAAACCCAGGACCTGGTATCTGATATGATTGCCTTTGAACCCAGCTTTGCCATTTGGTAACTAAAATTACCTCAACCCCAAAAGACTAAGTTGTCTCATTAAGGGTCAAATCTAGTCTTGGGAGACAGTTGCTGCTCTTATATCCTGCCTCGGTCACTCTTAGCTGTTGGCAAGTTCTGAGTCGCACGTGCCTCACCTTCATCACCTGTAAAATGGGCTCGGTAAAAATAGCTGCTAATTAGCAGTGATCAGTGTAGCCATCATTAGAGGGTTACTGGAAGGCCATTTACAGTTATAACCTCGCCACTGCCTGGAAATTGTTCAGAACTTACAAATGCTAGCCTTTCCTACTCTAATTTACCAAGCATATATATATAATAATACGTGCTTCACATAAGTCTAGATGTGATTGAGTTGATCATGGAACCATTGGTAACTGTGGGATAAACACTGAAGTAAGTTACTGAAGGGACAATAACTTGGCGTGTGGTCCATTCAGATGTCTAATCTTTCAAAGGAAGAAGTTGAGACAGTCTAGGCCACACAGCTGCCTCAGGGTATCTAGAGCCAGAACCAGACCCCAGGGCTTGTGATAATGGTTCTTTTTTTTTTTTTTTTTTTTTTTTTTTTTTTTTGATCTACCTGTCTCCTTATCCCTTTTGTATTGTGTTGCTGCCTTTGGAGCTCCGCTAATTGTGTGTGTGTGGGAGGGATGGAGGCTGAGGACTGAATGTGAGTGAGGCCTTGGGCATGCTGTGTGAGCACTCGCCCTACGCAGCTATGGCTCCAGACTTCCCTTTACTTCTTATTTTCATTTTGAGGCAAGATCTCATTAAGTTGCCCAGGCAGACCTTGAACTTTTGGTTTTCCTTTCTCAGCTTCCTGAGTAGATGGGATTGCAGGCATGCACCCATCACCAAGCTGGGCTAGCTGCTCAATGTTTATCTTTCCTTGCTGGGCCTTGTTACTGTGAAGAGCGTCCCTTTAAGTCTGATAAAAATCCTTTTCACCAAGGTTTCTGGGATTTGTTTTTGTCACCATGCTAGCATTTTTGAGATAAGTTCTTAAGCTTTAACCAGAATTATGATTCAGAACTTCCTGTTTCATGTAGTGCCTTTCTGTGTGTCATGGGGAGCAGGAGGCAGGACTTGAGAGTTTCGCTATTGGTACGTTCTTCTTCCTAGCGTCTGTTAATGCCCCAGATATTTCTAGACCTGTGGTGAGACGAAAGAATCTATTGAGTAGTTAGTAGTGTGAAGCGGTTATTTTTGCCGTGTCATAGTTCGATGCTTTTCAACTCAAAACTGGCTGGCATTAAGTGGTATTTCATTGCGTTTCTTCAGGATTTCCTACCACCATGAGAAGTAGAGCAACCTAGAAATTCGAGTGTAGAGTAATGAAAGTGTTCCAAGATAGGGACCGTCCGGCAGAAGTGAGATAGTCACTACAGGTGTGTGAGGTACTTTGGACACTGAGTTCTTCTTTCTTTCGGCCATCAACTTTCCAAACATAACCTGTCCTCTGGTGAAACCAGCCTTTCGATTCGCTGGCTGTGTTCTGTACTCCAGCGTGTAGCCCTAACTGCATTTACCTAGTACTTCTGTTACCAAGACAGAGAGCATTTAGGATAGATAGCTACCATCCACTGAAGGTAGTGCCTACTGAATCTTCCTTTAATGAGTAATAGCTGTACTAATCCCGCTCTTAAGCAACGGATTTTTTTTTTTTTAGGTTGTAAGATTTAGACAGTGGATTCAGTCTAGATGAAAAACTCGTAAGGCCCCTGGCAACACCGCCCATAATTATCGCTAACACCAGGAATGCCACATAATGGTGTGATACAGTGTATTTCCCACTCCCCCATAATTAGTTTAAAGGCATTAGCAAAGGAGACACATTTTGAATATGTAAGAACTTAACACATCAGTATACTTACCACATAATATGATCTAATTGAGAGATTCTGTTCGTGTTACAGAGAATAAGGTTTCCTAGTGATGGCAGATGTCTGTAGGCATCACTGTATAGAATGTAATGAATTATATGGGGGAATAATCTTGTTTACTAGTTCATGTTTTCAAAAGAATAACTTACCTGTTAATTACGAGGGCACTCTGGAAGAAAGACCAAGCAGCTATTACTTCCTGAAGCAGAAACAGGGAGCTAGTTATTTAATACAATAATCCAAAAGTACAGGCCTTTTGGCTACATCATTTAGCAGTTTTTTTTATTTATTTTTTTTAGCAGTTTTTTTTTAACTGCTTACAACCAAGTGTCTTAGTTGTGGCTGGTACACCCTGCTGTGATTTGCCTTGTTCTCCACCCCCATCCAAATGCAAATTTAGAGGGTACTTCAGGAAGTTGAGACCTGAGGGTCGACTTAAAGGCCTACTTCTGTGCACAGTGGGGGGCAATATAAATTGTTAGACTGACTCGGTTGGCTTGGAAGTCTTTCTGAAAATGTAAAATGCTCAGTGAATCTGCTTTTAAAAAGCGACTACATGCACATCAGGTATCACAAGGTTGTTGGCTACCTCATTATTGTCATCTTTTGCTGCTGTCTATGTTAAACCTTCTGTTCCTTCCACTACCCTCCCTTTGGTCTGACAACCTGTGGGCCACCTGTGACTTCTGGAGTTCAGGCTCCTCCTGCTTTAGTCTTCCCAGATTTGGAATTATGGGCCTGTGGCACCATGCCCAGCTCACTAACACCAATCTTAATATCCATTACTAGAGGCCAGGTATATTAATTATGGTATATATCCACTATGGGAAACTGTTTGTGTAATTTAAAGGGATGAAGTGTATAGGAGTGAAGTATATTTCTATAGCAATAGGGAATGATACCTAAGATACATTTTTTGAGAGAGGGCTTCATGTAGTCCAGGCTGGTCTTGAATTCACTTTGTAGCCTTGACTGGCCTAGAACTCCTAATCTTTCTACTTCAGCCTCTCAAGTCAAGGAATTTCAAGTGTGGGACACCATGCCTGGCTTATGATACATTGTAAGTAGGGAAAAAAGATGCAGATACTGAGAATTATAGGATCCCGTTTGTACAGCTCAAAGAAGGGGGTGTTATGAGATAGCTAGACATGAATTGTAAGTGTCCCCTTCCATTGCTTCCACTGCCTTCCTCCCATCTCTTGTGCCTGGGATGGAAGCCAGGGCCTCACACATGCTAGGTAAGCACTTGCCACTGAGCTCTGCACACCTCCAGCCTTTTTAGTGTGTGCATGCATGTGTAAACACATATGCTCAGAAAATGTGTAGAATGTTGCAGAAGAAACACTTCCTAGGTGTTTTGGTGATTAGAGGTGACAGGGTTAGGAATCTTCAGTTTTTACTTGGCATCTATTTACTGCTTGACTTAATAGCACCCTGATCTATAATATCTCTAAATAACAAAGTTTGCATGAAAACCCATACCTTTCTGGACTCTTTCCTTAATTCTGTTAATCTATGCTGAGAAAAGAAACGTGGTGTAATGGTTGAGGTAGGAGATCAGTTTGAAGTGCGGGAGGCCAAATCCAAAAACTAAGGGCCTCTAGAAAAACCACCAATGAATTATTGTAGCTGGATACGGTATTGGGAGAGCTGTTTTGTTAACTATTAATGATTTAAAAGGTAAGAGTAAATTAAATAAAAATTGTTTTTTATTAACTTTTAAAAATGAAATAATTGCCAGACATGGTGGTACACGCCTTTAATCCCGACACTTGGTAGGCAGACGCAGGCAGATCTCTGTGAGTTCGAGGCCAGCCTGGTCTACAAAGCAAGTTCCAGGGCATCTAGGACTCTGTCACACAGAAAAACCCTGTCTCGATAAAGAAAACAAAACAAAAAAGAAAGAAAGAAAGAAAGAAAGAAAGAAAAAAAGAAAGGGAAAAGAAAAAGAAAAAAAAGAATTATATGTATATCATCAGTTTGATGTTGGGGTATTTTAATTCATAAGTAGCATAGTAAATGTATTACTAAAAAAAGTTAAAAATTGAATGTGTCAATGTTCGGGATAGTGGCTGTTGTTCTTGTTCAATTTGAATATTGTTCTGCTCTTTAAGTTAAAATTTCTTGAACCTTTTGCTTAAGGACCTGAGATGAAATGTAAGTGTAGAGTTATGTTTGAAGTAGAGAATATGAAAGCCTAATGTTTGCCTTGTAAGATTTTGATTAAACCTTCAAATACTTTGGGACTTTTATTGACCCATCTGCCTCAAGAGGAGGACTTTGGCCTGTGATACAAGAAGTCGAAGGGATGTCTATCTGAATGTCCCTTTGACTTGACCAATCCTTTGCTGAATTATGGGCAGTCAGAGACAGAGGGCGTAAGGGGAAACCTGAGCTGCAAGTAGCCTGGATTTTATTGTGTAAAAACCGGTATTTGGCTGTCTTGGGTAATGGATTTCCCACCCCACAGTAAAATAGTTTGATTTGATGGGAGTCGAGAAAGAGAAGTCCTAATAATAGTATTAATAATGATAATATGGGAGTCAAGAAAGAGGAGTAATGATACTAATAATAAACAACTCTCATTTATTGAGTACTTACCATGCGTAAGTTAAAGTGCCTCGTGTGGATTATCTTTAATCTTAACAATCACTATTTAAGGGCCAGGGAGTAGGGCAGAGAATGGTTGAGTTTTCTTTTACAATTGGAACTGGCAGAGCATGGGTCCATGGCAGCCTCATTAAAGAACCCGTGTTCTAGGAGTCCAGTGCCCAATAACCTGTTTCTACTGCTTCTCTCAAATGGTGTGATGGCTAGTTAGGGCAGGAGTAAACTTCCTATGAGCGCCCTCCTAGTGTGTCCTTTTATTTCTGAAGGTGAGCAGAGCTCTAAGAACACCTCTGACAGCTGAGCCACCCCTGCAGCCCAGGCTGTGATCTTCATAGCAAACAGAATGAGCTTAAGGATGTGAGAAAGGTCAATGATCTTGAACAAATACTACGTGGATAAGTAGACTCTACTTCTATGGCAGAATTCTTTATTCTTTCTAAATTTAAGTAATTTTGTGACTATCTTGTATTTGTAAGGCATTACTTTATATGTGGGTAGGAAGATCCAGAAACAGACAATGCTCCCCCTGCAAAGAAGAAAAAAAAGACTAGTCTAAGGAAATGAAAACACCGGCACAAATAACTGTAACAAAAATAATGTTGGAGATGCATTCAGGAACATTTTGGAATGCTGCTTATTTTGGGATTTGGAATGTCTACCAAAGGCTCACCTGTTGAAGGCTTGGTTCTCAGCCTGTGCTGCTACAGGGAGGTGGTAGAGCCCCTGAGGTAGTCAGAATGGAAGTTAGATGATTTGAAGATATGCCCTTGAAGGGAATTTTGAGATCTTTGCCTCGTCTTTTCCTCTCTTTCACTTTATTGCTGTCATGAAGAGAGTGGCTTCCTCTGTCACGTGCTCCTGCCATGTGCACACTGTGTTACCACAGTGAGCTGGCCATACATTGGCCATACCGAAACCTCCAATAGGTGTGAACCAAAATCAAATGGAAGTTGGTTCTTCTCAGGTGTTCATTCTGGTAATGGATGTAACTAACACAAATACCATAGGAGTTTGGCAGTTGTATTGAGCTAGCACTTGAAGTCCACTGTGTAAGCGTTCTTGTAAAACTTGCAGTGATTAAGCAGTGGCTGAGTATAGGGCCTAGCCAGCGGGAGCCGGAGCACATGAGAAATTTAGTGGGAAGCAGGAAGTATGAGGAGAGTGGCGTGGGAGATAGGTAATGTATATGTAACTTTGTTAGGTAAATTAAAGCCAGTGTACTCATTACAAAAATAGATCATGAATTATAAAAGTTAAATACCTTCATCTCAAATATTAGTTACAAAAGTCATCATTTGTGTGAAAACATTTATTTTTTTTGCCTGAAAAATATACATGGGTATGTGTAGTAATTGCAAAATAACTCAAAAAGCGATGCCTCTTGACAACCGAGATTTCCTGTTAAAGTTGCATATTGTATTATTGAGTCTGTGTCATAAACAGTGACACCTTGAGACTTGATGCTTGTGTCGACTTAATTCCCAAGGAACTGAGGCTAGTTACGGTAGACTGTCTATAGTAGCGGTTTTCAACCAAGGATGGTTTGATCTCTAGGGACATTTGGCAATATCTGGACACATTTTGGTTCTCACAACAGTGGAGAGGTGTTCCTGACAGGTAGAAGATCAGGAAGCTACTTAAGTATTCTATATTGTACTGGCCAGTCCTCTGCAACAAAGAATTCTTTGTAAATATTAGTGTCAGTGTTGGCTAGAGCAGAGGAACCCAGATATAGGGAAGTTGGAGCAGAATTTGGAGAGACCGTGAATGTTTTTTGTCAATGTCCTCTCATTCCAAACTTTGTTACCTAGTTGAAAGCTGGGGCTATAATGTGCTGGCTGTTTGGATTTCAGTGGTAGGGGTATCAATATCAGATAGATGAGCCATTTATTTGCTTTCCTAAGTATTCTGTTTATATAATGATTATTTACCATTAACTAGTCTCTCTATAAATATTCTCTATCCCTCCAGGGTAACTTACTTAAAGAGAACTAGACAAGGGAGCTGAGACTCCTGTGAAGTGTTATCTTGCATGCTTTTGTATTTTAATAGATCTTATCTCAAAAGTGAGCTACAGCTGCCCTGGAGTGCCCCGGGCCATATCCTGAGTTACTCAAGATTGAAGGCAGAAATCTAACTCTTTGAAGCCAAAGCCATTGTTCCTTCGATTTGGCCTTGGCTTCTGCATTTCATCTTTGCTTTTTGCCTCCTGAGGAGCATAATTAAATGTTTGACTAAAGACTGTATATTCTCGGGTTTGGGCATTGTGTAAATATAGCCAAGAATATCCAACCTGTTGTGCTTTAGAAGGCGTCAAAACAATCTAAAGTATTTCGTAGTGGACATACGTCACATTATTCACCTATTGACACAGATAGTATATTACAGCTGGGGCTGGAGAGATGACTCAGCAGTTAAGAGCAATGGTTGCCCTTTCAGAGGTCCTGAGTTCAATTCCCAGCAACCACATAGTGGCCCACAGCCATCTATGATGGGATCTGATGCCCTCTTCTGTTGTGCATGAAGACAGAGCACTCATATACACAGAATACATAAATCATAAAGATTTTTTAAAAAGAAATATTGTAGAAAATATTAGGAATGGCTGGACCTTAAAGGAAGTTGTAAGGCAAAGGAACAGTTAGTATAACACAGCTGGGTGGCATCGCTCTAAGCTGCCATTTTGAAGAATGTTACATGTTGAACAGACTCCCAAATTATTTGTCTAGAAGTTTGGATTTTTTAAATGTGTAAAAATAAGATTTTTCCATTGCTCTTAGCTGCCCTGCTTAGCTTAGTAGATAACTACTTAAAAGACAGAAAAGTAGACTTGACATTGATTTGCTTTATGAACTTTGACGACATATTGTTATTTTAACTCCTTTTAAAAAACAAATGGATAATTATTGTGATAGTTAATAGTTACTGAGCCCTTACAGTCTTCCAGGTACTGTCTTAATTTAATTGTAATTAAGTTACAATTAATTAATTGAATGTGTGTGTGTGTGTGTTTGTGTACACAACTTGCAGCCCTTGGGTTTTCTCTGTCCATTTGCATCCAGGAACAAAATCAGGTGGCCAGACTCGGCAGCGGGTGCCTTTACCCCGAATCATACTCCCAGATACTATTTTAAAGCTTTTATAGACATTTTCCACCGCAGTCCAGCTGTATAAGGTTAGCAGTAATAGTCTTCTTTTTAAACTGAAGAAGGTGGGGCAAAGAGATGTTAAGTAAATGACTTCCATAGCTAATAAGTAATTTCTGGTATGGATGTGTATATGCTATAAGTATAAAATGTACAGTGGATTTCAAGGACTCCATATACAGAAGGATCCAAAATACCATAATAACGTTTTCATTGATTACCTATGGAACCGGTACCATTTGGTATGTGTTTGATTCAATAAAATATTGTGTTCTAAATCATTTCACTTGATTCTTTTTTACTTTTTTTAATTTGAGCATTTAGAAAATTTAAAATTGCCTGTGTGTCTTTTCTTTCTGTTAGAGTGTATTGCCATGGAGTATTTTATCAAGCCGACGCTTAGAAGTGTGGAATGTCTCACCCTTGTATCACATTCATGAGACTAAAAGCAGAAGCCAGGAAAGGTTAAATACAGTGGACTGAGTTAGAGGCTGCAGCCGTTCCCGAAGGAGGATATTGCACCTACCCTGTAATGACTGTGTTGTTAAGGTCGAGGAGCAAGGGAGCGGTTAGGCTTAGGAGCATATTAGTGTTTTACTCCCAACTCTTGAACAACCGTGTCAAGCATTGTGTCAATACAATTCGAATTATTCGAACTCATATCAAATTATTGACATGACTCTTTCCATTAAGAATTTATAATCTAGGAAAAGGATTACACATATTTAATGAGAGGTAGAAAGAGAAGAACTCAGAATCTGAAGTGGACAGTAGTGATTTGCAGCTAGATTCAAGAGGGAAGGTTAGGAAAAAGGACATTTGAGCTGGCTGAAGGAAAACAAGTAATAGGAAAAGCAGATATTGGGGACCAGTCCGTGAGTTCGGGTGGTTATCTGCTCACCAAATGGAGGTGCGAAGCCCACGCTGGAGAGAAGTCAGATAGCTTGAACTCTGAGTCTGGGGTGATCTATCTCTATCGCTTGCTATACTTCCCTCATCTCACTGCTCTCCTGTGCCCACACAGGCTCTTCCTATCACAGAACAGATTACATACCTGAAGTCTTTGGATTTCTGAGCTCTGGCATCAGTCAAGCTGCAAGGGTTGATTAGACACATAGCTCATGGCTTCACTTATGCGATTGGGTAGCAGAGATGGGCAGACGAGCAGATAATTTCTTGTTGGAGGTTTTGAGAGAGTGTCTCACTGTGTAATCCTGGCTATTCTCTATGTGGACCAGAGTGTCCTAGAACTTTTGGAAATTGGCCTACCTCTGCCTCCTGAATATTGGGATTAAAGGTATTCACTCTCACGCCTGGAGGATGAGTTATTTGTTTTAAAACTAGGTAAAATGGCCCCATCTTGAAATGACATCTAAGTTAAATTGTTTCTTGTCTACTATCTCAGGCAGGTCATTGTAGCTCCCTCCACAGGGAGGGGGGGCCAATAAGGTGGAAAGAGGCCGGGAGTAGCACTCACCAGAACCTCCTTTACTTTGAAGGTAGGATGGATGAAAAAAGAATCTTCTTACCCCACCAATATTTCTTGCCAGCCACCATTGGCTGCTTTGTTGTTCCTGGGTTTTTTTTGTTGTTGTTTTAAAACATAGTCTAATGTGACTAGGCTGGCCTAGCATTTCTTGTGGTGCTGAGGATGACTTTGAACTTCTGATCAAAGTTCCAAGTACTAGGTTTACATGCATGTACTGGCTGATTGCTTTAGTTTTGGGTGGAACATATTTAGCATTTAAAAACTAGCTTTGAGGAACTGGAGAAATGTCTTAGTGGTTGAGAGCATTGACTGCTCTTGCAGAGGACCCACGAGTACACCTGGATTCAGTTCCCACAACGTCCATGGTTGCTCACAGTTGCCTGTAACTCCAGCTCTCTTCTGCCGTTCGCCTGCCTTTGCATGCATGTGCTGTGTTTACACTTAGTCACATATGCACATACACATAAAGTAAATAAAGTTAAAAACCGTTGAAAATAAAAGAATATTGTTTTCAAGATGAAATTTGGGGAAAAAAATGATATAACTAAGTACCGGGGTCCTTAAGTCTGTAACTGTAAGCAGGTTGCCATTGTTTTGTAGGTGTACTTAATTATTAAGTTTTTTGGTTTGTTGGTTTTATACTAATAAAGTTTTGCCTAATTAATATAGAATATGCTACATTGATTCCTTTCTGCTCTCCAGAGGATAATAGTCACCTGATTTTTCCTTTTATAGAATCCTAAAATGTTAAAGCGACAGAGGAGTCCTCTTGTGAGATGTTACCGTATCTGTCTCAGTGAGAAATTATAGTGGATTTCCTTTCTTTTAAAAATTAGAAATTACTATAATCTATTCTTGTTAAAAATCAAGCTTTTAGGCAGAGTCTTATATAGCCCAGGCTGGCTTTTAATTTGCTATATAATTGAGGATGAACATGAACACTTGATCCCCCTGCTTGTCCCTCCCAAGTTCTGGGAATACAACTGTGCACCACTGGACCCAACAAGTTTTTCATTTGAAGTTGTCAGTTGCGTTAGCTTTTGTGTTCGTAGCTTATATTAGTTTGCGATTTTTAATACATGTTCCATCTGTTGGTGGGAATATGAATTGGAATAGGAAATATACATAGGTAATTTTTCAGTCATAACTGTAGTTTTCATGAAGTCCATTGTTTTACAACTAATGAATTCCCAAGCTGCAAATTGTGACATAGCCAAAGTCAGTCTTTTTCTTTTTTAAAATCTTTGTCTGTTTGCTTTAGTTTCATATCCTGTTGCTGAGATAAAATATCCTAGCAAGTTTATTTGGCTCCCAATTACAGGCTATAGTCAATCATTACAGGGACGTCAAGGCAACAGGAACTTGAAGCAGCTGCATCTACAGTCAAGAACAGAGAACAGTGAACTAATGCTTGTGCTCTAGTTCTCCACTTTTATACAGGCTAGGATCTCCTGCCCAGGGAATGCCACCACCCACAGTGGGCAGATCTACTCACTAATCACCATAATTCCCAATAGACACGCCCACAGGTCAATTTACTATAGATGCTCCCTCATCAAGATGCACATTGTGTCAGTTTGACAAAACTAAACACCTGCCTGCCTAGCTGTCTGTCTGTCTGTCTGTCTACCAATATTCCAAAGGTCCTTCTTAACGTCTCTTAACATGCTTGATGCTCTTGTGTATACTTTCAAACCATGATTTGGCGCTTTGGAGCTAATATTAGCCCTAGACAGGAGCCATGATAGATGTTTAGTCCAAACTGGCCTACCATCCAAGATCCCTAGAACCCTATTACCTGTGAATATCTTGGTCTAGTGCAACCTTTGGCTAAGGCAAGTAGACTGACCACTTACACTGCAGTGGCCTTAGCCAGTGATTGTAGTAATGGTTCTAGTTAACTCAGAGGCAGTGACTCTGGAGTGGGGCTTCCTGAATTTGAATTCTAGCTCTTGACACTTGCCTAGCTGTGGTTATAGCCTCGGGAAGATCAGTTAAGTTCTCAGTGCTTTAATTAAGTTCTCTCATCCTTAACAGGATAATAGTGCCCACTTCACAGAATTTTTGTGATGGCTGCATCAGATAATGAAAGCACAGCACCCGAGCTGTCTACGGGTATTGTCCTAGGTGCTTTTCTAATGGTTATTCCAGCCTCACGAAGATTGAAGTGTTGGAAAGTCCTTCTTTACGTCAGCCAGCTCAAGTCTGTTCCTGACCTCTAGCGCTGAGCAGAAAACTCTTCCCCACTTGCTTCCTTTCCCACGCCGCATAGGGAAGGAGGCGAGTGGAAGCGTGCTGGAGCTGGGTGGAATGGCTCACACCTGAGATCCCATCACTCAGGAACTGAGACAGCAGGACTGAGGAGAGTCAGCTTGGTTACATAGTGAGTTCTGGGCCAACCTAAGCTATAGTTCTAGACCCTGTTTCAAACTTACCCCTTAAAAAGGGGGGAAAGTATGCTGTAAGTGGGAACACATTCTGTTATCTACAATGAGGTATAATAATACTCCCATTGCTTTTTGTCATACATAATAAGTACTAACTTTTCTTCTCTACTGGTTACATTTACTCTTTACCAGGCTAAATAGCTTGCATTATGTTTAGTGTTCATTCCCCCCTCCCATGTTTTGTTTGAGACAGGATCTTTTGTAGACCACTCTGACTTTGAACTTGCTGTGTAGTCAAGAATGGCCATGAACTCCTGCTCTTCCTGTCTGTACCTCCTGTGTGCTAGGATTGTAGGCATGTGTCACCATGCTTGGCTGTCATGTTCTTCTTCTAACAGGATCTTTAGACACTTATTTGTGGTGCTTTTCTCCAAGACCTGATTTATTACTGTACTTATGCAGCGCACAGTGATGTAATATTTAACTCAACTCCTGTTTCTTTAAAGAATACCTCCTTTATTGCTGGCCATGGTGGCCTGTGACTATAATCGCAGCTACTTGAAAGACTGAGGCAAAGAAGAAGTGTTTAGGGTCAGCCTGAACAATTAAGCAAGGCCCTTCTAGAAAAAGAATATTTAGTTTATTATTGAAATTGAGTGTTTCAGTAGATTGAGGACTGTTATCATTCTGTTGACTACAGAATCCTCTAAAATGTACTTCCAGTAATCTCCTTGAAGCTCTTTGCAGACAGTCTCACGTGTAAGCTAGGCTAGCACAGCAGTCCGGCTGCCTTAGTCCCCTGAGTACCAGGATTAAAAAGTGAGTGCTGTCACACTTGGCATCCTCAAATTTCATTCATCTGCTGGGTTTTTTCTTTTATTTTTGAGACAGGGTTTCTCTGTGTAGCCCTGGTTATCCTGAAACTAGCTCTGTAGGCCAGGCTGGCCTCTAACTCAGAAATGCCTGCTCTTGCCTCCTGGGTTCCAGGATTAAAGGTATGTGCTATCACTATCTGGCTCATTTCTTTTTCTTTTTTTTAAAGACAAGGTCTCCTGAATCCGAAGGTGACTTTGCTCCTCCTGTCTCCACTCCCCGAGTATTGGGATTAGAGATTGGCACCCCCACACCTGGTTTCTCCATGTTAGGGACTGAAGCAGAGCTCCGTGCCTTCCGTGCAAGCGCGCTACCAACTGAGCCACATCTGCAGCTCACATTTACATTTTGATGCTTGAGACAAACATCTCCATTCATTTGCTTTTCATATTTTTGCCCTCTTCCTTGTGTCAGAGACTGCCATAAGGAAGGGATATAAAGTGGGTTCTACTTTTCTCTTCTTTACTTTTCAGCACTTAATCTAGCCTGTCAAAAGTTTGTGATTCTATTTGAAGGCAGATTAGCCCTGTCTCCCTCTTTGATATATGTTTTGTAATTTTTTTCTCCTGACTTGGTTGAAAATGGTATTTGAATAGTGCTAAGTACAGAGTTGTGAGGCCTACAAGCAGAATAGCTATGAGGTAAACATTGATCTGTTCACTATCATTTAAAAAATCTTTTTAAGATGGTATGGTGAAAGTGCTTTTAATCCTAGCACTCAGGAGGCAGAGGAAGGCAGAACTCTGTGAGTTCAAGGCCAGTTTGGTCTACAGAGTGAGTTCTAGGACAGCTATGATGGCTTTTCCTCAAACAACCTCCCTCCCCAACAAAAGAAAAAAAACCCACCTTTTTATTTAAAAAAGATTATACATTCAAATAATTATGGTTACTGCACAGAAGTATACAGGAGAGTCTCATGTTCTTCTACTTCTTCCTCTAGCTTCCTTCAGTAGTCACAACATCATATATGACTCTAGTATAGTATCAGACTAAGACACTGACACGGATACAACCTACTGAGGTTATGGGGGATGAGACACAAGCAGAAGCGCACTCTAGTCTGTGTATTTGCTGTGTGCAGTTTTCTCGCATGTAGGTTTGCATAATCCCCACCACAGTCAAGATGCTGAACTACCACCAATATAGGACTCCTTTACTCCCTTATATAGCCACGCCCCTTCCTGTTCCTCATAATCTATCCCGGTAACTACTACCCTGGTTTCTATCTGTAAAACTGCATTAATTTTATGAATGCTACATAAACAGAATCATACACAATATACCCTTTTAAGTTGGCTTTTTTCCATTTATCATAGTTTCCTTGAAGCTCCACCCAAGTTCATGAATAGTGATAGTTTGTTCCCTTAGCAGTCTCTTTGAGGAAGGTCGTTCACTCCACCATGAATCAGTCTACTTGTTTAATACTCTGGGATACACTTCACTGTCTGTCATGAATGTATTATAGAAGGAAAATTAGTCTTAAATGTCATACTGGAAGTCAAAACCCTTACCCAATCTTATATTTCTCATTCACATTGCGTGTAACAATCTGTTTACTAGTCCATTATGAAATATTTGCATGCATTATGATAACCACTTTTGAGTTTTTGTTTACTTTTGTTTTTTGAGACGGACTCCTTCTCTGTAGACTTGACTTGCCTGGACGTCATTATGCAGACCAAGCTGTTTTCCACCTTACAGAGGTCCACCTACCACTGGCTCCAGAGTGCTGGGATTAAAGGTGTGGAACGCCACAACCGACAACTTTTTGTTTTTAAGGCATTATGGAAATGTTACAGCTTTGGAAAACTGGGTTGCTAGATGTCAACCTCTAGCCTCTCCATCTTTCTAGTCTGTCATGATATATTTTTTGTGATATCTGGTACCAGATTTAGAGTCTCACCTGTGCTAGACAAGTTCTCTACCAACTATCTAACTCTTCAGCCCACCAACAGAAGCTTCTTAATCAGGAGTGTAGGTTACCTTAAGTTCATAGCCTATACTTCATTTGGGCCCACGGAGCCACATTCATTTGAAACTGCCCATTTTTCCCCATATTTTAGTATCTTTTTCATCTTTGTCTTGCTGTTACCAGAGTGAAAAATTAGGTCTGCCATTTACGATGGGATGGATTAATAGGAACTGAGTCATTCCACGGGCATCCTTGCTTGCACACTTGCTGTCTCTCCATCGCCTGCTCACATATAGCTTCTACTCAGGGAGATTATCTTCCATCAAAGAATGTGCACCTGCTATCGCCGCATTGGCTTCTGTTGCATACTAGTATTTTCTGTTTAGTTGCATTGTGGTCTTTAGTGGTACCTGCTTTTTTTTAAATTCCTTTATAGTTTTGGGGGATGCTAACATTGTGAAACTGTTCCTCTAATTTTTATTCCTCTTAAATATTATTCTACTTAAAAGGTAACTGTGATCGTTTGTAGAAATCCTTCTTCCTCATATGTCTGGTACTGGTATGTTCATACCTTTATCTTTGTTGTTGTGCCTAGAGTTGTTACTGAGAAGTGTTTTAAGATTTGGCCATGTTTCCTAAAGTTTATTTCACTTCTACTTTTAACTAAGCACTTCTTCTTTCTTGGTCAAACTTAGAGAGTTTCTAGTTCCTCTATTGCTGCCTCAGCATCCTAAAAGGATGAAATGTCTCTGTTAAAAATTCAGCATAGCCCTCCCCGTTTCATAATCGTAGTGTTTCCCTTCAGTCTCCTGAGCCTTCCCAAATCTGTGTTCTGTGGTTAAAAAACAACGAAAGTCCACGTGTTTACAGCCCTGTCTCTGGAGCTACTGTTCCCCACCCTGCCTCACAACCTTTTCAGATGGAAGCTGCTTAGTCGCGGCTAATTCCTCATTCTCATCAAGCTTCCGGAGCCAGAGTCTTGTTCAACACTTTTTCTTTTCCCTTTTTTCTCTGACATGGATGTTACCAGGTATTGTGTGGGCACAGCAAGTTTTGGGTTACTTGCTTGCCTTTTTCCTTTGATGCCCTCGGTGCTTAAACGAGTTTTCTACGCTGCCCTGAACTCCTGGCGTCACTTTAGGCTTCAGCAATGGCTCCACTGATGAGTTCCCAGATGCCCCACATATCTCTTCTTGACTTCCAACCATGTGACCTTCATTTTTCCTTTGCTCAAGCAACCTCTTCATTTGGTCACACTGATGAATCATGTCACCATGTGGAACTGCTCCCCATCTGTTGTTCCCTTTCCCAGAACGTCTTTGAGCACGTTAGCACTTGTAGTCCATTTTCCTTTCTTCCTTGACTTCTAGCCTCTTAGTCCCATGTCCTTTCCCACCCAACAAGCATTCCTGCTTCCACTTGGCTCCACCAGCCACTGGGTAGTAATTCCCACAGTATCCTCAATTCCCTCACGTTCTTCTTGTTCTGCTGCACCTGCCCTGCCAATCCCCAAACCTAAATGGATTTTAGCATCTGTTTTCTTTTGTCCGGTTCCCAGGCTTCTGAGTAAATACTAGGGAAAATTGCCTCACCATGCTCATTATATCCATGACCAAACTATGATTTCTAACCACAGCTGGATCCTGAACAGCCGCTTACTAATCCTTTTACACATTCCTAGTTGGGTTCTTTTTCAACTTCCCACAGCAGCTGTTCCATTTTCTTACCATACCTTCCCACCCTTTAATTTAGCTCTCTCTTCTCCCAGCTCCAATCAGCACATAATCTAGTTACATACCTCCTTGGGAAGAGAGACCTTATTGGTCACAGATGCTCTTTTCTTCCAAACATAGAGATCCATGGCTGCTTTGTTTTTGTGTTATCTTTCCCAAGACCGACAATGCTTTTCATTTGGCCTACCTTCTGATGACACCTCTAAGATACTCTCTTCCACTGATAATCTCCCTTCTTTCTTGTATTTGCTGTCTTTTGTAAAATGGCTCATCTTTTGATTGCAAACATCAAAGAATCTCTCTTGCGCTCTCTCCACATCTTTTTGGTTTTACCAATGTTAGAGACAGATGGGCTGTTTGTTCCCTTTGCTTTATCTTAAGCTATGTTCAAAGAATCATCAATATTTCCTCATCTTTCCGTCTTCACTTCACTCCAGTGAACCATCATGCAGTATGGTTCTCCATTAGTCTCTCTGCTACGGATTAATCTTTCTCAGGTTGTCATGGCTCACATATTCACAGGATACAGAGAGCACACGTGGGAAGATGTGTGTGTGTGTGTGTGTGTGTGTGTGTGTGTGTGTGCACACATGAGGTTGCCTGTTCCTGTTTAGAAAGGAAGAGAAGTAGGGGAGTGGCGGAATTCAATACTAAACTTTTTTTCTGTTTCGAGGATGTTCATAATGTGCTTCAGTAATCACAGCACTTCTTTCTCTTTGCTTTTCATTCTCAACCAAACGTGGTTCCAGCCTTTGCTTTGTTGAATCCCATAATAACTACCTTTTTTACTATAGTTGATGCTGTGGTTGGTAGTGATAATGGTGATAGTGTCTATGTTTTTATTGAATCTTTGAGAGTTTTGTACAATGTGTATTGATTATATTCATCCCCCACTCCTCCCAGACTCACTCACCCTTCCTTATCTACCCAACTTTGTGGTCCTTTTTGTTTTTAAACCCATCAAGTCTGATTTTGCTGTCCAAGTACTCTTGGTTGTGCGGCTTTCTACTAGAGTATGGTCAGCCTACCAGGGACCACACCTTTAAAGAAAACTGACTTTCCCTCTCCTAACATTGATAGATTACTAATAGCTCTTAAACTAGGAGTGGGACTTCATGTCCACCTTCTCTCTCCATGCTGGGGTTTTGTCTGACTTGTGCTATCATAAGTCCTGTATTGAATGCCTACCGCAGTGGATATTTTAATGCATGGTATGACCTTTACTTTTCATGAACAGCTTAGTAAAGCAAGTACTCTAATGCAAACATTATGGATGTGCCAATTAAGGTTCAGAGAAGGCAGGTGTCTCGACTAAGATTACATGACAATTATGAAAGTACACAGGAGTTGAATCCTGGTCAGTGTCTCTCCAAAGCACTATTATTTAATTCATATACCACTTCCTTCCATGACCAAGTGCTAGATGCCACCTCAGCAATTCTTGATAACTATGAGGTCACCTTTTCTTTCTTTTGGAGAAAGAATTATTTTTAATTATGTTTATATGTATCTGTCTGTGTACGGGTATGTACACACGAGTGCAGGAACCTGTGGAGGCAAAAGGCATTGTATACCTGTGGAGCTGGATTAGACCATTGCGAGCCAGCGAGTCTGGGTGTTGGGAACTGAACAAATGTTTTCTGCAAGAGTCATACATACTCTTTACTGAAGAGCCATCGTCTCCCCATCCCACCTTTTTTTTCTTGTAATCCAGGCAGGTATACTAGTGACCTTGTTACCAGTTCGTTGTTGTACCATAGATAGCCTTCTCCAGGCCTATGTTTGCTTTTTAGATCTGTGGTCTTGTTTGCACGTGAGAAACCATGCTTGCTCTTCTACTATGGGTTTTCTTTATATTTACAGTTGGTGTTTTTTCCCTCCACATTTTCATTTAAGTCCATATTTTCACTATTAAAATGTGATTCTGTAGCATAATGATTTCTTCCTGGGGTTTGTGAAATTAACTCCACCCCTTACCCATAAATTTATAATTTTAAAATATTAGTCATCATCCAGAAAATCATATCTTGTTCTTCAACGTCATCAAAGTACTAAAATGTTCAATTCCCCATCCTCTCTTTTGGTCACAAGTTATGACTTTCAGCATCCAAAAGAGAAAACCTTGGGAAAATCAGTTCTCCTCAGTGAATTGACACTCTGGGTTTATTATCCAATTCCAGGGCAGTCCTTATGCTGAGGAATAGTCCTAGTTAACCCACAAAAATTGGACTCCATGTTGTTTGCTTTTCAAGAGGAACAGAACATGGAATTGGGTGGGTAGGGAGTTAGGGGAGGATCTGGGGGGAGTTGGGAGAAGCAAAAGGATGTGACCAAATATATTGTATGGAATTACCAAAGAACAACTAACTAACTAATTTAACTAGCTAAATAAATAAATAAATAAATAAATAAATAAATAAATAAATAAATGAAGTGAAAATCTTCCACATGTCCCTGAAGTCTTCAGTTACCTACCTAAGATTTCTAAGTCAGTAGAAATGAAGTTGAAATATTTACCTGTGTATCTTTGTCTCAGATCTTAACATGTACATGACCAAAGAAAAACTAGAAGAGTCTCAGCATTCATGCCTATGCCACTGAAAGAATTAAAAAAAAAAGTGTCTGAGCTATGAGAATCAGCTGAGACCAAGAAAGGAGAAGGCAGTTCTTCTGTTGATTGAGCTGACACAGTGCAAAGTCAACAGAAAGGTCATTTCTCTCAAAGGCATGTGGTAGCTGTAGAGTGCCAGAAAGATCCCTTTCTTTCAGGGACTGTTCTTTTCTTTCTTTATGGTGTCTACAGATCTGACTTGCTTTTCTATTTGTCTTGGGGATTCCCTATTCCTGAGTTGCTCTTGGCCCATAATGGACCCAGTCTCCAGTGTATGATGACTTTTTCTAACCTTCAACCAGTGGCCAATCCAGGATGGAGTCCACTTTCTTTATGCCCTCCATATAGTCCTTCAACAGGAAACTACTGAAGTGCCCTCTACTCTCTGGTTAAATGGCACTCCTTGGGCGTAGTCCTTTATGCCGAGCCAACAAATCTGACTCTATGAGACTGCAGGTCTGTCCTGGCTGATCTTTGGATGGATGAGTCAGCTTTTTTTTTTTCTTTTTAAAAACTGTCTTGCTATCTAGATCAGGTTGGTTTCAAACTTATTAGTAACTTAGGGTAGTTACAAACTCATAGCATTCTTCCTGTCTTAGCAGGAAGTGGGACATTTGTCACTCTGAATCTTGCTTATTTTGCTTAACACAATGATCTTAGTATTCTCCCCCACAAAGAAGACTCACTGGTGAATTAATGTCAGAATTATTCTGAAGCTCCGTTACATTTTTAATGAGGCAATTTAGAATGTAGTATTTTCTTCATTTTTGTCTTTATCTGCTAAGGAAGATCTGTATTCATTACCATGTTGACAGAAGTTAAAGCTATAAGTCTGCAAAATTAAGCACTAATATTAGCTTGGGCAAATTTATTAAACTTGGTTAACTGATTATGTGGCAACTACCTCATATGAAGCCTTTATTCCCTATTTGAAATTTTAACTGACTGTATATAAATGACAACAATGAGTATGCTAAGTTTTACTTTGGCTTGAGAAAATGTTCGATGAACAGACACTTATTGAACTTCAAGTATGTGTCAGAAAATGTCAACCAATTGGTTCTTAAAAATAAATTGCTTCCTAAGCACCAGGCCGTGAGATTGGTCTTAGTTTGGTGTGGGGGTGGGGTGGGATGGAAGTGTGTTGTTATCAGTTCCAAACAGAGCAGCAAGCTACTTCCTGGATAATGTTCTTTAGGAAGAATCACCATATGAGATGTAGGTAAGAGGTTAGGTTTTGACTGGAAACCTCATTAATCCAATTTGGCTTTAAGTAAACAGAGTATATTTTAGTGAGCCGACCCAGCTTGGGTAAATGCTTGGCAGTTGATGCTTTAATGAGCAATTAGCAATATGTTTATTCTCATTTTGCTTAAGCACTATGAACTATGTTCTAGACTTTGAAGCACCATATAAATATTAAGTCATTAATCTTCATGACAGCTTTGTGAAATGCACTATTTTGCCCTCACTCCTATTTTTCTGTAATAATAGGGATTGCATCCATGGTCTTACACATACATGTTAGGTAAGTGTTCCACCGCTGTGCTATATCCCCAAACATTTTTATTTTTACTTATTTGGAGATAGGCTCTCATTTATATTCCCAGGTAGGTCTTGAACTTACTAACCTACTGCCTCACAGCGTTCTGAGTATCTGGAATTGGAGGCATGGACCACCATGCTTAGCTCACTCCTGCCCTCCATTTTTATATGTGAAGCAAGTGAATCGCATAGAGACTCGGTATCCTGCTGAGCTTTATATGCCTATTAAATTTTGATACTGGGGTTTGAATTCCGATTGTCTGTTTCCATAGTCTCTGCTGCCTGGAGTAAACTGCAGTTAAGTTTCTCCCCGAGGGGCCTGTAAGGTTAATTTGCTTAAAGAGATTTATTTCGTCCCTTGAAATCTTGCTTCTACTATTGAGGTATTTATCAAATTTCTTTCTCCCCGTTTAAAGATTATTTTGCACTCGACTCTAGTTTGGAGGATGACAAATTCTTTATTAATGGTATGTGATTAAATTAGATTATTTTATTAAATTATTTAAGTTATTTTTTGGGGGAAGGTACACTTACTATGTGCCAGGTGCACGTCTCCAAGGTTGCTTCTTTCAAGGCAAGCTTATTAGTCACTTGCCCCGGCCCTGTCTTTTCCATGGCTCTTGCAACAGCAGACTCCCACAGGTCTTACCTTTATCAGGTATGACCAGTGACTGAGTAGTATGTCACCTACAGGAATCTGTGCTCCTAAGGTGTTCAGCAAGACTGAACTAGGTCAGTCAATCACTTTGTGTTGCTTGTTTCACTTGAATGAAAACATCATGGCATGCTCATCCCGTTCAAGACCAGGAACATTGAAGTCACAACTAGAGGATCTGTCTAGTGTTGGTTTGTGGATTTCTGAGAGAGTTTGGTCTTGATAATATGCAAGTTTTATCTGCTCTTATCAACTTTATTGATATTTAATAGCACACAATAAACTTAGGTATCGCCACGTAGGTATTGCTTCATTTCCCAGCAATATTTTATGGTTTTTAGTGTATGTATGGATGTTAAATGCCTCTTTTCTTCTCAGGTTTATCACTAAGTATTTTATGGTTTTGGTGCTATTTAAAATGGTATTTCTATTTCAGATTTTATGGTTTACTTGTAGTATGTTAAAGTAGAATTGATTTGTAGACACTGCGCTAGCTAGCTTTTAATGGAACCTTGACACAGGCTAGAGTGCTTCAGAATGAGGGGACCTCCCTTGAGAAAATGCCCCCACCAGATTGAGTTGTGGACGAGCTGGTGGGACATTTTCTTGATTAATGGTTGCTGTGGGTGGGACTATCCCACAGTAGCCTGTGCTACTTCTGAGTGAGTGGTCCTGGATGGTAGGCTAAGGAGGCAGGCTGAGCAAACCATAGGGAAGGAGCTAGGAAGCAGCGGATCTCCATGGCCTCTGCATCAGCTCCAGCCTTCAGCACCTTCCCCTTCCCCTTCCCTCAGCAATGGAGTGTGTTCCGAGTGTGGTAAGGCGAAATAAACCCTTTCCTCCCCAAGTTGCTTTTGTTGATGATATTTTTATCACAGCAGTAGAAACCGTAATGAAGACAGTCATTAACTTTGCATGCTGCAGCATTACTGAGCTCACTCGTTTTTAGTAGCTGTTTTATAGATTCTTCATAAAAATCTTATTTGCCTCCCGCAATAAGATTCTTTTTATCTTTCTTTCTCATCTTCATGCTTTTATTTCTTTGTCGTACCTGATTGTCCTGGCTGGAAGCACCAGTACAGTGTTGCGAAGTGGTGAACGTGGATTCATCCGGGTTTCTGATCCGTGGAAAGGAGATATATATTTGTCCTTTGTTCTTTCTCAGGTTGGAGAAGTTCCATCTGTCAGGTAAAGGTTTTCATCTGTTCCGAGTTTGTTGAGGGCTTTTGTTTAAGTATGAGAAACACATGGGTAGATTTTTAAGGGGATTTTTCTGTATCTGTTTCTATGATCATACACTTTATTAAAAATCTTTTAATCTGTTGAATTAAATTGATTTTTCAAGTGTTACCAATCTTACATTCCTGAGATAAACCATGCTGGGTCTTGATTATCAGTTTTTCATATTGTTGTTTTTAAAAGTAGTCTATTAGGAATTTTGACATGTATGTTTATGAAAAATGCTATTGGCCTTTAGTTTTCTTAAAACGTGTTTCCTAGGTATCGATATCTGATTAATACTGGCCTCGTGGAGCAGGTAGGAAAAAGAACTGTCATCTTTAGTTTTGTGAAAGTTAGTTTAGTTGATGTTTGCTCTGTTGTAATTATTTAGGGAAATTCCCCAGTGAGGCCAGCTGGATTTCAAGTGTGATGGAAAAGGGTATATTTTTAAGTATATACCCAAATTCTTTAGTAGGCATATTGTATTAAGATTATCTATTTCTTATTTATTCTTATTTTTAATCTGTGTCTTTAATAGAATCTGTCCATTTTATCTGTTTTCAAATCTATTATAATAAAATTCGTCTTAGTATTTTCCTACATTTAAAAATTTTGTAGAGTCTGTAATGATTTTTCCTTGCTCTCTCCCAGTAGTAGCACCTTGTCTTCTCTTAGTTTTCAGTGTTGTCTAAGGTTAGAAGATGATACATTTAGTTGATAGTCTTAGAGAATGACCTTATCATTTCCTTGCTTTTCTTTGTTTCGATGTTTTCCTTTTCACTGATTTCCACTATGTTTTTATAATACTGTAACTTTTCCTTTTATCTCGGATTTCACTTGCTGTTGAATTTGGATTTCACTTTCTCTGTTAGTTTTGTTTCCCCCTTCCCTCCCCTCCGCTCCCCTTCCTTGATAGAGTTTCATGTAGCCCAGGCTGGCCTCCAACTCCTTATGTAGTGGAGGATGACTCTATTCATCATCCTCAAGCCTCCACTTGCCAAGTGTTGGTTGATGACAGGTATGTGTCACTGTGCTGGCCTCGGTTTCTAATGCATTGAGTAGAGCCATCGAAGGCGGGTAGAAATGTTCCTTCATGTATTATTGAAGTTGTATCCTCTAACTTTTAATTTTCCTACTGTTTATTATTGGTGTTTTCTTTTTTGGAGAGCTGTAGCTCAGACTCAAATGCTGGGATTAACAATGCGAACTCTTATGACAGTACCTGTTAATGGTTTCTAAATATTTGGAGTTTTAGCACTTATCTTTTTTGCTTTTTACTTCATATTTAATGTTATTTTGGGTGGATACTATACTATGTATGCTTTAGATTCTTTTAAACCCATTCAGACAAAAATGAACTAATTTCTATTTGCTTTTTGGTACAGTTTCCACATACATTTGAAGGGAATATATAGTATCCTATTATTGAATAGAGTGTTCTTTAAATGTCAGTAGGATCCAATTGATTTCTAGAAATTTTCAGATTTTCTATATCTTTTCCAATTTTTCTATTTGTTCTTCAATTTTGAAAAAGTTGGGGTTGAAATCTCCAACTGTAATTATGTTATGAAGTTATTCATCTGTGTCCATAGTTCTAGCTGCAGCTATTTGAAGCTCAGCCATTAGGTTCCTACAAATTTATCATTTCATCTGATGTAATTATTTTTATTCCTGCTTGTAGTGTTTGCTACGAAAGTCTACCTTTCCGCATTCTTTTGATTAGTGTTTACCTGCTGTATCCTTTCTCAACCTTTTATTTTCAATTATTTGTGTCATTATATTTCAAATACCTTTTTGTAGACAGTATATAGTCAGTACATTCTTGCTTTTTCAATCCAGTCTTCAGATTTCTACCTTTAATTTCTGTGTTTGGAACGTTTACCCTTTGAAATAACTTTATTTAGATGTAATTTATATATTATACAATTTACCCATTGTTTTAGACAAGACTTTTTATGTGGCCGAGAACTGTAGCCCAGGCTGGGTTCAAACAAAGCAGTTTTCTTGCCTCTCTTTCTAGGGTCTAGGATTATAGGTATATGTTGCCATGCCTAAATAAAGGTGTACAATTTAATAGTTAAAAATACATTTATAGTTGAAAAATCACCACAAAATATAACTTAAGACCATTTTCTTTATTGTGAAAGAAACTTTGTACTGATTAGCAGTGAATTTCTACTTCTCCAACCCCATTGTAAGCAACCACTAATAAACTTCTTGTCTAAAGACCTGTCTACTCTAGAAATTTCCTATAAATGGAATCATATAACATGTGTGTGACTGGCTTCTTTTACTGAGCACATTTATTTGCAAGGTTTATCCATGCTGCAGCAGCAAAGTACTTCATTTTATGGCCGAATAATCCCCCATTGAGCAGCAGCACCACACATTGGCTACCCATTCATCACTTGGGGAATGTTTGATTTGCTTCATTTCTTGGCTATTATGAATGATGTTACTATGAACATTCCCCTATAAAGTTTTGGGTGGACATAGGTTTTCATTATTCTTGGCCATACATCTAGGAGAGGAATTTCTAGGTCATGTGGTAACTATGTTTAGTATTTCTGAGAAATTAGCTAACTGTTGGTGGAGCAGCTGCACAGTTTGCATTCCCAGCAGCCTTGGACACGGCTCCACTTTCTCCTCCGTGCTCACACTTGGTACTGTCGATCATGCCGGTTCCACTTGAGTAGACATTCTCTAATTTCTTTTAACAATGATTTGGAGTTTTTCCAATACAAACTTTGTACTTTTTCTATTATGTTTATTACTACTTAGTGATAGAAATAGAAAAGTACTACTTTTCTATTACATTATTGCTATTACTTATTCATTTGCATGAAATTCTTAAATACAGTTGTTTTCTTAATACAGTTTCAGATTCCCTATTGCTAGTGTATAAAATTGCATGGATTTTTTTCCCCCTGGCCTACTGACCTAGTAACTTGCAATCCTAATGAACTCATTTACCTGTCCAAATAGCTTTTTAAAGAAGTGAATTTCTGAGGACTTTCTGTATATTAGAATCATACCTGCTTCAGTATGATGGCTCCCATTTGTAAGTTCAGCACTTGGGATGTGAAAGTAAGAGGTTCAGGAGTTCAATGTCATTGTCAGCTGCATAGCAAATTTGAGGTCTGCCTAGGTTGCCTAGTAAGACCCCATTTCTAAGCAAACATAACCAACAACAAAAATATCATGAAAATTACAGTTAGAGATGCTTTCATTATCTCTCCTACCTAATAGGCTTCACTAGAACATGTCACACTCTATTAAAAAGCTCTGGGCTGGTGCATACTGCCTTATTTCTGATGTTAGCGTTTGGTCCTTTACCACTGATTATGATGCTAGCTCTAGGCCTCTCAGAGTTTGTCTTTAATTGAGTGGTTTTATGACGTGAAAGTGTGCAGCAGCCTCGAGTAGGGGATGAGTGGGTGTTATTAGGGCTCAGTGTTCTTAGCCTGTGGCACCTGTGTGGAGTTTCTGCCCCACTAGTGGAAGCTGGGAAGACGAAGGAAGATCTCATCTTCTTTTGTTCCCTGCCCACAATGCACTCTGTTGCTCTGGGGTGTGGGGAAAGACCAGAAGCAATAGCAACCCATCCCTCTTGTGATTTAGCTATGACCCCCTGATTGGGAGCTGGGAGAAAGAAGCATCCCAATCTTCTTGACTGCTTAGGTTGGCATCTTTGTAACCCAGAAACAAGGAGAGAAAACAAAAGGAGGTTAAAATCAGATTCCAGCCATGTTCACTGTTCATGCTGAGATCTACTGGAGTTCCTGGAATGTGTGCTTCTCTAGTGGCTGAACACACTTAGGAAAATCTCCAGGACAACTAGTGATTGCCTTTAAATTACCTTTTTTTAAAAACCAGTTAAACTGTTGCTCTTCTATCAAGATAGTCTGCTGTTGTCAAAGATCCAGGCAAGGTTTTGAGCTCAGAATTTTACAAATGGAAATTACCTAAAAATCTGGCAAAACTGCACAAAGAACACCCTTTATATCCTTTCCCTAGGTTAATCTTTTATTTTTGCCATTTGCTTTATGGTCTCTATGACCTGGTCTAACGTTTTCTATTATATATACATAGTTCTTGAACTACTAAAGATAAAGGTACACAGTTCATGGCTAATTTACCTTCAAATAATTGCATAATTGTATATTACTTGGGAATAGAAGTTCTTTTTTTACACAACTATAGTAACATTATCGTTTTCAATAAGTCAGCATTGACTCATCTATCATAAAAATTTAACTAAGAAGTGAGAATTTCATGCATTCATACTGTTTGCTCCTTTGTTTTTTTGTGTTTTATTTTGTCCATACTGTAAATATAGTGATACACACATGGTGTACATACTCAGACGTTTTCTGCTGATAAACATGTTCAGTAAAAATGTAATGAGTCAACCAACCCAAAGGTTGACAGAAATACTGTCACCATATCAGCTCAACAGATCCTGCCAACATTATCTTGTGACAAAGGCAAAATACATTTCCCCCACTCATCTCCAATATGAAGAAACACTGAGGAATTTATTAAAGATAAAAAAGCTTAGGAAATACATCTGGGCTTCAACCCAAGGATTTTTAATCCCCAAGTCTAAACTTTTCCGGTCACAATTCTTGCTGAATAAGCTCTCAGCTGTCTACATGTGACTTTTTTTTTATGTTGTTGAGTTGTAAGGCAAAATCAAAACAAAAAAGAAAAGGAAAAACCCTAACTCCCTATATGTTAGCAGTCAGTTTCTAGCCCCGGCCAAGCACTTTCGGTCTCTAGGAATTTATCTACTCTGGATGGTTCACATAAATGATTAATGCGATATGTGTCCTTTCATGTCTGCTTTTTTCACTTAACAATGTCTTTAAGGTAATCTGTGCTGTAATATGTATCGTGTGTCATTCTTTTTATTGTTTAATATTCCATTTTATCCCTAGATCATATTTTTTGTTCATAAGTGTTTTGTTTGCATTTTTTAAAAAAACAACTATTTTCTATGAATATTTGCAAGTTTTTTGGTGTACAAATGTTTTTATTTTTCTTGTGTATTTCTTTGTTCCTTGACTGACTAAGTACCATGTTACATTCGAGAGAAATAGCAATGGAGAAATAAGTATAACTCTGGGAGAGTGTGAAATTTTGAAACTCTCGGATTTTCAATATTTTTCTCAATCTGCTCCATTTTATTGGTCATTTTTGACTTGATCTTTATGCTTTCCTGTTCACTTCTTACCTTGTGAGAGATGCTTTTAGGAAGAGAAACATTTGTGGGTAAGAAGTGCTAAGTGCTACATGTATAAAGAGTTTTACAATCGATTACACTTGCTCTTACTAAACACACTTAAGGATGGAGAAATAAAGGCTCCGAGAGAACTTGTTTAATGTCACCCACAAATCAGACATCTGTCTGATTCCATATTTAATAGTATTTATGTAGACTGTGTTCCAAATGAGATGTTTATGAAGTGTTCAAAGGACAGATCTTACTTGAGACAACGAAAAAGGGTGTATGAAGGAAGAAAAAGGAACTGCCACTGGATGCCAAGATCCTGATGAGCACATGGGAATCGAGTATACAGGAGGTGGAAGGGGTAGTAGGAAGCAGATTTGTGGTGTTGAATCCAGAATATAACTGAGAGAAGGGATGAGTTGATGAGTGTTCAGTTTGATACATATGAAACTTGAGAGCTCCATTTATTTAATTGATATTCAAGGCATTTCCTTGTGGCAGGGACAGGACAGGATGCAGGCAGTACATTGAAGAACACAATTGCCATGGTTCTTGCATGTGGAACATGTGGCTTTAGTAAGGCAGACAGATAAAAACAATTCTAATCAAATGTAATGAGTTCTATGCTAGGAGCAGAGAAGACGGAGATTCAAGTCAGGGTTCTGAAAACAGTGATTCCTTGAGGGTCAGGCCGATAGAGAAATTCAGTGGCAGTAATTTAAGGCACAAGCAGAGGCATCAGATTATTAAAGGTAAGGAATTGGAAATAAAAAGATTTATGAATCATTCATAAGGAGGCATAGCTGCTAATGCTACTTTCTTCTATTTTTCCTCCTCCTACAAGGAAAGAAGTAGGAATTGCCTTCAGCCACATGGAAGAAGTGATAGTTCTTGAGTCTTACTTTGTTTGCGCTTGCGTTTTCAAATATGTCTGACCTGGAGCTCTCGCCTCACATCACTCTTACATTGTGGACTCCTATCCATCTTTATTATCATCGTTCCCAAAGTGTACCATGAATCCCAGCTCCATGTCCCTACAGTCTGCTGGACTCGTTGAGCACACTGTGTCTTCACTTAATTGTGACTATTCTAAGAAAAGAGACGTGTTCATCAACCAGAGTATCTTCATAGTGCCTGATGCATAGTAGTATGGATGCACGCACAAATTAAAAAGGATCAGATTGGGAGAAAGATTTCAATCTTTGGTGCAAGAGGAGGAACCATCATTGCTTCATTGAAAGAAGCTAGGTTGCTAGTATAACTAGTTTTTTCTTAAATAGGGATGATTTTGCAGGGAACTTCCCCCCTTTTATTGAAAATAGATTTCCCCCTCATATAATATATCCTGATGACACTTTCCTCTCCCTCTAGTCCTCCCAGCTCCTGCCCAACTCCTCTCCCATATGGATCCATCTTCTTTCTGTATTTCATTAGAAAACAAACAGGTTTTGTGGGATAATAATAAAATAAGATAAGATACAACAAAAACTAGCACATTGAAACTGGAGAAAACAAACCAACAGAAGGAAAAGAGCCCAAGAAATAGACCTCATTTGCACACTCAAGAATCTCCAGTGACCTTTTGACAATGTCTGGTTGTCAGATAGCTAGGGACGTATAGTGGCATCTTGTCCAAGATCATCTTCCAAATCAAACATTATTCAGCAGAGGTTGTGAAATCTGCTTTGGAATCTATTTTTCTCTCTTTTCCTTAAAGTAGTGGTTCTTAAAGTATGGCCCTCAGCATCACCTAGGAAGTATTCAAAAAGAAAATTCTCTGGCAAAACCCCGTACTAGTGAGGGATAAGGTTGGGAATGGGGCCCAGTGCTGTTTTGACAAGCTCTCTGGAAGGTTAGAATGCATGTTGACGTGTGAGAACCATGCGGAAAGTGAAAAACAGAACCCCAGGGGAGCTAGCCAGCATCAGAAAGTCAAAGGTGGTATATTAGGAAAATCCACAGGAAGCAATGGTTTGCAGGTTGAAGTGGTAATTGTTGTTCAGTGTTCCTGGAGATTTGCTAAACTAGGGAGGAGGAAAGGAGGGGAGACAGTCCTAGTTGAGACTGCTGAAATGGAGGGAGGCGAGGATGATGTAATTATGAAGCGATAGGTTCAAGCAGGGAGGGGCCCCGAAGGCTTTTAGTTTGCAGTCATATGCAGTCATATATGCCAGAAAATGTACTTTAAGCATTATATTTAATATTAGTCATGTAACTTGCCAGTACGATTATCCCTTCAAAACAGCTGGTGTTAATATTTTTGTGTTTTCTTCCAGGCTTTGTCTCTGTATATAAGTGTTTCCAGACACTACATATCAAGGTATCCTCAAAGGTTAAGGCAGCACAGTGGGCGGCAGAGCAGTAGGCGGTATTCTGCTGTGGCAGTAAGGGTGTACTTGACCTCGTTCTCAGTTTGTTCTGCATCGTGATAGGTTTTTTTTTTTAACATAATGTACTAGGATAAAGCAAGGAAGTACACCTTGTCTAATTTTGTCATTTGAAAGGAAAGTAGGGAAAAAAACCCTCTGTTTTAAAAATTAATTTTTTTCCTAAGCTCTATTAAGGAAGCTGAGAACATAGATTAAGATTGTGAATCAATAGGTCTCCTTTAGGAAGAGAAACATACATCGTAAATAGTAACTACACACCTATGCTTCATTGGATCATTTTCTCAAGTTTTTAATTGAGTTGGGCTTAGGGAGTAGGGGAGGGATTTAGAACATGTCTGTTGGTGAAGAGGGTAAAGCGAGCACAGAGGGAAGGATTTTAGAGTGTTTTTTATGGGGGAGGCCCACAAGTGGAGCACTTTGAACCCTACTATTGAATATACACTTGAAAGAAAGTACTAGCTATGCACAGAGGATCCTTTCTCTCCTTTAAAGCTTTGAATCCGGCAAGAGTGCAGTGGATCTAAGTGCTCTTCAGAACCCAGGGAAACTGACAGCACCTACCCAGTTTTGAGATGTGCGAAATTGATGTTCACTGGAGTGTAATGGTGTGGCCGGAGTCTGGCAACAGGGAGTCATCAGTGCGCATTTCTCCCCGAGCCTAGTGTAATTTCCATGCTTATGCAGTTGTGTGGTAACATTCCTAGAGTATATGAGACGTCACCATTCTTCACTTATTAGACTAAATCAGTGGTCCTTCTATAAATCTGTGTATCAGGACAAGAGAACCTTCGTAAGTTAATCCTGTGTCCTCACGGATTCATTGCATCTGTATAGGGATCCAGGAATGGAGGGAAGGAGAAGAAGAGATGATAGATAGGTGGGTGCGTGAATGAATGGATGGATGGATGGATGGATGGATGGATGGATGGATGGATGGATGGATGGATGAGTGGATGGATGGGTGAGTGGATGGATGGGTGGATGGATGGATGGATGGATGGGTGGATGGGGAAGAGGAGAAAGGGGCCACCCCTCCCATGCCTCTCCTCTTTCCCAGAAGTCTAGGATGCTAGAAAGGTAATTCTAAAGTTGTAGAGCAGGTGGTGGACTGGGCTGGGCCAGCACCAGTAAGCTAGTTCAGCTGTGATGGTGACAGCTGCTCCTCTCCGATTGCCCATAACCGACTGATCCTAGTGACTTGGAAGAAGGACAGCGTGCAAAAGATTCTTTTGTGTCCACCAGCGTCTTACATTCAGATTTTATCTCTGCAGCAGACCAATGGTATGACTTTGGGTAGGTTGGTCCCTTAAGTTCTCCAATGAGACAGGATATGTAGTGGGTACACTCCTAAGATCTTTGTGGTCTGAGGGAAGTGGGTTCATTGCAGCCATACAGTAACTCTATACCCAGGGTTCACTTTTCAGTTATTTGACCTGTGCTACAGCTAGAGGCCTGTCACTCAGGAAGGCCTTGTATGGTTGGAAGCTCTGCTCTTCTTAGTTCAAAATTCTTAATAATTTTGGAACGGGATATTATAGAACCCATTTTACATTGGGTTCCTCAAATTATGTAGCTTATCATGTGCCAATTTTTGGAAAGTGCTTAACTATTCTGAGTATTTCAACTATGAAATGAGAATTGTGTTGAAGAATCTGTGAGAGTGTAAACTGAAGGCCCTTCAAAGGGACTGCACTTTTAGCTTCTACACGGTTTAAATTTCATTCGTTAGAGCACTGTTGCCTCGTGGACAAGTGAAGTACTGTAAATTAAGACCCCTTTCCATTTCCTTGTAAAAGGGCTCCCCTCCTTCCCTTCCTACTTTTCCTACTGGGGATCAGAGCCTGGGATCAGACCCAGGGCTTTGATCATGCTATGTAAATGCTTTACTATTGGCCTATGTCAATGCCCTTTCTCATCTTTTGATAGGTTGCCTACCCAACTACCTACGTTCTCCTTGGAACTGTAAAAGGTCTGTGCAATTCCTTTACAGATGGAGAACCATACCTTTCCTGAACTCATGTTGTTAACTTGAGTGTTTCCAGGTTCATGTTGGCTATCAATATGACACTTTCTTGTTTTAGATTTTTTTTTCTTGGTAGTTAACTTTGGGTTGAGTACATGCTATGCAAGTACTCTATCTACAATCTACCTACCAGTCTTGTTTGCCTTTAAAAACATTTGAGACAGGGACTCACTAGTTGCTTGGCTGGCCTTGAGGTTACCTCCCAGCATAGGTAGGTGTTGAGCTTGCAGTCCTATTGCCACAGTTCTGAGTTGCTGGGATTGCAGGACTATGTCACCAGACTCAGCTTTTCCTTCTTTTTTTCAATGCTTTTATTAAGAGGAGGCATGTAAAATATATATTTGGTGTAAGGTGTAACTGTTAGCTATTGCTAACAGAAGGTCTTGACCTTCAATGCCTATATCTGCAAAATGAGTGCTAGATTAGCTGATGGCTAAGACTTTCTTTACAATATAATCTACTTAGTTTTTCTTGTATGCTAACTAATAGGGAAACACTTTGAAAATTGTAATGGCTACTTTTTGTCTTCTTGTTTTTGTGGTGCTGGGATGGAGCCCAGGGACTTAAAATTCCACATCAGTGCTCTACTGAGGAACTACACTATAGCTCTGCTCTTTAAATATAAGTGCTCATTTCCTTTCTTTACAGCGTTAATTAATTTTGGTGTTGGGGATTGAACCTGGGGCCAGTCTTGACTTTTAAAAAACATGTCCACATTAATTGCTTCTACTTATAGCCTCTTATCTGCCTGTCTTGAAACCTGCTTTGAAAATTTTTACATCAAAATTTTAACCCCTATTTAATATAAGTGTACCCTTTGTTTAGGCACTGCCATTTATTGAAAAGAGAGATTTAGCCTGTTGACTCCCTCCAAATGGCAGAGATTCCCCTCTCTTTGGGAGAGAACATCTTTCTATGTAGCCTGGCTAATCTGAACTCACATTCTTCCTGCTTCACCTACCTGAATGTCCATATCATAGTTGTGTTCTGCCACACCAGGCCTACAGATTTTTCTTTAATGTTTATTTTTAACACACTCTCTCCTAGTCCCTCCCTCCCTCTCTCTCTCTCCCTCTCCCTCTCTCCTTCCTTCTGTGTGTGTGTGTGTGTGTGTGTGTGTGTGTGTGTGTGTGTGTGTACATGAAGGCAGGTGTCCATGGGGACCAGAAGAAAATGTTGCATCCCCCGGACCTGGGCTTAGAGACAACTATGAGCTGCCCAATGTGGGTTATAGAGATCAAACTTGAGAGTCTTTGTGAGATTAGTATACACTCTTAAGCTCTGAGGCATCTCTCTAGCTCCCAAACCTAGATGTTTTTAAAACCAATATGGATAGTCAAGTCAAGAGCAAAGTGTATGTGGAAAGGCAGTGGGTGTCCAGAGAGGCTAGCATGATTAGAGCGTACTGCCGCGGGCATACGAGACTAATGAATGTCCAGAGAGGCTAGCTTGATTAGAGTGTACTGCCGCGGGAATACGAGACTAATGGATGTCCAGAGAGGCTAGCTTGATTAGAGTGTACTGCTGCGGGCATATGATACTAATGGAACAGTTGAAGCAGAAGCTTCTGTGGTGGTTTGAACAAAAATGTCCCCCATAGGCTCATATTGGAATGCTAGACATCAGGGAGTGGCACTGTTTAGAAGGATTAGGAGATGTGGCCTTATTGGGGTAGGTGTGGCCTTTTTGGGGAACTTTGTCACAGAGGGTGGGCTTTGAGGTCTCAGACACCCAAGTCAGGCCCACTGACTCTGTCTTCTCCTTGCTGCCTGTGCATCCACATGTAGAACTTGCAGCTCCTTCTCCAGCACCATGTCTGCCTGTGTGTGCCGCCATGCATTATCCCCACGTGAGGATAATGAACTAAATCTCTGTAGCCATAAGCAAGCCCAGTAAACACTTTCTTTTGTAAGAGTTGCTTTGGTCATGGTGTCTTTTCATCTCTTCACAGCAAGAGAACACTGACTAAACTTCTCAAGCAAGAGGAAGATGATAACAAAACGCAGCTTAAAAAGAAGTGTATCTCCTACCTTATTATAGTAAAGGCTCTCTGCATCCCATCTCTTACAGCAGCCAACCGTGAACATTCACTTTGTATCCAGACAGGGTTCCTTGTATCCCAAACTGCTCTGTCTATCTGAGTTCATCATGTGACGTCTGATCCTTTTGCCCCACCTCCTAAAGCTGGCATTATAGGCACGTGCCATACTTAGTTTATGCAGTACTGGGACTTGACTGCTAAGCAAGCTGCCTACAAACTGAGCTACATTCCCAGCCATGAAACAAAACAATTTTCAAAGCCTAAAAGACTTTTATAAAATATGATTTAGATGCCAGTGAGATGGCTCAGTGGGTAAAGATATTTGTTTACCAAGCCTCACCACCTGAGTTGGCTCTCCAGAGCCAGCATGGTGGAAGGAGAGAACCATCTCCTGCAAGCTGTCCTCTGACTTTCGCATGTGCACCATGGAGCACACAATATACATACAAATAATTTAAAGATGTATTTTAGAGGAAATTATCAGTGTATCAACTGAGACTATATCAAAACTTTATCTTCTGTATCAGATTAATTTTATTGTAATCGTGGCTACTTTTATGTGTATTGTTTAAACATTTTAATTTACTGTCCTTTATTTTTAATTGTATTTTCTTTTTAAATTAAGATACACCTTTTATTTTTTTCATTTAATTTTAATTTTCAGAGTAAGGGCTCTTAATATAATCCAGATTGGCCTTGGGATCTCAATCCTCCTGTTCCAGGTTCCTAAGTAGCTAGATTGTGGGCATGTGCCACTCTATGCCTGGCTAATATATTTTGATTTTATTTGGTCATATTGGTCCTGTATGGGTGATCATTTCTTCTTTTGATAAAATTCTTTTACATATTGAATATAAATGCATTATTGCATTTAAGAAAATTTCCTTTATTTTTAGTTTACATACATGAGTGTTTGCTTGCATGTATGTATGTGCACTCCATAGTGCATGGTGTCCTCAGAGGTCAAAACACGATGTTGGGCTTCCAGGGACTGAAGTTACAAAAGGTTGTGAACTACCATATGGATGCTGGGAAGTGAACCTGGGTTCTCTGCAGGAACAGCAAGTGCCCTTGACCATGAGGCTTATCTCTTTAACTTCTTATTCCACTTTGATAGGCTTTCTTAATTATAAATTTGAATCATTGACCCATTTGAATCAGTGAATTTTAATCATTTTTCAATTATTATTAAAAATTCTTTTCCCTGATGAACCACTATTTCTCTACGTGTGATTCAAAGACATGGTATGAACTTGATTTTCACTATCCAGTCTTCCATATAGTTGAAGTTACTTGTATAGCATTCTGATTTCTACTTTCATGGTTAATACATTGCACCGTCTCTGGACCTTATCCACATCTTGCTCCATTTTTTATTCTGGAAGCTGAATCATTATACTATATTCTAACCAAAAAAAAAAGTAATTATCAAATGAACAAATCCCAAACTGGCATTGAAATTGCATCAAAAGCCACCATGGTATTCAATTTTTTCTTACTCAGTATTAATGCTTTGGTCTTAGAAGGTTTTCATTCTGTCTACATATTTGTTAAATGAAATTTTAAAGTGTGTAAGTTGTGTCTTTTGAAATCCAAATATTCACAGATGTGTTCCATTCTCTTAGGAGCACCGTGAAAATAGCAGCAGTTGACCTTTGGACAGAATAACGAAAGGCTCCTGAGAGGGATGCTTTGCGCTATAGTTACCTGTATCGAAATAAACATGGAGCCTCAGTAGCATGACTGTTCCCACTTTCCATTTCACCAAGTCCTTAGGCCCAGTATACTTTGACCTCCAATCTCATGGCTTTGAGATGCTTGGACCCAGTAGGCTAGATACTAGTGGGAATGGGAATGATCGTTCTGGTTTCAGTGGCAATTCTACTTTTCTTTCTTCTTCCATAATTACCCTTGCTCATTGCTTTCCGTTTTGCTTTTCTAAGTTTGGACTGTTCTTTTTTTTTTTTTTTTCTTTTCAGAGTGATGTGCTAAAAACTGCCTTTAATAAGATAGTCTTTAGAGAAATAATGGAAAATTTCAGAATAAACATTTAAAAATCCTTTTGAATGTCTTAAAGAGCCACAAGGAGCGTAGATGTGAAGGAGACCCTTTCTCCTAATGGGAGACTGCGGGTGTCTGCTTTCAGGATTTCTTTTTAAATTTCAACAAATACAATAATATGAAACAGAGTGGGAGAAGTATTTATTCCTATCCAGGGCTGCTGACCACTGAAAGAATTCAATGAAGGGTCATGGGGAGGAGCGGCAGGGAGCAACCTTTAGAAAGTAAAGGCATAGAACGTGTTTCATTCATCTGTTTCCTAAATTAGGAAAAGAGAAAAAAAATTGAAAAAAGGGAAAGAGACCATAAAGCCCTCTTTTCAATAAGTACAGCAAGGAATTTGCAAGAAGTACTTCATTTTTATGCTCCTGGCAATTATGAGAGGAGAGGAAAACAGCGACATACTGAATGACTTTGCATAAAGGCTTCTCTCCTGGGAAGTACAGGTTTAGAATGCATGCAGCTAAATAATACCGAAGCTTTCTCATCAAACAGCCTCAAAGTTGTAATGCAAGCATGTATGTACATATAGAAGACTATTGGACACATTTGTAATTCTAACTATATTATTATGTTCATTGTTATAAATTCTTCCTTTGTTTCCGATTGTGTGTGTGCCAAGTGAGGAAGTCTTCTTGTTGCTTTTTTATCACTTGTTACATGTATTTTTTTCTTTTATTATTAGTACTTTTCCCATTTTTTTTGAAACAGGGTCTCATAACCTAGGCTGGCATTGAACTTGCTATGTAACTAAGGATGGATTTGAGTTCCTGATTCTCCTGGTCCTATTTTCCAAATGCTGGAATTATAGGTATACACCACCATTCTGGGTCTAGACTTTTTCTTTCTTTCTTTGTTGGTGTTTGTTTGTTCTGAGGACCTTACTGCATTGACCTGGAATTTACTAGATAGCCTTGGCCGACCTTGAACTCCAAGTGATCCTTTTGCCTCATCCTCCAGAGTGCTGTAATTATAGGTGAGAGCCACCAGTGTAGGAAGCCTTTTTCAACTAGCGTTTTATTTATTAATTCCTTTGCATCAATAGGATAGAAATATTATTTTGATGGCTGAATTAAAAGATTGCATAACTTCCTTAAGATAAGAGACTGCACATCCCCTTAGCTTTGTTGAAGTATAATTGGAACAGAAAAAATTATAACTAGCTAGCATAGATAATTTGAGATACAGATTTGTATATTTTTTTCATGTACCTCAAATTGAGGCCTCAGTGAGTAAAATAAATGGAAGTAATGACTTAATCACATTTTGGGGATAAAAAATGTGAATACAGTTGTAGGAAATGTGTTTGGTACAAAGTACATTTAATAAAGAAAAGGGTCTATCTTTAGGCAGGCGTGTTCTCTGACTTGGGAATGCTGCATCAAAACAGTTGACATATGTTACGTTTATTTAATTTTGCCTTTTTTTTCTACCTAACACTGTAGGTTTTTGGTATACTTCATAATCGTTTACTTGTGCTTTGTTTTATTAGTTCTTCATTAAAAAAATACCTGTTTGAGCCAGGTGTTGGTGGCACCCGCCTTTAATCCCAGCACTCAGGAGTCAGAGACAAATGGATCCAGGCCAGACTGTGATCCAGGCCAGACTGGTCTGTTACAGAGTGAGTTCAAGGACAGCTAGGGCTGTTACACAGAGAAACCTTGTCCTGGAAAAAAAAGCTGTCTGTAACCTTTTGTTCTGAGATGTTTACTTTATATTTAGAAGCCAAGCTTTTGGGGTATCATATTGTTGTTATGAAATGGTAACAGGATTTGAAAACTATCGAAGTAAAACGTAAGACCTAAATTTATTTTCATCTTTGCCATATTTAGTCCTTGCATATATATATATATATATGTATGTATGTATGTATGTATGTATGTATGTGTGTATATATACACTCATCTAGAATAATCGTGAGTGTGTGTGTGTCGGGGTAAATGGGATTTCTGCCCCTTTTCAATTTATTATAGGAACAGGAATGTAATTTATTTTTGTAATTTGCTTCATTCTTTGAACATATTGTTTTTAATTTTTGTTCTAGAATATCTCAGACTTTTGGGTTATATAATTCTATAGTGTGAGAATAATCCTCTTTACAGCTTCTTATATTACTCATTATTTTTCATACTTGATTATAGTGATCAAATTTTCTATTGTGGTTAATTAGCAATTGTGACTAGATATTTTTCTTCTTTGTTTGAGATGAATACCTTTAATGACTGTCTTCAAAAGAATTTTGACCTCCTTTAGTTCTATCTTCCTGTATAATATTAAAAGAAAATGCTTCTATATTTTGTTCTTTTTGAGGAAGGGTCTTATGTAGCCCAAGTGGGTTTTCTATTCACTATGTAACTGATGATGACCTGCTTCAGCCTTCTAAATGCTAGTATTACAGGTTTATGGCACCAAGACCAGCTGACAAGGGCTTCTATTTAAAAAAAAAAAAAACAAACCAGAATTGAATGCTAAACTTTCAGGTTTTAAAACTTGTATTTATTCAGCTATTGTTTTTGACGACTTGTGTTTATTTTAAATCAACTTTTCAACCTCAGGCTAAAATCTAAGTAGACAAGATGAATAAAGAACCCCTTTCAAATTGGTGTATACCTTACTAAGGTTTGGGTTAGAATTTTGCACCTTTGTTCACAAAGACAGCAAATCTGTAGTTTTCTTTTTGAGGTTTTAGCCACATTTTGGGTTTAATAATGAAAGTGACATACATCTCATGAAATTAACTTGATAGAACCATTTGTATAATGAGTTCATTGTTCACTTCATTTCCTTTTGAAATACTTAAGTAGCTATTATTTTCTTTTGACATTTGTTAATAATGAATATTTCTTTTTTATTAGATTCTTCTTTTTCTTCTTTGTGTATCTGCTTTTCTTTTGAGAAAGTTATTTTCATGATTTTAGCATTTTTGCATATAGGGTGTTCTAATTTAAGCACCCTTTAATCAGTTTGTAACGAACACATGTTTTTTTTTCACTTAATATATATATTTTTTTTACCAATTTTATCCTAACAAAACATTAATATTGTAGTGTCATATTCTTGTGAGGGCGTTCATCTTAAACTATTGGGTTTTCTTGTTTTATTTCATAGTATCTTTTTTGTGTGTGGTGCATGTGTGTTTGGTGTGTGTGCATGTTTGTATACGTATGTGGGATGCTCCACCCCTGCATATGTGTGCAGACATTAGAGGCATATCAAATGCCCCATTCTATCAATCTACTTTATTCCTTCTTGAAAGCATCTGTCACTGCATCGAAAGTTAGACTGGTGGCCAGGAAGCCCCAGTGATCCCCCTGTCTCTACTCCCTACAGGCTTGCTCATGACTATCCCAAACTCAAGTCGCCCTGCTCTCTCAGCATGCACTCTTACCCTGAGCCATCTCTCCAGTCCTGGGATTTTGTATCATCTTCTTAAAAATACGTTTATTTATTTGTGTGTGTGTGTGTGTGTGTGTGTGTGTGTGTGTGTGTGTGTACATGTGCCTTGCTGGAGGAGGTCAGCGGAAAACTTAGGAATTTTTTCCCTACCACCCTGTGGCCCTAAGGTATTAAACTCCTGTTGGCAGACTTGACTGCAAGTACTTTTATCCACTGAGCCCCCTCTCTAGCCTCATTTTATGTGATCTTTAAAACATTGTTTAGTGTACTTATATTTTTGTGGACTAGCAATAGCTAACTCACCCAAATCCAACTTTACATTTTCCCCAGTACAAGTCTTTAATGGTCATTTGTAAAATAACATCAAGTTATGAGCTGTTTCTGGGAAGGGTGACCATTCCAGAGGTTTTTTAGGCTAGAATAAGAAGCCCTTAGTAATTGCTCTGAAACAGTAGACATAAAGCTGCATTGTCCTGGGCGTGTGTTGAGTTTGGCCAATTTGCCTTCTTCAGCTCATAGTCTGCCCTTCACAAATAATCCCTAAACTCGTGGTTCAATCCTGCCCTCTCTATGGAAAGCTTTTATATAGTTAACATTTGCATTTACTTGTCTTAAAACTGTTGTAATCATCTCACTCTGGGGAATAAGATTTCATTTTTAAAAATCTAAACCAAATTTGCACTGCCTTTCCTGGTGAATGAATTGCTACTATCTTGATTGTTGTTACTTCACCTCACCTGCTTGTAGAATTAGAAAACCTTTTGGACCTTGTCTTCTTTTTAAATAGACATTTCCATTGTATCCTATCTTGATTATTTTTAAATTAACAACACTTGTTATTCTTCTAGATTTAGAAAAAACTTGTGCTTAATTTCAAAGGACCTATTGCTTTGCTGTCTCTGTCTGCCCAAGATGTCTGTTTAATCTTTTCTTCTATTTACTGGCCATTGGCATTATTTGAAAAACAACTATAGTTCATTTTTAAAACATGAAAATAAATTGCTTTTTTTCTTAGCTAAACATGTGGGAATTTGTGTATTGGTTTAAAATTTTGAAAGTCTTTTGAGCCTTTCATTATGTTAGCAGATAAGCTAGTTAGCTTTTTATATGTAGTAACTCTTTAGCACTTTTTACATTTGTGTGTGCGCATGTGCATGTGTAGGAGAGGCCATGAATGACACAGGGGTAACTTACAGAAGTTGGATCTCTCCTTCCACCATGTGGGTTTTTAAGATTGAACTTAATTGCCAGGCTTGCCAGCGGGTCCCTTTACATGACAAATCTTTAAAGAAAAAGTTTCTTTTTGTAACTATAGTTTGATTCCATCCTTTTTTTATTTTTAATTCATAAAAAGAATTCATAAAATGAGGTTAGTTATAGGATAAATTAGGAATTTACCTTTCTGTCTCAATAATAGATTGCTTCCAAAATGAGTTAATAAAAAATTCAGTGTTTATTTTTGGTATATTTTTAGAAGGCTCTAATTATGTATCCCTGGCGATCCTTGAAACTTGCTATATAGACACGACTGGCCTTGAACTCACAGAGATCTACCGGCCTCTACTTTCTGAGTGCTGAGATGAAAGGTGTGTGCCTCCATTCCTGTCTAAATATGTTTCTTTACGGCTAGATTTCTTGGAGGTTTTAATACATTACTATGTGTGTTAGTTACTGTTCTCTTTGCTAGGACAAAAGCAACTTAAGGAAGGGTTTATTTTGATTTAGGATTTGAGGGACCAAAGCCCATCAAGATGGGAAAGGCGTGGTGGACGGAGCATTCAGTAGATGGTCATACTGTATCTGAAGTCAAGAAGCAGAGAGATGAATGTTGGCGCTCAACTTCTTTCTCCTAGTCCCCCTAATGATCTCAAAGCCAGTCTGATTGACAATGAGGATTAATTATTTTAGTATGTCTCCCCCTTTCCACTATGGAACAATCACATTTTAAGGGGGAAAAGGTGAAACTACGTAGAAATGTGTCTTAGAACTAAGTGTTCCATAACTTAATTTAAAACAAGCTGGCCTCAAGAATATAGCTTAAGCTTATCAGCCAAGACTGATGGACTTGGTAATCTTCCAAAACAGAAGATTGCACCGTAAGGAAAAGTTGGAGGCAGGATCCCCAAAAGTTAACACAGACATGGAAGGAGTGGAATACTGGTGAGGGAAACAGCTGATATTGCCAACACACTTTGGAAATGATATACTGACATATGTCCCTGCCCTGTGTACCTAAACTATCTCATTGACCCAAATCCATTACTATCATCTGATTATTGAAATTTCAAGAAGGTAACCTGTTAGAAACTGATGCTAAGTTTGTCAACAGCTGCTCATAGTCTCTTTATACATAGGCCCTTTCTTCTCTTCTGCAACCATATCCTTTGGGAGTTAGACAGTGAGGTTCTTAGAGAGTATCTTATCTGGTAAGACCATCTCTTAACTAGATTCAGGGAGTTTAGCTGTGTTTACCTTTGAGTTACTAACAGCAAAGCACTGTTAAAGAAGTCTATGATAATTAGAATATTTACACAAGTATAAAATTGTCAGAACAAACTCAATAAAAGTTAAAAAGCAATCTATTAAATGCTGCTTATTAAATCTAGCCCTGTTAGGTACAAGTTTTGCAAGGGGAAAAAAATCACTGCCTTCACATAGGATACCTTCGGCAGGATCTACATAGTACTGATTGAATGCTTCCAGACCACCACTGCTACTTTATGTGACAGGTTTATCTTCAGACTCTTCCTGGAAGTTCTCCTACAAAAGGACAACCTTAACTATGCTCTGTTAAGAAAATCTCAGATGCCTGTGTCTGAGAAGGAGGGCTAGGGAGCTAGGGCTCATGACTGTTTTAACATGCACTCAAGTATGGAAGGATTTCAGGGAAGGAATTATGCAGAGAGGCGTTTACAGATTACTTAGCTGTCATGAGTTTTCATGTTTAAAGTGTTGCTTTCCTAACTCTTTTTACTTCCTGTGTTTACATTTCCAATCCACCTCGCCTTGCAGAAAATTATGTCCATCCTGCAAGCCAGCCTTTGTCATCTCCTACATTTCTTGCTAGCCTGTCTCTACTTGTTCTTTTGTTAGGACTTAGCTTTTTCTTTTAGAGAAACAGGGTCCTTTTTGGTTCAGCAAGAAACCTTGGGTTCCTATTATGCTTTTTTTTATCCCCATATAGCCAGAAAAATCTAAGCATTACCCCCACTAATGCATTGTCCACCACCCTGGCCCAGAAATGTTTCGGTTCGGATGGCTCCTCACATTTCTAAATTACTTGAATCTCATTAGATTCTATGGGATGTTTTTCTCTCTTTCCTGTTCTCTTCCTCCCCCTTCCCTTTTTTCGAGGTAGGGTGTCCTGGAACTCACTCTGTAGACCTTGCTGGCCTTAAACTCACAGAGATCCTCCTGCCTCTGCCTTCCTGCCTCTGTCTTCCAAGTGCTGGGATTAAAGGCTTGTGCCACCACCGCCTGGCTTCCCCCCCACTTCAATCAAACCCAACAAACCTGTCCTACAAAATAACTGTTTTTCTCATGTTACTTCCTTATTCATGAGGCTTTATTGTCTGAACTAGAAATTGTTGTAATTTCCTTAACCTTCAAGGCTTTTGTTACCTCCTGTCACTTAGTTTTTTTTATGTTTCATACTCTTTTTAAAATTAATTAACTTATTTTTCAAAAACAATCTTTTTCCTTTTGCATACCAATCCCAGTTTCCCACTCTCTCCCCTCCTCCCGTTCCCTCCAACTTCTCCCTACCCCACCCCCCATCCACTCAGCAGAGAGGATAAGGCTTCCCATGGGAAGTCCACAAAGTCTAGCACATCGCTTTGAGGTAGGACCAAGGCCCTCCCCTCTATGTCTAGGCTGAGCAAGGTATCCGTCCAAAGAGACTGGGTTCTAAAAAGTCAGTTCAAGCAGTATTCAATTCCATTCGTCCACCTGCCTGTTTTTAGGCCCATACCAGGCTGTTTTCATTACTGTAGCTCTGTAATAGTCAGGGATGGTGATGCCTCCGGAAGTTCCTTTATTGTACAGAATTGTTTTGGTTATCTTGGATTTTTTGTTTTTCTCCATATGAAGTTGAGTATTGTTCTTTCAAGGTCTGTGAAGAATTGTGTTGGGATTTTGATGGGGCTTGCATTAGAATCTATAGATTGCTTTTGGTAGGACTGCCATTTTTACTAAGTTGATTCTACCTATCTAAGAACATGGGAGATCTTTTCATTTTCTGATACCTTCTTCAATTTCTTTCTTCAAAGACTTAAAGTTCTTGTCATACAGGTCTTTCACTTCTTTGGTTAGTGTTACCCCAAGATATTTTATGTTATTTGTGGCTATTGTAAATGGTGATGTTTTCCTGATTTCTTTTTCATTCCCTTTTTCATTTGTATATAGGAAGGCTACTGATTTTTTGGGTTGATCATGAATCCTGCCACATTACTGAAGGTGTATATTAGCTGTAGGAGTGCCCTCGTAGAATTTTGGGAGTCACTTATGTATATTATCATCTATACTATCATATCATCTGCAAATAGCAAAAGTTTGACTTCTTCCTTTCCAATTTGTATCCCCTTGATCTCCTTTTGCATGTAAACATACATTTTTTAAAGGCTAGAGAAAACAGTAAACCAAGAGTGTATTGCTTTAGAGAGTGCTGAATTAGCCTATGTTTTCTTTATACCTTAGTTGTAAAGTCAGGGTTTTTTTGTTTGTTTGTTTGTGTCCATTGGTTCATCTCAACCAATAAATTCTACTATGCCATTTAAACATTTGTATATCAAGGCGTTTCATAATGCTCCCACTTTTGACAAAGAATACTGAATTTTTTTTATTTACTGAAATTTTTTTAAACTTTTCAATTAAACTATAACACACATGCATCGCAGTGGGCAAATTCAACATTACATCAAAGTAATTTACCACAAAGTGAACCCAGGTGTATAACCAAAAGTGGTGAGACTTCTCTTGGGAACTCTGTTTACTTTATTCTGTGGCTGCAGTGATGGGTTCTTAAACACATGGCATTAGCGAGGGTATGTATTCTCAACTGGAAATAGTCATGTGTAGAGGCGCTGCTGCTCAGTTGAAGGAATCAAGCCTTTGACTTGTTTCTTTGTCCTAAGAACATTGGTGCCATCTGTCTGGCAGCACAAATTCTGACAACTGCCCAGGTCTGTGGAGTCTTTTCAGTTCATTTATTTTTTCTTAAAAAAGATTTCCAGGTGTTTTGAATTATATTTAGTTGTGGTTAGCAGTAAATTTATGAGCTGGCTGGCTCCATCTTGACTTGTGCCATAGAATCTACAAAAGGTTCTCAGTGTGTCTCTTTCTTCTTTTTCTCTCCCATATCTATATACACATGCATGAAATAGTCAGATAGACAGGACCTCTGCACATAGATTACTATTTATGCTTAATAATAAATAATATACTTATGTAAAAATATTTTTGCCTCTCAAATTTAGTCTGAAAAAAATTGCAAAATTGTTCCCATTTTCCAACTCCTTGAGATGATGAGTTTTCGCACGCTGTCCGTGTCATACGCTAGAATTAGACTCAGCCCTCATAAGGTACCTGTGCCTCTGAAAGCTTGCTGTTTCCTTTGGGAAGACCTTGCATGGCTGTTAGGGTTGGCATTTTAGTCAGCACACAGTAAAATTCCTGGTGATCATCTGGCTGTACATGCCCATAGCCTCAGCACTTGGGAAATAAAACACGATCCGGAATTGAATAGCATCCTTTGCTAGCTGAGCTACTTGAGAGCCTGTCTCCAACAAAAAAACAAAACCTTACTGAGATAAGGATTTAGACAGCATTAAATCTTAAAAAGAAGAAAAATTCTGGCGATGATGTGAGCACATCACGAGTAGAACACTAAGGTCTCTGTTTCGAAGTAAGGAAGACATACTTAAATGTCATTCTTAGTGTTTGACCCAAGGAGAATCTTTTTTTCTGCTAGCCTGAGACGGTCAGGCTGACACACTGAGGGCCTGACATAGCTGGAGCTCTTGGCTAGGTCAGTTTGCCGAGGATTTTGCTTGTTGTTTTCTTCACCATCCGCCAGCAATAATTTCTTAACTAAATGTTCCATTAACCTTGAGGTAAACACTAGCAGCTTCTGAGGTTGGCTGCCTATATGATTTATTAAGGAATCTATTATAATCACAAAGGTTTGCGTATGTGGGCTTGTAACTTTTCCTTGTTTTTGTAAGTAGTTAATTACGTTCTGTTGGCCCATGAAAAGGCCAGCTCATGAGGTTCCATGAACTAGAGGACAGTCAGGGTGTGTGGCTGCTCTGCTCTTGTTTCCTTGAACTAACTATGGAGGACTTGTTATTTGGTAGCTGAGTGGTATTAAGCAATAGGATAGTTTAAACAGACTCAAGAATCCAGCAAGACAAGTTAGAAAATGAGACTGCTGTGAACTTGTGGCCTTTGAGAGAGAGAGAGATGTGCTGGGCTCCAGGACATTTGGGTCTCTTCCTCCCTTGATTTGAGCTCTCAAGTTTAAGGTTTCTCCCCCACACCCACCTCTCTACTATCAGGGTCAGTTTTAGAACAGTGTTCTCCAGAGATCTGGAGAAGGAAGGGTTTCCGGTTTTCCTTGCCTTTTAATTTAAGGCCTTTCTTTAAACCAGAACGCGGTGGGGGAGCAGCAGTCTTTCCACATGTAAGGGGAGTATCTAGTTACTTTTTGTGGCTTTTTCTTACAGAGGTTCTACAGTTGTCCATGTTTAACATTGTATTTTTCATGTGTTAAATTCCATGGCAACAAGAGAAGTGGGAGGGGGATGAGTGTTATAACTCCCATGGGCTCTGTTAGAGTCAGTACATGATCACTGAGGAAGGAAATAAGAGCAGAAGAGTGTGTGTGTGTGTGTGTGTGTGTGTGTGTGTGTTAAATTAAGTAGCATAGATAGGTATAGTGATTTATGTATGTAATCTTAGCACTTTCCAGGCCAGACTGGCATGATATAATGAGGTCTAGGCCAGCCCAGGGTGTGTATTATAGCAAGACTTTGTCTAAAAATTAATTTAGTTTGAGCAGTCATTATCATATGATCCAAAAGCTTTTCTTGAGTGCCCACTGAGTTAGTACTGTGGAGGACACTGGACACCGGAGAATTATACTTGGGATTCTGCTATCGTTCACAAAGTACCAGAGGGACACTGATGTAGCTATAGTGTAGTGACTGCTATGGTCCAAAGAGAGATAGGAAAGGAAGAGAAGAGTATCAAAGAATAAATGAGTTTCGGGCTGCATTTATTTGTCTGTTTGTTTATTTATTTATTTGGTTGGTTGGTTTTTTGAGACAGAGTTTCCTCTGTGTAACAGTCCTGGCTGTCCTGGAACTAGTTCTATAGATCAGGCTGGCCTCGAACTCTGTGAGATTTGCCTGCCTCTGCTCCCAAGTGCTGGGATTAAAGGGTGCCACCATTGCCTGACCGGCCTGATCTTTAATTAACACTTAATATTTCGACACCTGGAAGGAGCAGGGGAGAATCCACTGTGGCCACAAAATACTAGTCTGATTAGAGACTGATGGTGAGGGTGAGCAAGGAAGGAGGCTTGACTAGAGAACAAGGCTGTGGAGAGCTGCCAGGCAGGGAAGGAGTTCAGCTAACAACAGGGAATGACCTTGTGGAAGAATAACCGAGAAAAAGGTGTAAAACAATCCAGTCCTAGGCATCTGAGGGGAAAGTGGGAATGAAAAATAAAGAGCCAGGGGCTGGAGAGATGACTCAGCAGTTAAGAGCACTGGCTGATATTCCAGAGGACCTGGGTTCATTTTCCAGCACCCACACGGCAGCTCACAGTCAGCTCACAGTCATGTGTAACTCCAGTTGCATGGGGTCCCACACCGTCTTCTGACCTCCAGACATGCAGGCAGCAGACATGCACATGGTGCATAGATAAATTACAGGCTAGATACTAGCACACATATAATAAATACATTTTTAAAAAGGAAAGGGATAAGTAGAAAATAGAGGACACAAGCAAGTCCAGACTTAGTGTCACATTAAGTATATGGGGCTGGAAGAGAAGGGAGCAAGAGAAAACTGACCTTCTAAGTAATAAAATTAGCAATAATGATTGCAGGGACTTTGAGAGAAAGGGAAGTGTGATGACTTGCTTTAGTATGTGCTTCAGTTCTCAAACTTGTTATTTGGTGCTAAATGGTTTGAAATATGCTGTGGCATGAATGAGAGGGCAGGAATTATTTAGAATTTGGAATTCACTAGAGAATAATGCTGTATGAAACTCATAACAGAATTTGAGTTGATTAGAAAGATGTATTCTCAGCACAGACTGGGCATATGAACAACCTGAGGGCAAGATGGCAGCAAAGACGGAAAGGAAAGACCGGTGCACAGGGAGCCCTGTGCTCCTGCAGGGCTGTAAAACTAAAGAGGAGAGCGTTTCAAGAATTAGGGAGCCACCTTATGTCAGAGTCTAAAGAAATTAAGGAGAATAACATTTTTTTATCATTGTAGCTTATTTTAGTGCCTTATTAAATGCTCTTTGTAAAATTATAATCTTATTATAACACACCATGTAATAGTGTAGCATTTGGTACAGCCCTATTCATTCTTATATCTCATTCCGAGAGGGTAGGTATTCCTAGAAATAGCCTATCTACGGTTATTTCTGTTGAAGAATCTCTGAAAACAACATATTTCCCCTTTAATTTTTTATTATTTTATATTTTATTTTGTTTTTTGAGAATTTTATGAGTACCCTATTTACATTATTCTCTCCCTTCAATTCCCCCCATGTCCTCTCATTCCTTCTCAAATCACTGCCTCTTATTCTGTAGTTGTTGTTGGTGGTGTGTGTGTGTGTGTGTGTGTGTGTGTGTGTGTGTGTGTGTGTGTGTGTTTATAAATAAACCTGGGGAGATCATGTAGTGCTGCTCCTATGTATTTAGGGCTGACTTCTTGGGATTGGCTACCCTATCAGGTTCATTCCTGGAGAAGACTCAGTTCTCCTCTCAGCACACATTAATTGCCTGTAGCTCTTCATGTAGGGATGAACCCTTCTGAGAATTTCCCCATCCACGTTGGTATGTCAGTTGGTATCGTCATTTTTTGGTCTTGTTTAGGAAACTGTACTTTTGAGGTTTCCTGGGTATAGTTTCCCTGTCATTTATAGAAGATTGGTATCTTGAGTCTGCTGTGGGACAAACAATATATGACAGATGCCTGTATATGTTCTCTCAAAATGTATAACACAAAAGTTAAGCAAAATTGGAATCCTTAAATAGTTTCAGCAGGTTTTCTTCTGTGCTGAACATATTTATTTCTAGTAATTGTTTTACTAGGGTGCTGGGGATGGAACGTGGAACCTCATAGATGTCAGTAAGTGCTTCGTGGGCACTGAACCACACCCCTAGTCCTTAATGTCAACTTTGATATGAAAGAATTAAGATGTACAAGTGTCAGCCACTTGTTCTTAAGGGTCAGCTCAAATCAGACAGGATTAGAAAGAGAATCTAGTTCTCAGAATTATTTAATATGGTTTTTTCTTCTCTAGGTAATTGAGAGAAGGAAGACTAACCTTTAAGTCAGTATATTTTATCTGTTGGACTTGATTTCAGATCAAGACTTATTCATAAACTTGTAGCATTACAGAGTAATATGTAGGCGGCATTTGTCATGCTAGTAACCACCACACCTTGGGTGGGTGGCTGGAACTGAGACGGAAGGATGAAGTTTGTGTCATTCATCATGACGCACCCTAAAGCACTCTTGAATTAGTAAACCACTTTATCCACATATTGTGCAATATGGATAAAGAGAAGTGATTTGAATAGTTGTTGATAAGACATTTTGGGGCCCTTGAAATGGCAATACTTAGAACAAAATGGGAATAGAATGGATTTATTTCCTAACTAGTTAGGGACACCCTACCTGTATCTGATGCCTGGAGCAATGGTAGGCAGTCTCTTCCCTTGGGAGAGATAAGGCACACTGCTAATAACTCGGATGCAAAGCAGGATGTGTGTAAAGGCTCTATGAGAACTTGATAACAGAGACATACTCAGGTCAGGATTCTGGAGGAAATGGAGAGTGCAAAGGGCGGATAGCTCCCAAGAAAAGCCTAAGCAAAGAGATAATGAATCTACTTATTCTGCCCCTCAGCCAAGTGGCAAGATGTAATAAATTTATGTACCAAATGAATGGTGTAACTGTCTTTATTTTTGGAGGAGACTTGACCTCATGAGTAAGCTCCTTCCAAGTTGTCAGGATTTTTTGTTTAAATTTCCCTTGAGCAATAAAAATGAAATTCAGTCAGCTGCCATTTTTATCATGTGTTATGTCTTGGCTTTAGAATTATTGGGATTAAGAAATGAGGGAAAGGTTAGTGTTCCATATACTTTTTGCGGATCATCAGCACAGCATAGGTCGTCTGTTTGGACCAAGGGCAGCAAAAATACATTGATGTGCCTCTAGCATACAGTGTTCTGTTGTTTATTCATTACAGTGCAGCATAACCAGTTTAGTGAAGGTTGCTAAGACCATCCCAACCCCCGCTGATGATCTAATTAATTTGTGGCTTGATTCATTTTCTGTGTTAATGCTGGAATCCATGGCATTTACTCTTTTCTTGTATTTTCGTTTGTATGTGTGTGTTCTCTGTGCATGTGCGTGTGTGCAGGTGCTGCATCTTTACATGTGAGGTTAGAGGAGTTCGCCATCCTCTGTTACTCTCCACCTATTATTTTGAGGCAGGATCTCTCACTGAATGGGGATCTTGCGTAATACACCTAGTCTGGCAACCAGCAAGCCCCAGAATTCCTTCTGTTTCTGTTTCCTTCAGTGCTTGGGTCACAGGCCTATGTGGGAGCCATTTAGATGGATTTGGGACCCAGACTGTGGTTTTCATGTTTGTGTAGTGCTCTTAACTGCTGAGCCATCTCTTTAGCCCAATCTTTGACATTTTCTTCTGTAATCATGCTCAAGTTTGACTGGACCATTTAAGGCCTGTACATCATTGGAAGTATACCTCACACTTATCTCGTTATATTGGTTTGACTATAGCCTTTATTCTGGCCTTACTCCAAAGACTATTGCAAAATTCATCTTCATAAAACTGGGCAGAATGAGCTACCAGTTCAGGAATGAGTTTCTGAAATCTCCCGAGTCATTCTTGAACTCTCTTATCAGTAGATTGTGAGAACTGTTTTCAAGTCTTCCTAGTGCATGTTTGTATTCAACTTCCTGAAGGAGCAATTTCTTCTCCAATTTAAGAAACTTTGGTGCTGCCCATTGCCTGTCCCTCTCTCTCTCTCTCTCTCTCTCTCTCTCTCTCTCTCTCTCTCTCTCCTAACTTAGTTATTTGCATACTGTCATCAGAATGCTCTTCCCATCAGGACTAGGTGCCTTGCTTGAATAACTGATTTTAAGTCAGTCATTTAAAAATTTTACTATTGATTTTAGTCTTATCCAAGCAGTAAACACCATAGATGTGTGAATGGAGGTTAGTTTTGTAGTATTTCTTTTCACATTCAAATGGACTCATCCATTCAGAGAAATAACAAACCACTTAAAACTCCTTCTCTTAAGTGCCTGCTCATCGTGGTGATAGTCCAGCTCCTTACCCTATCATAGTACCTAAGGAATGCAACATGGCCTTGACCAGCTTCACTTTCTCCCTGGAAGAACATTCTGCTGTTGGCAAACTCATTTTTTAGTGTCTTTGCATTTGCTGTATGCCCTGCCTTACCCTCTAGCATCCCATCTCTGTCTCTTGACATATGGTTTTTCCCATGCTTTGGTTGTTCCTTACTCCAACTCATTTGGTTTATAGCAGGCAGTTCTAAATTCTTGTATTTTTTTTACCTACTGCTTTGTGTGAGTAGTTCTAGTTCAGCATATCCTTTTATCTGTGCTAATTCTGTCCTCGTATTAGAAAGTCTTCAAATTGGGCTGGATCTTCGCTTTTCATAGGATGCTTGCTTGAGAAGATGCTTTAGGCTCCTTGAGGATAGTGATTATATTATGTATACCAAGTCCCAAGTGTGTATCTATCTTTTAGCGTATTCCTGATTCTGGGTGCATCATTATCTCAAGAGGATTTTTAAGAATTTTTATTTATTTTTTTAAATTTCCTTTTACATTCCAACCTTTTATTCTCCCTCCCACCCCTCCTCCCGCCCTCTCTTACCTCCCCCTGTCCATCTCCAATCCTCCCATGGGGAGTCAACAAAGCCTAGCCCATTAAGTTGAGGCAGGACCAAGCTCCCCCCTCCCCCACATTAAGGCTGAGCATGGCATCCTACCATAGGGAATAGCCTATTGCGTGGGGCTCTGCAGATAGACCAAGCTACACACTGTCTCCCACATGCAGAAGGTCTACTTCGGGTCCCTGGAGGCTCCACAGCTGTCAATCTAGAGCTCATGAGTGCCCACAAGTTTGGTTCAGCTGGCTCTGTAGATTTCCCCTTCATGAGTTGGGGAGAGATGGAGTGGGAGCAATGGAAGAGATATCTTGATAGAGAGAGCCATTATATGGTTAGGGAGAAACCAGGTGCTAGGGAAATTTCCAGGAACCCACAGGGTTGAGCCCAGCTAAGACCCTAAGCAATAGTGGAGAGGGTGCCTGAACTGGCCTTCTCCTGTAATCAGATTGGTGACTACCCCGACTCTCATCCTAGAGCCTTCATCCAGTAACTGATGGAACCAGATGCAGAGATCCACAGCTAAGCACCAGGCTGAGCTCTGGGAATCTAGTTGAAGAGAGAGATGAGGAAGTATATCTGAAGAGTTTTTAAGAACTAGTTTTCTAGCTCATTCTGCGGATGCATTCCTACTAGAGGTGCTAAAAACACACTTGTGGTAGCCTGTCTGGCGCGTTTTACTGTTGTTTAGTTCCATGCTCACAACGTAACCAGTACCTTACCTCCTCAGCACATGCATATGGCTTTCTCAGTCTCGGATCTATTTTTTACCACAGTTTTCCTCAAAAGTGAGCGTTTTAAGGGACAATTTTACATCTGTGTTTCCTTAGCTCTCTTTCTGCATCTGTTAATTATTGCATGTGTTGAATGTAAAGTACGGACATAACTCTAAGCTGCTCTTGTGATCTCAGATAAGGATAAAGGTGTACTGTGGGGGGTAAGGCATTTATGAGTAGCTTTTAGTGACAGATTGCTAGAGAGGCCTATTTTGCTGCTACTGATGCCAATGGCGATGGATCACATTAGTATTTATAGTGTTCTAGATACTGATGCTGGTCATGGTGTTCTGATCAGTCCTTACAGTGACCCCAAGAATCCAGGGCTATTATTCTGTCCATTGTATTTGTGAAAAATGCAGGCATTGAGAGAGGTAATGTGCTGTTAGTGGAAGAACAAGGAATTCCAAAGCAGCTTATAATGCTTTTCTATTTGAACAAAGAACCACCCCCTCCATCCTTTTTGTATGCCTTTAACTCTAGGAAAGGGAAAATTACAAATCCTCTTCCTACCTGTGCAGTTTTCAGGAGAGCAGTGTCTGTCTGTCTGTCTGTCTGTCTGTCTATTTATTGTGAGATGTGGCCTTGCTATATATAGCCTTGGCTGTCTCGGCCCAAGGTGGTTTCACTCATGGCAATCCTTCTGCCTCAGACTCTGTAGTGGTAGGATTAGAACATGCAATACTACTTCCATCCAGCCCAGCTGCAGCAAACCTTTTTGTTACTTTTTTAACTTATTCACATATTTCTGACATAGCATGGGCTTTTCTGTCCTTGAGCCTGTGTGTGTGTGTGTGTGTGTGTGTGTGTGTGTGTGTGTGTGTGCAGGACCGCAGATTCATACAGTCCAGATACATACAGTACTAGACATCTGACCCAGTCATTCTCTTATATGCCTTGAGTAGTGAAATAAGTGTGGTTTTTAGTCTCCTTCTTATATATGGAGCTTATAGGAGAGTGAACTTTCTAGTGTACACAAATACACACATCCCCAAAGCAGCAACAGAACAGAGCCCATACCCCTTTTCTGTTGCAGACAAGAGTTTTTAGTGCCTTTCTTGTAGACTTGGTTATTGTGATCCCCTCCTGAGCCTCAGGTGTTCACACCGGTGATACACCCGCGGTACAGGAATGAGGCCATCTAGTATCCCATGCCTCCTCACTCTGGCGTCCATGCGTAGCTTCTGTCAGCGAGGGAGACAAGAAGTGATCCTATGTGTTTGTCTTGCATGCCTCACATGTTGATGTATGAGTTCTCTTGATTGTCTCCCACATATGGGGTCTACAGATATGTCAATTTACTGAGCTGGGCTCGTGACTTTTTAGTCTAGTGCGCTTTCTGAGTGCCTTGCTTACAAACATGCTTTGTAGGATATTGAACTTAAAAAAAGAAATTTGTACTGAAACAAACACGTATGCATTCTTCCTGTCTCTGCCTCCATCCACAAGGCATACCTGCATATAAACTGTGCTGGTGTGATTGAGAACAGCCCCATAGGCTCATAGATTTGACTGCTTGGTTACCAGGGAGTCGAACTGTTTGCAAAGGAGTAGGAGGTGTGGCCTTATTGGAGGAGGTGTGTCACTGCGTGTGGGCTTTGAAGTTTCAAAAGCCATCACAGGCCCAGCCTGACTTTGTCAGCCTGCACTGACAACTGGTAGATCAGATGTGAACACTCAGACCTTCTCCAGCACCATGCCTTCCTACATGCTGCCATGCTCCTCGCCATGGTGATAATGAACTAACCCCTCTGAAACTCTAAGCAAGCCCTGAATTAAATGTTTTCTTCTATAAGTTGCCCTAGTTATAGTGTCTCTTCCCAGCAACAGAACACGGACTAACACACAGTTTATGACAATCCCTTGAGCTTTCTTTTATTGTGTTGTTTTGGTTCTTTGGTGGGTGTTGCAGGTTATTGAACTCACGGCCCTGCCCATCTTAGGCACATGCTCTACCACTGAACTATAACCCCACTAATCCCTCCAGCTTCCCTATTGTATTTTTGACTCCTCTGTTTTGTCCCTCCACTCCAGCGTTCCAGAAAGTAGATCCATAACACCATTGGTTCTCTTATTGCTGTGAGTGTACAAAGCTTCAGAGCTTGATACATAGACCCATTGTCTTAATAGTGAGATGCGGGTATATTCTGGGTGGTTTTATTACTAGCTCTTTGATCTTGGATTAGCAATTTACCTTGTGGCTCAATTTTCACAGTATGTCAATGGGGTAACTAGCTGTACTAACCTTATAGGGTTGTAAAAATTCAAACACCAAGTGAGATTAATTACTGAGACTGAATACTGTAATTCCTTATTCTGTATGCTTTGTTTGGAGCAACCAATTTTAGCTAAGAGCAAATGTATCATACCTGCCTTGTCTCACTATATGGACATGTTTAAGAAATGCTTTCCTGGGTGACTATTTCATAATTGCCCTTTCTTTTCAAACCTCCAGTGTCGTTCCCTTTCTTTCATCGCCACTCATAGCTGCTGACCTTGCCTTCTCTTTCCCTGAAGAAAATGGATCAGTAGAGGCCTTCCAGTGCTCTTACAGTGTCTCCCAGTTTATACAGATGTACCCGGATGTGAGCCCTGCTTTCTGATAACCCTGTCAGTAACCAAGGCTGGCCCCTCCACTGCCAACATATGTAGCCGCAGCCAGATCCTTCATCCCTACTCAATGTGTTGCTCTATCTACACCTATTTGTGTGTTTGAGTGTTTGCATTTAAATGTATTGACAAGTTGCCCACCTGAAAAGAAGTTATGAAATTAAAAAAAAATATTCCTGTAGAAAGAAGAGAGAGAGAGAGGAAAAAAAATTTCCAATTGGGTGGGAAGTGGTAGGAGGGTTGGGAAGGTGGTGATGGGAGGAGTTGGGGTAAATATACTCAAAATACACTGAATAGAATTCTCGGAGTTAATGAAGTATTGCTGAGAAATGAAAGTTCAAAGAGCACCTCCTTCTCTGTGAGAAACTCCAGACCTTCTTGCTTCTACACATTCCTTTGTTCTCCTTAGAGAAATCCTTTCCTGCCTCCATTTCTTCCTTTCCTTTCCTTTCCTTTCCTTTCCTTTCCTTTCCTTTCCTTTCCTTTCCTTTCCTTTCCTTTCCTTTCCTTTCCTTTCCTTTCCTTTCCTTTCCTTTCCTTTCCTCCCTTCCCTTCCCTTCCCTTCCCTTCCCTTCCCTTCCCTTCCCTTCCCTTCCCTTCCCTTCCCTTCCCTTCCCTTCCCTTCCCTTCCCTTCCCCTTCCCCTTCCCCTTCCCCTCTTTCCCTCTTTCCCTCTTTCCCTCTTTCCCTCTTTCCCTCTTTCCCTCTTTCTTTCTTTCTTTTCTTTCTTTCTTTCTTTCTTTCTTTCTTTCTTTCTTTCTTTCTTTCTTTCTTTCTTTCTTTCTTTCTTTCTTTCTTTCGATTTGGGACTCACTGTATAGCCCTGGCTGCCTTGGAGCTCGCTCTGTAGACCAGGCTGACCTCAAACTCACAGAGATCTACTGTTTCTGCCTACTGAGTACTGGGATTAAAGGTGTGACCCACCAGGCCTAGCATCCATTTCTACTTTTTACACCTACGCCTTGCCTTCCCTCTTCCTTCATTCCTCCCCCCTCTTCATTTCCTTCCCTTCTCCCTTTCCATCCGTATTTTCTTCAGCCTCGTTCCCCCCATTTAGCCCAGCGCTTCATGCATGCCAGGGAACCTCATGCATGTTCAGTCACCATCTCCAGCCCTGCCCACTCTTTATTAGACACCTCATATGAAAAGTATCAACCTTCAGATATTACTAAAATCACCCTATTCAAGGTCTAGTTTCTTTCATGTCTCTCAATTCATCAGACCGTTTTTGGCATAGATCTTCAGATGACCGATCATTTCTTCTGCTTTGACATTTCCTACCTGCAGTCTAAGTTACTTTTCTATCGTTGTTACAGAACATGCTGACCAAAGTGACCTATAGAAGACTTATTTGGGCTTAGTGTTTCTGGAGGGTGAGAGCCTACGAAGAGCAGAGGCAGCAGGTGCGGCGCCTGAAACAGCTGCTTAGATGTCAAGCCTCGGGTGCGAGCTTAGAGAGCTAACTGGGGATAGCATGATTCTCTGAAGCCTCCAAGTCCTCCCTCAGTGCTACACTTCCTCTAGCAAGGCTGCCTCTCGTGAACTGACAGCTCTACCAACTGCCATACCTGCCTTACGACACTCTACCGTGTTGATAAATTATCCTGTTATTTCCCAAGCTTTCCAGTCTGTTTTAGTGGTTCGTCTCCTTTATCATGATTTCTAAACATAGTGAGATCAGGGTATATTAGTTATTTTTCTTGTTGTTGGTACAGAGTACCCGCCACAAGCAGCTTCATGGCCTGAGGGGACACAGCCAATCACCATAGGGAAGACACGGTGGCAGGGGCATCAGGCAGCTGATCACATCTACATTCAGGAAACAAAGCTGCGGCTTAGCCTTCTTTCTCCTTTTTATTCAGTTCTGGCCCCTAGCCCGCAGGATGTTCCAACTCACATTCAGGTTGGATCTTCTCTCCCCACTTAAGCCTCTCTAGAAACACTCACAGGCATGCCTAGAGTCTCCTAGGTGATTCTGAATCCAATCAACTTGATAAGCAAATGAAGATTAACTACCATAGCTTTGGACTTCTCTCCACTGCTCATCAATCTTCAGCTCTTCTGGCCCTGCAGCTGTAAATACCTCCTTGCGTAGGTGGCTTTCACATTTATGTTGCAGAATTCCATATGTTTTGTATGCTGGGCATCTGCCCCAGATGTCTAATAAGCATGTCAAAATTTAATGCACCCAAAGCTGAAGCCCTCATTTTCTTCCTTGGTCTTTAAAAGTTCAGCTCCTCCTCCAGCGTTGTATAACTCAAATTGCATTCTGCAGTTGCTCAAGGCAAGGCTGCAGAAGATTTGAATCGGCTAAAGCCTCTGGACTTACCTTTGACATTTATTTATTGTTTCATTCCTCAAGGCCAAGGCATTTATAAAATGTAGCTGGCCGCACCTTAGAAATGTATGTTTAAGGTGATTGTATCCCACACAGCCACTTCCCACAGCCTCCGTTGCTTTCCCCTTCATTACCTCCTCCCCAGGCGCAAGTGTGTAGGACCTAGCGCTCTGCCTTTTGTGTGAGCACACAAATATGATCGGGAGATGTAGCCTACTTTTCAGGTTCTCTTTCTAATGGCTCATATTACAGCTTCTCAGCTTTCTCTTTTGTTCGTTAATTTTTATTGTGTTTCGAGGCAGACTGCCCTCCAGCCTGCCGCAGCCTCCTAGTGCTGAGAGTATGGGGTGTACTACCACACCCAGATCAGATCCTAACTGTTCCTCCTGTTTGCCCTTTATGTATGGCCAGGTATTGTTTCATTTTTAGAACAGGGGAAATGATCATGACTTCATAGATATTTGTGAGAACAAATTAGTTATATGTGAAACATACTTAATACTCTGCCAAGAGTGAATACTAGACTGACATTGGGAATAAAAAGAAAAATAAAAAGAATATAAAAGCAAGTAGTACCCAGAAAAGGTGAGCATCCCTAAAGGTATGCGTGTGAATGTACACAACTGCATCTTCTCATTGCACTGTGTATAAGGCAGTCATCATGCCTTTCCGGACCCACTACATCCACAGACACACCTGTACATGCATGCTGATGTGTACACAGGAGAGCAAGCCGACAGATTTGCTTTTTCTCTTTCATGCCTTGAGTGTAGGACCGTTGACATCTTAATTACCCTCCCACACCCAAGGCTTGCAGGAGAGCAAGCCTCTCTTCTCTCTCCTGTGCACGGGCATGAGTGTGTATACATCTGCACCAAAGACATGTACCTCCTTTCTCATATGCTCTGTGTGTGGGATATATGTAATACACCATTGTCACTTGCCATCTCTTCCAGGTGACTCTCCTGCCCCTGTGTGTGCCCCTCTTGGTCAGCATGCGTGTGTCCCTCCTACCTTACCCACCATCAGTTTTCATGTAGCTGCTTTGTTCTTTCTGTGCGACCCCTGGGCTTCTTTCTGTTGCTTGTTCCATAGAAAGTACCCACATGTGGTGCCAAGAGAGTGAGCCCCTCCCTGCTCCCTCTCTCACATCCCTTGCATGGTGGAGGGTGAGCTCTCTGAAAACCCCTCCCACATGCAGGGTTTGCAGGATGGTGAGCTTCAGCTTTCCTTGCTCTCTTGTGCGTGGTACACACATGCGTAGACATAACCTCCCCAGAGTAAAACACACACAAAGGAACAGCGCTCGTCCTTTCTCCACTTCAGACATGGATGGACATATATTGCCAGAGAGGAAGACTCCTCACTCTTTTCTTCTTTGAGGCAGGGCCTTATGTCCCACGATAGTGCCCTTGAACTTCCTGTTTTTGATTTTTGTTTTTGTTTTCCTTGTTTTTTGAGACAGGGTTTCTCTGTCCTGGAACTCGCTTTGTAAATTAGGCCGGCCTCAAACTCACAGAAATCTCTCTGCCTCTGCCTCTCGCCTCTCAAGAGCTGGCATTAAAGGCTTGAGTGGCTATGCCTGGCTTGACCTTGAACTTTGGCTCTTCACACCTCCCCCTTCTAAATGCTAGGATTGTGGGCACACACTGCTGAACCTGGTTTCTGTGGTGCTGGGGATTGAAGGCCAGGGCATAGTGCATTCTAGGCAAGTACTTTATCAGCTGAGCTACATTTCTAGCCCTCTTACCTTTTAGTTTAGTTTAGTTTTGTACAGAGTCTGGCCCCTCGCTTTCAGGGACAGTTATAGACTAGAAAGAAAGGAAGTCTTTTGACCCGGTCTTGCCTTTCCTGTATTTAGGAAAGTAGAGAGAGCTTTGTTTGGACTCTTCGCACACAGAGTACAATGGAAAGAAAGCCCTGTAGTTAATACTCTCCAACCTCAGCTGGGAGGGCATTTGCACCTGCTTCTTTTGATCCATTCATTCATGTATTTATTAGGTTTCAGGGCGTGGAAGTCCCTCACTATGCCATTCCTTCTCACTTGTCCACTTATTCACACAGAAAAGTGTATGATGGCTTTTAGACATTTATTGGGGTATTTTTTGGTTTAATACTGAAACTTTTTTTCTTGAAAGGTTGAGCGTTTTCTCATTTTGTTCCAGACCTAGGCTTCCCAGCTCATTTGTGTAGCAGGCTATTCAGCAAATGGTTGCTTAGCTATCTCCTTGATTTTGGGCACTTCCCTGTATACCATGCATACACCATTAAGACAATCTCTGCCCTAGTAGGGAGCTGAAGGTAGTGAACAAAATGAGTAAACCCCAAAGTGTGTTGTTTGGTGACAAGTGCCCTAGAGAATGAAAAAGCAAGAGAAAGGATGTAGAATGAGTGGGACAATATTAGTAGGGAAAGTGATGGAATTTCAGCGTGAAATAGGGTCAGCAAAGGCCTACTATGTTCTGAGAACAACAGAGCCATTGAGGCAGTAGCTAAAGTGTGATGGAGGCTTCCCTCATAGATGGAGGAAAGGGAACTGATGATTAGTGTGGATCTCTACAAGGTAAGGGTTGTTCTTAAAAAATATTGTGCCATTATCATGTTTAAAAATAACTACCAACAATTGTTTGACATCACATATCCATTGTTCAAATTTCCATTTCTTTCAGAGGTACCATATAAGCTAATAAATAAGGCCCTGTAGTGATTTGATTGATAGGTGCTTTAAGTATCTTTGCATTGTAAGATTCCCCCCCATATTTTTCTTTCCTGATAATTATTTGTTGAAAGAAAGTAGGCCACATATTTGCATAGTTTTCTACAGTATAGGATTGCTCTTTTTAAAAAACCTGATCTTTTTTTAATTATATTTTTTAAAAAGAAAACAAACTATCTTTTTTCATTTTACATACCAATCTCAGTTCCCATTTCCTCCTCTCCTCCCATTCCTTCCACCTACCCCCCACTCCCCATCCACTCCTCAGAGAGGGTAAGGCACATTGCTTTGAGGAAGGACCAAGGCCCTCCCTACTATCTAGGCCGAGCAAGGTATCTGTTCAAAGAGAATGGGTTCCACTTCTGCATTGCTGGTGGGAATGCAAGCTGGTACAGCCCCTTTGGACGTCAGTGTGGTGATTTCTCAGAAAATTAGGAAACAACCTTTCTCAAGACCCAGTAATACCACTTTTGGGTATATATCCAAAGGATGCTCAATCGTGCCACAAGGACATGTGCTCAACTATGTTCATAGCAGCATTGTTTGTCATAGCCAGAACCTGAAAACAACCTAAATGCCCCTCAACCGAAGAATGGATAAAGTACGTTTACACATGGAGTACTTACTACACAGCAGAAAAAATAATGACATCTTGAAATTTGCAGGAAAATGAATGGATCTAGAAAACATTATTTTGAGTGAGGTAATCCAGACACAGAAAGACAATCATCACATGTACTCACTCTTAGGTGGTTTTTAAACATAAAGCAAAGAAAACCAGCCTACAAACCACAATCCCAGAGAACTTAGACAACAATGAGAACACTAAGAGAGACATAGATCTAATCTACATGGAAAGTAGCAAAAGACAAGATCTCCAGAGTAAATTGGGAGCGTGGGGACCTTGGGGGAGGATTGAAGGGAGGAGGGGAAAGGCAGGGAGGGGAGCAGAGAAAAATGTAGAGCTCAATAAAAAAATCAATAAAAAAATTTCTAAAAGAAAAAAAAAACAAAGAGAATGGGTTCCAAAAAGCCAGTACATTCTGTGGAGATAAATCCTGGTCCCACTGCCAGTGGCCCCTCAGTCTGCCCCAGCCATACAACTGTCACCCACATTTAGAGGGACTAGTTTGGTCCTATGCAGGTTCCTTCCCTGTCCAGCTCTAGTTGGAGCTCCTATTATCTCAGGTAAGCTGTGTCAGGGGTGTCCCTATCATGGTCTTGACCTCTTTGCTCATATTCTCACTCCTTCCATTCTTCAACTGGACTTTGGGACCTCTGCCCAGTGCACTGCTGCAGGTCTCTGCCTCTGTTTCCATCAGTTGATGGATGAAGAGGTTCTATGGTGACATTTAAGATAGTTATCAATCTGACTACAGGGCAAGGCCAGTTTGGGTACCCTCTTCACTATTGCTTAGGGTCTTAAATTTCTCTAGTGCCAGGTTTCTTGCTAGCCCCATAATGGCTCCCTCAATCAAAATATCTCTTTCCTTGCTCTCCATCTCTGTCTTTCCTCCATCTCTACTATCCAGTTCCCTTAAGTTCTCCTCTTCCCTCCTCTTCTACCCTCTCTTCTCCTGCCCCCATGTTCCCAATTTTGTCAGGAGAGCTTGTCTATTTCTCCCAGTATGGGATTCTTTTTTTAAATCTATTTATTCATTTATTTAAAAAAAATTCCACTTCCTTCCCTCCTCCCAATACCCTCCCATTCCCCTCACTCCCTCTCCTCCTCCCTCTCCAGTCCTAAGAGCAGTCAGGGTTTCCTGCCCTGTGGGAAGTTCAAGTTCTTCCCCCCTCCCTCCAGGTCTAGGAAGGTGAGCATCCAAACAGACTAGGATCCCAAAAAGCCAGTACATGCAGACGAAACAAGACCCAGTGACATTGTCAATGGCTTCTCAGACAGTCCCCATGTCAGCCACATTCAGAGAATCAGGTTTGATCACATGCTCGTTCAGTCCCAGTCCAGCTGGCCTTGGTGAGCTCTCAATAGATCAGTCCCCTTGTATCAGTGGGCCAGTATGGGATTCTTATACACACATACTTCTCATGTGGTTTTCAGGCTCCTTTTTTTTTTGGTGTTTCCTTTTAATTGACAGTTGTATCTAACAGCCTGATTAGATTTGGGCTTAATTTGGGGGAGGGAAGAGCTGCCTCCATTAAGAGACACTGGCTCGCTCTGTGTGTTCGCTTGCTGTTGATGCTCACATCCTAGAGCCGTTATTTCATTAGCAGTTGTAAGATGATGACATTCTAGTTCCATTATTCACGCTTCCTTTAATAGCTGGGTTGCATCTGTAAAGTAAAACTTTCCCTTATTTACTATTTGATTTCCCAGTAGTACAGTTTTTTTTTTATAAGAAAGATAGGGTAAATGCTTGATTCTCTTATCAGAACTATAAATAATGAGTTTGTTCACCAGCATATGGCAAGGACAAAATCTTCGAAAATGATTTTGATAAATACACGGATTTAAATCTGTTTAGTTTTACATTCATTGCAGTTCTTCTCCCCAGAGAAGCCCAAATGTTCCATCTTGTGCCAGTGTGAACTTCTTCAAATATGGTGTTATGTGTCTATAATCCTGTACTTTAGGGTATGGAAGCAGGAATATCACTTCAAGTTTGAGGCCACCATAGACTACAAAGTGAGTACCAAGCCAATATAGGCTACATGAGACCACATCGCAGAAAGGCAAACATAATTGGTCTTCAGTCCTTTGGCCCTAGTAGTTTGATAACTTCTCTGCCTTCAGTGATGCAAAACTGCTTCCTCTATCGTCATCATCTCTTTTTCCATACCTGACATCTGCCATGTCTTCAAGAAGCACTTGTTTCTTTATGTCAGACAATATACTTAGAGTGCCTATAATATACGGGCATCAGGGTTCTCACTGCATCTGGATTGGTAGTGTTTTTAGGCTTCTGCATGATCAGAGTAACAGCAGCAGCAAATGTTTTATAGCTGCTGTGGTAGCTTGAATGTAATTGGTCCCCATAAGCTCACAAGGAATGGCACTATTAGGAGGTGTGACTTTGTTGGAGGAAGTATGCCCCTAGAGGGGTGGGCTTTGAGGTCCCATATATGCTTAAGTCACGCCCAGTGTCTCAGACCACTTCCTGCAGGTCAAGATATAGTACTCTCAGCTCCTTCTCCAGCACCATGTCTGCCTGCGTGCTGCCATGATGATAATGGACTGAACCTCTGAGTTATAAGCTGCTCCAATTAAATGTTTCCCTTTATAAGAGTTTCCATGGTCATGGTGTCTGTTCACAACAATAGAAACCCTAAGTAAGACAGCTGCTTTGTCTCAATACTGTCAATAATAGATAGAGTATTTAGCTCAATTTCTTCTTTACAATTCAAAGTTAGAGTTATTGGGGGTTGTATATGTGCCTTTGTTTCACAATCCTCATTCTGACTATTGTGTGGCAAATAAGTAGAGTAGGGACAAAAAAATCCAGAGGGTGACTAGGAAGTCACTAAAATAATCTAAGTGTGAGGCCTTGTGGAGGCTTGGGGCGAGGTGGTAATGGTGAAGGCTGTGCAAAGTAGTTGGCTGGGAATGTACTTTAAAATTAGAGCCATTTGGGTTTTCTGATATTAGGTGTGAAGTATGAGAAAAGGACTCAGAGACAGACTTCTTATTCTTCTTTCTCATGAATGGTTTGTATGCACGTCTGGGTAACACCTTGATAGAGGCGCTTTCCCAGTGCGCAGTGCCTGGGCGAGGACGCACCGAGGGCAAGCCTCTTCTGCACAGAGAAGAACGCTTGCATTCATCACCTCACATCCTTACTTCCACAGAGGTTTTTGAGCATCTCTTGCATTTGCATACCCAAAAGTAGGCAAAGCATGAGGGGTTATGAATGCACTGTGTGTGGTAAGCTTGTCCCTAAGAATAAAATTCTTTATTCTCATAAAGCCTCCTTTCACGTGCTTGAGGGCTGTAAAAAGTGAATTTTGTCTTAATTTCTTCATGCAACCCTTGGGATCCAACCTTTTTGTTTGTTTCTTCCCTATAATACCTGCTGCTAGTGCTTTCTACCTGCAATACATGGAGCTGAGAGTTGGAAAAGATGGGCCTTATTTAAAGGTGGCAGGCAAGGTATCTGTATATTGCCTCCCACTCTTGCCTGTCTGTGTCTATTTATAGTTATGCACTGCTTAACAATGGGGATTTCTGAGAAATATGGTTGTTAGGTGATTTTGTCATTGTGTGAATGTTATGGAGTTGTCTTAGTTACTGTTCTATTGCTCTGAATAGACACCATAACCAAGGCAACCTATAAAGGAAAGCATTTAATTGGGGGCTTATTAAAATTTCAGAGTGGAAGTTCATGACCATCATGGCAGGGAACATGACAGGAGGCAGGCAGCTATTGTGCCAGGGTAGGAGCTGAGAGCTTACATCTTATTTGCAAATTGCAGGCAGAGGGAGAGAGAGAGAGAGAGAGAGAGAGAGAGAGAGAGAGAGAGAGAGAGAGAGAGAGAGAGAGAACAAGTGCGAGCGAGCCTGGGTCTGGAGTGTATTTTTTTTAAGCTTTTTTTAAGCTTTAAGTTCATCTTTCCCAGTGACACAGTTCCCCCAGCAAAACTACACCCCCTAATGCTCTCCCAGATAGTTCTACCTACTGGGGACAAAGCACAAAAGTGTATGAGCCTATGAGCATCAATTCCATTCAAACCAACACAGGAGTGTGTATTTAAACTAATAGGGAAGTGGCATCACTAGGTGATGTAATCTTATTAAACTACCATTGTATATGTAGTTTGTGGTTTACCAAAGCATCATGTGGTATATGACTATAGTTCCTGTTGTATGCCAGTTTACTGATGTGTGGAGCTAGTGGTGAATTGGGCAACCCAGTCCTTTGAGTGTACTGACTAGCAGGTACATTCAGGAGAATGAAAACCATTCTCACTGTGTAGGTTCACATACATGCTTGTGATGTTGGAGAATGAATTGACTTACTCTAGACCCCATCCCTAAAGCATCAAGCCCCATTTCTCAACACATGTAGGCACCTGGGGATGTGGACCTATATATGCACAGCTCAGCTGATAGGTAAGCAGGAACAAAGTCATGCTACCCTAACTTGGTTCTCTCACGCTCCCAGGAAGGGCAGTGGACTATCTTTGTCTTCATCTCTGATGTAGTTATTGGAGGAAGGTGATACTTGTTTGATAATACTGTTACTTGAGTACATACAGACTGCCTTGTACATGCTTCATGTAAGCTGGGTAGATAGGAGAATAAATATGAAAGAGGACCACAAATAGCTAGCTGTCCAGCATATACAGGCTTGCGAGCATGCAAGGCTTCTTTTGTTGTTTGTTTGATATTCATAGGGCAAATGGCTTATTCTCTGTCATTAATTTATATTCTCTTTCTCCTTCTCTTCCTATTTCCTCTCTCCTTTTCTGCCTCCCTCCTTCCCTCCCTCCATCTTACCCTCTCTGTGACACTCTGTAGGAGAGTGAAACTTGTGATGTTGTTTCTCATACCTGTCATGTGAAGGGATGAGAACTTCATTGATTTAAGACAATTGAAGGTTAATTACCAGAGCGACAGTCATTGCCCTGTCCTCTGCAGGTTCTCCCAGTCACATGGCTGTTGCATGTATGGGTATGATAATGTGATCTTAACAAGCATATTTATATTGACCACCACTCCACTTGTATCTGGGATTCTCATGTTGGCCGCAAGTGTAGAGTTGTAAAACATGGCATCCTCTGGCCTTGCCCTTCTGGAGCTTACAGTTGGGGGTAGAAGAATGGAATTCTTATCAGCCATTACATCTAAATGCGTTAAGAGTGCGTGGATCATGGCATGGGCTTCTCATTCCCACTGCTATTTTGCAGTCGCACATGGAGTTATGAAGGAGAGAACATTCTCTGTTTGTCTGAGTAGTCATAAATGACACTCCAGAGAACAAGACTCTTTTGGCTACACACACACACACACACACACACACACACACACACACACACACACACACGAAGGGCAGGTTCCTGAGCCTTCTTGCTTGCTCCCCCTCTCGAATCCTTGGAACCTAGGTGTGAGTGCTGCTTCAGTGCAACACACCTGTTCAAGGATTCAAAGAGGCTGAGCCTTGTCTGCGTGTAGAAAGGCCATACCTGTTCATCACACCTGCCATCTTTCCTTCGCCTTTCCAACATGTGATTTTGTTTTTAGGTGCCAGCCCCTCTAACATTCTCTGATGGGAGAATGACTTCATCGTGTCTTGTAGTCCTGCTTCTGCTTCTGTCTGAGCATGAGCTTTCTCCATTCCCAGCTTTCTGTGTGTCACATCATATAATGAGGAGCACATATTAGGTGCCTCTGCCCAGGCAGCACATTTGTTACCTTTGCTGATAACCCCTGTTCCACTAGGTTTGAATTGAACAAAGGCATTGGAAAAAAATGAAGTGTCCCCATCCACTGAAACCTCCATCAACATGTATGTGTGTGCACACACATCAGATCCCAGACTTCTTGCTACCTTCTAAACATGCAATAGGCCCACAGAGATTTTCAACTATGATTTGGGAAAGATACAATTTTGCATGCTTAGTTAGAAGTTTTCCTGAGAGAATATGTTCATCTAAACTTTTCATGGGGCAGATGCATGCATAAACCTCAGACAGAGCTGAGCAGTGGTGGCACACTCCTTTAATCCCAGCACTGAGGAGGCAGAGGCAGGTGGATCTCTGTGAGTTCGAGCCAGCCTGGTCTACAGAGCGAGTTCCAGAACTGGCTCCAAAACTGCAGAGAAACCCTGTCTCAAAACGAACAAACAAACAAACAAACCAACCTCAGACAGATTTGTCAGTCTTGGGCATAGGTGATGATTCTTTGCTGGACAAGGAAAGTTAAATATTATATACAGAGCCACACAAACAGGGTCTTCTGTTCTGCTCACCCTCTCTAATCCTTTGTCCCTGGGTGAAAATGCTGTTTGTATGCAATGCACCCGGGCAAGGATTTGGAGCAGGTGAGCCTGATCTTCACAGAAGGACAGGAGCTCTGTGCATCATGTCTCATCTACTTGCTGCTTGCCCGCTCCCTTTACATCTTTTCTCCCTCCTGTCTTCTTTCCTTCTACAAATACAATGGGCATGGTGCATGGAAGAACGAATGTGACAAATTTGGCCTTTCCCCACCTGGTTTTTATAGGTAGAGCTTTGTTACTACCTATGACCCCAGCAGGTATTGAGGACAAATGGGGCACACAGTAAACTGTATCAACACTCTATACCTTGCCTATAAATGCAAGGCTTTTCATTCTAGCTCTCACACTGTTCCCTGTAAGGTAACCTCTTCCTTAGCTCAACTCTGGGTGGATGCACTGGACAAGAACAGTAAGCCTTCTTGTTGAACCCACGTGCCAGGAGCATAGCCGCAGGAATCTTTTGGGGCTCCAACCGTTCTAGTACTTGCTAGTTGGGTGAGTGTGCTTTGTGAATGCATTGTGCCTGGGCAAGGGTTCAGCCAGTGACAGTCACCTCCACACAGGACAGCACACACCTATAGCCTCCTTTACCGTTTCTTTTTCTATTTGTTGGGTGTGGCAGGTATTCAGCTGAGTAGTGGTCCACAGGAGAATGAGCCACATATGGTTCCTTTCTTCAGGAAACAAATGGTTCAGGAGTACTGAACGGCATCACATTCATCTTGCTTGCATGGCTGGACCACAGCTTGGGAGTTCATGCACAGTCCCTGCATGGAGTCTCCCATATTTGAACGCAATCCCATGTAAATGCGCAGTAGGCAGAGGAAAGGATCATCTGACCCGGTTTAACAGCACAAGCACTGTTTAAAAAATAAGTCCTGTCCAAGGAATGCAAAGGATGGCACCTTACCTGCACTGTACGGGACAGAGCACCTATATGCCCATGCTCCTGTTCCTTTTCCTTCTTTTCACAAATATTCAGGTATATACACGTTAGTCACAGAGGATGTAGCAAGACTCAAAATGGACGGAGGTGCTGCTCTGTGTTCCTCTAGGAGACTAATAAACATACCAAGATCCTTGGATGTTGTGGACTCATGCTGATGTCTAAAGGACTGACTTAGATCTGTACATTCCTTGTTTCTCATTCTGTGCAAATGACTTCATGCAGGGTCTCAGTCGAGATTTCTCATACTGTTCCCCTCCCATGCTCCCAGATATACCTAACATATGGGCCTGTGTGATGAGGCTTCCCTCCCAGGATGGGAGGGTGTGGACCCTGGTGTGCCGGCCTCTCCTCTCTCAGCATGCAGTTGGCCGAGGGACTGTAACTCCACTACCACCAGCACTTGGTTTGGAGACAAGATCTTACCCTCAAACTTACTCTCCCATACTCTTCTCCCTGGGTCTTCCTTGGCTACCCAGTTGCAGGCTGGCCTGGGCAACACGAGACCCAAAAAGAAAAGTGAATCTCATCCACTCTTCCATGTGAAAAAGAGTAGTTTTATATACAGTTTTTTTTTATTCAGATGAGGTCTTGCTAAGTAGTCTAGACTGGCTTGCAACTTGTATATTTCAGACTGACCTGGATCTCCTGATTGATCTGCCTGTCTCAGTCTCTGCGCACTGCAATTACAGATGTATGTCACTGTGTCCAGATGCTTCATGTTTTAAACAGCCATTTACATCGGCAATTCTGAAACTGTGGTCCCTGAACCAGCAGCATCGGGATCACATGGGAAATTGTTCAAAATATGGAATTCCACTCCTGACCTATCAGGTCATAAAGCGTAGCAGTTTATGTTCTTTTTAAGCTTTCCAGTTGATTCTGGTGATCATTAAAGTTTTAGAATCACCGAATTAAGTCAGGCGAGGGGATGGAAAGGCAAGCACACCTCCTTTTCTCATCTCCCCCATACCTTCTCATTCCCACACTTGGTGAGGCTGTGAGGTAAATGAATATATAACAAAGAGAGGAGAAAAGCCTTAGCACAGTTTGCATAGACGTGTGCCTAATGCTGTAAATGCACACGCACTTAGTGTACAAACAGTGGACTGCTCCTTCTCCCCTACCCATTGAGTATTGAAGTTGTGAATTCTCAAAACACCTCCTGCATGCATGGATTACAGGAGAGTGAGGGAGCTTTACTGTCATGAGTCTTCTCCAAAATAATGCATTTCGCACATACCTGTGCTCACTCTGGCTGTGCCATGCAGTGTGCTGCGGAGTTCTGCGGAGGAAAGTGGCTTTCTCCAGGAGCCCTCCAGAGGAGAGGTGTGCGTGAAAGGTGGGTTCCTGCTGAGAGAATAGTCACTCAGGGAGCTAGGAGCTAAGCCTCCCATTCTCTCACACATATACATGGTCTTGTGCATGCACATGTGTGACATATAGAAGTGTAGATGTGTTTCTCAGAAACCTTGGAAGGCAGGAGAGGAGACAAAGAACTATCTATGCTTATCTGCAGGAGTGTGAACTTTCTTATACAATAACATTTATATCTGTTATATAGGTGTCTAAATCCCAGGTTTTATTCACCTTTTCCTGTTCTAAAGCCCTGGCACAAATGCCATCTATTTTTTTTTGTTTGTTTGTCTTTTGAGACAAAAATATTTCAACTTAGTCTGGCTGGCTACAATTTTCTAATTTTCCTACTTTGGTTGCCCGAGTGCGGTTATTAGAAGCCTGTACCGTTTTGCTTATCAGTGCATTGGGCTTCTGCAAAGATACAAGCCCTGAGCCTTGCCTGTGTATAGAAAAAACCTGTGCACCACTTGTCGTTAGTTTTTTTTGTTCCTTTAATGGGTCACTTGTATTTGTTCTTTGTCCTGGCCATCTGTCTCTTTAACAGACGCACTGCATTCCTGCTGTACACTAAAAGTGCTCCAGTGAGCTACAGCGAGCTAAGCTGCCTGAGATTTCACCTTTATTGTGTATTGGGCCTGTGGCGCTTAAACATCCTCAAGACACCAGATTCCTGTGGGCAAATAAAAAATGTAGCCTTTTTCTCATCTGTTCACACATAGTGTGTACCTGTGCACATGCTTGTAATATGTACATTCAGACGGAGCCTTCTCTCCCTTTCCACCCCCGTTGTCTTTGTCATCCAGATATGAATGTTGTTTTGGTGAGTCACCTACTCTAGGACAGGAAGAGGGGCTTTTTACTTCTCAGGGAAGGGCAATTACCTGTGAATCATTGCTTCCTCCTTTTTTCCTCACCAAGTACAGATGAACACTTAGGATCTGCTGACGCTGTGCCGAGCAGGCGCTAGTGCCCAAGATAGACTTTCTCTTGCTCTCAAAAGAGATGTGTAGGTGAATGAAATTTCTATGCGTTAAGTTGGTAGTGGGCCACAAATCTACTGAAACACACAGTGTTAGACTACTCGTTCCTGAGCTCATAGAGGTTTATAGCACAGCAAATCTTTTCCATATTGAACACTCAAGGTCCTGCTCCTTCTCCCCTGCTCCCCCTCTCTAATCCTTGCTATCTGGGTGCTAATGCTGTCTCAATGCAATGCACCTGGGCAAGGGTTCAGAGAAGGTGAGCTCATCTGCGTAAAGAAGGACAGAGACCCTGTGTGTCAGCTTTTCCCTTGCTCCCTGTTCCCCCTCTCTGTCCCTTGGGTGAATACTTGGTTGCATGACTCATGTATATGAGGGAAGTCTCTAACAGAATATTTAAGAAATTCCAGGCACTTTGGTGGTTTTCTTTATAGACTAAATGTCATTATAAAACCTTTCCCTACTTCCTTTCAGCCTGGAGGTGAGCATTGTCTCATGTATGGTCTCCAGCTAAAGATTCACTAGAAGGATGGGGAACTATTAGATATGCCTCCTTCCCTTCCCAATGTCTTGTTTCTACCATGTATTGGGCACTCAGTTTAATGTTGATATGTAGTAATGAATGAATAATAAGGGCCAAATTACTGCATGTGGTCTCTGGTGGGCACCTTTAGGGAACTAACTCTGTCTGAATCAACAGTGCACATGGACATAGTGATGAAGACATCAATGGTGAGAGATATAGTACACGCTCAAATGCCTGGACACCCTACAAACGTGCAAATTATCCACAAATGTACATGTTTTCTTCCTACAACTATTTTTTTTTCATTGCCATCCCCTTGGAGGAAGAGAAAAGTGCTCATTCTTATAGAATCTCTGTATTTGCAGGAGGTTTTAAAGTATAAGCTTGTAAAGTACCCTTTAATATTCAAGACTATGAGCTGCTTTGAAATGCTTACTACAGATTGTTGTGCAGTGAGGAATGGGGGTCTCTCTTGTCACTAATTGTATATGCAAAGCATCTGATATGGAAATTAAAACCTCCTAGATCTTTAGAGTACCTTACTATAGTCATATAGCAGTACATTATGTCTGTACCTCTATTTTTGTCTATCACTTTCTCTTTTTTTAAATATTTATTTATTTATTATGTATACAATATTCTGTCTACATGCATGCCTGAAGAGGTCACAAGGCCTCATTACAGATGGTTGTGAGCCACCATGTGGTTGCTGGGAATTGAACTCAGGACCTTTGGAAGAGCAGGCAATGCTCTTAACCGCTGAGCCATCTCTCCAGCCCCTGTCTATCACTTTCTTTGATGTATTTATTTAGGAGTTCATTCAATAAAGGTGCCTGACTTTGTCTCTGTCTCTCTTATGCAGGGTTGTAATACATTCGAAGATTTTATTTTTTCCCCTCTATACCATCCTTGGTGCTTAGCTTAATACACTGTCCTCTGATAAGAATTTTAAGAACAAGAGCCTTGCCTGACGGAGGGCAGTGTATAGTATCATTGGACTACCTCCTCATTCTTTTATCCACGCCTTAATTCATTCATTATTGGTATTTTAGGAACAAAGGGTCTCTATGTAGCAATGGCTCCTCCTGAGTGCTGAGATTACCATTTGACCCATCCTTTTTTTTAAAAAAAAAAATTCTGTAATAACAAACTCGAATGACTGTTTTATCTCTACATTGCTTCTTTAGGATTCTGTCATCCTTTCCATGGTATTTAAGGGTAACAAGTCAGAGCTCTAAGCACAATGGGCATCTCAGGGCTTCCATTCTTAAATTACTAGAGAAATATCTGCACAGATCATCCTTCCGCAGGATGACATTTTGGTTTTTAGGTGGAGTCTCATGTAGCCTAGGCTGACTTTAAGACCCCTGTGTAGCCAAGGATCTCTACAGTCCTCCTGACTCTTACCCATAGTCCTACCCACACCGGGTACCTTTAAAGATTAGGTTTATTTATTTTATTTTATGACCATGTATATGCATGGCTGGTGTCTGTAGAGGCCAGAAGAGGTTGTTGGATCTCCTGACCTGGAGTTAGAGAGTGTTGTGTACCACTAGGAATGCTAGGAACATAGGTTCTCTGGGAAGAGCAGCAAGTCCTTTCAATGGCTGGGCCCTCTCTTCAGCTCTCTTCCAGGGTGCTTTTTCAAATCAGTATTTCCTTATGAGTAAAATACTCTTTTATATATTTGGGTTTTTTTTAAACAGAATTAATTTTAAGGAGTAGTTTTAAGTTTACCAGAATAACTGAGGGGAAATCAAAGTCCCTATATGCTTCACGCCCCAGCATTCCCTGTTCTTAACAGCTCATGTTAGTATAGCACACTTATTACTAACAATGGACCAATGTTGATACATTGTAATATGTTGCAAAAGTCCGTAGTTTATATTAGAAGTTATTTTTTGCTTATTTGTTTGAGACATTGTCTTGCTATAGAGCCTAGGCTGGCTTAGACCTTAAGATCTTCTCTCAGCTTCCTGTGTTTAGAGGCCTGCACCAAAACACACGCTATCTTTTTCTTTTTCTTTTTTTTTTGAGTCAGGTTCTCACTATGTTGTCTAGTGTAGACCGGAGCTTTTGGGCTTCAGCTACCCTCTTAAGTATTTGGGCACATAGACAGCCACAAGTGTGCTTGGCAGGGTATTCTTCTATGTTGTATATCCTGTGTTTCAGTTTGGGATGTTTCTGTAGTAATTTTGTAAAGCTTATCATTCTTCCCTTTGCTGGGCCCAAACCATTCATGAACCCATTTAAGAAGTTTCTCATTTCTGTTACAATGCTTTTGGTGTCTAGCATTTCCTTTTCTTGAAAAGTCAATAAAGTTTTACTTAAGTGATTTCACATGTAATTCCTTTGCCTTCTATCAGGGCCGCTGAAGTTAAAGATTTCTCAAGACAGCCTCCTTTCAAGGAATTGATGCTTAATCCGATTGGACTATCAGCCCTCAATTCTTTCATTCTTTTATTTCTCCATGAATTAAAGATGTATTAATGACAACTTCAAGTTCCCTGTTGGAGATTTTTTTTTGTCAATTTCTTAAATTTACCCTCAGAATCATTTTTAAGACAGATTTGCCTCTCACTTTCTGACATCCCATTTATCTTGATAGTTGAGTTTGGATCATACTCATTACTGTCACACTCAGAATACTGTGGATCTGTGGCTAGACTATGGCAGTGCTACATTGAAACAAGCATCCACTCACAGTAAGGTAGACATCTTTAGCGCCTGACTTCATTCTGGAAACAGGCTTCATTTCCAACACTATCATTCTTTTGAATTATCTTCTATATCATATTCTTTCTTATGTATCAAAAATTCATGCTGGATAATGAGTTTTGGGTTGCAAGAGATTTTTAAAATATTTCTTTTATTTTTTGAGATTGTAATATAATTACATCATTACTTTTACTTCCTCTAAATCCTCTCTATCTGCGGGTATAAGAGCAAATTTTAGAGTATACAGTTTATGCTAGTTTGATAAAGTGGTGGTTGTAGGTTCTCCTCCGAGATCCATGACTTCACTAGCCCTGGGTAGTTGGCCAGGTTTCCAGTATCAGACATGGTTTCCCTCTTGTGGGCAGGGTCTTAAATCAAAGTATAGAGCTGTTGGTTACCACAAAACATGTAAGCTACTGCTACACTCTTGAGATTATTGTGCCATTCTGATCGTTGTTGTGGTTCATAGGTGCCATAGCTGGTTAGAGCTCTTGCTTCCTTCCTTCCTGTGGGAACCTGCTTCACCACTTAGTGTATTCATCACAGTTCTAGTCACAATAGCTAGGGAATGGAACCAGCCCAGATGTCCATCAGCAGATGAATGCATAAGAAAATGTGGTACACAATGGACTATCAGTCTGCTATGAAAAAATGAGATCTTGAGATTTGAAGGTAAATGAATGGAACTGGAAAAGATTATCCTGAGTTAGGTAACTGGCCCAGAAAGACAAACATTGCATGTCCACTCTCATATAGAGCTAGCTTCAAATCTTTCGCATGTTTAATTTGGAAAACAAGTAGAAGCCTGGAAACTTGAGGAGCCTTTTAGAGACGGGGGCCATGTTAGGGGAGGAAGGATAGTAGATTATAGGTAAAATGAAACCAGGGAGGTGGAATACTGGGGTTGTAAAGGCTTGAGGAGGGAGAGCTGAAGAAATAGGGAGGATAGTAGGGAGTGGAGTAAAGAACTAGCCCAAAGGAAGGGTGTAGAAAACCCTGTATGGAAGCCTATTCTCTCACAACTCAATTAAAAATTCCTTGAAAGATTATAGGATACATGCGAAATGAAAGACAGTGTGAGCATGCTGAGAGTCAAGGGAACAGGGATGGGGAAAGTGAGGAGGATGAAGGAGTAGTGGGCAGGCTAACTAAAACTAGGGATGTATTGAAACAGCCTTGTGGAAAGCCACTAAACTAATTTTAACATTTGACATAAAAAGAGTACAAATGGAATTACTCTGTATGGATGGACATTGCTGCTCTCAGAATACATTAATATTAGGTGAAAATTGCAGTGCAAGGCATGCAATACTTCTGTGAGTTATATGATCTTCATATCTGGGATAAACGTGATATTCCATGTTCTTTAAAAGTTTATTGTATTTTACTTCCTTACTTTTTAAGACATTGTCTTACTCTGTAGCCCAAATTACATTAGAACTCACTCTGTAGCCCAGGCTGACCTTGAACTTGTGTTGACCCTCCTGCCTCTTTCTCTTTGGTTTGGTGAGTTGGGGCCATGTACCCCACGCTGGTCTTGAATTCTTGGCAATCTTCCTGCCTTAGCCAGAGTACTAGATGTGTATCACACCTGGACGTGTGTTCTTTTTATGATCAAGTTTTTAAAAGTCTGAAATTTTTTAACATAGTATATGTTCTAAAGCCCTGTTTTTCATTATGATGTCTAGCATTTCCTCTATTACTAACTTAAAAGTGATTCATGTATTTCTTTTCTTATGATTTAAAAATGATTTACTAATATTTTTGATCCATTGTTAGTTTTTCTTAATCCAATGCCAGTAAAATTGATTATTATTTCTTTCCTTCTTTTTTTGCTTTTTAAAAAAGATTTATTTATTTTTTATGTATACAGTGTTCTGCCTGTATGCCTGCAGACCAGAAGAGGGCACCAGATTTCATTACAGGTAGTTGTGAGCCACCATGTGGTTCCTCAGGGCCTCTCCTTTAGAAGAGCAGTCAGTGCTCTTAACCACTGAGCCATCTCTTTAGCACCTCCCCCCTTTGGTTTTTCAAGACAGGTTTTCTCTGTATAACCCTGTCTATGCTAGAACTTTCACTGTAGACCAGGCTGGCCTTGAATTCATAGAGAACCACCAGCCTCTGCCTCCCAAGTGCTGGGATTAAAGGAAGGCATGTGCCACCACAGCCTGGTAAATTATCATTTCTTTATAGAAGATTAAAATCTATACAACTAAGCCTGTCATAGTTTACTGAAGAAATTACATATGTTAATATCTTTGTCCACTTACTCATTTAGATAATTTTCAGTAGCATGATATCAAGTTATATAAAAGTTGTCATGGGGACTTTAGGTTAGAATATAAATCTAAGGCAGTCTTAATGGCACACACTTGCAATACTAATTAGGATGCTGAAGCAGGCTGACCATGGGCTCTAGGCTAGCCTGGTCTACATAATGAGTTCTGGGTCAGTCTGGGCTACATAGCAAGACCATATCTCCAACAAAATTATAATATATAGATAAAATTATTCAAATGAGATGCTTTTATTGTTACTGTATTTACATTTTCTAATGTATTGACTGTGCCCTACCCAGAAGACAGCATTTCCCAGCCCTTCTTCTTATCTTCTGACTCCTACATTCTTTCTACTCCCTCCTTCACTTTGTTCCTTGAGTCTTAGAGGGGTTGCTACAAATGTTCCTTGGAGAATGAAAACTTATTTTCAAGCACTTTAGGCAGTTATGACCTCTGCATTCACTCTCATTTGTTGTGAAGAGAAAGGTTCTCTGATTAAGACTGAGAGTAGCATTTGTTTGTGGATATAGAGATATGTATTTAGAAGGCAGCTTGATATATGTTAATTTAGCTAAACAGTGGTAGTAAATTCCCCTGTAGGGCATAAAACCTCCTCAGCTATGGCTTTATGTAAAAAAAATACAGCTATATGTAAAAATAAAGCTATTAACTGTATTGTTTAGCCAGGCGTGAATTCCCTTTGGGGGAGCAGGCCTCAGAACCAAGCAGAGAGCGATTTTTGCGCCTCTTGCAGTCATGTCACTATTGCACAACTGGACACATCTTGCCTGGCAGGTTGTATTGTAGTTCCCAGGGTCCTCACCTGGGTAAGACCATTACTGTCTCTCTCCCCACCCAACAGTCTACATTGAAGTGTCTTTCATGTCGAGAGCTGGCCAGCAGGGAGGAAGCTTCCAGCTCAGTTACAGTTTGATTTCTCTGTATTACACACAGGTCTTTGGTGTCTTCAGCAATGGGTCTTATCAACTAGTTCTGGTGGGAAACCAAAAGATATGGCAATAGCCTGTATTGTTTTGGGAGCCTCCTGTAGCCTCCTTGACCATCAGCTTATGAGTACTTTCTCCACACCTGGGCCTGGAAATTTTGTTTAATATCTCATGGTTATTAGAGATGGCATTAGTCAGCCATATAGGCTGTCACCCTTTATATTTTTAGTTGCCTTGCCAAGTAGTAGGTTTTCATATAGATAGATACACAACATTCATCTTGGTTTCCTACACCATAACTTTCTCTCCCCATCCCTATGTCTCTTCTATCCCATCTGCCCCTTCCCCTTCTTAAAAATTCCTGTTTTTATCACCTGTGTTCTGTAATGTCTTCTCTCTTGAAACATGTTCTACTGCAATGACCCTTTTCTAGTTTTCTGACTATTGCAGCTATCCTAAGTTAAACACAAAAATCTGAAGACTAGAACCTAGGATCTCTGTGTTAGAGAGACTATGTCATGTTTGTCTTTCTGGATCTGGGTTACCTCACGTAGGGTAATTGTTTCAGTTCCATCCATTGGCTTATAGGTTTCATAAATTCAGTTTTCTTTACAGCTGTGTAAAATTTCATTGTGGGTATAAGCACCACAGTTTCATTTTCCATTCATCTGTTGATAGATAGGCAGGCAGTCTCCATTACTTAGCTATTGTGCTAGAACAGCAATGAGCAATGAGGAGGTATCTCTTTAGGAGGTTACAGAGTCCTTTGGGTATATGTTTTGGAGCGACCCAACTGGCTTATTTGGTGGATTGGTTTTTAGCTTTTCGAGGAACCTCCACACTGGTTTCCGTAGTGGCTGCAGTAGTTTGCACTCAGCAGTGAACAAAGGTTCCTATTTCCCCACATCCTCTCCAGAATGTGTTGTTATTTGATTTCTTTATGATAGCCATTCTGACTTAAAATGAGATACGACCTCAAAGAAATTTTAATGAGCATTTCCATTATGGCTAAGGATGTTGAATATTTAGGAAAATTTATTAGTCACTTGCATTTCTTTGTTGTCCTCTTTTTCAATTGTTGCTGCCTTTTAAGCTACTGGCTATCCTAGCCACAGCCTGAGGAAATTCTGTTCCCACAGGCACCAACTCTTTGAAAGCTAAGGAGGGAACTTATTTGCATCTCTGTCCCTCTAAAGAACTCAAGATTCGAAAGTGCTGGTGGAAGCCTGCACTCCCTCCCCCAGGCTGAATAGCAAGCAGTTCACCTAGGTCACCTCCTGAGTCTCCCAAGAAGTCATCCTGCTTCTCATCTCCTTAAAAACCTCCATCTGTCTCCTCCCTGCCAGTTACTGTCAACTAGTTGCTGACTCAACCTCCTGACTGCAGGTGAATTTTTATTAATTAAATGCATCTTTGCATCATTAAACAAATGTTCCAGAGCATAGACAAAAGTAACACACCTTAAAATAATATTCTATAACATTTCTTCTTTTAAGAATTATCTGTAAAGATTTATGGCCCATTTTTATTGAGTTGTTTGTTTTCTTGATGTTTCGTTTCTTGAGTTCTTTGTATATTCTAGCTATTAATCCTCTGTTATATGTCCAACTAACAAAAGCAGAAGTTCATGCAGCTGAGGATAAACTCTTGCCCCTTCTACCTTACTCCTAAAGAGCTGGGTTTAAAGGCATCCAATTACAGGGTCACCTTCATGTTTTAATAGGAATGATGTTTTGATTCTTGGATTAAATTTCAATATTCTACATCATGTCTAAAAAGAAACCCTCTCTCTACATGGACTATTTTCAATGTTTTAATCCAGGATGAAAGTAAATTAAAATGTGTTCTTGATATCTGCTTGAGCTAATCATGAATTTATCTATTTTTCTGGTTTTGAGGTTCTTTTTAATTTTTCCTTTTTGAAACCAGGTCTTGATGTATAATCCAAATGTGTCCCAGAGTTGGAGGGATCCTTCTGTCTGGGTCTCCCAAGTTCTGAGATTACAGCATAGCCTACCACACTCAGATGAATTTGACCTTTTAAATCTGTTTAAGGACTTCTGTTGGTCATGTTGGCATTCTCCTTTATAAGGGCAGAGAGTTTATTCTGGCTTAGAATATGAAGAGATCGTTTCATCTTGGTCAAGAAGGCATGGCAGTGGAGTAAGCCAGCAGCTGCTCACACTGTCTGCCAGATAACTCGCTGACATTCTCTCCTGTGATTCCAGACTTGCATTCCTGAACTAATTCCCTCTTAGACAGAGAGGGAAATCTTTCAATGAGATTTGATAGGAAGTTTCTCGATGAATTTTATATGTAGTTTTCAAAGTGAAAAGGATTTATAAACCTAGTGTTGTCTTTGTCAGGCCTGATAGTTCCTTATGCCCGACCTTCTAGCGCGCTTTCTAGACACCTCGTTATCACACTTACTTTGTTTTGGCTTTCTGAGTGTGCTTCTCACTATGGATCTCAGCACACTTGCCAACACAGTATCCGCCTGCCTTTGCCTTGGTTCTGCGTTTACAGCTCATTTATCATACTTTTTAAAGTCTGTATAACAGAACATTTATTATTATAGCTGAAGAACTTTGAGATAAAACTAAAGAAAAGCTAGTCTTCTAGGAGAAGGTAGCATATTGTTTTGATTTATCTGAAGTTTTAAAGCCATTTAATGTAAATTATCTAGAGTATGTCTTCCTTATTCATCTGTTGGGAATGATCCAAACATTATAGATCTATTTAGGTTGTCAATTCTTTCAAAAGTATTTACAGAAAAGATGAACTTGTCGCTTGCTGCATTTCTCAACTGTCTGGCTGATGTGGCTTCTTTCTTATCAACTGTTGCGCAAGTACAGCTTCTCCCAGTTTAGCTCTTTCTTTACGTCAGCTGTTTTTACAGTGTGGTTTGTGGGTTCCCAAGACCTTTGGGGGCTGGCTACAAGGTCAAAAGTATTTTCATGTTAGTGTTTAGACATTAGTTTTTTTTCTTCTTTTTTGTTATTTTTTGTTTTTCATTGATTTTATTGAGCTCTACATTTTTCTCTGCTCCTCTCCCTGCCTCTCCCCTCCCCTTCAACCCTCTCCCAAGGTCCCCATGCTCCCAATTTACTTAGGAGGTCTTGTCTTTTTCTACTTCCCGTGTAGATTATATCTATGTATGTCTCTCTCAGGGTCCTTATTGTTGTCTAAGTTCTCTGGGATTGTGGTTTGTAGGCTGGGTTTTTTTTGTTTGTTTTATGTCTAAAAACTCAAGCATACATTGAAATATTCTAGAGGCTAGTTTATGTTTGGGAAAATGCAGTTATCTTTCAAGGTATGTTAATGTATTGGGTTGAGTATTAGTTTATTTTATTTGCTTGTTTATTAATTTGTCTATTTAGGCAGAGTCTCCAAGTCTGGCATGGAACTCACTATGTAGCCCAGGATGGCTTCAGAATCATAGCAGCCATCTCACTTCACCCTCCTTACTGCTGGGATAAGAGATGCGGCTGTCACACTCAGCCTGTTACGTCTAAACGAGTGAATAAATCTATACTTTAAGCCTTTCTTAGTTTTCACCTTAAATACTGTAATCAGCTATCGATATAATCCATATAAAGAAAAGCTCTTTAGAGTCCTCAATAGTTTTGAACCCTGAAAGGATCCTGAGATGAAAACATTTGAGACTGCTGCTCTGCTGTTGCCGGGTTAGACTCCCCATCGTTTGTCAAGCCCCTTGCTCGCTGAATGAGCCTCCAGTGAAGACCACCCCGGGAGGAGAAGCACAGTGATTTTGTCTCCTGGGAGATTATATATATATTTGCAAGGCTAAGGCAATCCTTTGGATTAAAGATTATCCCAGACCTCTGAAATAAGCATCTTTTATGTCATCTCAGAGATTAATATTAGATATCCATAGTTTCTTTCTTCTCAAAATATGATAATTAACACAGAAATTGGAGTATAAACTAGAGTGGTTTTGAGCCCTCTGTTTGTGGCAGGCCCTGGAGAACACAGGTTTTATGTAACCCTGTAAATTGGAGCCTAGAGGACGCTTGCTTGGGTTTTTATGTTCTTATGTTCTTGAACAAAGAGTTGGACAGAGCCACCTGGATAACAACAGAAGACAGTTTCTTAAGGGAAAAGGGCCCTCAGAGAGTGTAAGTGGGCCAGAGCTGGAGAAAGTCTAATGGCAAATGCTGCAAAGGATTAAGATTTTTAAATTCTTGTACCAGAGACTCTTGGGTTATTTGTATAACACACTTTTCCACACATGTTCTGTTACGAGTTGGGCTTGATGTAGAGGAATTTCTTTTTTTCTTGTGTCATTGGTTGCTTTCATTTGCTAAGCTTGATAGCTCTGAAGCCCCTCTCTCTGGCCCTTTCTCCTTCCTCACCCTGGCTTTGAAGAGACTGGGCATATAACAGTTTTCTGTCTGTGCTGCCATTGCTTTCACTATCACAGGAACATCTTAAGGTTTATTTTAAACAGTAATATCCTTATTGCTTTATTTAAAACGCATGTAATCTATGCAGTGCCTCTTTCCCTGTGTTTTAGTTGCTTTTCTATTGCTGTGACCACTTATAGAAGAAAGAGTTTATTGGGGCTTACAGTTCCAGATGTTGAGTTCATGAACTTTATGATAGGGAGCATGGAAGCAGGTGGACACGGCTCTGAAGCAGTAGCTGGGAGCTTACAGCTTTGATCCACAAACAGAAGGCAGAAAGGGAAGCAGTGTGATAACCGTCAATGGCGTGGGCTTTTGAAACCTTAAATCTAGCCTCTAGTGACATAGCTCCTCCAACAAGGCCACACTTCCTAATCCTTCCAAACAGTTCTACCAACTAGAGACCAAGAATTGAAATATGATTCTAGGGGCCGTTTCTTATTTAAACCATCACACCATGCTTTCTCTAATCACATTTTCCGTATTTGCAATACCTGGTACCTGTACTTACCCAGAATGTCATTCATTGGCCAATAAGTATTTTAGTGGAACAAAAACGAGAACTGGAAAAGTCTATTGTTTCTCTTTGCATATTAGTGCTGAAATATATGATCTACCCAGTAATTTCATTTAATGTGATCTGTGTTTTTAGCTCACTTATATGTGGGCTTATGTGTTTGTTTTGCTAAATAAGTGTACTGGCTCGTTTTGTATGTCAGTTTGACACAGTTGGAGTCTTCAGAGAGGAAGGAGCCTCAGTTGAGGAAATGCCTCCATGAGATCCAGCTGTAAGGCATTTTCTCAATTAGTGACCAATGGGTGGTACCATCCCTGGGCTTGGGTCCTGGGTTCTATAACAAAGTAGGTTGAGCAAGCCAGGGGAAGCAAGTCAATAAGCAACTCCCCATCCATGGCCTCTGCAGCAACTCCTGCCTCCAGAACCCTGCCCTGTCTGAGTTCTGTCCTGACTTCCTTCAGTGATGAGCAGCACTGTTGACATGGAAGCCAAATAAACCCTTTCCTCTCCTGCTTGGTTTTTGGCCGTGGTGTTTTGTCACAGCAGTAGAAGCCCTAACTAAGACAATTAGTTGATATGGGAAAATTAATTTATTTAAGCCAACATGTATCAGTACTTCTAGTAAAAGAGGATGGCAGCTAGTTATACCACAAACTAACACCACCCTGTCCACACCCACCAGCTGGCTTTTGTCTTGGTCTTAGGACAGATTCTGGGAAGATATACTCCTCCTTCCTTTTTCCCTCTTCCTCTTTTAAAAAAATTATTTCATTTTTTTGTGATTATAGAATGTAATTATATAATTTCACCCTTTCCCCCTCTAAATCTTTCCATATATCTCCCTTTGCTCTATTTTAAAAGTTATGACCTCTTTTTTCATTAGTTGTTACATATATATATATATATATATATATATATATATATATACACATGCATATGCATGCATATTCCCAAATACATAAGTTCAATAGTAAGTTTTAATATCAGTGGCTTCAATTCTCCAATCAAAAGACAGTCTGAATGAATCAAGAAACAAAATCCATCTACCTCTTTTAATGAAATCACCTACATTGAAACTAGAAGTAGCACAGTGATTTCCCAGCTGACTCCACCTCCCTCTTCTATTATACAGCTGCCATGCTTGCTTGCTCCTAAAATGATGTCTTTATCATTTCGATCTTTGGAAACCACAGTGACTCCATTTGGTTTCCCAAGTCCTCCAGTTTCTCACAGACACCGTACCTGTATTCTAGTTAAGAGTAAATATTAGACATATATCTCCAAGGCCTGGATCGCTTCATTTCCTGAGCCCGAAATAACCTCTCTCCTCCATGAAGCCTTCTTCAGCTTCTAACTTTCCCTCCGTTCTCCCGATGCCAAGTGTATTCTTATTCTAACAGTCCAGCACAGCTGTTGTGTCGTTTAAGGCTTTCCCCCTCCTAGATCATAAATTCCTTGAGAGTTAGTGACAGAGTCATAAACTCCTTCTGTATCTCCAGTTCCCTTCCTTGTTAGTGCAAGGTAAAGATTTGTTACTTCTCAGCCATATATGATGAGCTATTAGCCCTCCCCCTCAGCTGGAATTCACTGCAGTAAACAGTGAACACCTATGCTGAGACTACACGGAATCGCTGAGACTACACGGAATCGCTGAGACTACATGAAATTGCTGAGACTACATGAATGGGGACTCGGTGTAATCACAAGACTAAAGTGAAAGAGATTTTCATGGGAGGCTGAACAAAGGGAGTTTTGAAGGAAAAGCCAGTTTGAGCTGGTCTTAGATGGATTCAATATCATTTCACCAGACTGAAAAGGAATGGGAATGGGGATAGGCAGGATTCCACATAAAGCAGCTGGCTTTTTTAAAGAAACAGAGCCATAAAAGTACAGCCATTCCTCTCTATCTACAGAAAATTGGTTTCAGAACTCCTCTCCAAGATATCAAATTCTTTATATAAAATGACATACAGTACATGCATACAGCCTGCAAACATCTTTTTTAATCCAATTTCAATCTCCTCTAGATTATTTGTGATATTTAATACTAGGTAAATGTTATGAAATTATTTGTTATACTAAATTGTTTAGGTAATAATAATGAGAAGTACATTTCTACCATTTCATCACCATAGATCTGATGTTTTAAAAACATATTTAGTGTGTAGTTGGTTGAATTGGCAGATACAACACTCTTAGATACAGAGAGCGCATGTGATGTGGCCTCTTTGAGGTCTAACAAATTTGTGGGAGTAATAGTGGGCATATGTCTGTTCTGCTCCAAAAACAGCAGCCACAGAACTCTCTCAACACTTTACCAGCCTTCTGCTGCCTGACAAGTTCTAGCAGCAGCCCCAGATCTAGATGGGAAAATAAACAAATCAGACCCCTTAGGTTATTCCTGGCATGCCCCAAATTCTGTCTGGCGTCTCGCTTGTCGCATCTACAGGCTTGATTTATTCCAGATATCCCATTCTTTGGACTGAAGCGTCATAGTAAAGTCAGAAGATTATGGAAAGATCCTTGGACTTGGAGTTCCACTACACAGGAGTTCGAATGCTAACTTTAAAAATAGTGTTTAGTATATGACTTTAGAGCTGACCAGTTTGTGTCGGATAACCAACAGACTCAGCAGGTTATATTTATACAAATTGTGCATATATATGTAACAGTAATAATCAAGGAAAAAGAGGCCAATTAGAGAGAGAGTGGGAGAGCATGGGAGGGGTTGGAAAGACGAAAGAGAAGGGGGGGTGATGTCATTGTATTTTAATTAAAATGTTAACAGACAAGTGAAAAGTTTTAATAATTTTGTGGTGCTGGTGCTTGAACCTAGAACCTCACTAGTGCAATGCAAGTGTTGTACCACTGAGATATAGTCTCATCCCTTCTAATACATTTTCTTTTGAGACACATCTCACTAAGTTTTCCAGTCTGGCCTTGAACTTACTCTGTAGTTGGCACAGGCTTTGAATTTGCAATCCTCCGGGGCTGTCTTCCGGAACTAGGATTACAGCTCAACTCAAGTGTCACCTTTAAAGTATTTTGTTTATTCATTCTGATGCTTTATTTGTTTTTCTTTTGAACATCTTTACATCTGCAGAATAACTGTAAGTGCTGTGTCAAAATGAATTACCCACAGGCAAATACCATGCTCACCTTTACTCACAGTGTTTTTTTTTCCTTTGTTGAACTCCTTCCTGTTCTTTCACCTGTTTTGCTTGGTTTACTGGCTGCATCTTTCATTGGCCCTGACTTTCTGTACATTTCCTAAGGAAACATTTTATAATCCAAACATTGACCCGAATGACTGCTTCAAGAGCTCTTTAATATGAGGTAGCTTAGCTTAGCTGGGTTGTTCCATGTCAGTGGGTTGCAGGAAAGAGTTTGTAAGGTCCCCATGGGGAAACTGAGGCATTTTCCAGCTACTCCTTTGTTGGATATTCTCTTGTGTCATTATTTTGTTCTAATGAATTCTCGGCATAATAAGTGCACACATCTGAAACTGTGAATACAGAATGCATTCCAAAGCCAAACATAAATTATTTTTGGACTTCCTATACTTTTCTTTCCATGATTTGTATGGTTAATGCAGTTGCTGGAACTGGGTGTTTTCAATCACGTTCAGAATGAAACATAACCACAGGGAAAAAAGGAAGGAAAGGGTTCTGTGACCGTACAAATTCTTTGGCTTTCCTTCAGAAGTATCCACCATGAGTCCTCCAGGTGTTTAATTTTTGTTGTTGTTCTTCTTTTTAAAAATAATTTATTTAACTTTATTTTATGTGTGTTAGTATGAAGGTGTCAGATCCCCCTGGAACTGGGACTACAAACAATTGTGAGCTGCCATGTTGGTGCTGGGAATTGAACCCAGGTTCACTGGAAGAACAACCACTGCTCTTAAATGCTGAGCCATCTCTCCAACTCTCTCTCTCTCTCTCTCTCTCTCTCTCTCTCTCTCTCTCTCTCTCTCTCTCTCCCTCCCTCCCTTCCTTCCTTCCTTCCTTCCTTCTTTCTTTCTTTCCATTTTGTTGTTGAGTCTTATGTATCTCATACTGGTCTTGAACTCTGTATCCCCCTGCCTATTTTTCCCAAATGCTGAAATTAATGACCATGTTTGACTTCATTAAATAAATTTAAGTTGAAAGAGAAATTGAGTTACTTTGTTATCCTATCTTTTTTTACTTATCAGCTAAAACAGAATTCGTTTCTAGTTGAATTTTAGAAATCTAAAAAAGCCTACTAATTGAGATTGAGAATGTTTTTGTTGGTTCATTGAAAACACCAAATTCTACAATCGAACAGCCTTTAACTAAGTACTGATGACGCTTGAATTTAAAAGGAACGTTGGTGTTGGGGTGGGAAGGATTATGCTTTCTTGGGATTTTGTGATTTGTGTGTAGGTTAATATTTTTACTACTGTTTTGTTTTTGTTTTTTATTCTTGTCGAATTTGAAGTGTCAACGAAAGTGTAATGTGGCATTCTTAGGAAGTTAGGAATGGGGCTTGAGGAAGAAGTAAATAGGAACTGTAAATACAGATTTAATTTCCGTTGTCAAAAACGTTTGAGAGTAATAGAACATGGTTGTATATGTCTATGTTCTCACTGCTTATGAGACTGAGGAATGATAATTACAGGTTCAAAACCAGCCTGGGCTATATAGTGAGAACTCTGTCTCAAAAACAGCAACATAAACACAGAAATGCTTGGGACCAGCTTGGGCTGTGTAAGTGAGAAGTCTCAAAAACAACACAAAAACAGAAATGCTTGGGACCAGAAGTTTCAGATTTTGAAATATTTGTGTCTGTAGTATGATGTCTTTGAGATAAGACTCAAGTATAAATGTGATGCTGATTGGTAGTCTGTGTGGATTTTACATAGTACACAGTATGTACACAAACTGAGTACACCTCAGTTTGACTGCAACCTATCAGAGGAGACCTGATGTGGGATTCCCCTCTCTGGACTCTTGTTGGAACTCAAAATGTTTCACAGTTTGAAGCATTTTCCATGTAAAAGTTTTGGATCAGTAATAGTCAATGTGCAGGGCATTTCCTTAAAGGATGCACTCAGGTAGATGAAATTCAGGCTGAGAAACATCTTTTATCTCAGATAGATGGGAGCTGAGATCTAGTTGAAAGTACAAGGGTTGTTTATTTTCTGTTTGGAAAGTTTGTTGTTTCTGGAGGAAACCTGTGCATATAGGTGACCTAGGTTAGCGGATCCAGCCCAAGTGATGTGAGAAGGTTATGTGGCTTGGGGTGTTGGAGTCTATACATAGATACATGTAACGACAATTAATGAAAAAAGAGGCCATGAATTTGAAGAAGAGGGAGGTGGAGTCAATATGAAGAAGTTCCTACTGAACAAATTTTGGAAATTTGAACACGAGAATGACAGCAATGGATTATGATATATTGTTTAAACAAGTAGTGTACTTACATACAAATACGTAATGATTAAATTAAATACCTTTTAAGAAAGAGTTCATTAGTACCAAAATATCACAACAGAAAATAATCACTGTTACAAACAGACATTCTGTTGTTGTACCTCTTAGTAGAGGCCTAATCTCCGTACTTACAAAGTAGGAAGATCAGGAGTTCAAGGTTATCTTCAGCCACATAGTAAGTTTGAGACTAGCTTGAGCTAAGACCTTGTATCATAAAAAGTGAGAGATTGCCTACAAAACAATTATGATCTATAATATTCAAAACTTTCAAGATCATGAACCTCAAGAAAGGGCTAAAGAAACCCATCACACAAGGGTACTCTTCTGTCAATTTTTGATAAGTTTATAGTTTTTTAAACATTTTGGAGACAGTCTTTACCCCAGACTTGCCTAGAAATCATGGCAACTGTGCCCCATCCTCCCAAATGTTGTGTATGAACCCGTTCATTTTGGTTATTTTTCCTAATTTTGGAACCCTCTAAAAGTTAGTTGAAAAACTACAAAAATAGGAAAGAATTAGCAATTCATGAAGAACAGAGCAAATACAGAAAACACAGCTGTTAGAGAAAACCCATAGCTGGGTGTGTATGTAGCTCAGTCAGCAAGTGTGAGGTTCTGAATTCCACCCTTGGCATTACACCCCCCACCAAATACTGATGGAGGCAAAGATTGAATACCATAGTTCCAGAAAGGGGATGTATTCTAGAGGAGCAGAACTGATAGAATGAATAATATGTATTAAAGGGGGGACTTATTAGGTTGGCTTGTGGGATAAAGTCTGGATAGTCTGACAATGGCTCTCTCACATCTGACAGGCTGAGAATCTGGTGTTTGCTCAATCCAGGAAGCTAAGCTGGATCTCTTGGGCATCCCAGTATGGCACTGAAGGTCTGCAGGATGCCTGGAGAGCTCCTGGTCTTCGGTCTGTGTTGGATAGCTGAGGAAATGGGTCCATTATCAGCGAAGGAATGTAGCAGTTGCAGCATCAGAATAGATGAACTTGCCAGCCACAGTGAAGGCAAACAGGCAAAAAGTCAAGTTTCCTTCATCCACGTCCTTACGTGGGATGCTACCAGAAGGTGCCACCCAGGTTTTGGGTGATCAAGAAAATTCCTCACAGAAATTCTCAGAGGCTTGCCTGCTAGTTGATTCCAGATCCAGATCAAATTGACACCCAAGATTAACGATCATTAACCATGCGATGGCAGAGAGCATGGTTTGTAAGAGAAAGACATTGATTGTTGCTGTGGTATATATTTTTGTTTTTTAAATTTCTTTTTAGTTTTTTACAACTTATTTTATCTGTATCAGTGCTTTGTTTGCATGTATGTACATGTACCACATATGTGCTTGGTTCTCACATGGGTGAGAAGAAGGCACTGGCTCCCCTGAAACTGGAGCAATAGATGGCTGTGAACTACCATGTGGGCGCTGGAAACCTAACTGCGGTCCTCTGCAAGCACAAGTGGTTTTAACCCCGTAACCCTCTGTCCAGCCCCAACTGCTGTGTATTGTATGTGCATGCCTCTGGGCCTGTCTGCTGCTAATTAAATAGTAAGATGTTTATAATGCATAGTGTGATGAGTGCTTTGAGAAATAATAAGCCTTGAAAGTGAAATAAGCCCTGAAGGTGGCAATTTTTACCATGCAGTTATGTGTACTTACCACAATGAAAAAGAAAACTTTGTCGGGGGCCAATTGTTCATTGTGATGAGCCCAGTGTTTGTCTTTCTACACAGGAGCCATGGATAACAGAGGCTTTCAGCAGGGGAGCTTTAGTAGCTTCCAGAGCAGCTCCAGTGATGAAGACTTGATGGACATCCCAGGGACTGCTATGGATTTCTCCATGAGAGATGATGTACCTCCTTTAGATCGAGAAATAGAAGGTATCACTATTGGTAGTTTTGAAAATATTTATAATTTTATACAGTACACACACAGCCTTGCAACTTTTAATACATTCTTGTTCCCAACGCCACTGACAGGATGTTGAATTGTCTTGACCCGTAGAGAAACAACTCCTTGCTATTCCTTTGCTTTAAGCTCTCTGTCCTCCCTAGTCCTTGATATCACTGATATTTTCTCTGTCCTAGTAGGTTTTGGTTTTCCCTTGAGGATATCACATTAATGGAATTTAAACTGTGTTGCTCTGTGTGGAGGTATGGAGAGGGTGGGACATGCCTGGACCATGGTCCGCATATAGAGGACAGAGGAGAATGTAAGAAATCAGTTCTTGTCTTATACCGTGTAGCTTGTATGGCTAGAGCAAGTGCCCTTACCCACTCAGTTATTTTACTAGCCCTCTGACGACTTTTGGAGATTGATTTTGTTTTTGGTTTTTCAAGACAGGGTTTCTCTGTAGCTTTGGAGCCTATCCTCTTGTAGACTAGGCTGGCTTCGATCTCAGAGAGATCCGCCTGCCTCTGCCTCCCTCCCAAGTGCTGGATTTAAAGGCATGCACCACCACTGCCCGGCTGAGACTGAATTTCTTTTTTTTTTACTCAGCTCAGTGCCTTGGAGATTTATTGTTCTTACTGAATACATACCCAGGAGTGGGAACCTTGAATCATGGGGTAAATGTGTGTTTGACTTTAAAAGAAAGTGCCCAAACACTGTTGAAAGTGCCCGTGAAATTTTGTGTCTTAGCTAGCTCTATATGAGTGTTCTGTGTGTTCTACATCTTTGGGAGCTCTTGTTGTTATCAATAATTTTTATTTTGACTTTCCTAACAGGTATGTACTGTAACACGAGAGGCCGGCTTGCTGGGGTTTCTGTCCTGCCTGGTACCCCATAGCTGGCATATCCCAAAGAAAATCACATACAGGACTCCATAAGATTATAAACTGATTGGCCCATTAGGTCAGGCTACTTATTAGCTCTTATAACTTATGTTACCCCATTATCCTTATCTACGTTAGCCACATGGCTCAGTACCTTTTTCAGTGGGGCAGCTTGCATCTTTCCTCTCCGGTGGTCTGGGCAGAACTGCTGAGGGAGCTTCCTGCTTTCCAGAATACTCCCAGTCTCTTTGCTCCACCTCTACTTCCTGTCTGGCTTTCCCGCCTATACTGACTGCCTGGCCAATCAGCATTTTATTAAAATATGATTGACAGAATACAAACAATTCTCCCACACCAATGTACCATCATCTCATGATTTTAGTTTTATTTCCTTAATGTCTAATGAGGTTTAAAACCCTCTCCTGTGCTTATTTGCCAGGCTTCTCTGTCCTCTTTTGTGAAGAAGTTGCTCAAATCTTACCCACTTTTTTAAATTGTATTTTTCATTAGCAAGAAATCATCTGGAAAGTTAAGTAATATCCCACTGGTTATTTGGTTACCTATTTACAATATCATTTCTGTGGCTGTGTACAGTGCCATGGTGTGGTTGTGCTGTAACCAAGCTTCCGTGGATACACATTTTCGTTATTCTCCTCTTTTACTATTACAAGTGGTGCTGCAGTGAGCCATTATGTAGTCTCTCTCTGTGTGTGTATGTGTCTTAGTTACTCATCTGTTGCTATGACAAAACACCATGCTTAATGCAACTTACCAAAGAACTGTTGAATTGGCCTACAGTTTCAGAAAGTTAGTGTCCATGATGGTGGAGAAAAAGACATGGTATTAGCAACAGCTAAGGGCAAGTGGGCATTTGTTCAAGTCTCTGCAGAAATGGTGTCACATACTACCTGCTCAAATGTACTTTTTTGTGAAATCTAATCCTTTACACAGACACATGGACATGAAATGATTCTTCTTGTAAGAGCTATAGCATTTACAGGATTATAGCACAAATAATCATACAATAATAATGATACATGCAGAGTTCCTTTAAGATAGAGTCTGACTTTGTTGTCATGGTTAGCATCACACTCAGAGGCCCTGGTTCCTTCTAAGTACAACGAGAAACACAGATGTCAACAGAAAAGACTAATAAAACAATTCTTTTTTTTCTTTTTTTTCTTTTTTTTGTAATTTTATTAAATTATAAGAGTTTCCATTTCTGCCCCTCCTCCCACCACCCTCCCACTCCCCCCACTCCCTCTCCTCCTCCCTCTCCATCCCTAAGAGCAGTCAGGGTTTCCTGCCCAGTGGGAAGTTCAAGTTCCTCCCGCTTCCCTCCAGGTCCAGGAAGGTGAGTGTCCAGACAGACTGAATCCGCAAAATCCAGTATATGCAGAGGAAACAAGTCCCAGTGCCATTGTCAATGGCTTTTCAGAAAGACTCCGGGCCAGCCGCATTCAGAGAATCCGGCCACATTCAGAGAATCTGGTTGGATCACTTCCTCGTTCAGTTGCAGTCCAACTGGCCTTGGTAAACTCTCATTAGATCCGTCCCCTTGTATCAGTGGGTGATCACATCCCTCGCAGTCCTGAACTGAACAGAGAATTCACAACAGATGAACTCCGAATGGCCAAAAGGCACTTAAGGTCATGCTCAACCTCCTTAGCGGTCAGAGAAATGCAAATCAAAACAACTTTGAGATATCATCTTACACCTGTCAGAATAGCCAAACTCAAAAACACCAATGATAGCCTATGCTGGAGAGGATGTGGAGTGAGGGGAACACTCATCCATAGCTGGTGGGAATTCAAACTTGTGCAGCCACTGTGGAAATCAGTGTGGCGGTTTCTCAGGAAACTGGGAGTCAGCCTCCCTCAGGACCCAGCAATTCCACTCTTGGGAATATACCCAAGAGATGCCCTATCATACTACAAAAGCATTTGTTCAACTATGTTCATAGCAGCACTATTTGTAATAGCCAGAACCTGGAAGCAACCTAGGTGCCCCTCAATAGAAGAATGGTTAAAGAAGGTGTGGAACATATACACATTAGAGTTCTACTCAGCGGTAAAAAACAATTACATCTTGAATTTTGCATGCAAATGGATGGAAATAATAAAACAATTCTTGCAGATAAAAAAAAATAGGGTGGCTATGACGGCACACACCTATTATAACCCTAGGACTGAGATACTAAAGCAGGAAGGTCACTAATTCAAGGTCATTCTTAGCTACATCATAAATTAAAGGCAAACCTTCAAAATAAAGACGTTTAAAAAGACAAACCAGCTGGACACAGCTGCTCACAGGTATGATAAATACTGGGTAGGCCGTGGCAAAATAATTGCCCCAAATTAGAGGTCAGCATGAGTTACATAGTAAGTTCCAGGCCTCGCTGGGCTAAAGAGTGAGACTCTGTCTCAAACAATAAGAAAGAAGGAAGGGAGAGAAGGAGGGAAGGAAAAGAAAGAAGACAGAAATGGAAAAATATATTTAAATAACATCACACCAAAAAAAAATAGTAATACTTGAAGAGCTCAAATAAAAAAGATAATTAGTTCATTAGAGAAACAAAAACTCATGAACAGGAAACCTTCAGAAAAATAAGATGAATTGTTTAGTAAATACAAGAAACTATGTTCAAATTCATTAGTGAAAACTGAAATTTGAGAGGTAGAGGCAGGTGGATCTCTGTAAGTTCAAGGCCAGCCTGGTGGGTTGAGTGTTTTCTGTTTCTTCTGCTAAGGCAGTTTGGCTGGTCTGACCCTCTTCTAGGTAGATCAGTTTGTCTGAGAGTATCTCTAAGAGTCCTTGCATCTTCTTTGTGCTTGGGGAGGGAGAGCCCTCGTATATCTGGTCAGTTTTGGGGACATCCTCTAATCTCTTGAGTTGTTTACTCCTGAGCTTAAGGAGCTTCCCTGCAGGATAGAATGCTTCCCCTCCCCTTTAGAACAGTGGTCTTCAATGTGTGGGGTCGACCCTTTCACAGGGGTCACAGATCAGATACCTTGCATATCAGACATTTAATTATGGTTCATAACAGTAGCAAAATTGCGGTTATGAAGTAGCAATGTAAGCATTTTATGGTTGGGGTCACCACAACATGAGGAGCTGTACTAAAGGGTCACAGCATTAGGAAAGTTGAGAACCACTGCCTTAGAACATACTGTTGCTTCACTTCCCCATAAGTCTCCTTTGTCTTAACAAACTTTCCTCCAAAGTGGAAAGTTTTAATCTTGGAGGGAAAACTGCTACACAACAGCAGATCTTGAATAATTAATTAATTGGTAGGAAGAAAAATGTTCCAAGCAGAAAGGCTACTTTTGTAGCGGTATCAACAGGCATACTGTACAGAGGGATGGCAAGACAGAGAGGAGCCAGAATAGGTAAGTCACATCTTTGGGTGGTGTGTTGGTTAATTTTTATTGCCAGCTTGACATAATCTAGAGCCACCTGGGAAGGGAAAACCTCGAGTGAAGACTTGTCTGATCAGATGGCCTGTGACCATGCTTGTGAAAAATTCTCTTGATTAATGATTGGTGTGAGAAAGCCTATCCCACTGTGGGTGGCACTATCCCAATATAAGAAAGCTAGCTGGGGGGGGAGGGAGAACAAGAGGGAGAAGGAGGAGACTAGAAGAGGGCATTGGATCCCCTGGTACTCGAGTTATGTATATGGTTATGAGCCACCATGTGGGTGCCAGGAATTGAACCTGGATATTCTGCAAGAACAAATGTTCTTTCTTTTTAAGATTTATTTATTATATGTACAGTGTTTTGCCTGCATGGTCGCTTTCACACCAGATGAGGGCACCAGATCTCATTATAGGTGGTTGTGAGCAATATGTAGGTGCTGGGAATTGAACTCAGGACCTCTGGAAGAGCAGCCTGTGCTCTTAACCACTGAGCCATCTCTCCAGCCCCAGAACAAGTATTCTTAACCACTGAGCCATCTTTACAGACAGAGGTAGAGTTTTTAAAAATGTATTATTTTGTTTTATTTTGTTGATAAAGAGTCTCAAATAGTCAAAGCTGGTTTTGAGCTCACCTTGTTGCTGAGGCATGTGCCAAGATGCCTGGCATTTTAAAGCCATTTCAATCCTCATTTCACTAATAGAATCCACGGCTATAGAATGTGTGGGTGTAGAAATCCCATATAATACCTATTATATAGCCATTATGATAGGTAATAGGATGGATGAAAATAAACCAAATAGTAGATCATAACTGGAGAATGACAATCTGTCTGCTTGTAGTACTCAGGATTGCACCTAGGGCCTCACACGTGCTGAACAAACATGCTACCACCAGGCTACATGTCAACCTCCCTTTTTAGTTTTTATTTTTAGGTAGTAATGTATGCCTGTAGTCCTACCACTCTGGAGGCTACAAGGCAGGAAGGTCAAGAGTTCAAGGTCAGCCTTGGAATTACACTTTAGTTAGTCAGATGGGCATAGAGATACAGCTAACTGTGATCCCAGCACTCAGGAAGTTGAGCCAGGAGGATCACCAGTTCAGTGTCAGAGTGAGCTGCACAGGGAGACCCTGTTTCAAAATACCAACAACAGCAAAATAAATACAAAATAAAATACATCAAGGATAGAGGAATGGTATAATGGTTAAAAGCACTTGCTGCTCTTGCAGAGGTTCTGGGTTCACTTCCCAGCACCAGTGTGTAGGCTCACGACCGTCTGTAACTCCAGTTCCAGGGATTCTGATGCCCCCTATGGCCTTTGTTGGCACCAGACATATATGCAGGCTAAAGACCCATACACATTAAAAGATAATACCCCAACACACTTTAAAGGAATGAGAGGAAAGGACCCTGAGGACATGCCTCAGTTGGAGTGAACACAGCAATATGAAAAAGGGTTTCAAGCATGGTGATGATTGTCTGTAATCTCAGCACTCCAGAGCCAGAGACAGGAGGATTACCACAAATTTAAGGCTAACCTAGTTCACATAGTGAGTTCTAGATCCATGAATGAGACCCTGTCTAAAATAACCAATGTCCCCTCCTCCAAAAAGGATAATGTGGAATATTTTTTTTTTAAAAAAAAGCAGTCCTCCTCCACTTTTCCGTAGACTCTTAGAAGTGTTCTTTCTTGTAGTTTATTAAGATATGGCCAAGAGGCTTCTTTATATGAGCCACATGCAAAAATTAGTTCCCTTATCATATATTCTGCAGCAATGCATTTTTCATGCTTTGCTTTTGAAGTTTTCTTTCCTTATTTAATGTCTTCACATAGGTTTTCCTAGTGAAATAATAAAAGAAAAGGCCAGAAAATCATTGAAATATGGTGCATAAAATACTATATTTTATACTAGGAATGATAACATGTACTTAAAAGAAGCTAAGTTCTGTGGAACTTAAAAAGTTAGGTAAAGTGGTTCTTGTTTTCTAGATGGCTATATCGGAATTGATTTATGAAGAATGAATAAATCAGTTATACTTGGCAAAGCTAAATGTATCTGAGATAGTCTGTAAGTTAGAAAAAATAAGCACACAGGAGGAGGGAGGGAGAAAGTGAGTTTGAATTACAGGCAGGCATGCAGAGATGTTCTCACTTTCCTGGGCAAGGCCAGTGCTGCACTCGTGTGTGCTTTCCTTTCGTTCATTCATCCATCCACCAATCTTTATGGAGTGCTCATCCACGTAGGACCCTCACACTGCACTGTCTCATAATCCCACTGAGTCATAGAAACCAAGTCTGTCTTTTGGAGTTGATGGGGTATGTGGGTGGATGGTGGCAGTTGGAGCCGTAGGGGGCACAGCAGGTATAAGGCAGAATATCTAGCTCGCTGCCTAGATGGCATAACACTGTGTACACTTTATGATCTTATCTTGTAGCCAGAGTGCCAACAAATGATTTAAAAGCAGAGGAATGATATGATCAGATTTGAGTTTTGGAAAATTGACAGTGCAGAGGACAAATTGAGGGCAAATATGGGGATGGTAAAAACTTTACTGCTTTCAAATTCTGGGCAAAAGATCAGAAGGCTTGAATAAAGACAGAAGGAACCAAGAGGAAGGGATAGTGGGTTCCGAGGAGATTGTGGGAGGAAATTTAAAAAGAATAGTGAGGTACTAGGGACAAACTCAGGGGTAACTTCAAAGCGTAGACTGGTTATGGAGTAGACTGTGTTCTCCCATGCCACCCACTGAGTCTCACTGTAACTTTCGAATGTGTCAGAGCAGCAAATAATAATAATCAGATGTGATAGAATGAGAAACATAACAAGACTTGAAACCTTGTATAGAGTAGACTATACAGCAGTTATGTTAAAATATGAAGAATTCATGGTTGCCCTTCAAGGAGAAATGTAACAAACGTTGGACTCTAGCTCCTGATGAAAGCCACCATCATCACCTCAGAATCTAGGCCCAGAATCCCAGCACTCGCGGCAGACAGGAGAAGAGTGGATTCTAGGCTAGCCTCTGCTTCATGGGAAGACTGTCCGACAAAGCAACCCTCAGTGAGGCTTCTCCCCAAGTCGTCTGACATGAGCAAATGTGTAGGATTCTCCTATACACTTAGCTTGAGAAAATGGGTGGTTCTTGCTGCTTTGGGGAGCCAGGTGGGGGGGAAGGTCTGAATTAAAAGTACCATGGGGGCCACAAAACACATCAGCTTTAAATAAGAATAAGCAACTGTTGGTTTGGTTTGGTAGTTTTTCTACAGGGTCTCACGTTGTAGCCCAGCGAACCTAGTACTTAGTATGTGGTGTAGGCAGCCCTCAAACTCAGGGCAGCCCCCTTACCTTATCTTCCCAAGTGCTGCATTATAGGTAGAAGCTACCAAGCTAGGTGCATATTTATGTTATCCTCAGGCTTAAAGCTTCCTTTCCTTCATAGGAAAATGGGCAGATTTCAGAATTCATATCTGTTAACGTTTCACCCATATAAACTTTATTCAAGTTTGTGTTTGATTCAGATTTACTTAGTGTGACTTCATGTCTCATCCAGATTATCGTATTACAGAGGGGCATCTTGTCTCCCTAGGCTCCTCTTAGTTGTGACTTTTGCTCGGGTTTCTGACGTTCCCAGTGACTTTAGCAGCGGGAGGCCTTTACTTATGCCCCGCCTCCTTGAGAGTGCTGGCCATGGGCGTTTTGTCTACTCTCTCCCCACCATTTATCTTTCTATCATTTGTATTGTTTTATATTCTGGGTTCTAATCTATTCGTCTTAATTTTGTTGCCTAAATTGTTCCAGTTTTGTCATTGTGTTGACTGTGTTTTCCCTGCCATTGTGGGTTTGTTTTTAGTACTCTCTTATTTTTTGATGTAATCTGCTCTGTTATTACTTTGCTATCCTAGTACCAAGGCAGGAAATGTATGTTAGCCATTTCTCAAGAGTCCTACTTTCCTTTCATTCTAGAACTGATTTAGAAATGAAGATAGGCCACTAACTATGCCCATTTCTACAAAGACAGTACTATTTTTTGAGACAGGATTTTATGTATGCTGGCATCATACTCGCTATGTAGCTGTAATGGTCTTGATCTGCTGATCCTCCTCCTAAAAACTGAGATTATAGGAATGTACCACTGTACCTAGCATTCTGCCAAGGTCAACTGAATGCATAATGTGTCTGCTGCCATAAAATAAATGTGTATGTGCACGCGCATGCGTCATCATCTTTATCTACATTAAGCTGGGCATGAGATCATACTGATTGATGTCTCTGTTTTTTTTTTAAATCCATTACCACCTGGATCATTTTAGCTTTTCTCTTTTGCTTGCCTATAGCCCTCTGCTCTGACAGTGAGAAAGCTACCCCGCATTATCTGTTATTTTCTACTGAACTCTTCTTTTCCAGCATGCATGCCTAGTGCTTTCAGGCTTGTTAACAAGGACCCGCCATGATCAGCAACTGTAACAGCCAGCAGGATCTATGCACCGGCCCTTTTGTCTTTGTTCATAGAGGTTGTGCTCATTTCTACGTTACTTAGGGTGGAATCTTCCTCCCTTACCCCATAGGTGATGCTAGTTCATAAACTTGCGATACAAATAGTTTCTCTTGTTACTTACTTCATTCCATCCTGGGGTCCTCAAGCATGTAAATGATTCTTAGAAATTGTGCATATTAAGCTGCATACATAATCCATGAGCTGAAAGCATGCACACTGGTATTTACCCACCATTATGCTACCATGTAGAATCCTTTCACTGCCGCAAACCCTGTATTTAAAGAAAAAGAAGCAAAAAGATTCACTAGAGCTGGTGAGATATCTCAGTGGATAAGCGTGCTTGTTCCACAAGCTGGAAGATTTGAATTTCATCTTCGGGTCACATGTGGTAGAGAGACCTGGTTTTCCTCTGACATCTACATGTACACAAAAACACATAAATACACACAATAAAAAAATAAAAAATCCTTTAATGTGGATAGCTCATTCCTTTTTTTTAGAGGACAATAATCCATTCTCTAGATACGTCACTTTTTAAATCAGTTCAGCTACTGATAATCATCTTGATTGCTTCCCGTTTTTTGTTTGTTTGTTTTTTGTTTTGTTTTTTATTTTTGCAGTAGGGAAGAAGGTGCTCTGAATATCTCTATGTAGAAGCTTTCTTTTGTGGGAGTGGGGAGGGGAAGGGCTTATTTTAGTCATACTTCTATATAACACTTCCAAAAATAGCAAGAGCAGGGACTTAATTAGGGAAGGACCCTGGAGGAAGGAGCTGATGCAGAAGAGTTTTCTATAAACGGGTACTGGCTTGTTCTTCCTGGCTTGCTCAGTCTTTCTTATAGGACCTAGGACCAGCACCCCAGGGGTACCACCAACAATGGACTGGATCCTTCCTATCAATTACTAATTAAGAAAATGTCCTACAGGCCTGCTTATAGCTCCATCATTTTTTAAATAATATAATAAAATACAATAAGATAAAGCAAAAATAACACATTGAAATTGTACAAGATAAACAAACTGAGAAAAGAGCCCAAGAGAAGGCATAAGAAACAGACCCACTTTTGGTCACCGTTTCGGCGGCACTCCTTTCAACCAAGACTCTGTCAAAGAGCGGGAGAAACTTTCGGAAAGCCTGTCCAGCCATGTCTCGCGCCGCCGCCTCCGCCGCTCGGACTCTGCGCTCAGGCCGCCGCTGCAAAGGTGGCATCATGCTTCCAGAAAAGTCGCAAGGGAAAGTACTACAAGCAACGGTAGTGGCTGTGGGATCAGGCGCGAAAGGAAAGGGTGGAGAGATTCAACCAGTCAGCGTGAAGGTTGGAGACAAAGTTCTTCTCCCAGAGTACGGAGGCACCAAAGTGGTTCTAGACGACAAGGATTATTTCTTGTTTAGAGACGGTGACATTCTTGGGAAGTACGTGGACTGATCACGAGAAGCTGCCCATTCCGCCGACGTTTTGAGCTCCGCATCATGTAAATAATTTCCGTGCCTCCTTTTATAATAAACTGATGGTGCCCTGCACCGATGACATCATCGTCGTCTGCAGTTTAGTGTCGCTGTGCTGTTGTGGCCCTTTCCAAATAAAATTATATAAACGAAAAAAAAACAAAACAAAACAAAAAAAAGAAACAGACCCACTATTCCACACACTCAGGAATCCCATAAAAACACGATACTGGAAACCATAACATATACACAGAGGCCCTGATGCAGGCCCATACAGGCCCTGTGCATGCTGCTGCTTCAGTCTCTGGGTTCATATGAGCTTCACTCATGTTTATTTAGAGGACCTTGTTTTCTTGGTATCCCCCATCCCCTCTGGCTCTTAAACTCTCTTTGCCTCCTCTTCCACAGGGGTCTCTGAGTTCTAAGGGGAGGGAGTTTATAAAGATATCCTGTTTAAGACTGTTTCACGGTCTCCCACTCTCCACATGACGTGTGGCTCTGGGTCTCTGTATTTGCTCCCATCTGCTGCAGGAGGAAGCTTCTCTGACCATGGCTGAATAAGGCACTGATATGTGAGTGCAGCAGAATGTCATTAGGAGTCATTTTATCACTACATTATTTATTTATCTACTCATTTATTCACTCATTCATTTATTTATTTGATCAGTAGTATTTGGTTTTACCCTACGTCTCTATCTAGTCTCAGGTTATTGGTCACCTAATCAGTGTCAGTATGGCTTGCATCTTGTGGAGTGGGCTTTAAGTCAAATCAGATTTTTGTTGGTGACTCCCACAAGCTTTGTTCCACCACTGCCCAAGCGTATCTTGCAGACAGGACCCCATTGTAGATCAAAGGTTTTGTGGTTGGGTTGGTGTTTGTTTGTCTTTTGATATTGTGCAGAATGTACTGAAGACATTGGAACATGGGGTGAAGGCTCTGTGTAGGCATCAGCTTGACTTCTCCATCTTCAGTGAGTTGTGTAGGTGTTGTCTTCAGCAATGAGAACTTGCTGTCATTTTTATGGAACACAATCTATTGTCTTGACAACAGCCTGGGTTGTTTGAAGATTTGCATGGGATCCCCTTTGGCCAACAACAACTTAATTAGATGTAACCCAATACCAAGCCTAGAAGCTTCATTTGGTGAGGAGAGATGGCCAGTTGGGACTCAGTCTTCCCAATTATTTGGCAATTTCATTTAGATTACCTTTATATATATTTTAGGACACGTCTACTGTATTAGGTTTCAAAACTACCCTTCAAATGTACCTTAATTTTAGCTATTTCTCCCCATATTCCTTCTCTAGTCTTGCTGTTCCCCCTCCCTACTTGATTTTCCCATTCCAGCCCACCACAAATCCATTAATTATTTATTCTGTTTCCTTTTCATAATATTTGTCTCCCTTAGTCCCATACTCTATACCTAATCTCTGATTTTATGGATTGTAGATTGGGTGTCATTGACTTAACAGCTATTCTCTACATATAAGTGAAAACATACTATATTTGTCTTTCTGGCTCTGTGATACCTCAGCCAGAATGATTTTTCTACTTCTATCCATTTGCCTGCAAGTCTCGTTATTATTATTATTATTATTATTATTATTATTATTTTGGTTTTTTTTTTTGAGACAGGGTTTCTCTGTAGCTTTGGAGCTTGTCCTGAAACTTGCTCTGTAGAACAGGCTGGCCTCGAACTCACAGAGATCCGCCTGCCTCTGCCTCCCGAGTGCTGGATTAAAGGCATGTGCCACATCGCCAGGCTCATGATATCATTTTTTAACAGCTGAATAATATTCCATTGTGTAAATGTTCCACATTTTCTTTATCCATTCTACTGTCGAGGGCCGTCTAGGTTGTTTCAATTTCTAGCTAATATAAATAGACAAGCAATGAACACAGTTGAGCAGGTGTCCCTGAGGTGGGATGAAGCATCCTTTGAATATGTGTCCAAGAGTAGTAGATGAGATTTTGAGCTAGATTGATTACTATTTTCCTGAAAACCACCACACTGCTTTCCAGAGTGGCTGTGTGTGTTTTCACTCCCACCAGCAATATCCTGGCCATCATAACCTGTTACTTGTGTTGTTGATCTTAGCCATTCTGACAGGTATAGAATCTCAAAGTTGTTTTGGTTTACATTTCCGTGATGGCTATGGATGTTGAATATTTCTTTAAGTCTTTCTCAGCCATTTGAGATTCTTCTGTTGTAAATTCTCTGTTTAAATCCGTACCCCATTTTTAAATTGGATTTTTTTGATACTTAGTTTCTTGAGTTCTTTATATATTTGGATATTAGTCCCCTATTGGATTGAAGTTGGTAAAAAAAAAATTTTGACCTTTCTGTGGACTGCTGTTTTATCCTATTGACGGTGTACTTTGCCTTACAGAAGCTTTTCCGTTTCAGGAGGTCCACTTATTGATTGTTGATCTTAGCTCCAGTGCTATCAGTGTTCTGTTCAGGAAGTTGTCTCCTGTGCCATTGAGTTCAAGGCTATTTCCCACTTTCTCTTCTGTCAAGTTCAGTGTATCTGGATTTATGTTGAGGTATTTGATCCACTTGGACTTGATTTTTGTGCAGAGCGATAAGTGTGGTCTATTTGCATTCTTCAACATGGAGCCATCTAGTTTGACCAGCACCATTTGTTGAAGATGCTGTCTGTTTTTCCAGGGTGTATTTCTGGCTTCTTTATTAAAAATCAGGTGTCTATAGGTGTAAGGATATGTCTGGGTCTTCAACTTGATTCCATTGATCAAGATGTCTGTTTTTGTACCAATTGCATGTTGTTTTTATTAATATAATTTTGTATTTCAACTGGAAATCTGGAATGGTGACACCTAGATATTCTGATTTTGTGAGTGTATATGTTTCCATATGAAGTTGAGAATTGTACTTTCAAGATTTTTGAAAAAAAATGTGTTGGAATTTCGACAGGGACTGCATCGAATTTGCTGATTGCTTTTAGTAGGATACTCCAATTTTGTTAATCTGAATCTTCTTTCTCTACCTTAGAGAAGGTAAGATCTTAGATACCTTAGATCATTTGGAAAAGGGTTCTTTGATTTTTCTCAAAGAACCAACTTTGTTTCATTGATTTTTTTTTGTTTTCATTTTATTGATTTCAGCTCTGAATTTGATTATTTCTTGCTGTTTACTCATTTGTTTTGTGATTTCTTCTTTTTGTTCTAGAACTATCAGGTGTGTTAAATTGCTAGTATGAGATCTCTCCAGATTTTTGTTTGTTTTGTTTTATGAAATTAGTGCTTTGAACTTGCTTCTTAAAACCACTTTCACTGTATTCCATAAGTTTGGTATGTTGTGTATTCGTTTTAATTCAATTTTAGAAAGTCTTTTCATTTTCTCCTAATTTGTTTGTTGACCCATTTTTCATTCAGTAGAGTGTTGTTCAGTTTGCATAAGTTTGTAAGCTTTCTGTTGTTTCTGTTGTTGGAATCCAGCTTTAATCCGTGGTGGTCAGATAGGATGCAGGTGTTGTTTCCATTTTCTTTTGAGACTTGTTTTGTGTCTGAGTATATGGTCAATTTTGGAGAAAGTTCTATGAGGTGGAAAGAGTATGTTCTTTTGTGTTTGGGTGAAATGTTCTGTAAATATCAGTTAGGTTCATTTGGTTTATACCATCAGTTAGCTCCAGCGTTTCTGTTTAGTTTTTGTCTGAGTGGCCTGTCTATTGGTGAGAGTGGAGCATTGAAGTCTCCCACTGTTCGTGCATGAGGGGCAATTTGTGACTGAAGCTGTAGAAGTGTTTCTTTACAAACTTGGGTACTCTTGTATTTGTAACATAGATATTGAGAATGGCAATGTCCTCTGTCCTCTTGGATTTTTTCTTTGATGGATGTGTAGTGTCCTTAGCTATCTCTTCTGATTAGTTTTGGTTTGAAGTCTATTTTGTCAGATATTAAAATGGCTACACCAGGTTCTTCTATACTTTTGCTGGAATATCTTTTTTCTGTTTTTTTAAGCTGAGGTGATATCTATCCTTAATGCTATGGTGTGTTTCTAGGCTTTGTCTTTTTATTGGGGAAGTGGAAACATGGATGTTAATAGATGTCAGTGACCGGTGACTACTGATTTCTCTGCTGCTGCTGCTGCTGCTGCTGCTGCTGCTGCTGCTGCTGCTGCTGGTGGTGGTGGTGGTGGTGGTGGTGGTGGTGTATTTGTGTGTGTCTTGTAACTTTGCTGGTTTGGGATTATTTATTCACTATGTTTTCTTGAATGTAATTAGCCTCTTTAGGTAGAGTTTACCTTCTAGCACCTTCTGTAGTTCTGGATTTATAGATAGGTATTGTTTATATTTGGTTTTATCGTGGAATGTCTTATTTTGTCCATCTATGGTGATTGGGAGTTTTACTGGGCTATAGTGTTCTGGGCTGGCATCTGTGTCTCTTAGAGTCTGTTAACACATCTGCCCTTCTGGCTGTTAGAGTTTTCACTGATCAGTCAGGTGAAATTCTAGTAAGTCTGCCTTTCTATGTTGCTTGGTCTTTTTCCCTTGCAGCTTTTAATATTCTTTCTTTGTTCTGCATGCTTAGTGTATTGATTAAAGGCTAAGGGAACTTTTCTGGTCCAGTCTGATATTCTGTATTCTTCTTATACTTTGATAGGCATCTCCTTCTTTAGGTTAGAGAAATTTTCTTCTGTAATTTTGTTGAAAATGTTTTCTGGTTGATTTGAACTGTATTTCTTCTTCCTCTGTGCCTATTATTCTTAGACTTGGTCTTTCCATAGTGTCCCAGATTTTTTGGATGCTTTGTTCCAGGAGTTTTTAGATTTAACATTTTCTTTTACCAAGGTATCCATTTCTTCCATTGTGTCTGCAATGCCTCAGATTGTCTCATCTGTCCTTGTATTCTGTTCTTGAAACTTGCCTCCGTGGTTCCTGTCCTAGTTCTTAAATTTTTCGTTTCCAGAATTCCCTCAGTTTGGATTTTCTTTGTTGGTTCTATTTGCGCTTTCAGGTCTTAAATGATTTTACTCATTTCCTTCCACTCTGTGTGTTTCCATAGGTCTCTTTAGGGGATTTATTCATTTCCTTTAACTGTGTCCCTTTTTTTAAGGGCTTTATTCCTTTCCTCTTTAAAGACTTTTACCATATTCATGAAGTCTCTTTTAGGTCTTTTTCTTATATTCCAGCATAGCTGTGTTATGGTTGCTGGGCTCTAGTGGAGACATACTGTGATTGATGTGTTTCATGCTGGAGTCTAGGCTTCTGGGATTTTGAAGATTGTAATTCTAGGTGCTGATATTTGGTCTTGTCTTTATTGGGTGGGTATTTTGCTTCTTGGTTTCTGTTTCTGTTAGAAGGTTGTGTCTGTGTATTGTCTGGTGCCCTGATAGTTGTGGATCCTCAGGGTTCTGGGTGAAGTGTGGTTCAGGGTATTGAGACCTGAGCCTTATGAGTGGGGATAGGCTACAGTGGTGGGGGATCTTCACAAAGAGGAGAAAGGCAGTGTCTTCCACCAGGGTCTTCTTAGTCCCTGGGAATGTGGGTAGAGAGTGAGGCTTTTCCACAGCAGGTCTGCTCCAGAGCTGGGGCTGAGGGAGAGGGGAAGAGCTGCAGTTAGCCTACTACGTGCTTCCCTGTTTGGAGTGGCCTGTGGGTTCCCAGGGACTGTCTGCAGGAGTTGGAGGCTGGGACAGAGGAATGAGTTGGGGTATGGAAGTTTGGAGGGAAAGAACTGTGTGGGCCTCTGGAGATGGGTGAAAGATGGGTCGGGAGGCTGCAGAGCTGGAGATGAGACTTGGGGGTTAATTTGAAGCAGAGGGAGGGGTAAAGATCTACAATTGGACAACCTGCTTCTCTGCCCAGTCTCTCTCTCTCTCTCTCTCTCTCTCTCTCTCTCTCTCTCTCTCTCTCTCTCTCTCTCTCTCTCTCTTCCTCTCTCTCTCTCTCTCTCTCTCTCTCTGTGTGTGTGTGTGTGTGTTCAGGGAGTGCCTGCTGGAGTTCAGGGGTGGAGACAAAGAGGACGTAGAAACAGGTGGGAGGAGGGAGGCTGAGGTAAATCCCAGTGGGAGTCACTAGAGATTTGATTGGAAGAGACTGCTGCAGGTACAGCAGAGCTGGGGATGAGACTGGGGGATCTGGAGGAACAGAGGGAGAGGTGAAGATCTGCGGTCAGCCTACAGCTTCCCTGGCCGAGGAGCCTGTGGTTTAGCTGAGAATGCCTGCTGGTATTGGGGGCTGGGATTAAGCAGTGGTTTGTGGGGAAGGAGGTTAGGAGCAGATCTGAGGAATCCACAGGAGATGGGGGCTGGGCAACAGGGACTCTTGAGCAGGTGTCCTGCTGCAGAGCTGAGGAAGAGACTGGGGGTTTGGGTTTGGAAGGGCAGGATGCGAGCTGGCCGTAGGCTACCTGCTTCCTTGCTGTTGAGATTTTCCTTGCAGTATTTTACTTTTTATTGTTTTATGCCATTTTAACTCTTGATTGGTTTACACACACACACACACATACACACACACACACACACACACACACACACACACCTAATATATAATTCCATAATTTCATTGTATTAGGATTTATGGCGAAGTAGCTGGGCATTAAGTCATATTTACTATTTGGGGTAACTAGGCCGCTTGGGTCAAATTCCTGTAGTGACTTTTGTTTTCTTCTCGATTCCGAGTTTGCCCCCATCTCCCTTGGAAATGATGTGTCTTGCAACTCTTTTGCGTTTAATTTGCTCTTAGGGTACCAGAGCCCTGTAGGTGTAGGTGCTAAAGTATGAGGGACAAAACGTACCGCGATCATGGTTAATTCTTAGTGTTTTACCTGGACTGGGTCTTGTGACTGTGACCTTCACAAGCTCTCGAGAGTTATTCTCCAGCCTTCTCTCCGCCCTTTAGCCTTCGCTTTCTACTTCCTTGGAGCCCTGGCCCTGCTGATAGTGTGTTCCCCTCAGGGGAATTTGGAAACCGAGATGGGGGCTGGAATGGGAGGAATGCCCTTCCCCCAACCAGGAATAAGGCTCAGTTGAAGTATTTTCCCTCGGAGCATATTGTTTGTTGTGAAGAAATCTCTGGGTATATTTCACAAGGATTCCTCATCCTCTGCCCTTGTCGACGTCAGGACATTTTTCTAGGATCTTCAGTGTAAGAATCTGGTGAGGTTTCTGGAAGTAGAGCTTTTGGTGCGGGACTCCGGAGCCCGTGAGTTTCTCAGCTCTGTGCTGGTCCTCAGGGCTCCAGCAGTTCACCCACTTGCCATTTGAGCGTTCCCACCTGTCGGTGGTGGTGGTGGTGTACCTATGGCTCTAACCCGCTTTACCCCAGGTAAGCAGATCTCAGCTGGGAGTCTTTGGCTAAGGCTCTCTTCAGACTTGGGGGTGGTGGTTTCCTCTGCAGCCTCAATTCTCTGATGGGTCCAGAAAAAAGAATCTAGTTGTTCCCACCCCCTTATTGTCCAGCCTTTTCTTATGCTGAGGGTAAGAATAGAAATTTCCAACTGTTTACTTGGGAAAACTGAATTGGAAAGTTCCATATTTATTGTTATTTTATTAAATTTAGGTTTTTTAAGACCAGGTCTCACTCTATAGTTGAAGTTAGCTACAGATTCACAGTGTATATCTCAGTCTGCCTTGGAACTCATGGCGCCCTCATGCCTTAACCTCTGGGGTACTTGAAATATAGGAACAAGACATTACTCCTAGCTAATTTTTTTTTCAGTTCAAGGGGTTGAAGTTGAACCTTTAGCATGCTAGGCAGACCCTCTACCCTCCATTAACCTCCAGCCTCCCATTTATTTACACACAGTGAATCTGTTACAGCGATGCTTTTCTAGTACTGAAATTTGTGAAAAGATTATTTTCTACCTTACCTTGTTCAATTTGTGTTAAATGGTAAAGGAAAGGGGTATTTGTAATGCTTCGGGGGCATGGACTGTATATTTCTGGGGCAGAGATCATTGCTAGTCGGTAGGTTCTCAAAATGTATACTGTACCCTGTTACCATGTAGCCATTTAACCATATGCTCGAAATGCTGCCCCAGACTAGGGTGTTCTAATCTTCATCAGTGAGCTTTTCCAGAAGTGTTATTTGCAAATTTGCCAGAGGAGTAACTTCAGATAACTATGCAATCAAAATACTATTTTGAATTTTTGAAAGATCAGGTCCTCTCAAATATTTCTCAGTATAGTATGAATGATCAAACTAAAACGTGGCTAAAATAACAGAACGTGAAGCTTTAAGGTACCTAAAAATAAAATTGTAAGAGGCAGAGGTAGTGGATAACCGCAGTGCCACAGTGTTTCTTGGACAGATCAGGAAAGCTGCATATATGAACTCACAGTGGTTATGACAACATACCCAAGACCTAGGCAGACAAAATTCCACCGTGGAGCTGAGAGCTGGGCCCGAAATCTCACCCTTAATCATGGGGTTGTTATCAACTGTCAGCTGCTAAAGACGGACAGTTTTCTCTAAGAATATAGCCCCTGGTAAGCTGATCATGCTCCACTGGAAAACCACACATCCAAGGATATTTGAGCAGCACAAGGGAGGGTGTACTGGGGCTGGGTCGGCTGGACGGAAGAAAGGGGGGAAATGATACAATTATTATCTTAAAAAATAAAAGGATACAAAGTTTGGTGGGTACATCTTGGAAAAGTTGGGAGTGGTGAATATAATTAAAACATGTAGGAAACTCCTAAGAAACAAATTGTGTGTGTGTGTGTGTGTGTTATAAAAATAATATAATACCTGCTTTTTTCAGACATGGCAGATCTGTAAAAGCCACCAAGATTAAGGCACTTGCCAAGGTTATAAGGCTAATGCAGTGTGGAGCTACAATTATAGTTTATACCTCCTCAGTGCTGCTCCCTCCATCACAAAGGCCTTCTCATTGCCTAGGCCACCTTCCTGTGAAGGCTGTCCTGGTGTTCACAAGAAACTATCTCCTGAACTGTCTGTAAATACTCCACTGCTTTCCTCCTGGAAGATGAGTCTGCTTTCTGTCTGCCCTGCCTCTATTCTTCTGTGTTTCCTTTTTTTTTTAACTTGTTTCTTTGAGACAGGTTTTTTCTGTGTAGCCCTGGCTATCCTGGAACTCATTCTGTAGACCAGGCTGGCCTTGAAATCAGAGATCCCTCTGTTTCTGCCTCCTGAACAGGATTAAAGGTATGCGCCACCACCGCCTGGCTACTATTTTTTCTTTTTAAAACCATTCACGTGGGCTCTGGAGAAATAGCTAGTTGTAGACAGAGCACTTGCCTAGTGTGTTCAAGGCCTTGTTTTTCATTCCCAGAACTTAAAATACATAAATTAATATGGTATATTATCAATGAAAATAAAAACTTTCCAGTATCATGTGGAAGTTTCCCTCTTCTTACTCCAGATATAGCTGCTAGCAGGGATTAAATATGACCCTCCTCAGTTCAGTTATTTCAGTCTGTAGTCATTCCCATAGACTGATTGTCTCTGTCTCTCTGATTTTTAAGACAGGGCCTTAAACTTAATTTTGTGGTAGTCCTCCTGCCTCAGTCTCCCAAGTGATGGGATTACAGGCATACACCTTCATTCCAGACTCTCTATTTCTTAACTCTCCCTGTGGTAATAGGGGCCAAATGCAGGGCTCTGAGCACACCAGGCACTCCTCCGCATCCCTAGGCCAGATATATACTCTAAAAAGAAACACGCTCTATCATTTTTCTGAGACAAGGTATTTTGTGTAGCCTCGGCTAGCCTTAAATTCATGATAATCCTCCTGCATCAGTCTTCCAAGTGCTGGGACTGAGGGCCAGAGGTATGACACTGAGACCTACTTAGGATTTCCAGAAGAATTTTATTCGTATAACATATCTGGGGAACATTTGTGTCTCGGAGCACATGAGTCCCATAGGATGAAAGGACACTTTCATCCTTCCACAGACAGTAGCAGTAAGCCATATACTGCTATGCGCAAGTAGAGCTGGCTTTAAGGCTTTCGGATGAGTTATATATGTGACTTTTTGTCTTGTTTTGTTTGCTTATGTTTTGTTTTTTAGATAGGGCCTCATGTAGCCCAGGCTGGCATGAAACTTGCTATATAGCCTAGGCTGGCCTTGAACTCCTTATCCTTCTGCTGCTTTCTCTTAAATGCTAGGATGGCAGAATGCCACCATGACCAGCTTTTTTGTCTGTTTTTGTGGTACTTGGGATTGGATCCAGGGCCTTGTATATACTCGCTTAAGTGCTCTAACACTGACCGGTATCCCCAGCTATGGTGTTTAATACTCATTTTTCTATACATGATGTCACATTCTTCCTGTGGCTGTAGGAAGGGTCTCTCTCTTGAGTTTTTTTCCCCATCATAGAATTTGTTGGCAATCTCTTATCCCTGCCTTTTTTATTTTTTGAATATCGATAATGACAAATATAGACTTAGTTACCAGTTATTAGGCAGAGTCATACTACCCAGAGGAGAAGCACATGGTTTGTAGTATATATTTCAGGGCAGTTTCTCCTTATTCATTACTTTACCTGTTCTTATGTCAGCCCCATAAATGTGTAACTTTGGTAACGAAGGAATAAAGAACAAGGAGAGGAATAGGGTGCTGTTTGTAATAGGCCTAGTGAAGCGGGCCTGTAATTTCAAGCACCCAAGAACGCTGATGCAGGGCTATTGCACATTTAAGAGCTGCTGGTGCTAACAAAAGGGGTTCAGAGTCACCCTAGACAGCTTAGTGAGATATGGCCTCAAAATAAGTAAAAACAAGGCTCCCTGGTAAACAGCTTCATGTATGATGTCTATGTTAGTAGTCACACACCTTCCTTCACAGTGGGCATTAGGTGGTGTGGCATTCCAGTGAGCAGAAACACGAAGATAGCAATCCTCGTGTTGTGGCCCTAGCTTTGGCAATTAGCACCCTGGCTCTACTGTTGGTAAAACCATGTTGGGTCAGGAACTTCTGGATTGGAGCAGATATTAGGAGCAGTAGATACAGAAGATGTGACTCCTGCCACATGCCTGTGGCTTTGGGGAACATGGCTGTGTCTGGTGGAGGCAAAGATGACAGAGTAGGTACCAGCGTTGATAGTCACACTTGTCTCCAAGCTTCCCCATCCCTTTCTGTGCTTTACGTTCTCATTTTCTTCTCATACTTCCCAAAGACCCTTTTAATGGTATGTATAGGCAATGCGTTACAGTTGCGTTATCTAGTACCCATCACTCTGTATTGCCTGCATTCCTTCAGAGTTAGGGTAAAGAGTTTCTTCTTCCTTGTCTTTCCCGTGTCTTAAATACTTGCCAGTTGTAAGCTGCGCTGTGACTAAACCAAAGCTAAGATTCCTAAGTGAAGTGATTACAGGGGTCAAGTCAAATCAGGCAGATTGTGTTTCAGACTGCATTGGTATGCTGCCTAAAGACCCCGCTGCTGGACTGTGGGGAAGCTCAGGAGTTTCCAAGGGAAAATTGGCCATTTAGAGGTATAGTAGTATTTTAGTATTTAACAACCCAGATGGTGTATAGATGCACAGCAACAGAAAAATTGCCCTGAATAAATATTTCAGGGTCCATATGAGTATTTCAGAGTACTATGTATTTAGAGGATTGTGTGTTCTCTTGAGGGTTTAGATGTGAGGCCCAGTTGACTGACACATATACTTCAGTCACTGCATTTGTGTGAAGTGGGAAGACAAAACACATTGTAGATGAAAAGGTTCCACACTTGTTGGCTGGGTATGAGAGTTTTGTCTGTAATGTGTTCTTAAGCGCGTAGCTGAAGTGCAGTGTGAAAGAGCATACATATGTTGTTGGCAGGTCCTGTGTGGGAGAACCAGGGGAAGGATGGAAAGGGGAAAGTAGGTATGGAAGTGAGAAGTGGCCTGAAATAGGTTCCTCAGTTTCGCTGTTGAATGTAAGTCCTTTAAATGGTCACAGGGTGAGTATTTTGTGTTAGGCATCAAGCTGGATTTGTATTTGTGGATAGAGTTAGACCTTTTAAAAATATAACATATCCCCCACACCCCAAAAACTTTTTAAAAGGAGCATTTGCAAGTTCTTTGATATATACTAATAACCTAGTCCCTTTCTTTGAGTGCTTATTTGATATTGGAGCAGCGGCCCTCCACAGCTTGTGATGCTCCTAAAACAGTCCTTCAAAGTCTACAGTGAGATTTCTTTCTCTCTCCTTTCTTCTTGTGTTTTTGTTAGTGTTTAACTAGTTCACTGAATCAGTTACAATTCAGCCTCCTGGTACATTTCTAATGGCTTGTTGGTTAGGGATCGGAGTAAACATCAATTCCCAAATTAGAATGTCTATTCTTGCATTTAAGGGGTTTTCTAGTTTTAAACATAAGGTGGTTGTGTGTGTAGGGGGGAGAAGCCTAGGGAAAGTCCTTCTAGACCAAAAATCATGATCGTGATTTCAATTTGTCTGCTTCCTTATTCATGCAGTATATTTCTCAAGACCCACTGCCGTGCATTCCCACCTCAGTATAACTTGCAAAGAAGAGAAGGCTGTTTCAAACTTGACTCCCTTTTTCCTGACTGGCTTACTGTATGTTTTCCCCAGACTCAGGCCATGGCAATCCGTCTTGGAGGAATTTCCTTTTATCATTTAACTAGACTTTAACTTAAATCACTCCTTTCTGTCTGTGACATTCGCCATGCCATCAAAGCTTGAGATAAATTTTACTGCTTTTTCACTCCTTTGAGGCAGAAATGTAGACTTACCTAACTAACTTGGAATGTATACTCTAATTTTACTCTGCTTCCTTGTCAGTGTATGTAGACGCTAGATTAACTCATAACACAGTTTTTAAGAAGGCATTCCATTGCTAGTTGCCCCTGCTGCCCTTTTAGACCACGAAGTTTTGTGAGTTGACTCTGTGTCGTGGATTAAAATCGCTAGGCAGCGTGGCATGAGCAGCAGGTCCAGATACTTGGTGAAGGAGTGCAAGCTACTTAAGCCAGCACCACTGTCCTTGTCCCAGCCACGGCTGTTTCCTGTTCTAGAGGTTACAGTGGGTAGTTCTAAGTCGCTTGTGCACACTTGCCCTAAATGCTCCTTGAAAGGTCATCACTGCTGAAAGTTTTCAAAACATCACAGGAGGAGTCATCAGCTTTGAAGGGACCAAGTGACCTGGCTAGGTCCGGGCTCCACAGAGGTAACTCTGCTTGGTTCTAAATATTTACTTTATTGTGTGTTTCTATCATATGATGCCTAAGAATTGGTAGGCATTTTATGTTATTAACTACTTCCAATTGCTCTCCACTGAGCAGTCTGAATAATGAATATATGTTAGAGATTACAGACCTGGCAGAGATGGGAGTAGAGGCAAGAAAAGAAATTTTCAGACCTTCAGCATGTCAAACTGGGCCTGCTGACTCATTTCTTAATCTAAACCGTAGTTAAACCTCTGTTTAGCCTGAGAGATACACCATGCCTACTAAGCCTCTAGTACTCAAAATAAAGCTTTACTTGGACTAGAAAAAATTCCCACTGGAGAAGTGCTGGCTATGCCTTTGTAAAACCTGTGAGCTTCTTGAAAAACTGTTAATTAAAAGTTGCTAACTTGGGTCCAACTTTAAAAACTATATCAAAATATAAACTACCTAAGTGCCCCAAATATGCTATATATCAAAATATAAATTACCTAAGTGCCCAAAATATACTATCTTTGCTAACTTAGCTGCTATACTTTATCTGCTGAAATGTGAAATTCTTTAAAAATGCAAGTCCTGTTTGATAATGTAGGTGATTGTCAGTGGTCTTCAGATACTATAGGTAAAATTATGGTTAATAAAGATTAACTTGCAGGAGGCCTTTCAGGCTGGGCATATAATTTCCTTTTAATCTGATAAACTAAACATTTAGTTAGGTAAGAGGATCACACCAGGCTTACAAATGATTGTTGCTTTTTGCAGTGTTTTAACTCATTGCCACTTAATAGTCATTTCCACTCCATTTGAATTCTGTTCATTCATGCTATATTAGTTCATCAGGATGTAATTATGATGAACTAAAAGAGTATAAACCCCATTCAATGCCTTACACTTCATAAAGTTTTGTTGTATTAACGTTTCAGGATGTACTGGGCCTTAGGAGCCGAAGAGATTAATAACATTTCCAAGCCCTCCATGAAGGGCCTGATTATTGGAGCACACTGTAACTGGGTTAATGTTAAACAGTGGCTGTCCTGCTGATTCACTTAGGGACCTGGGAGATGACAGTTTTATTCTTCTTTACTGGGCTGGCCTTACTGCACAATTAATTAAGACCTGCTTAAAAATAGCCTTCAGAATAGGGCCAGAGAAGGGAAAGCCTTTAAAATAATGGAACTGTAGTAGTGAATTTATTGCCAGGGCTGCAGTAGCTACTCAACCAGGTTGGATTTATGAATATTACAAACTGTGTTGCTTTTTTGAGAACACTACGGAGGCCCCTTACCCTTCCTTCTCTACTTGCCTGCCTCCCTCCCTCCCACCCTCTCTTTCTCTCTTTCTTTCAATAAAACCTCACCACGTAGCTCAGGCTGTCCTCAAATTTGCAGCAATCCTGCTGGGGTGGTGGTGGGGGCACATGCCATTAATCCCAGCACTCCGAAGGCAGAGACAGGCGAATCTCTGTGAGTTCAAAGGCCAGCCTGGTCTACAATGCTAGTTCTAAGACAGCTAGGACTGTTACACAGAGAAACCCTGTTTCGAACCCTCCCCCTCACCTCATATTGAAGTAATTCTCCTGCCCAACTTCCTGAGTATCAAAATTGAAGTTCCCTGTTACTATCCCTGCATTTTTTTTAGTAATGAGAATTGAATCCAAGGCCTCCTGGGCAAGTGGTCTACCAACTACTGTATATCTACATCGCTCTATATATTCTTGGTTGTACTTTAGAGTTTCCAAATGGTTAAGTGATACCAAAGAATGGATTTTGGGGCTGGGGGTGTCATACAGTCATCGGAGTGCTTACCTAGCATGAATGAAGCCCTGGGTTTAATCCTAAGTGCAAAATAAAACTGGGGGTAGAGCATATGTCTGCCATCCCAGCATGCTATAATTTCAGTACTCAGGAAGTAGAAGCAGGAAGATTAGAAGTCAAGATCATTCTTAGCTACATAGGGAGTTTGAGGTCCAGCCTGGGTCACAGGAAGGCCTGTATTTAAAAAAAATGGCTTTCATTGTAATTTGATATGCAATTTATAGTTTTATTGCATTTTCCTTTTTTAAAAAATTGTGGTACTAAGGATTTAACCCAGGACCTCAGGCATGCCAAACCTGTATTACTTCAGAACCACACTTCTAATCCCAAACAACTCTGTGTATTTATCTAAGTATGTATGCACACTTATGGAAGAGCTGTTTACCTATGTGCATGCATGTTCGTGCACGCACACACACACACACTCGCATATAGAAGTCAGAAGAAGACTATCAAGTACCCTCCTCTCTTGCTCTTTGCTTTGTTCACATTGAGAGTGAATTTTACTTAATGTGAAGTTTGTTTCGGGTAGGCTGACTGGACAGTAGCTTCTGGGATCCACTTGTCTTGCCCCCCCCCCCCGTGCTAAATCTACAAGCATGCACAGCCACATTCAGCTTTTTACATCAATGCTGGGGATTTAAAATCAGGCCCTCATGCTTGTGAAGCATGCCCTCTTACCCACCGAGTTATCTCCCCATAATTCCAAAACAATGTTATTTTTGAAACAGGGTTCTGCTATGTTGTTCTCGCCTACCCAGAATTGTAGGCTCAAGTGATCCTTCTACATCAGCCTCACAAAGTAATTGGGACTTCAGGTGTGTGCCAGCACACCTGTCCTCGTGTTTTGTTTTAAATTATACTATGCATATAAAGATGATTGATGTGTGCACTTTAAAGAATAACTGAAAGATGAACACGTCACCAGATCAAGGAAGATGACCAGTGTTTCAGAAGCCCAGAGCTCAGCTCTCGTAGATCCTGCCTTTATTTTTGTCACTTTCTTCCTTCTACTTGTAATGCAATCGTTTGTATCCTAAAATTTAGTTTTGCCTGTGATTGTGTTCAGGAATAGAGTCATGTTTGTTAGGAGCTCTTTTATGCCTGGAGTCTTTCAGCATGTGTTTGTGAGGTTTTATGCATATTATTACTGTGAGTTTTAATTCATTTTTATTTGATTTTTTTTTTGAGACAGGGGCTTGCTACGTCACCCAAGGCTGATTGCAAAGTCACTAGCCTCCTAAGTGCTAGAATTACAAGCCCACGTTAGTGGCACATTAAAAAAAGACTTTTCTGTCTTTGCCTTTGTCCCCTTTTAAATTAGGATCCTAGTAATTTTAAAGTTTCTGGACATGTCTACATTGATGTCTGGCTCTTTCTGCTAAATGAATTATGAAGTGTGAAACTCGTCTGGACTTGAATCTTCTGAGGCACCCACCTATCAGTTTGATGGCATTTGTTTAGACGAGGCTGCATCTTTAAGGCTTCTGCACTAGGTTAGAAAATCTTCCTTTCTCCAAGGCCGGTCCAAGGGTCTGGTCATGTGATCTCAGCTGTGACATCACACTCTGACCAACCAGGAGCACTGGTGGCTCTTTAGGTGGCGTTTGTTGCTGTGAAAAAGCAGAGAAAGCAGCAAGTGCCCTTGTAAAGCGTCCCAGAGCGGGCCTCCTTCTGTACAAGCGCCTCAGCCTAAATGAGCAAATGCGGGCTGCCAAGGGAATTTTTTCCTTGAGGCAGAAAAAAAGAAAACTGTGATCCAAGGTAAGCAGCCTGAGCCCAGCCCCGGACTGAAGTGTGCTCCGGGAGCAGGGGATCTGGAGAATTGCAAGCAGCCTGTAGTAGGATTCTAATCACTGCCTGCCCTGTGCTAGCGGCCTGATCAGTGCGTGTCTAGCAGGAGACAGATGACAAAGGAGGATGCGGTGGTGCTCATGTTACCTAGTGATGTAATAGGATTCTCTCTTTCCTGCCAGGACGCTGTTGCAGATCTTCATTTTGCCTTAAAGCTGGGGGTGGTGGAGGAGCTCATTTGATATATAATGTAACATTAGACTGCTATCTGATGCTTCTCAGAATCTTTCACAAAATCCTGCCTTTTTTTTTTCCTTCCTGAAAGGAGAACTCTGAAACTAGAGCAAATTCAATGGAAGCATTAACCCGCTCTGAGGAGCCAGTTTCTGGCTGTTTGATGTCCAGCGTTCATGTCAGCGTTTAACTTGAGAGTGGAACAGCTTGGTTCAGCTCCCTTCTTCCCACAGACTTTCTTTTCTTTCTGCCCCTGTTTCTGAGCTGGCTTTTCCCCCCGCCAAGCTCTCAAACATAGCAGCTTTCATCTTTTATCAGTGTAACACTGACATGATAGGAAATGCTGGGTAGTGATTCAGCAGACATCCATTTTCTAGCCAAGTACGAGTGAAGATAGGAAAAGGACTTTGGTTGGAGGTTTTAAGATTAACTTGTTCACCTCCTCCACGCTGCTTCAGTGACCCACCCACCTGCAGATGATTAGGACTCGGCTGAGCTTTTCCTTTTAAATCTGTGAATTGCTTGTAAGAAGTGTGCTGAATTAGGCATTCAGTAGACTTGTACAATTGGTAAACCAGGTTCAGTTTATCTCGTTCATATAAACTTACGCCACGAGAATGCTAAAATCGTCTAGCTGAGTTGGGCAAGGGGATGTTGGAGAAAGTCAGCTGAAGCCAACTTGGGCATTTACTGAAGAGGGGTTCATTACCAAATAGTCTGGATGAAGTCTTGTCCCTGCCAAGATTGGTGCTGCAAATGTGAGATTTGGCTGTGTGAGTTAAATGATGGAATTACTCTGCATTCTCCCTGTGTGCATTTATATAGATTTCTCAATGCTGTTTTTACATTTCTAGTTTACTAGCAAAATATTGTTCCCATCAGATGATGTTGCCAAAATATTTTGAACAAGTTTATAAGCAATCCTTACCATGTGTCAGTACAACTGCTTAGTTTAAATATTCCCTCATCCTTGCCATTTGTTGAATGCATTTTGGTTCATCTGATGTTTACTGACTATCGCATGTGCTAAGACAGTACAAAGAGCCGGAAATGGTGACACATTCTCGTGATTCCGGAGCCTAAGATGAACACGAGTTCTAGGCCTGCCTGGGAAACATAGTGAGACTTGACTCAAACGGAAAAAAAAAGACATGATGGAGAAGGCTATTAAGAATTCAGTACAGTGTAACTGTTGAAGATTGGCTAGTCTAGAAAAGGAAGAGAAAGCATATGCACACACAAGTAGCTGTAATGGAAAAACTAAATGCCAAGCAGACTAAGAACCACGATTAGTGCATGCACTCGGATGTTGCTTAGTTGAAAGATTAAGAAAGGGACAGTTCATTGCTAAGCTAAGCATTGTTGTCCAATCTCTCCTTGTAAATATTTGACTACCCGGCATACTGTTCCCATTCTATTGGAGATCAAAGCATCTACTGAAGGAAAGTTTGCACATTCCAGTCACCTTAACTCTTGAAAAGGCCAGCATTCTTCCATTCAAGTCTTCACCCAGGCAAAGGCTACCTCACAGGATTAAGTTACTGCCTTCCAAAGTATGAGATGGCTCTGATGGAGTACATTTGCAAAGACCTTGGAGCCCTTCATCTCCTTTCCATGAACTGAAATACCTAAACTGATCCAAGCTCCTTTCTGTCCTTTGTTCTGTAGATACTTTTTCCATTACACACCAGCTTCTGTTATTTCTCTCTTTATACTATAACTGTCCTGGTCCCTGTCCACTCATGATGCCTTTAGCTACTTTTTATTTGAGCCTAGACCACAGAAACTATGAAGGTGATGGATAGTCCTAGTAGGTGACTGTGTTCCTTCATCTCTGCTCCTTAAACTGTAATCATCGGATAGTTGATAGGGGCATTAAAAATTTTGACTGTCTGATGTACTAATGCCTGTTTGCTATTTAATACAGGAAACAAGTCATACAATGGTGGTGGAATAGGCTCTTCAAATAGGATCATGGACTTCTTGGAGGAACCAATCCCCGGTGTAGGGACCTATGATGATTTCAACACAATTGATTGGGTGAGAGAGAAGTCTCGAGACCGAGATAGGCATCGAGAGGTAAGGCAGTGCTGGCACGTGAGTAATCTTAGGAAACATGGGGGGAGAAAGGTAAAGAGCTAAATTTGTTCTTTACTCTCCTTTTTTCAGCCCCAGACCTGGCGTGAATCTGGCTTCTATTGACAACATAGGGTGTCTTTCATTTTTCTCTTTAATTTTTTTTGAGATAAGTCTTCTCTGTAGCTTAGGCTGACCTGGAACTCATTTATGTAGTCTACACTGACAAACTCCTGAATACCCTTTTGCCTTCCCAGTGCTGAATTAACAGATGAGAGCCTCCATGCCTGGCTTCATTTTGTAATATATTTCTGGGCTTTTTTGTTTGTTTACACAGAGACAGGGTTTCTCTTTGTAACAGCCCTGACATCCTGGAACTAGCTCTTGTAGGGCAGGCTGGCCTCAAACTCACAGAGATCCACCTGCCTCCGTCTCCCTAGTGCTGGGATTAAAGGTGTGCACTACCACCACCTGCTATATTTCTGTTTTTAAAGACCTTTTATATATAATTTTCATTCTTGGTTTTAAATCTTGTGTCTAATGATTTCCTATAGAATGTTGTTAAAAGAGACATTCGTGAAATGGGTACACATGCCTCTGCATAGGTGAAAACCAGTGTTCAAGACTTTCTCCTCCCATCTCATCTCCCGTTTATGGTTGGTCTCTAAAACCAAGGAAAGTAAATGGGCTTTTTTCAAAGGAATAAAACACCAAATTACCCTAACCTTACAGTGTACTGAAGAATATGGGTTCACTTTTATAGGATTATAGCTCTTGTAAAACCATAAAACCAAAGTAACGTTATGCATTCAGCACCAATAAAACCATAAGATTGATCAAATTGATATCCAAGACATTAATTTAATGTTTTAGGTATTTAGGGCTGTGGTGTAGATTGCGTAAGAATTTCCTCGCCTCTCTTTCCATAGCACTGAGCTTTATTGAGACTTTATTCCGACTAGGCTGGAACTCACTAGGCAGGCAATCTAAACTGCCTAGAACTCTTAATCCTCCTGCCTCAGCCTCCTGAGTGCTGAGATTGCAGGCATGTGCCACCACACATGCCAAGGGTCCTTTGCTATTTTTTTTCTTGAAATGAGACAGGGACTTGCTGTCCAGTCCAGACTCATCACGAGCTTCCAGAGCTCTTACCCCCATAATCCTAAATGCTGGAATGACAGGTGCTTCCTGCCGTGCCCAGAACCTTTGCTTTGAGCCTGTCCTGTACCAGTCACATTTAGGCAATAAACTATTTCTAGTTTATTTGGGGACAGCAGTGGAGAACTTAACTCAGCAACAGTGAAAATGCTGATGCCCAGCTCTTACCCATGTATTCTCAGCAGGTGACCCTCTGGCAAGCCACTTCTTTGGGGCACACTCGTAGTTTTCCCCCCTAAAGTTCTGCTTGACTTCATATTTAAAATATATTAATACCATTTTCTGCTGAGTCCATGACTTCTTCCTGTCAGAGACAAATCTCTGTAAGAGGTAGAGATTAGAGCCAGGCAGAGATTAGAGTCAGGTTTTCTCTCTCTCTGTCTCTCTCTCTCTCTCTCTCTCTCTCTGTCTCTCTCTCTCTCTCTGTCTCTCTCTCTCTGTGTGTGTGTGTGTGTGTGTTTGATGTTTTGCTCAAACCTAGGGTTTAACATGTATTCCCCCACTAAGCTACACCCCAGCCCTATTTTTTTCCATTTTTAAGCCTTTCTCAGATTCTGCCATGTACTCTGACAACTACATGAACCCCAGGTACAGGTTTATGAAAAATTCCATTTTTTTCAGGGAGGCAGTACTGGTGATTGAATGCAGGGCTTTGCAATGCTAGGCAGTATTCTGTCAGCAAGGTATGACTTAAGCCCTCTTCGCTTTTTATTTGGAAACAGGGTTTCACTGTTACCCAGTTTGGCCTTGAACTTACTTGCACATAGCTTTAGCCTAAGCGTCCCAACTTATTCCATTCAGTTTTCTTCCTTCCTTTTATTTCTTTTGTGTGGGGAGGCATGTTTCAAGACAGGGTTTCTCTGTGTGACAGCCCTGGCTGTCTTGGACCCTACTTTGTAGACTAGGCTGGCGGTGAACTCACAGAGATTCACCTGGGTCCACCTCCCAAGTGCTGGGATTAAAGGTGTGCTCCACCACACCAGGCTCAATTTTCTTTCTTTCTTTTCTGTTTTTTAAATCTTGTAATTAGTGTAGTCTCTCTCTCTCTTTCTCCCTCTCTCCCTCTCCTCCTCCCTGTGTGTGTGTGTGTGTGTGTGTGTGTGTGTGTGTGTGTAGTGTGTGTGCGCGCGCGTGCACAGCATACACAGGCCACTGGGCTATCTTATTGGCCCTCAAAATACATTTTAAATTTCCTTTTGAAGTTTATAATTTGTTATTGTTTGTGGTGTTGCTGTAGGTGAAGGTGGAATAAATCAAGTTAGAGTGTAATAAATAATGGTACAAAGAAGGGGAAGTACCAGTAACAACACTGGCAGAATAATGACTTTAAAAATATGGACATGGGCCAGTAAGTTGGTTAAGGGTACAAAAAGTACTTGTTGTCAAGTCTGATGGTCTGAGTCTGATCTTTGGAACCCACATAATGGAAGGAGAGAACAGACTTCAGCAAGTTGTCCTCTGTCCTAAACACACACACACACACACACACACACACACACACACACACACACGATATATTAAAGTTAAAGCGAAACCAAGTAAAAATATGAAGAGTGTGGATTTAAGTTTAGCAAGACCTGAACAGGCAAACTTCATGCTTATCCTGACGTCCTCAGATGCAGTTGCTGGCTTCTGGACTTGAAGGAGACATCACCAGTATCAATTAGTGCCTGTGATCCCTGGACTTTTGGAGTGTTATGCCACCCAGCTTTGGGAATTTCCTGACCCAACTGCAGCCACAGATAGCAAACCTCAAGTTGTGCCTGAGATCAGCCATTGTTTATTCTTTGTTTACTCTTTGCAAAACAATCAGGATATTTGCTGTGAATCAACTCTCCTTGAGACAGCTGTTATTCAGGGCAGAAAAAGACCCCTGCAATGCACAAAACAGGTTGATTGTATTAAGAAATAAGTGGCTAAGTGGGGGTATATCTTAGATATTACAGTAAATTGGTAGAATTCAGTAAATTGCAGTATTCTTGGTAAATTGGTTCAATTAAATAATTCTCAATTGTTATCTATTCCCAGATAATTTGTATTTTTCTCATGAAGAAGTTTTTAGATGGAGGGAAGATATATGTAGAGTATACCAATGTTATCTTATTTTTTTCCTAGATTACCAATAAAAGCAAAGAGTCAACATGGGCCTTAATTCACAGTGTGAGTGATGCATTTTCTGGCTGGTTGTTGATGCTCCTCATTGGGCTTTTATCAGGTATGGTAAACTACAGAAGTTTTTAAAATTAATCTCCCAGAACTGTAATGTGCCCCTTCAGAACTGAGTCAAATCCAATGTTCTCCCATCGGAAATGAACTGCTGGTGAACCTTTTGAAAGTGCAATATTCCATGTGTAAATGAGCTCTAACTAATGCCCATATCACCTTCCTTAAATCTAAGAAGAAATACATCTAAACAGTTTGTGTGCCTAAGATGTCACGATCATTTTAAGGTGAACGGCAGCTCTGGGAATAAGACTAAAGACGAATATATGTGCCACTGAGTCACTGCCTCAGCCCTTGTTCTTCTTAATACAGGCTCTCATAATTCAGCCCAGGCTGGTCTTGAACTCAATATATAATCTAGGCTGGAAGGAGCTGTGATCTGTTTCCTCACTCTCCTCAGTGCTGATATTACAGGCGAGAACTACCATAGCCAGCTCTTAACTGTCTCTTCAACTTTTATCTCCTCCCTCCTGGTGGCAGAGGAAGGCATGTTAAGGTGTAGCTCCTACGCTCAGGGACTCAGCACATTCTTTCCTGGTTTCCGAGGGGTGTATGCTAGCACATTCTCCTATCAGCTTCACTGAATTTCTCTAGCCACTCCAGACGCTATAGGTTGAGTATCCTCAGTGGGTAAAGGCCACATAATGAAGGGATAAAACCAGTTCTCACAAGTTTCTTCCAACCCTCACACAAATTATCCTCTGATCTTCACATGTACACCATGGCACCCCCCCCCACACACACACATGGCGTGGCATGTGTACACTCACACTAAATAAATGTAAAGAAAGATTGAAGCCAGAAATATTTGAAATGTTACCATATTACATAATGAAGTATTTGGAGAAAAGGACCCAAATCTAAACACAAAATTTGCTTGTTTTATATATACATATATGCATATATAATACATATATTAGATACATATAAATATATTTATAAGCACCATGTATACACATTCACACACACAAGCACACACACAGCTTGAAGGGAGTTTTATATAAGTTCACTTGGATTTTCTATTAGTGTGAAAGAGTATCTCCTTTGACTTAATGAGGCCCAGGCTGGCCTCAGCCTCACTCCTGTCTCAGCCTCCTAGGTCCAGATAGTAGGCTGTAGGCACTGCGCACCTTTCCATCTCTATGTTGACTAAAGTCCTATCACATGAGGTCAGATGTGCAATTTTCCTCATGCAGCTTCATGTCAGTGCTTAAAGAATTAAGAAATGTTTCAGGTTAGAGATGCTCACTTATATACAGTATGTGAATGGAGACTTGCTCTACAGATACAAGCTTGCAGCAAGTTCCAATGCAAACTTCCCCTCCTATGTGGGAAGCAGAAAGCCGGCAACACCAGGCAGGCAGAGAAACCAAGAAATGTACTCCTGTAGCATTAAAGACAGTGCCTAGGAAGATGTGGACTCGAGCAAAATAGAAGTTAAGTGAGAAAGCTGGAGAAGATGGTATAAGATTTCACTTTATAGAATAGACTCTTGTTTCAGGAAGTCAAGATTAAAGTCCCTACTCCACTACTTGTAGCTTTATGGCTATGGGCAAGTTTCTTAGCTCCTGGAGACTTTGGTGTATTGGTCTGTAAAATGGAGATAGTACAGACATCTGTATTGAATACTTTCTTTGAGGATTATATGAGATAAAATACTTGACATGGCGCCTAGTTGTTGATGTGTTTTTGTCATGAGGTGTGGAGAAAATGACAACCTCAAATATGAAGTGGTTCGTCCATCCTGAGTTTCTAAGATTGCCTGGGATAAGGACTGACAAAATGGCTTAGTGTGGTAGGGACTTGCGCTACAAGCCTGACAAGCTTAGTTTGATGCCTGAAACCCAGGGTGGAAGGAGAGAGCCAACTTCCAAAAGTTGCCCTTTGACCTCCATATGTGAGTCTGCATGTACTTACGTGTGTACACACAACCAAATAATATATAAAATAAATTATTTTTTAAAAATAGAATTGCCTACACTAAAAGGTTGGCAGTCTTGTCTTTTTCATTAAAAGGGTCTTGAGTTAAGTGGTCTCTGGAGTTCCCGCTCCTCTCTGCTGCTATGGCACAAAAGCAGCTGTAGACCATAGGGAGAGAAATGAGTCTGGCCGCAGCTCGGACGCTTGCCTGGCAGACACAACAGGTGAGAAAGATTTGGCCCTCATGTTGTCGTTTGTTAGCCCATGGTGGAGGGTGTTCAACTGTGCCTTCTGGCTCTTCCAGGAGAGAGAACACAGTTTGGAGCTGGTTAATAATGGATTGGGTAATCTATAATGCCAACTATTGTAGCAAAGGAAGGAGTATCAAGGAGGAAAGGTCATAAATCTGGTGATTAGGAACATATTAGTGTTCACAAAGAAACCTCAGATACTTGTTGAGAGCCAGAGTTCAAGTTTTGGTAGTTATTGGAAAGAAAGAAAGAACAAACTCTTGAAATGTCAATCTGTTCTTTGGGATAGGGAAGATTAATAAAACTTGTAGCCAGAGAAGAAAGTGACATTTGTGAGCAGGGAGAGATGTAGAAGTAGAAGGGAAGCCAGGACTGGAGATGGGTATGTAAAATATAAAGCACACATACGAAACAACTGGAGCATAGAGCAAAGTATGTAACTATAAGGCCTTGTTGATTTTGTGAACCTAGGCAGTAAATGCAATAAAAGTTGGAACAGAAATCTAGGGGCTACAGTAGCCAAAAATAGCTGTCAGAAAATACTGGATTTGACTAGGGCATTCAAGTATGTGGAAACACTTTCTGCACTTACCAAAACATACACATAACATGGCCTTTTTCACCCAACAGAATGTAGGCACAATGTTCTCAACTCTTTAATGTGTTTCTTGTCTTTAGGTGGTCAGTGGCTTTTTTTTCATCTCATACACATGAGGTGTTTTGTTTTTAAACATTGGAGACTCATAACAGAAGCAGTGTGTCTGAGCGGAACAGTCTGGGAATTCAGGGGCTGTTTTATAACACTTTTATCATTCCTCTAAGGCACAATTCTGGGCCATTTAGTTTCTCTCGTCCAGAATTTCTTCATTTAACTGACACATGACATCCAGAAGTAAAGTACTTTAACTGTCTTAGCTCTTCTCAGTTTACCAGTCATAGTACTTACTTTATTTTCTTTGATGGATGGTCTATATATAGTTTTATTCCTTTTTACTGAGACCATTGTAGTGCGTTCATACCCTAGGTTCAGTAGGCATCCAAAGTCTCTTGAGTTCCATCCAACCTTCTTTGCACACAATACTCTGTGTTTTTATAAACGTAATATCCTTAGCAGACAGTATCTTCCTCCCGCTGTACAAGTTCTTCCTGTCTGTGGTGCAAAACCCTTCATCGACTTTGCCCCAGAGCCTTTACACATAAATATCATGGAAGATTCTTTAGTGTGTGCAATTTGTATTCACTCAAACTGATGTATATAGGGAGAGTCACATAATCTTGTTTTAGCTGTTGTTTTTGGTTTGAGATGGAGTCTCACTATTTATTCCTAGCTGGCATGCTAAGTAGACCAGGCTGGCCTTGAACTTTCAGAGTACTGGGATTAAAGGCCTGTGGCACCATGCCTAGCAAGTCACATAATCTTAAACAAATTACTCCCTTTATAGAGTGGCATTCCTTAAGCAGCACACCAAAGCAGTTCCTTCATTGTGTCAAGCGAGTTTCAAAACCAAACTCTTCTGTCTTCCCCACGTGTTTTGCTTTTTTCCTAGCTCTTCCCAGTGTACATATTTCCCACATTGTGGTGTTTATTTTTATTATTTTTAATCCTGTGTATGTGTTTGTGTCTGTGTGTGAGAATGCAGGTACCCTTGGAGGCCAGAAGCATTTGTAGAACTGGAGTTAAAAACAGTTGTTAGCTATCCAACGTGGGTGCTGGGAATTGAACTCAGATCCTCTGCAAGAGTAGTATGTACTCTTAAGCATCTCTTCCGCCCAACACTGGTGTTAATGTATGTACACAGAGACTGCTTGTTTGTTTCCCTACTGCCCAGACCCGAATAATCACACAAAACTGTATTAATTACAACACTGCTTGGCCAAATGCTTAGGCATATTGCTAGCTAGCTCTTATGTCATAAATTAACCCATTTCTATCACCACAATGTCATATATCACCACAATGCCATGACTTACTGGTAATGTTCTGGCAGGTGTCTTTCTCCTTCAGCAGCTACATAGCGTCTCTTTGACTTTGCCTACTCTCTCTATATATCTCTGTTCGGATTTTCCACCTGGATTTACTCTGCTAAGCCATTGGCTGAAACAGCTTTATTCATTAATCAATAAAAACAACACATATACAAAAGGACATACCACATCAAATGTAGAGATAGTAAGTGAAATAGTAAGCACATCAACAATCAGAAAGATGTTCCAGATAGAATAGGAATAGGGAAGTCTATGTTTACCTGTCATTTCAATTCCTTTCTTGTCACTTTGGCTGATAAAACTTGTTCTCATTACCAAAGACATAATTTCAGAAGTGAGGTTAAATTTGACTTTCCCTTTCTTCCCAACTAAATCAGGTTCATTAGCAGGCCTAATAGATATCTCTGCTCACTGGATGACCGACTTAAAAGAAGGGATATGCACTAAGGGATTCTGGTTTAACCACGAACACTGTTGCTGGAAATCTGACCATGTCACCTTTGAGGAGAGAGACAAGTGCCCAGAATGGAATAGCTGGTCCCAACTTATCATCAGTACAGAGCAGGTAATGTGTAATACTTATTTTTGTACCACTGAATTTTATCCTTATATTTATTTCATTTTTTTGTACTGTACTCCTGGAAATTATGAATCTTCCCCTATATTCTTCATGGAAAAGAAACAGAACAAGCTGTCTTCTTTTGTGGTTTAAGTGCAGCCTTATTTCTATCTCTTCTGACATGTTGGAAGCATTTTCTGCTTATATTTAAAAGTTTGGTTTGTTTTAAAGAAGTCTTATATTTCGTTGGAAATTTCAGAGGCAGACAACAGGTAAGATGTAATTTCTAACAAGATTATGAAATAACTTAAATATGTTTATCATATAGAAAAACAAAGCAGTTTGTCCCTGAGCACTGAATTAGAACAATCAAAGGTATGATGTGTTTCATGTCAAAATAAGAGATCTGGGAATCAAATTGCCCAGTCTCTCTTTCAATTGTATCGGTATTTTTATTATTATCTAAGCAAATATTTCTCAACACATAATAATTTTGAGTTTTAGCTCCTTTCCTATCTTTCAGTACTTTGTTATATATTAGATCTCTCCCACTGAAAAAGCACACAAAGCAGATATGTTTTAGCTACCAGGCTCACTAGTAGAAACGGGTACTCCTTGAACTCCCTCCCTTTGCTGCCCATTCTTTTGGTGAAGTAAAAATAAGACCAGAATGTATGCCTGTACTCTTCAAATTTATCTTTCATCAGATTTCATGGAAGTAGAGTGGAGTAAAGGTCTCTAGAAGCTGAGAAGGGAATGGTCAGAGAGAAGTTGTGTAATGAACAGCAAATAGAGAGGAGGAAGAAATTCTACAGTTCAAACATCAGCTTTACTGTAACTGTACTTTACAACTAATGATTAATTGCGGTGCTGCATATTGGGTTCAAGGCCTGTGTGTGCTAGGTAGGTGCTCTAATAGTGAACCACATCCCTTCTTATATATTTTATCAAGTAATAGAGGGAGTCAGAAGACTTCAAGCATACAAATATATGAAATATTTTAGTAAGTAAAACTGCTAATTATCCTAATTTGATCACCATATATTATATATACATGTATCAAACTATCATGCTATACCTTGCAAACATGTATAACTATGGTAAGCCAATCAAAAATTTTAAAATAATTTTATTATTCACTTTTTTCACGAAAAAAATTGAGGTGGCACACACACACTCATAGACACATACAAGTCAATTGAAAAGGGATAATAAATTAATAAAGTCAGAAATAGATTTTTACATTCATATATAACTATATACATTGGCTTGAGGAGCAAGGTTTTATGTGTTTTGTACTGGCTAGTTTTTTGTCAAGTTAATACAAGCCGGAGTCATCAGAGAGAAGGGAGCCTCAATTGAGAAAATGCCTCCCTAAGATCCAGCTATAGGGCATTTTCTTAAGTAGTGATTGAGGTGTGATGGCCCAGCCCATAATGGATGGTATAAGGAAGCAGGCTGAGCAAACAGTGAGGAGCAAGCCAGTAAGCAGTTCCTCTCCAGGATCTCTACATCAGCTCCTGCCTCCAGCTTCCTGTCCTGTTTGAGTTCCTGCCCTGACTTCCTACAGTGATGGGCAGTACCGCTGAAGTGTCAGCCAAGTAAACCCTTTCCTCCCAAATTTGCGTTTTGCTCCTGGTGTTTCATCACAGCCATAGAAACCCTAGCTAAGAGATGCGTGTTTCTCAAACTGCAGCAGAGTTAAATTATTGGGGGGAAGGTACAAACCTTCCTAGAATACTGATTTTTTTCCTGAGGATTTGGAATATTTTTTTTAAGTATAAACAATGATTTTTGAATTCTTTTTAGATTTATTTATTTTAGGTGTCTGAATGTTTTGTCTGCATGGGTGTATGTGCACCACATTTGTGCCAGGTGCTCACTTAGGTCACAAGAGTGCTTTAGATTCTTGGAACTGGAGTTACAGATGGTTGTGAGCCACGATATAGGTACTGGGAATCAAACCTTGGTCCTCTGCAAGAGCATAAAGTGCTCTTAACCACTGAACCATCTTTCTACCTCCATAAACAATGATTTTAAAATGGAGTGTAAATTTTTCTTCTTTTCCTGTGTAACTCAAGATTAAACTCTGGGTCTTGCATATACTAACCAAATACTGTACAACTGAGTTACATCAACTGTATTTTAAATATTTTTATTGTAAAAGCCAGGCATGGTGGCACACACTAGTAACCTCCAGTACTTGGAAAGTGCAGGCAGGTGGATCAGGAGTTCAGAGTCATTCTTGGCTACATTTTTGAGTTGCCTGGGCTATACCTTGTCTCAAAAATTTTTTAAAAAATTAAGATTACATTTATTTTGTGTGTGTGTGTGTATGTGTGTGTGTATGCGCATGTGTGTCCATCCGTGCCTCAGCACACATGTGGAGTTCAGAGGACGGTTTTGGGGAGTCAACTCTTTCCTTCTACCTTATAGATCCCAGGGAGATAGCCTATGTTGTGCCTTTACTGGCTGAGCCGTCTTGTTGACCCTTAAAAAACCATTAGTTATTTTGAGCTGGGTACGGTAGCTCATGCCTATAATCCTAGTGTTTGGGAGTTAGTGGCAAGAGGGTCACTGCAAGCTCCAGGCCAGTTTAGTCTTAATATTGAGTGCCAGACCAGTTAGGATACATAATAAGACCCTATCTCAAGAAAGCAATAAATATATAAGCAAACAGTTAGCTCAATTAAAATTATTTTGAGATTGGATCTTGATGAGTTGTCTTGCTGGCCTCAAGTTTGTGATTTTCCTGCCTCAGCTTCCTAGTTAGCTGCAAGGATTTTTATTTGTTTGAAACAAAGTTTCACTCTTTTGCCTAGCCTAGTCTAGAACTCCTAGGAATCCTGGTTAGAGGTTTGAGTTGTCATATCCTTCTCTGTATTTTGTTTTGTTTTCAGGAAGAAAAAACATTTCTGTTTTACCTCTATTCCTGAGTGCTTCTGTCTTTTACTGTAATATTTCTATTTATGTATTAGAAAGACTGGATTTAAAAAAGGTTTATAAAGCCTTCCAACTTAGTGAGAGAGAGGGGGAGGGAAGAAAGAAGGGAGGGAGAGAGGGAGAGAGAGAGAGATTATGTGAAGGCAGACTTAGTGAGAGAGAGGGGGAGGGAGGGAGGGAGAGAGAGAGAGAGAGAGAGAGAGAGAGAGATTGATTGATTATGTGAAGGCAGAGATATCAGGCGCTTAAAAGAAATCTCACACTGGCTCAGAACTGAGAGATAGATAGTTATTTATTTAGGGGGAAATCTTACAAATCAGGATTCTCTACTTAAACTGTAGATGGAGATGAGATCCAAACAATCTGACTGAGCAAAACGGGAACGAGGGGGAGGAGAGAAGGGGCCCGGCATCTGGTAAATAGTCAATGAGGCCATGCCCCAGTAGGTGGGTAAACCTTCCTCCACCACCTCCCCGTTTTGTTTAAATAGGAGAGTTCTAAACCTAATACAAAATTATATACAATTAGAACAGTTATCCTATTCTAACTAGCTTAAGTCTTGTATAATAAATAACTTGGCCAAGTCATGAGAGGAAAGTAACTACACTTATCTAGTCTTCAACCCCATTGAAGATCCGAGAGGGAAATAATGTTACCTGAGTGAGTAGGAAGTGCAATCAAACTTCCAAAACATGCAACAAATGACAGAGACAACTGGCTATCTGGACAATCACTCAAAGTCTCATTTGCAACATTGAGGCAACCAACTTTGGCTGTGGCCTAGAATAACTGACAGACTATTTTCAAAGGCAAGAAATTTTTCAAAACTGTCTTACCCTGTCTTGGCAAGATTTGACAGTCCTACTTATCCATTTCCGGATACTATGTATTTTGTCAGTGGTTTAGGTGTGGGCAGTTCCTTGCCCAAAGGCCAGTTTTGCCAAGAAGAAAATAAGCTCCAAGTGGAGTGTCTTAGTGCTCAACGTTCTCTCGGGAATTAGATTGGTGCTGCCAGGAGCAATTGTGTCTCATTTCATCCAAACTCTTAAGTTATTTAAATGCCATTTTCTACAGCTCTTTGAAGTGGTTGAAAATTATCTATCTATGCAGAATATAATCTCTATGTATGGAACAGTTATGAATGTCTGCTTCCCTTGCTTTGGAAGAAACACTTGTCATTTTTTAAATTCTTTTTGTATTTTGTGTGTGTGACTGTTTTGTGTGCATGTGTGTATGTGCGACAGATGTGTGCCTGGTGCCTACAGAGACCAGAAGAAGACATTGGATCCCCTGAACTTGGAGTCACAGATTATTAAGAGGACTGGGAGTTGAACCCAGGCTCTCTGCATGAGTACCTAACCACTGGACCATCTCTCCAGTTCTAGGAAGCATTTTTAAAAATCCATGTATATGCTTACTGTGTATATGTGCGTATGCATATGTGTATATATGTGGAAATATGTGTGCCATGGCACTTATGTGGAGGTCAGAGGAGAAGTTGCAGGTGTTGGTTCTTTTTTTTGTGACATGTGTTCTGGAATTTGAACTCTGGGGTTCAGCCTTGGCAGTAGGCACCTTTAACCACTGAGCAATCTTGCCAGCCACTTAACTTTTAAGGCAGTTACATAATCATGTTATATCCTTCATCTCACCCCTGCCTATGGTTAACACTTTGAATAACAATAGTATAAGAAATTGATATATCTAAAATCGATAGAATTTATTTCCCTATTTTGATTGGTGTGTTTTTGCTTTTATGGTGCTGATGCTTGAGCATAGGACCTTGAATATACTATGTGAACTCTACCCATGACTAACATCACCAACCCATCTCATTTCTCTAACTGTATACAAAATTATAGCCAAAAGCAGGCGAGAGATCTGCAGTTTCCTGTTGCTATAGGATGACTCCTATGTGCTCCCCTGGAGAACTAGCCCTTTATTGTGGTCTGTTCCAGCTGTTCCTTGTAAAGCAGAGCTTGAGATTTGCTCACACAACAGATTTCTCTGGCTCTTTTTATGAATGAAATCATTGCCTGGGGGAAATAGTCTGTGAGGCTTTCAGAAGCCTTCTCTTGCCAACAGTTTGGCTTCCTGGTCTCTGCTCTGGCCAGCGCCTGATGCTTTCTCTTCCACTGCCTTGCCCTCTTTGTTTCCTACCTCTGGAGTCCACTTGCTCACAAACTTCTCTTAAAGGACAAAGAAATAATTGTTCTCTGAGGACCTAAGGAAAAGATTGTATCATATTCACAACTAAAAAAAAACTATAGAGTCCTGATTCTCCTTGTGTAGGCCGTTAAGTTCTCCCAGTGTTTTATGGTTTGCAGAGTGGGAAGTCTATCGAGCTTTATGTCTGTCTCATCTGAAGCATAACCCCTGCTGTTCACTATTCCGTTTTGGTCAAGAATCACTTCTTCCAGCCCTTTAATGTTAATTGTTGTGGACTATTAGTTTAAGATGTATTACATTCATTTATGTTGTGAAATAGTTGTTTAACGATGCAAAGATGTGTTGTGTTCTTTTAGGGTGCATTTGTTTAACTCTGTGAAGCTGTGTTATTTTGCCTTCTGAAACACTTGATTGGTCTAACAAAGGGCTGAACGACCAAGAGCTAGGCAGGAGAGAGAAATAGGTGGGGCTTCCAGGCGGAGAGAATAAATAGGAGGAGAAATCTAGGCCTGGCTAGCTCAGTTGGTAGAGCATGAGACTCTTAATCTTGGGGTCTTGGGTTTGAACCCTTGAGTGCTAAAATGTAGCAAAATGTAGGTTCTTTTGTTTTGGGGTCTTTAGGGTCTGCCACCCAGCTCAAATAACTACACGGAAACTTATTCTTACTGGCCTTAGCTTGGCTTCTTTTATTTATTTTTTATTGCTTTATAAATAATACCTTTCAAAATTTCCACTTCCTCAGCTCCTCCCACTTCCCTCCCACTCCCTGACTCATCCTCCCCTCTCCCCCTCCAGTCCTAAAAGAGGGCAGGATACCCTGCCCTGTGGGAAGCCCAAGGCCCTCCCTCTCCATCCAGGCTTAGGAAGGTGAGCATCCAAATAGACTAGGATCCCAAAAAGCCAGTACGGGCAGTACAGACAAATCCCAGTGCCATTGTCATTGGCTTCTGAGTCGGCTACAATTGTCAGCCACATTCAGAGGGTCCAGACGGATGGAGATAGAGACAGAGACCCACATTGGAGCACTGGACTGAGCTCCCAAGGTCCAGTTGAAGAGCAGAAGGAGAGAGAACATGATCAAGGAAGTCAGGACCGCGAGGGGTTGTTCCACCCACTGAGACAGTGTGCCTGATCTAATGGGAGCTCACCAAAGCCAGCTGGACTGGGACTGAACGAGCTTATTTCTAGCCAGCTTTTCTAACTTAAATTATCCCGTTTCTATTTAATTACATTTTTTCTCTGGGCTCTTTACCTTTCTTTATTCTTCATGTGTTTCTTCCCTTCTAACTTTGGCTGACTGTGTGACACCCTCCTCTCTTTCTCCTTTTCTCACTCCTTACTCTTCCTTTCTCTTTGCATTGGCTCACAACTGTTTGCAGCTCCAGCACCAGGTAATCAAACGCACCTTCTGGCCTCATTGGCACTTGCACTAATATGACATACATGCATGCACACACACACACAAATTTTAAAAATAAAATAAAACATGAAGTCTAGAGCTGGACTTGGTATCTTTATACCAAGAATTCTAGCACTTGGGAAGTGGAGGCCGAAGAATTAACAGTTCATTAGGGACCCTCTGTTACCTAATGAGTTCAGGACTAACATGGGCTACATAAAATATCTCAAAACAAAACAACAATAACAACTCAGATAATCAACAAGCATCAAGACTGGGAGTATAACTCAGTGATAGAGCATGTGTTTTAGCATGTGTGAGACCCAGGGTTAAATCTCCAAATTTAAAAATCGAAGCAAAATGACCTCCCCAATATCATGCTACTTGCCCTAAACATACACAGTAAACAATTATAAAGAAATGAAGCAATGCTTAGGAATTTTAGTTGATATAGTCTGTGAGAATTTAACACCAAGATCTGTAAGGGTAATGGAATGTTCAAACTTGTCATCGCTTCAGATACGTAGTCAGTGTTCACCCAGCCCAGAAACTGGGAAGGCTATTGTAACTCTTATTAAAAACTTGACATAGGATCATATGGATTTGATTGCAAAACTGACAAAACACTAATAAAAGCTAAACTGTAACCATGCATGCTTTCAGTGCGCAGTCCCAGTACTTGGGAGGCAGAGGCATGAGGATTGCTGCAGGTTAGAGGTCAGACGGGGCTGCATATCAAGACCGTGCACCAAAAGCTAAACGAGCCTTCTCCTGCCAAGAATTTGGCCTCCTGGTCTATGCCTCTGGCTAGAGAGGCAGTTGGATCTCTGTGAGCCTGAAGCTAGCCTGGCTTACACAGCAAGTTCTAGGCCAGCCATAGCTACATAGTAAGATGTCGTCTCAAAGACAAACGCAAATCATGTTTGAAGGTTTTCCATTTTCCTTTCCAGCATCTTGACTGTTAGAATCCTTCGCGAATTTCCTCTGATTGCAGCAAGGCATATGATTTGAGCACCAAGGGTGCCTAATGGTGTTTTTGTGCTGTCTCTCATGAATGGCCTGAGAAGAGATATTTACACAATTTACTGTTGTTCTTTTTCTTCCCAGCCTACTCTCCTGGCAAAATGTCACTGAACAGAGCTGCCTTCCACACCCAGCTGTCTCCACTAAAACATCATCTGTCTTTTTGTTGTGTTCCAGGGAGCCTTTGCCTACATAGTCAATTATTTCATGTACGTCCTCTGGGCTCTCCTGTTTGCTTTCCTTGCTGTATCTCTTGTCAAAGCGTTTGCACCTTATGCCTGTGGCTCTGGAATCCCTGAGGTGAGTATAATATGAACCATTTTTTGCCAAAATTTTCTGGGTATTCCTGCATATACTATATCTTGGTGGCTAACAATCAGGGTCAGAGCCAGAGGGCATCTAAGCTCCATCCAGATTTTCCTTTAAGTCTCCTCTCAGCATTGGTCACAGGATTTGGTCTAAAAGGGGGGAGATGGTAGCCCAAACCTCTTTCCTACCTATTTGGGGCTTAAATTGTTTTAGTCGGGCAACTACAATTTTAGGTTATCAAGATGGCCTTACTCCTAAGATTACTTAGGACTATTACCTGTGACTATTAAGTCACAGTGTTCTTTGGCAAACACTCCAGGCTGTACCTACTCTTTCAGACTCTTTCTTGAACACTGGTCTTATTCTCAGAACATTTTCTAACTAGCTAGTCCCTCAGCTGCTCCTGCTTCTCCATCCACACACGCTCATCCTTACAGTAGACTTCTCCATCCACACACGCTCATCCTTACAGTAGACTTCTCCATCCACACACGCTCATCCTTACAGTAGACTTCTCCATCCACACACGCTCATCCTTACAGTAGACTTCTCCATCCACACACGCTCATCCTTACAGTAGACTTCTCCATCCACACACGCTCATCCTTACAGTAGACTTCTCCATCCACACACGCTCATCCTTACAGTAGACTTCTCCATCCACACACGCTCATCCTTACAGTAGACTTCTCCATCCACATACTCTCATCCTTACAGTAGACTTCTCCATCCACACACGCTCATCCTTACAGTAGACTTCTCCATCCACATACTCTCATCCTTACAGTAGACTTCTCCATCCACATACTCTCATCCTTACAGTAGACTTCTCCATCCACATACTCTCATCCTTACAGTAGACTTCTCCATCCACACACTCTCATCCTTACAGGAGACTCTTTGCAGCTGCTACACAGCCCTTTTCTCCCCTAAAATCTGTGGCAGTTCCCAGAATGCTTCTGACTTTCCTAGGTGTCTCCTATACTGAGATCCCTCTTGAGACAAGTGTGTGTATGTGTGTGTGTGTGTGTGTGTGTGAGAGAGAGAGAGAGAGAGAGAGAGAGAGAAAGACTGGTTGAGGGGTAATATAGTTCTTGTAAGGGGGTATAAATTTTAGCTGTTTGTAATTAATTACTTAGTCTGTATTCAATCTTTCTGTGTTTGGCCTACAGATAAAAACTATCCTGAGTGGTTTCATTATTAGGGGCTATTTGGGTAAGTGGACCCTCGTCATCAAAACTATCACGTTGGTGCTGGCAGTGTCATCTGGCTTGAGCCTGGGCAAAGAGGGCCCCCTAGTGCACGTGGCTTGCTGCTGTGGGAACATCCTGTGCCACTGCTTCAACAAATACAGGAAGAATGAAGCCAAGCGCAGAGAGGTAATGACACGTGAGCTTGAAAGCTTATTTTTACTTGTGAGCAGAAATACTGCAGTCTTAGTGGGGAGAACTTGGGGGTTTCACCCTTGTGGATTCAGCAAGTTCAGTTCTAGGAGTCTGTCTTATGGCCATCCTAGCATGTGTATATGCACAGGTGTCTACGGATAGCCAACATAAACTTATTAACCTTGTAAAAGTCTGAAGTTAGCAAAATATCCATCAAATAGGACTTGATTTTTAAAAATATATTCTGTTTATATCATAGAAAACTGAGCAACCATTTAAAAGAATGAGATGACCCTAAATATCTTGACATGAACTGCTGGCAACAGAACACTACAGCTAGTTTGCGACTACTGTTTATTGGCTAATGAGTTATTTTTTTAAAATGTATGTCTATGCACTTATGAAGAATATGTCTAGGGCTGCTACACTGGTTCAGTCAATAGAGTACTTAACTTGCAAACATTTGATCCCCAAGAACCCATTTTTTAAAAGTGGTGCATCTTTATAATCCCAGTGCTGGGGAGAGACAGGCACATCTTTGGGTCTCATTGACCAGCCAGCCTTGTCTGCTTGGCTGGGACCAGTCAATGAGAGACACTATTTCAAAAACAAAGTGGACAGTGCCTGAGGAACAACACTTGAGGTTGACTTCTGACCTCACTTACACATACAAGCATCTATGCTCACACTTGCATACCTGCATATATGAAGTTGAACACACAAAACTCAAAAATATCTGGAAATAATTTTATTCTAAACTGTGAAAAGCATGCTCTTATGTTTGGTGGGGGAATAAGGCAGTAGGAAAGGAGAAGTGGGGACTTGAATTTGTATTATATTTTTATGTGCTACTTCTTACAAAGAAGTTAGAGAAAATAATAGACTTTGTGGGACTTGCTGTGGAAGAATAAATATAAGCAGTGCATTTCAAATGACAGATTGTTCATCTTTTCTCACTATTAAATGCCACATTTGAACTAGTTCCTCCCAGTCTTATAGCTCTCTCTGCCTGCCTCTTGCTTCAACCCATTTACAGTGTTTGCACTGTAGCATCACTGCATGTTTTAGGTAGGGTTTCTATTGCTGTGAAGAGACACCATGACCACGGAAACTCTGATGATGACATTTAATTGGTGTGGCTCATTTGCAGTTCAGAGGTTTAGTCCATTATCGTCATGGTGGGACATAACAACACGTAGGCAGACATGGTGCTAGAGAGGTAGCCGAGAGCTCTACATCTTGCAGGCAACAGGAAGTAAAGTGTCCCACTGAGTGAAGCTTGAGCAAAGGAGACCTCAAAGTCCACCTCCACAGTGGCACACTTCCTCCAACAAAGCTATCCCTCCTCATAGTGCCATTCCCTTTAGGGGCCATTTTCTTTCAAACTGCCACACTATGCTTGTGCTAAATTCATCCCGTTGTTAGTGCATACTATTTTGAGGAAGAAGAATATTTTTTCTTTTTAATTTTTTAACTTAAATTTTTAAAATTTTTTAATTAAATTTTTTCATTTATTTTACATACTGACTAGTTTCCCCTCCCACCTCTCCTCCTGTTCCCTCTCCCTAACTCCCTTATTCACTGAGGAGGAAGAATATTTTTTAAAAATTGTCCCAAGTCATTGGTTACTTTTATCTTACTATAATAAAGAACCTAAGAAAGCAATTGTTCTTGTTTTATATTCTTTGAAATGCCTAAAAGTCACAGACAGAATAGGTCAAGGCCTGGATTGTTCATTAAAAAGGACCTCTTGTAAAACTGGAATCCAGTGGCAGCAAAAAGATTAAGTAGAGGCTCTGGAAACTGAAAATGCTGAGGTTTTAAGTATTGAAATTAATGAGCATTAAATGGGCCATCAGGAAGGAGAGTGACGGGCGAGTTGATTGTCATGCCGGAGCAGGATACAGAAGCTGTGCTCAACCAGAGAAGCTGTTTAGCAGGGATAAAGTGTAGCAAGTGAACTAGTTGAAAAGAAAGCCATTCTGAAGGTCAAGGATAAGTAAGTGTTGGTTGTTGCTGCCTCCACATGGATGGAGTTGAGTTTGAAACTAGATTCCTTGTCAAAGCTGAAATGTTTGTCTGAACTTGCCAGACATTTATCACCTCACATCTTATAACCATTGGGATCTTCAGTCTGTTTTCTCTAACTTAGATATCCCAGTGTTTGTTCTGTCGTACTGGGGCTCAGTTCCCTTCTCGTCGCTCTCAGTGGCCCCACATGCTTGTGACCAGTGGCCTTATCACAGTGAGCAGATGGTGAAATGAATAGAGCTGAGTTGGATAGGGATGCAGAGATTCCCTTCTCCAATATGAAACCCAAGTTTCCCCTTCACCTTCATCCTAACCATACCTAGAGGAATCCCCTTTTATGGGTTGGATTTTGGCTTCCCTGTCCTTCTCAAGTGACAGCCCTTGGCCTCTGACTTTTCTAAATTCTCAAGGTGAACACCAGAGACTTCTCTCCTTCCCCCACCCCTTAATTTCCCCGGATGGTCTACCAGTCCTGAAGAAACCTGCCTGCTTATTTTGCCAAGACATATTTTCTTCTTTAAATTTTTTTCTTTTGTTCAATTTTATTTTCCTATATGCCTCTAAACCATCTCTTTCCGCAGCTACTAGTACACAAGGAAATGGCGAGTTTCTCTGAGTTCTAGTCTGTTTGCCACTAGCGTGTGCTCTCTGCACTAGCATGTGCTCTCTGCACTGTGTGTGCTCTCTGCACTGTGTGTGCTCTCTGCACTAGTGTGTGCTCTCTGCACTAGTGTGTGCTCTCTGCACTAGCGTGTGCTCTCTGCACTGTGTGTGCTCTCTGCACTGTGTGTGCTCTGTGCACTAGCGTGTGCTCTCTGCACTGTGTGTGCTCTCTGCACTAGCATGTGCTCTCTGCACTGTGTGTGCTCTCTGCACTAGCGTGTGCTCTCTGCACTGTGTGTGCTCTCTGCACTAGCGTGTGCTCTCTGCACTAGCGTGTGCTCTCTGCACTAGCGTGTGCTCTGCCTCCACTTCCATGTACAAGACAATCCCTTCTAACACCTCTTGTTCACTCCCCCTCTTTCCTTGTGGTGCTTAATTTTCTGGTCTTTCCTTACCACCTGTCTTCTGGCCTTGAAAAATCTAGTTGTCGCTGGGCAGTGGTGGCGCACAGTGGTGGCGCACGCCTTTAATCCCAGCACTCGGGAGGCAGAGGCAGGTGGATCTCTGTGAGTTCGTGGCCAGCCTGATCTACAAGAGCTAGTTCTAGGACAGGCAGGGCTGCTATACAGAGAAACCCTGTCTCAAACAAACAAACAAAAAAATCTAGTTGTTTCTCTATTTGTATTGCTATAGACCATTGGGACTGAAATAGGCTACAAGGTGTAGGCAGTTCTAAACTGTAACTTCATTTTTATGTCACTAGAGCTTTCCATAATATCTCATTAAAATGTTTCCTAACATGTGCTAAGTGGAAAGCCCATGAGACCTCAACCCTACACAAAGAACTACATGCAAACCAGGAATGCCGAGAGTGGGAGAAATAATCTTCCCCAGGGAAGAGCACACCAGCTGATCACACGATACCAAATAGGCAGCTCTGAAAACATGCATGCAAGTAACATTATATAGACTGAACAGGTTATACTTAGGAATATATATGCATATACATATAATAAGGATCAGTGAAAAAAGAAGCCATAATTTTGAAGAAGAGCAAAGAAGAATATGTTTGGAGAAAGGAAATAGAAGGAAGAAATGATTATAACTATAATTTCAAAAAATAAAAGAAACAAAACTGTATGCAGGTGAAACACTCACTGCAAAGAACTGTATCCGGGTTTCCAAACTCAAGTTCAGTTGCTGCACCAGGAAGGCTGCCAGTCAGGGCGCAATTTAGAATTAAAAAGATGTTTCAATCACAAAGTAAAGTCTCTTTTTTTGTTCAAGCATATGAACCATGTATGCATTCAACATCTAGCATACAGTGTTTGCTCTCCAAGTAAATAGAAATTGTACTGCACTTTTTATGATATAGAACATGTAAAACTTATTTTTAAGATTTTTAATTAAAATATAATTACACCATTTCTTCCCTTTCCATTCCTCCCTCCAACTTCTCCTATATGATCCACTCATTCCTTCTCAAATCAATGGTATCCTTTTTCTTCGATTATTGTTGTTACAAGCACACACACACATGCACACGCACTTCATTATAACCCGCAGAGTCTATTTTGTGTTGCTTGTGTGAAAGTGGTCAGCCATGTAAGGTTTTTATTATTATTTTAAATCCTTGGTGACTATGAACATGACTTTAAAAATGTGGTTGAATATAAGAAAACCATATTATTTTATTGCTGATTTTGCATTTTGGATTGTAGGTCTTATCAGCTGCGGCGGCTGCTGGTGTATCTGTAGCCTTTGGGGCACCTATTGGTGGAGTATTGTTCAGTCTGGAAGAGGTAATGACTTCTGTTTGTAAAGCATGTATATGCCTTTGTATTAGAAATCATGACCAGTATTTATTTATGTTGCAATTCCTGAGTATCTGCCCAATGTGATCCTTCAGCATGTAACCAGAAATTTCTGGCAAGTTTTTATCCTTGAGTACAATGTCAGCAGCCCCAGCATTTGATTGGAAACGATTTTTGCATCCTGACTAAGTTTGTGTCTCACCTTCTGTCTTGCAGGTCAGCTACTATTTTCCCCTCAAAACACTATGGCGTTCATTCTTTGCTGCCCTCGTGGCAGCATTTACACTCCGGTCCATCAATCCATTTGGAAACAGCCGCTTAGTTCTATTTTATGTGGAGTTTCACACCCCATGGCATCTTTTTGAGCTTGTGCCATTCATTGTGCTAGGCATATTTGGTGGCCTTTGGGGAGCTCTATTTATCCGCACAAACATTGCCTGGTGTCGGAAGCGTAAAACCACACAACTGGGCAAGTATCCTGTCGTCGAGGTACTCATTGTGACAGCCATCACTGCCGTCTTGGCTTTCCCTAATGAATATACCCGGATGAGCACAAGTGAGCTCATTTCTGAGCTATTCAATGACTGTGGCCTTCTGGACTCCTCCAAGCTCTGTGATTATGAGAACCATTTCAACACAAGCAAAGGCGGTGAGCTGCCTGACAGACCTGCTGGTGCGGGAGTCTACAGTGCCATGTGGCAGCTGGCTTTGACGCTCATCCTGAAAATAGTCATTACCATATTCACCTTTGGCATGAAGGTGAGGAACCCTTTGGTGACTTCTGTGTGAATGTGCTGTGTGAATGTGGCCTTTGGCAGGCAAAATCAAAGTAGCCAACAATCTCAACAGCTTTCCTCAGAAACCTTTTTGCCCCCCAGTGTTTTCATGACTTGGTGGACAATGATAACTCTGTGTCTAATTGCTGATACCTGTATTTAGTCAAATGCAAGCCTCAGTAATGAGTTTGTAAAAGAAACATTGTCTCTTTTTCTGTGTACAAGCATTTTCCCCCACAAAAAGGAGAGTGAGAATTTTCTGCTAGAGCATTTAATAGTACAGTGCACAGGTAGTCCTTACAGCAGTGCTTCTCAACCTGTCGTTCGCCTCCCCTTGGACGGTACATGTTAGATATTTACATTACAATTCAGAACTGTAGCAAAATTACAGTTTGAACTAGCAACAAAAATAACTTTATGATTTGTGGAGTGGTCACCATAACATGAGGAAATGTATTAAAGGATCACAGTATTAGGAAGGTTGAGAACTAATGCCTTATAGGGTACATTTTAGAGTAATTAAAGAAGCACCATTTTAGCCTGAACTCCATAAGGTTACCAATGTTCTACCATCTTAAAAACATTTTAGTGTTTGACAACTTCATAGAGTTCAACCCAACACACAGCTAAATGATGGTTTTACAGTTAGTATTCCTGCTCACTTGGTAACAAGTAGAATCCACTTCACAGGTTAAGATTAAAATATTTCAACTATCAAAAACATATAGCACAGACCAGTGAGATGGCTCTGAAGATAGCAGTGCATGCCACCCAGCCTGTAGATTTGAATTCGTTTCCTAGAGCCTACATGGTAAAAGGCAAGAACTAACTCCTGAAAGTTGTCTTCTGGCCTCCACACATTACACACACACACACACACACACACACACACACACACACACACACACCACAATATGTATAAAAATAATCCAAGCACATTGTTACATAAAGAAAGAAGCTACAGAAATTGATTTCATACACTTAGAGAGTAGAATTATCTGAGGATTAAGTCTACTTCTCTCGATATCAAAGTAAAGCAACAATACCAATAATTTATTGTGTATTTCAAAAGAGGATTCCGGATGTTCCTAAGACAAAGTGTTCAGTGATAGATATGGTAATTATCCTGATTTGCCATTACATATTGTGTGCATATATCCTAATATCACGCTGTACTCAATAAATATGTACAATCATTGTTTCTTACTTAAAAGGGTGTCACTCTTTACCTTTAATATCTGTTACAATCTCCAAGTTTTAGACGAAACAGAACCAGAGAATTGGTTAAAGCATTGGTTTCCTCCACCCTAGGTTTTCTTCTCTTCAGCACCCTCATACCAATTGTTCCTGTTCTCCATGGAAAGACATTTGAGTCAGGGATAAGATGGAGACCCTGAAAAGTTTCTGGGTGCTTCTGGGGTTCATTTCAACATTGTTGTTTCATTGTTGTATTTGAAGGGAATCTTTAGATGCACAGAACACCAGCTTCCTTGCATTTCAATGTCAAATAGTATTGAAGAGCCATAAGCTGTTCTGATTCTGTCTACTATAATTTCCTTTCTTTCATATTATTAGTTCCTAGAAGTCAAGAAACAAGGCAGGAAGGTAGATGAATATTCCCTTTTTTGGTTAAGTATGCAGATATAGCCAGTATCTCCTTTAAAATTTTTATTTAATTTTCTGTTGTGTTGTTATAAGGTACATGGAAACTACTTCTGCCATCTTTTTTATTTGAATGATGAGTTAGGATGCAATATATAAGTGTCATTATGAACACTTTATTTAAGTCCTGGCACTAATATTCACTAACTCTTGACTTTAGGCAAATGACTTAACCTCTCTGAACCTTGGGGGTCTATCATTTGGGAATAATAAGGTCTAATTTCTGGGGTTATTATTGAACATCTATAAAAAATCTTATATGTAGGTCATCCAACATAAAACACAGTAGTCAACAAAGGGTAGATTGTTACTGATAAAATTTCAGAATTGGGGGAAATGTCTGCGTATATAAGAAATTCCATCTATTTTCCTTTTTCTTTGGGAAAGGCCTAATTTCTGCCTCCAGTTTTGTGTTGGTCTGGAGAGTTCAGGCTCTTGCCTGATGGACCCCCGAATCAGGGTAAGCTTCTTCGAAGTCATCCTTGCCTGCACGTCCCAGAGAACCTCTAGTCCCTGTAGTGTTACACAGATCTTTGCAGCCACTTGGTAGCATAGTGCATAGTTAAACTGTCGTTGGCCTGTTCGCTTCGCAGAGGGTCAGTCCTCTAGCCCTCCCATCTGCCAGGAACCACATCAGTCCACACTAAACACCTCTTCTTTCTCTTTGCAGATCCCTTCTGGTCTCTTTATCCCCAGCATGGCTGTTGGTGCTATAGCAGGCCGTCTTTTAGGAGTAGGAATGGAGCAACTGGCTTATTACCACCATGACTGGGGCATCTTCAATAGCTGGTGTAGTCAGGGAGCCGATTGCATCACACCTGGCCTTTATGCTATGGTTGGGGCTGCAGCCTGTTTAGGTAAGTAACATTTGCATTGACTTCAAAGAAGTCACCCTGCCAGTGACGTAAAATGAACAGTAATAAAGAATGCAGTGAACTGTAGAGTGGGGTTTTTTTCCATGATTATCCATTTTTTGTTGGTTAATGTTGGATAAAATGTCTATCTCCCAGACATTTTAAGAAAGGTAATTCTAATCTCTCACATAGGGGAAGTCATCAGAAATCTGACCATAACTAGCTGCATAAAAATGTGCATCACAGTATTATTTATAGGAACAAAAATTAGGCAGGCGTGGTAGCACGTGCTTGTAATCAGCCCTTGGGAGGCTAAGCAGGGAGAATCTCAAGTTTCGGGCCTGCCTAATGTACATAATAAGACCTCATCTGAAAAGCAGCCCAACCTAAATTTGAGCATTAAGGAAATCATGAAATAAATTGTGTTCCATCCATATATTACATTATACAGCCCTTAAACATGATGTGGTTATGTTAACATATTTGTGTGTGCAAATACATGATGCTCGGGATTGAAGCCAAGGCATGCTACTCGCTAGGCAAGCTCTGCACTACAGTCCGGTGGTGTATACATACCACTGAGCGATACTGCAATTCTTTGTTTCCCTTTTTATTTTAAGATCATATCTCACCAAGTTCTTCCTGCACTTGTGATCCTCTTGCCGCCACCATAGAATTACACCATAACTAGAATTACAGGCCTGGGCCACAAAGCCTCTGTTACGCTTAGCATCTTTCAATGTTACATTTAAAACTTCTTTCTTACATTTCTTTTGTGGCGGGAGAGGAGAAGCCTATGCCACGGCTTGTGTGTGAAGGTCAGAGGAAAACTTGCCAGATTCACGGCTCTCCTTTCACCAATGGAGTTCTGGATGATCAGACTTAGTTCATCAGACTTGGCAACAAGTAACCATCTTGCTGTCCCAACCCTTTAAATTTTTTGTCAATTTAATTTTAAATTGGTAATAATACCAAATATTCCAAACAAATAATAGGAGAAAAGTATGATAAGAAACTAACCATAATATGAGCTCACATATGTAAAAATAAATGTTTTCTATCAGAAAAAAACTTGAAAATTTTCTGTAATGAATGTATGTATATTGCATCTACGGTTAGGAGAAAAGTAAGTTTTTAACAACTAGAATGCTGTTTCTGATTTGTTATTTTGAGAAATTTAAGCCATGTCTCCTGTACAGTCTCACTTTAATGCAATCTGGAGTCTGCACAATTGTTGCTGAAACTGTGTTCTAGTGCATTTCCCAGTGAGACCCCACAGCAGGCGTGCAATTCTCCTGACTTCTCCGCTTTGATTCCCGTGTCTTTTTTCTTTGCAGGTGGGGTGACTAGGATGACTGTTTCTCTTGTTGTCATAATGTTTGAACTGACTGGTGGCCTGGAGTATATTGTGCCTCTGATGGCTGCAGCCATGACAAGCAAGTGGGTAGCAGATGCTCTCGGGCGAGAGGGCATTTATGATGCCCACATTCGTCTCAATGGATATCCCTTTCTCGAAGCCAAAGAAGAATTCGCTCATAAGACTCTGGCGATGGATGTGATGAAGCCCCGGAGAAATGACCCCTTGCTGACTGTCCTTACTCAGGACAGTATGACTGTGGAGGATGTGGAGACCATCATCAGCGAAACCACTTACAGCGGCTTCCCGGTGGTAGTCTCCCGGGAGTCACAAAGACTTGTAGGCTTTGTTCTTCGAAGAGATCTCATTATTTCAATTGGTAAGGATTTCAGAAAAGGAATAAAGGAACTTCTCAAGTGTGCATGAAATCGGAGAGACAAAGGGAGGTGGGCTTGGTTAAGGGACAGAATAGAGTTAGCTCTTTGTCTTTCAGTTTTTCATTTCCTTCCCTTTGCATAGAAAATGCTCGGAAGAAACAGGATGGGGTTGTGAGCACTTCCATCATTTATTTCACTGAGCACTCACCTCCAATGCCGCCATACACTCCTCCTACCCTGAAGCTTCGGAACATCCTGGATCTCAGCCCCTTCACTGTGACAGACCTTACGCCAATGGAGATCGTTGTGGATATCTTCCGCAAGCTGGGACTGCGCCAGTGCCTGGTGACACACAATGGGTGAGCCCCCTTGAAGAAGGGCAGTTAGGATGGTGGAAGAAACTGAATAGAGAGAGAAAGAGGAGAACCAAAATTTAAAGAAACACTTTTAGGCCTTTATTGCAGCTCCAAGAAGAAGGTAGACATGATTAAAGGGCCTTGTTTGAGAGGTGCTGTTGGAGGAGGCTGCTTCTTAGTTCCCTGCTGCCCAGACCTGAAATAATCACACAGAAACTGTATTAATTAAACATGGCTCGGCCTATTAGCTCAGGCTTCTTATTAACTAACTCTTACATCTTAAATTAATTCATTCTTATTATTTTGTATTTTACCATGAGATTCATGGTTTACTGGTAAGGTTCTGGGCCATCTGTTTCCTTCAGTGGCTACATGGCATCTCCTGACTCCAGCTACCTTTTCTCTCTCTATTTCTTCCAGCCTGGCTATATTCTGCCCTGCTATAGGCTGAGGCAGCTTCTTTATTAACCAATGGTAATAAAACATATTCATAGCATACATAGGAGAATCTCATATCTAGGTGAAAACTATTCGTTGTCCATTATCAGTAACTCAGTTTCTCATCTACCAAGAACGGAGCTGTGCTCTGCACAGGCATCGCTGAAATTGGAATGGTGTCGGAGATGTGCAGTGGTGTTTCCAGCCCTTGGACATACCTTCTAAGATCCCCACTGGAAGCCCAAAACTGTGGCTAGTAGTGAGCTTCACGTGTACTGTGTTTGTTACTGTAACTTCACATACCCATGAGGAAGCTTAGTTTGTAAGTCAGATGCAGCCAGAGAGTAAAAACAATAGACATGAAGTAGAACAATTATAATAACACAGTCATAAACGTTTGTGACTGTGAAGTTCCTCCTGCTTTTAAAGTCTCTTACTGTATTGTTCTAGACTTCAGTTGCCCTTGAGTTACCCAAGCCGTGGTTACAGAAGGCTGCTGACCCGCGTGGTAGCATGGAGCCGCAACCCCAGCACTTGGGTAGTAGAAGCAGGAGAATCAGTTGTTGAAGGCCAGCCTCAGCTATGGAGTGAGTTTAGGTCACCCTGGTCTACATGAGACTCCTGTCTCCAAAAGAAAGGAAGACTATTGTACTTGACACCTATAATCCCCTTGTTATTTGAGGACAAAGCACAAGTATCCAGTTTTCAGTGCGGTCTGCCTTACACAAAGGCCCCTGTTTCCATAGATGGTAGGTGGCTATAAATCACAAGTCTTTGAACCTCCAAGCCCAAGGCTCTTCCCTTCCTGGAATATATCTTGTCCAGTAAAGAAGCCCTGTTGTTGTTATTGGGAATGAGTGTAGGCTAAGGAGAAGGTTGGAGGCTTTTCTTGTTTTTAACACTCTATGTTAACCTAACAACTCTATAAGGACTCTTCCCGCTTCTAAATTTGGAAGTGGCACTATAAATAACATTCAAGAGCTAAGTTAGTAGTATGTAGACTTTCTTTAATAGGGAGGTGTGTGTTCAGCATTTCCGGAAACCCTAACTCATGTAAGAAATTATTCCATGAGATTCTGGGGAGACAGGAAGCTGAATAAAGCTTTCTGTGTCCTTGAGTAGTGAGTATGGTTCTAGGGAAGTCAGGAACACAGAAGTCAGCATAGGGCAAAAGTGAGACAAATAAGGACTATGGGAGAGCCTGCACAGAGCATGCCGTCACTGGCAGCAGGGCAGAGTCGCAACCGGTTCATAGGACCAGGGCTGTGGGGGAGGGTGGAGCATTGGAGCTGGACTGCAGTAAGTAGATGAGATACATAGGTTTGAAGAGGAATGTTGAAATCAGGGGAGATGTGGGAATGTGTTATGCATTTAGGGATGTATGCATTGCTCCATTTGTCGGCAATATATATGCATCTTACTGTTAGCTCATCATTCTCCAAGTGCAGATAGTGCTGAAGGCAAAGTTGAGAAGGATTAGGGAGGACAAGCATCACTTTTAGTTAAGAACACTATTTTCACTGTACATTTATTTTGGTTTTGTTCTGTGTGTTTTTCTTTCAGGCGCTTACTTGGAATCATTACCAAAAAGGATGTGTTAAAGCATATAGCACAGATGGCAAACCAAGATCCTGATTCCATTCTCTTCAACTAGAATCCCGGAGTTGTTTTGGATATAAAACAAGGACATTGCGGACCATGGATATATTTTATTAACTGGGTACCCAAAACACATTTCCCATATTTGGATGGTGAAGTCATATTAGTGTGTTGTCTGTTTCCTACAAGTTAACCAGTTGCACTACATAATTTCTGGGAATTAATCTCTCTAGGAGAAAATACAGTTAGGCTTATGGGATACTGCATTAGGAAGGGTTCATGAAAGAGTAAACAAGATTGCTATGGTTTAATTATGTTTGTTCTTTAAAATATTTTTTTAATTTAAAATTAATTGTTAGCCAATATGCAATCACTGAAAACTATGCAAGAAAAATTCCAACAATTCTGACATATAGCCTGCAGGAAACTCATGAAAAAATCATGTGTTGGGGGGGACTCTTAATTGTCATTGGTGGAAGATGAAGTGGGAACTAAGGGGCTTTGCCTTTCAAGCTACAGAAAGGAAAGCCAGAAGGAACTAGCAATGGCATTTTTTAGACTGTGAAGATTCAGTTAAATTCTTATTCCTGTTACAGTATTTAGCGTTATTAGTTTGTTACGTTTACCTTTTCATTAAAAGACAGTGCTGCTCTGGTTAATCTCCTCCAAGTGAAGTAGGGGGGTTGGCCTTTAGAGCCTGCTCGTCCTGATCTTTTGAAGTACACAAAGTTAAGTTACAGAGCTTTCTCCTTGGCTGCATAAAGGCTAATTTTCCAAATGGCAACGCCAGCTAGTAGACAAGGACTTTGTTAGGAATTTGTTAGTAGCTAGGAATTATTACTTCCGGTTTTCTTGAAATGAAGCTAAAGTTCTGAGCAAAGTTGGTGAGTGGGAATTTCACATTTTTGTGAAGTTCTAAGCACATCTCTTACCCAGTTGCCACCTTCATGGATGATGGCGTTTTAGGCTTCTGGAATAAGTAGGAACAGTATATGGAACTGAGTCTAGGCTGAACACTGCTAAAGCAGGGAAGATTCGGGGCTGCAGCAGCATCCCGATGCATTCCTTTGAAAAGACCACCAGTACTGACATAACTGGACACCTGTGTTCGCCCCAGTGTGGAATATGCAGAACAGGCCGTTGTTCCTGGGAGCATAGTGTAGGCTCGAGATCCTTCATGGATTGGTGGAACTGGAACAAGATCGGCAACTGCAGCTACCTTGAGGTACCGTCCTTAGAGATCTGAGCAAGCTGCAGAGCCGTCCTGGAACCTAGGTGGATGGATGAGGCCTGATGACACCTAAGGTGCTTGTACCCAGTTAACAAGGTGCCTGTCTCAATTTCCTACCACAGCCGCGGCAGTTTAAAAAAAAAACACATTGTAGAAGCACCTGGTGGAATTAAAGAGCCACCGCCAGCATTCCAACCACTCTTTCATTTTCTATTGTTTTCTCCATGTGCAATTACTCTCCCTCCATTCTGTTCGCCTTTCTTCTCAGCACCAAATCCTCTTTAGGATGGAGCAGTATGCTTAGCGAATCATTCCTAATAATGACAAAAATTAACAAGTAGGGCTAGTTAAATCGTAAGCCAAGGCCCGGTGGTCTCGCAGCACTTACACTAGAGGGATCACTTTTTTGTTTGCCGTGCGGCCCCATTGCTGCTGCCTCCGTTTCAGTCTCAGCTGCCCATGGCAATGAGGCCACGCTGTTGGGGAAGAGTTCAGCCTTGTTCATGTTACAAGTCTGTCCCTAATACCTCCTACTGTCCCTCTAGCTCAGAATCAGCAGCACTTGGCACATTCCTGTGTGTAACCCACCCCTCCCAAGCAACTCAGTGTACCTCATTTTAAAAGTTGTTGATCCCCAAGTCAAGGACTTTTTTTTAAATCCCCAATTCTTATCGTTCCCAGATCAGAAATGCCTGTATTATCCAGGGCTGAGTAGTCAAAGCGTATTTTGATTTTTATCTTGACTATATCAAGGTAGCCACCAGAGTTTCTCCTTTTAAATATATTGTTCTGGCATTTTAATGAGAAGGGGTACATGGTATCATAATCATGGCTCTGTGACTTTCTGTCTTATGCCTTCTATGCCACCATATTCTTTGTATCAGATGAGACTCTGCCTGGTGTATTACGTGGAGACCAGAATTCTTGTCTGTGTAGTTCAGGTTCAGTCAGTACCTATTTCATTAGTGATTTTTCCTCACTGAAGTTTGCAAAGCAAGAAACATTATTTCTGGTCTTTGATGGCAAGGAAATGTTTGGTCATGTCTCATAGAGCAGTGGTGACATGGATTGTATCTTGTTTGCCTTCTAGTTTTTTTCTTCCTTATACACAGACGAGCCAGTGTTAAGGTGCTACTTCAGAGACTAAATCTAAGAAATCAGATAACACTGTGCGAATGATATTGTCTAGATGCTAAGCACCAGTAGGCCCTCCAGATAATCAACAATATCCCTTTAATACCTCACTCCTTAGAAATACCATTCATTAACCTCAGTTTCTCAGGAATCCTTGCAGCTTGTATGCTAGAGATCGCTGTAGGGGGTGGTGTCCATTGTCTGTCCAATCCTAGGGTTTAGCTCAACGGTTGGCTCGTTCTTACTGGAGTACTCTACAAGATTGCTAGCCTGGCACCTGGACACACAGTGGTTCTTCTCTGGAGGTAAAGGGAGTTCTTCCTGTCATTGTCATTCCATTTCACCAATTAAATAATCCTAAAAACAAAACAAAAATGAAAATGGAAAAAAAAAACAAAGCCAATATAGGAAAGTCTGATAGTGGCCTCAAATGACTACATACCTCAATGGTAAAATACTGGATCATTTAAGATTTTAAAAGGAATTGAGACAAGTTTATTTTGGTACTGGAAAAGAAAATAGCCTGATATAAGGAAAGCGTTTACAGAAGAACACCAATAAATGCCTCAAGAGTGTGAATTTTCCAAGGAAATAGGCCTGAAGGAAATCTAGCCATGAAGGGAATTCATGGATCTGTAAAAGTCTAACTGCTATTTTTTTTTATCTGCACACCTTCAATGAAAAGAACTGAATGTAGTTAGAGAGAGAGTGTAGTGAGTTCAGTTAGAGAGAACAAGCGGGACTGGCAATGTGAAATAATAGCTGTTAAAGATCATGTCTACTTAAATTTGGTTAGAAGCAACCACATTGCTACACCCTCCCCTCTCTGGCCCCAGTGTCCTGGTGCAGCCCAGCTGCATCATGGAGCTGCTGTGGTCCACAGAACAGCACCTCTGGTGGATTAGTTGGAGTTGATAGTACTTTGAATTGGCCAGCTGGCAGAGCAGACAGTTAATTTGCTGGCTTAACTGTAAAGCAGGCCAATTGTTTTGGCACTAAAGTCTAACTCTGAACTCTTTGCAGGAAGAGCAGGGGCCTTTCTGACAGGCTCAGTCACTAAATGTGTGGGCTCGTCTTCACTGTTCTAAGATGTTAATCTTTGCAACCACCGCTCAGATTGTCTGGGTTCCTTTAGGGGGTGGGGGAGGCATTGAGAATGATGGCAGACCTGCTTACCAAAGTGTGTGTGTGGTGCCAGCTGGTATGAAGAAAGCCATCCCATGTCCCAGTGTCCGTGCATCTTGGCATAAGGTGGGCAGGAAAAGCTTAATTATGTGCCTCAAAGGGAGAGAAAGGCAAATCATCCTCAAGTCCAGGATTCCCAAGCTAGAGCCTCAAAGCACCATTGGGCTTCAGGACAGTCTAGTTTTGTGGGGAGGGTCAGCATAAGACATTGACTGAAGGAGGAGCATACTGTCTGAGGGTCTAGAGGACAAAGGTCCTACCATTTTTGTTTTAAGCCTCCCTACTGTGTCTCTCTTCTCTATTGAAAATAAGCTGTTTTCTCCCATTGCAGCTCAGAAGCTGTGTAAGGTTGGATATGAGTGGGCACAGCACGGTTGAGCAATTGCTGGGCTTTGGTTTTCAGTTCCAGCCATTTGTTCTAAGGAGAGAGGTTCTTGGAAAAATGTGTATTAGAAACTTTAAGCTACTCCCTATACATATGCTGGCCACATTCTCATTCCTAAGCATCTGCAGCTGGGCAAAGTTATGAAGAGAGGAAGGGAACAAAAGGAGTTTTTCCATGATGTTAATATGATTTTTGCCAAATCCTCCAAGAGGGATGTGATGTGTTTTCTTTCTTTGTTTGTTTCTTTCTTTCTTCCTTCCCTCCCTCCTTCCTTCTTTCTTTTTCTTTTTGCATGGGGCCTATCAGGTTGCCCAGCCCAACCTTACAGTCAAAAATTCCTACCTCTAAGTTGCTACCAAAGGGTCTTTGGCCTGTGTGTGCACACTTGTCAAGCGAAAGCCCTGACTAAAGTTTGGCCTTTCTGAGGAGAAACTATGATGGTACATAGAAGGCAGAAACACAGTTTGTCTCTGCCTCGCTTCTTTTGCTCCCCCTACCATGCATATCTTAAGTTCAAATCTCTCCCCATTTTTATGAGCATGTTGTTTGAATATGGACTTTGGTGGGTAGGGAGAATTTCATCCCGAGAATAAAGAACAGAAACTCCTCTGGATGAGGCCATTGGCAGTTTGCTCACTCCACAGTAGGGGGCCAAAGCCAGCAAGACTTACTGGGAGTGGCGAGGGCTTTAACTGTATTATGTATTAGTCCAAATGTGCTGGGATTTGGGGTAGTTTAGGATTTAGTGAGAAAAACGTCATTTAGTGAAGTGGGGAAGAAGGCAGGACCTCTGGTGGTTTTATTTCTTTTTTAATCAAAGCGGGAGTGTTCAGATTTGCTGTCGAGTAGAGGGGGTACCTCAGAATATATGATTCTTTTCCCTCCATTCACTTTCTTGCCTTTCACTTTTCTTGCTTCTCCATTGTCCTGCCTTTTTAGTACTCAGCTTTTTATATAAGTATTTACTTTGGTTTTTTACTATATATTTGGTCTTTTGTGACTGTGTGATGATTACATTGTATTTCATTCAAGGTAAAATTATATGTTTAATATTTTATTCTCTAAAATTGTCTTTTGAAGCTATGCTGCTATCCAGGTACAGGTCAGAAAGGAATTGGGCCTGACAGCTTCTTGGTCATGTCACCAAAGGGTGACTATAATGTCATGATGATGACTCTTCTATATTTGACCAAGGCCAGCCTCCTGTTTATACCTCTGCCCATTCATTTCTGGCCATGGGAAATATACCAGCTATTGGGTGAGCCATTGAAGCCAGGAGGACCAGAAGGGCCAGGATCCAGCCCATGGGCACCGTGGAAATTTCCCTGTAGGAAGCTCATTTGTTGGGCTGGCTTCAGTCGCAGTAGCCAAAGAAAATCTGTCTGACTGGACATTTTAATTCCTAAGAGTTGGTCAAAGTTCAGCTGAAGCTAATGCATAGATATCTCTAGTAGCTTGGCATCCAGAAATGAGCTTCAACCAAAGCTAATAAAGCCCGAGTTTCCACAGGAAGCTTGGTGCTGAGCAGTTCAGATCAGTCATTTATGAGAGTGTTGCCAACCCTTCAGCCATGCTTTTGTAGCTTTAGCCTCACCTGCTTATAGACACAGCCTGATCCAAAGCTGTGGCTTACTGCTCACTTTGTTCTGCTCCCTGGTCATGTGTAGTGACAGAGTGTTAAAAGGAAAACATGGATTGGGGAGTTAGGTGACCTGGTTTGTATTCCCTATGCTTCTACTAACTAGCCTCAAGATCTTAACCGCTCTGTGCCTCAGTGTTCCCATCTGCAAAATGGGGATAGTGTAAATTGCCCTACCTACCTCACAGGGTTGTTGTGAGGATAAACTGAGACAATGAATGGAAAGCACTTTGATAAGTAAGTGCTATGCAAATTGTAAGAAATGGAAACAATCATGTTCAAGGCAATGGAATGGACATTAGCAGAAAGGTTAATGGGATTGTCCAGCCCTTTCTCTGTGTGGCTTAAACCTAGGTTGCCATTGCTTTATACATTTTCACTTAGCACAGATTTGTAATTATGCATGTAATAAAGCACAGCCTTATTCAACTTGATTTGCATATGTTTTTAAAGACCCTGAACTTTTTGAGTGTTATTTTTTTTATTGCCAAAGAAAACATGAGGACAGGGTGTGGGGTTTATGGAATGGTTAAAAAACAACTGTGGGGCTGGAGAGACGGCTCAGTGTTTAAGAGCACTTGTTGCTTTTGCAGCGAACGCAGGTTCAATTCCCAGCACCCACATGGTGGCACACAGCCATCTGTAACTCCAGCTCCAGGGAATCTGATGATTTCTTCTGGCTTCCACAGACTCTAGGTGTACACACGATGCATATACATACATGCAGGCAAAGTATTCATAAAATAAGTCTAAAAAATTTAAAAGCAGCCGAAAACCACCACTATTGGGCTCACTTCTTTTAAAATGTTTGTGAAATACCAATTATTAACAGTTATAGATTCAGGGGTATACTCTCCTGCCCCCAGTTCTGGGGATGGAGTCAAAGGCCTTCCATACTCTTAGCAAAATTTCTACTATTGAGTTGTATCCCCAGCCTCAGTACCGATTTTTCAAGTAGAATTTATTTATTTTTATTTTACATACATTGTTGTTTTGCTTATATGTATGTCTGTGTGAGGGCGTCAGATTTTGGAGTTACAGACAGTTGTTAGCTGCTATGAAGGTGCTGGAAATTGAACCTGGGTCCTCTGGAAGAGCTTTCGGTGCTCTTAACTGCTGAGCCATCTCTCCTGCCCCTGATTTTTACTATAAGGAGACAAATGAGTACCTGATGTTTATGAGGCACTGCAGATCCCTGGATAGCCCATTTATTCTGGCAGCTTACATACTATTGTCTTGTACATTGATAATACTTCCCTAATGGCATGAGAATGAGCTAGAGGTGCATTTTCCTCTCTCAGTTCTTAATCGTGTAGGATGATAAACCTCGGCCAACTTATTGCCTACAGTTGCTTCAAATGAGGAGTAGGATGGGTGATTAAAACATCCTTCCAGTACTGGAAAGATGGCTCAGTATTTAAGAGCATGTGTTGCTCTTGAAAAAGACCTGGACTTGATTGTAATTCTGTTCCTAGCACCCACATCAGGGTGCTACCCTGCCACCTGTAACTCCAGCTCCAGGGAGATCCAGTGGCTCTGGTCTGCCTGTGCGCCAGCACTCATGTGCACAAACTCCAACACACACACACACAGACACAAGTTTAAAACTGAGTGCTTTTCGTGTTGAACAATGTTCCCCTGTGAATAGCAATCACCCTTCTCCGTAGCCTGTTTATGGTCTGTTGACACTGAAATGCCTTTGGTGAGGAGGACCCCTTTGGAGCAGCCATGCAAATGAAAGATGGGCAGAGCATGGAAAAGTGATTAGATACACAACCGTTATTGCCACACCTCTGTGAAGCCTGGGAAAGGAAGGGGGGCTATACTTTGCAGTATGGTTTTTCTCCTCTTTTCCTGCAGCTGACTCCTCCCCACTCCTTCCCTCTTTCTGCCAGACGCTACCTGTAAGACACTAGTTTACATGGGTCCCAGTTTTACTGTAAGAGTTTCTCTATGATGAGGCTGAGAGAAGGCTCAGCAGTTAAGAATAGACATTGCTATGGCAGAAGACATAAATTTGATTGACAGCACCAGAGTCAGTGTCTCAACCTCCTGTCGCTCCAGGTTCAGGGCATCCTGATGCTCTCTGGCTGCTACAGGTACATGCACAGTCTTAGCCAGTGTTCTGCTGTTGTGAAGAGACACCGTGGCCATGGCACCCCTTAGAAAAGAAAGCATTTCCACAGGAGCTTGCTTACTGTTTCAGAGGCCTAGTCCATTACCGTCATGTTGGGGAACATGGTGACACACAGGCCAACGTGGTGCTGGATAGGTAGCCAAGAGTTCTACATCCAGATCCACAGGCAGCAGGAAGAAGAGAGAACCACTGACCTAGCTTGGGCTTCTGAAAACCTCAAAGCCCAGCCCCAGTGACACATTTGCGCCACACCTCCTAATCCTCTCAAATAGTGCCAATCCCTGGTGACCAAGTATTCAAATATCTGAGCCTGTGGGGACCGTTCTCATCCAAACCACCACACTGCACTAATGTGACACATTCACACACAAGTAAAATATTCAAAATATTTTTCAAAAAGTTTCCCTGTGTTGATGTTTGAACATATCTGTACTGGTGTTGACATTTTGCCACTACCAAGAGCCTTGTTACCCTTGTTTTTACTTGGTGTCATTTCTGGGAGGACTTTTCTGCATCACAATAAGCCTTTGTAAGTCAGAAATTCTGGCCTGGTAAAATGGCTTGGTGGGCAAATCTGTCACCAAGCCTGAAGACCCAGCTTTAATCCTTTAGGACTCACATGGTAGAAAGAAAGAACTGATTCTGACAGGTTGTCCTCACTACATATGCGTGGGGCTGTGGTATGTGCATGCATGCATGCGTGCGCACACACACACACACACACACACACACACACACACACAATATTTTTAAGAACTTGAAGTCTCACCATTTTTTGTTTCATGATACAGGCTTCCACGTATCCCAGGCTGGCTTCAGACTTACACTTAGGCACGTGTGGCATTGAACTGATGCTCCTTAGTGTGGAAATTACAGGTGTACACTACTACATCCAACCGATAGTTTGCTTCCTGATATTATCAACTTAGCGGTCACACTTTCCATACTGCCACCATCCCTGCTTCGAAGATGATAACCTTTCAAGAAAAGGAACTGAGCCCGTAGGGCTGTTACTGTAGCACTCAGAGGGCTCATTGCCTGCTACGGGTATGCCCAGAGGAAAACCTGAGAATGGCCACCAGATGTCAGTACAATCATGGAGGTACCGATGTGCCTACTGTTTGTCGGGCAGTCACTGGAAGGGAGGCGGGTCAAGAAGCAATAATTCATATCTATAGTCGAGTTAAGGGACTACTAAGTTCAATCATAATTCTTGGTTTGTTAGACATTTTATTTAATATACATAATACAATTTATACTTATGAAAAGACTTAAGAGTCAGAAGTGGTGAAACATGCCTGTAATTCTAGCAGAGGATCTTGAGTTTAAGCCTAGCCTGGGCTACAAAGCAAGATTCTGTCTCCTGGGGTTGCCTATATCACTTCTATTACAACCTAGACAATTGAAAAGTGTTGTTTTTTAAGGGTTCGTATGCATGCATGTGCACATGTGTTTGTGTGTACATAGGCATTGTGTACAGATGTGAGCAAAGGCGTGCACAGGTCAGAAGAGTGTGCTGGGTCCCCTGAGACTGGAATTATATGGAGTTGGAAGCTGCCTGACATGGGTACTGGGAACCAAACTCCACTCCTCCGTAAGAGCAGAATATGCTCTTAACCACGAAGCCATCTCTCCAGCCCCTTTTGATGATGGGAGGACCTTGATAACTGCCAATGGGGCGAGAGGTATAGACCGAAACTATTCCAGGCAAACAGAAGCACGTTCACTATTCCCCAGGCCTCTTTAGCTCCTGACTCTCCTACTCTGGCTCCAGGTCACGCAAACGCCTTCCCTAGGGTCTCAGGTTCCACCTTTTCCTTGATCTCCTATGGATCTTCTGGACTCTCTTCCCTCACACTGAACATTCCCAATTGCCACTGGGTAAGAGATAAAAGAAGTATTGAAGCTTTGAGTTTATTCTCAAAAATTAAAGTCTCGCTGGATGTGGTGGTACATTCCTGTCATCAGGAAGCTGAATGAGGCAGGGGCACCAAGGGTTCCAGGCCAGTGTTTGGCTACATAGCAGAACCCTGTCTCATAGAAAAAAAAAACAGAACAAAGCACAACCTGATCATTGCCATCTTAGCATGACTTTTGTCTGTGGTGACGGATATGTTTTGCTCTTTTACTTATTCATTGGGTGATTTTATCTTGAACTTTGATCTCTATGGACCCCACTAACTACCTATAAAGTACGCGAGGGGCTGGTGAGATGGTTCAGAGGTTAAAAGCCCTTGCTGCTCTTGCAGATGACTCCAGTTTGTTTCCCAGCACCCTACTGGACAGCTCACAGGCACCTCTAACTTCAGCTTCAGGAGGTCTTTGAGTCGGCAGGGCACTTGGCCTCACGTGCACATACATACTCCATATAAATACACACATATATAAATCTTACAGAGGAAAGCTTGCTTCACTGGAGCATGACATGATAAGTCAGAATTGTATATGAAAATTTGACTTTGAAAATTGCCTAGATAAGCATCACCAATACTTACTTGGTTGTGAAGGCGAAAAAGATAGTGTGTAGGCATGGACATCTGTGTCAGTGTTCTATCACTATTATAGTATCGGAGACAATTAACTTTGAAAACGTTTGCATCGCCTATAGTTTTGGAGGTTCCAATCCCAAATCAGGTAGAGCCTTCGATTGGGGTGCTGAATGGTAAAGGTGGGGGTCATGTGGCAGAGGAAGGATGGTTACACAATGAACAGAGGACAAAACTAGGAAGAGAGAGAAGCTGGCATTCAGGTCCACAGTCCCCTTCAATAGCACATTCTGGGTGACCTAACGACTTCGAAACTAGGCAGTCGGAGCAGTACTGTGCCTCCCAATAATGGGGACCTAGGCCTTCAGCACATATTCTACAGACCTTCAATATCTGAGCATCATGTGTGTTCAGGGCTGTCTTAGTTACCTTTCTGTTGCTGTGAAAAGACACCATGACCAAGGCAACTTAGAGAAGAAGTTTATTAGGGCTTATAGTTTCCGAGGGTGATTTCATAACCACCATGGTGGGGAACATGGCAGCAGGCAGGCAAGGCAGCATGCAGGTGGGCATGGCCCTGAAGCAATAGTGGAACGCTTCTATCTTCATTCCACAAGCCCAAGTAGAGAGAGCTAACTGAAAATGGTGTGGGGTTTTGAAACCTCAAAGGCCACCCTCAGTGTGACACACCTCCTCCAGGAAAGCTACACCTCCTAATCCTTCCCAGTATCACCAACCTGGGGACAAAGTACTAAGATATGGGAGTCACTTTCATTTAAACCACCACAACAGGTAATAAAATCATCACTAAAAATTACTACCCTAAAAATGATAATGTGTGGGGAATAATGGGTTTACTCAAACAGCATTTATTAGGTCTCTACTTAGAACCATATGCTTTAGTAGGGACTGTGGAGCGCAATGAAAGAAAAAAATCAGACCCCTACCCTGGTGGCAGCCTAAACCTCAGACAACTTCGATTGACAGAAACCAATAATTACAGTGAAGAAAAATTCCACTTCCTCAAAAGTGTGGGTTTGGAAGCTTCTGCTAGCTGTTTACTAGACATCCTCTCTCTGCTTCCTGATACTTTCTGGTTCTGAGACTCTGAATACACCACCAAACTAGAGCATCCCTGGCACCAAAGCAGTATGTCTCATATGGTTACTTACAGGGATGCACTTGAACATGTTATCCCCGGCCCATTTCATCTCCCACTGAGCCATAGCCAAAGCTTGCAAAGCCCTTCAAGATTCACCCCACACAGCCCCCAGCCTGTCAAAGTCAGCTGTACTCCAGTTGCTTGCCTGTCATTCAGCAGCACCCCTCTCTCTAGTTCTAATCACAGAAGTTTTCTGTATATGAGTGGATATTAGCACATATGGTTGTGTGTCTGATGAACACACACACACACACATATATTATATATATGTTTTACTGCACACAGAGAATTGAATTATACTACAGCCCTATGTAACAGTAAATATATGAGGGAATGAGACTGTCATGGTTGTGATTTTTTTTCAACATCTCGAAGGCAGGAAATAACAAAAATTAGTACATGGTATTTTTTTATCTCAAGTCTAGCGACCTTTTTTTTTAATGCAGCTGGGATAGATGCATATGCTAGGCAAGACCTCTATTGCTGAGCTACACTCCAGTTCTCAGTAGTATTTCTTCTACTAATCTTGCAGTTCAATGCTCTTCTTCATCCTAAGTGTTTCCATACTGTAGAAAGAAGAAAGTACGAGTCTGTCTTGATGAAATTGGACAGTTAGCATGGTGTTAGCATATTACTGTGGAATCTAATAACAAATATGTATAAGGATAGAGCAGGGTTGGGGTCGCAGGTTCTAGTGTTTTATGTTTATTCCCTTGGTGGCATTTGAAGTTCTTTACCAAGAGCTTATATTACTTTCATATTTCCAAAGTAGACACCCAAGAAGGACAAGACTTTATATTTGGTCTTATCATTTGGCAGCTAAATTTGTTTTTCCTGTGAACTAATGATAAACAATGAAACCTGAACCCTCTGGTCCGGTAAGTGGTTGTTATGACGAGAATTCCCATCTCTAGCAGGGCAACTGTATGAGTCATGAGGCCTATGGTACTGTTTTCTCTTATAATCTAACCCAGCAGCCAGCCTGACCCTTTTAAAACAAATCAGATCATGTCCCTTGTCTGATTTAAAGCCCTTTGATGTTTTCTCATTACATTCAGAGATCATCCAACCCCTTCCCCTGGTCTCAGAGGCCTTTTCTGACCTTCATCAGACATGGCACTCTAGTCCTGCTTTAGGCATTAAATTGTGTCCTCCAAAACTTCATGGTCATATCTTAACTCTTCGTGCCTCAAAAAGCGACCTATTTTGGAAATGTGGTTGTTGCAGATATAATTAAGGTAGACAGGTCAGATTGTGGAAGATGGGCTCCCAACTATAATAAGTGAGCATTTTGACACAGGTACACACACACACACAGAGAGTCACATGACTAAGATCCATGTCATCAGATAAGCAGAAACTTGAGTCAAGGTTTGTGGCAAGATGATTCCTCATATCACTCAGAAGGAACCAGCCCTTATTGGTCATGCTTTGGAGTTTTGGAACTGTAAGACTACACACTTCTGTAAGCCCACAGTTTGTGGTACTGGGTCAGGGTATTGCTGTGGGACAATGGTCTTGTACTCTGTAAAGATTTGTCACTTGTAGTGGTTTAATAAAATGCTGATTGGCCAGTAATCAAGCAGGAAGTATAGGCCAGGTGGCCAGAATGGGAGAATTCTGGGAAGAGGAAAGGTTCAGTCTGCAGTCGTCACCCAGACATAGAAGAAGCAAGATGAGAATGCCTCACTGATAAAAGGTACCAAGTCATGTGACTAACACAGACAAGAATTATGGGTTAATGTAGGATGTAAGAGTTAGTAAGAAGCCTGAGATAATAGGCCAACCAGTTTATAATTAATGTAGGCCTCTGTGTGTTTCTTTGGGACTGAACAGCTGTGGGACTGGGTGGGACAGAAACCTTTGTCAAAAGGGTAGGTTGAGCAAATGAATACACCCCTCTTCCCACTCACCCTCTTCTCTCAGTTGTTCCCAGCACACTTTCTTCTTTGGTCAGTTCCTCAGATACACAGTCAAACACATAAATTCAACTGTCAAGGAATATTTACACTGTTTCATGTGTCTTAAAGGTACATCCCCTCACATGACTGGATCCTTGTCATTCAGTTTGTGTAAACAGAGATTGCTCATTCATTTCCTGGCCATGCAGACCAGAATAATCACACAGAGAGTATATTAATTACAATAATTCTAGGCCAATAGCTTAGGTGTATTCCTGGCTAGCTCTTATATTTTAAATTAACGCATTTCTATTAATCTGTGTATAGCCATCAGTGGCTTACCGGTGAGGTTCCAGTATCTATCTCATTTGGTAGCTACATGGTGTCTGCCTGATTCCAATTCCTTCTTCTGATATCTCTGCTTGGTTCTCCCGCCTTGATATATTCTGCCCTACCATTGATCAAAGGAGTTTTTTTTAATAACCAATGGTAATAAAACATATTCACAGCATACAGAGGGGAAGCCCTCATCAAGTTTATTTTCATTTGTTTGAGACAGGGTCTCACTAAGTTGCCACAATTTTCCTTGAACTCACTCTATAGCCCAGGATGGCTTTTAACCTGCAATCTTCTTGTTTCAGCCACTGAAATAGCCAGGATTCCATACCTGCACCACCATACCTGATGAGCATCTTTCTATAATAGTGCAATGCTTCCATGTTTCCATAGCATGTTTCTGCTAAGGAGGCATTATACAGGGCTGAGTTACCAGATGTGGAGGAAGATCAACCATATTCACATAGTCAAGAGTCCCCAGTACCCTGTTGTATTAGCCATCTACTGTATATTACTACTGTGCATTATTACTTTATATTACTACTGTCACAAGGGCTGTTTACACAGCTCAGTGTCACTGTATTTACCTAGTATACCAATGCCCTGGATTCAATTTCCAGAACACCTCAATACTATTGTCACAAATATAGAAGCTTAAAACAACATGTATTTATAATGGCTTAGGTGGGTTCTCTATAAGAATGAAATCAAGGTGTTGGCCAGGGCCAGACTGTCATTTGTGGCTCAGGTGGGTAAGGAAACACATAATTGTCAGTAGCATTCAATTTCCTAGGGGCAGCTAGACTAGGAGGCCCTTCTGCTGCTCAGCAGTGGCCTCTCTCTGTTCCTTGCTATGCGGGATTCTGCAGAGACACACAGCAAGTAGTTTGTCATAGGGAGCTGTGAGCCAAGAGTTTGATTTTAAGAAACTGGTTCATGTGGCTGTGAATTTGGCAAGTCCAAAACACGTGGAGACTCAGGAAAAAGCTGATATTGCAGTTCATGTTCAAAGTCTCTCTTCTGGAAAAATTCACTCTTGCTCAGGGAAGGCCAGTCTTTTGGTCTAGTCAGGCCTTCAACTGATAAGATATAGCCTACTCATATTATAAAGCACACTCTTCTTAACTCATATTCTATTGATTTAGATGTTAATCTCATCTAAAACACTGTCACAAAACATCCAGAATAATATTGGAATAATATTGGACCAAATATCTGAGCACCAGAGAACAGTTAAGTTGACAAAATTAGCTGTCGTACTTATTTTTCTAGGGCCACATGCCCACTCACTTTATCAAGGCCTGCTGAGAAGAAAGTCTCCTAACTGAAATGCCTCACAAGATTATACAACACAGTCACAGAACTGAAATCCTGTCACGCTGCTGTATTCTGTGGGTTACAATGGAGTCACAGGTCCCACCCACACTCAACAGGAAGAAGACTAGACTAGAGCATGAATTTCAGAAGGTGGGAATCATGGGGGACATGTAAACCTTTCCACCACCACCTACCCCTTGACTTCATGTCTCTTGCGCATTCCAGATGCATTCCTTTCCTCCTGACATGCCATAAAATCTCATCCATCATAGAATCTACTTAGTCTCAAATCTCTGCCTCTAAATCAGATCCAGATGTAGCTACAATCCTACAGGTAAAATTCTTCTCAGATTGTTTACATGCAGAAAACAATATATGTGGACAGGAGAAATGCTCAGTTGGTTAAGAGCATCTGCTGTGCTTCCAAAGGCCCCGAGTTCGAATTTCAGCATTCACTTTAAACAGCTTCTAATTGCCTATAACTCCAGCTCCACAGAATCTGACACCATCTTCTGGATTCTGTGGGCACACACATATATCACACACACACACACACACACACACACACACACACACACACAGAGAGAGAGAGAGAGAAAGAGAGAGAGAGATTAATAATAACAATAAATAATGGTGATAATAAATAGAATACAAATATCAAATTATAAATCCACCAGGAGGAAGAAACAGGCAGGCCTCTATGAATTTGGACCCAGGCACGTCTATATAGAGCGTTCCAGACAAGGCAGTGTTGTATAGTGAAATAACTTTTCACCAAGGTAGTATCTAGGGTGAAGAAGCAAGCTCCTATCACACCCAAAGCCAAAGCCAAAGCAAAGGCATCGAGAGTCAAGAAGGCCGTGCTGAAAGATGTCCATAGTCACAAAAAGAATACATCCACAAATCACCTGTCTTCCAGTGATCCAAGTCCTGTGGCTTCAGAGGCAGAGCAAATATTCTGGCAGGTGTGTGCTCAAGAGAAACAAGCTATGCCATTCTCAGATTTCCCCTGACCACCAAGTCAGACATGAGGAAGACCAACATGCACCAGATCAAACAGGCTGGGGAGAAAATCTATGACAGTGATGTGGCCAAAATCAACAGCCTACTCAGGCCTAATGGAGAGAAGTTATGATGATTTGAATGTTGCCAAACCTATTGGGAGCATCTAAACCAGTGGTTCTCAGCCTGCGGGTCGCAGCCCCTTGGGTGTCAAATGGTCCTTTCACAGGGGTGTCACCTAAGACCATCTGAAAACATTTTTACATTATATTTATATTATAATTCACAACAGTAGCAAAGCTGCAGTGATGAATGGCAACAAACCTTTCTGGTTTGGGATCACCATAATATGAGGAATTGTATTAAAGGGCTACAGCTTTAGGAAAGTTGCGAACCACTAATCTAAACTGTGTCTAGCTGGCTAAATCGAAATATGCATTTTTTAAGCATAAAATAAAATGGAAAAAAACACAAGTGATCTGCTCATATATAACCATCACAGTGAGGAGGCTTAGCATGACTGAGGTAGATATTTCTTTCCAGACGTAGGGAACATTAAAGAGTGACTGGCCTATGGTGATTTTGAAATAAAACTGAGCAAATGCTGAGTGTTCTTTGATCTGGGTTTTTGTTTTTTGTTTGTTTTTCCAACTTCTTGAAATAAGTACCTCATACTGGTCTGGAACTGTCTGTAGCCCAGGCTGGCCTCCAAACTCAATTCTCCAGAGTCCTGGGATTACCAGTGAGCATTGCCACTCCTAGCTTCTCGATTAGTTTTTAAGGGTTCTCTGGTCTCTTGGTTATGCCCTTTACCCCCTGACTTAACCTTTCTTTTTCAAGAAGAAACTGTGTGTTTCCAGCTGAATTACTCCATTAACCTGCTTCTTCCAAGCCTCAGCAGTCCAGTGACCTTCTTTAATTTTGCACTCTCTTAGTCCAAGCTGTGTTTCTGCTTCAGTAACTTTCCCCCAACCTTTCAAAGTCATTAGTTCAATTTACCTGGGGTTTATGCCTGTGAAGACAAGTCTTGCTCACAGGTCTGTTAGAGATGATCCCTTTTCTCTCATGGTCTTGGAGATGGATGAGGAACAGAGGTCTTTGCTTCCTGAAGCATCTTCAAGGCTAATCTCTCTAAAGAGTCCCATAGGTGACTGAATACCACTCAAGTCCTTCTCTCCACCTGGGACTTAACATCAGCTGTTGCAAAATCACACCTTTATCTTTTTCTCTATGTCATGAATTCCTTAACAGTGTTTGGAGGCCTTTAAAAAATTTAGCTCTCTTTGACATCCGGAGAAGTAACAAATCAGGAAGTACTGGTCTGTTTCTGGTTTAAGTTTTTCTCTCAATTTGTTTCTCTGTGTGCTTTATAATAAGTATTAAGAAAAAGAAAATGGTCCACACCTTTCACACTTTGCTCACACTTTGCTCTGAAATCTTAATAAAATTACCAAGCTCATCCAATTGCACAATTCTGCTTCCTACATAACTAGAGTGAAGGATGTCACTTTTGTAAATCTAAAGATTTATCTCTGTGGTTCTCTGGTTTCTTAAAAATTCCCCCAACATAGTTTGTTTCTTAAACAACAAATACATATATTTATTTTGTAATCACAGAGTAATGGACCTTGTTTTAAGACAGAGTTTTGGTAGGCTGTGTTTGATCACGTGGCAAAATCTCAGCCCTGTGTCTGCCATGTGAGGCTACAGTGAGAATGTGACCATTTACAAATCAGGAAGATGTCCCTTTGTTCTAGGGACTTTGACCTAATCTCCAGATCTGTGAGAAAATCAATTTTCGGTTATTTAACTCCTCTCCGGTGTATGTTATTTTGCTGTGGTGACCTTACTTGACTAATATACCTTTCTCATTTGAAGCTATTAGAATCTAAAGATCAAATCCCTCTCCTCTGAATACTCAACTATGGAGCAGGAGGCAGTAGTAACATGGAGATCAAAGATCAACTTTTTTGTTGTTTGGTTGGTTTTCTTTTTGATGCACAAGCTGATTTTGTATCCCTGGATGGCCTGGAAAAATATGCTTTTTAAAACAATAGTGTCGAGTTGGGCATTGTTCTGTAATTTAACATTTAGGAGACTAAGGCAGGAGGATGGGAGTTCAAAAGCAGCCTAGGCTACATACCAAAACTCTGTCCCAGAAGAAGGTTCATTCCTCTGTGATTATGAAATAAATATATTTATTGTTCAAGAACTGGAAAATGTTGGGGGAGTCTTTAAGAAACCAGAGAACCACAGTAAAGATTGCAAAAGTAAAAAAGGACAGTTTCTGAGACTAGAAGTTGTTCTCAGAAACAGAAATGATGCTATGGTGCTGCACAAGAGCAACTTAACACTTCTTTCCCTTCCTTGCTTGACATTTGTTGCAGCAGAGGGCTTTCTGCAGATGTCTTTTCCTTCGTAATGATTTCTCTCCTGGGTTTTGGACTTCCTGGCCTCCAGTTGCTTCTGGGCCAGTTCCAGCTGCTTTGAGGCCTCGGCTCCGAGCTGAAAGGCTCTGGGCTCTTGCAGAGCTCTCTCAGCCCGTGCAATTTCTTAGGAATTATGTTGTCACCTATAACCTTCTCAGAGAAGGGAAAGGAGAAGATGGCTCTTGGGACAGGTCAAAGGAGCAAGCCAGCACCTGTGGCCCCCTTGAGTCATAGAATCCAGTCTTTCTTTACTAAAGCATGCTAATAGAACCCAAACCGCAGGCTGAAATTTGTGTTCAGGGAATAAGGCAATGCAGGTGGGTCCCAAGCTGATGAGAGATGCCCAAGGTTAATCCAGATCAAATGATAGTACTATAATTTAGTTGCGTGTCATACCCAGGTGTGACTCCTCTTTTTTTTCTTTTGGTGCTGGAGGTGCTAGAATTGAGGCCCTCACACATTAGGCAAGTCTCTCATTATTACGGTGTACAATCAGCCCTCACACATTAGGCAAGTCTCTCATTATTACGGTGTACAATCAGCTCTCTGTCCCTGTTGCTGGAATTTCAACTTTAGCAAAACATGCATGAGTCACGTTAAGAGATTGCTCACATTTTCTACATTCTTGAGAAATGGTTATGTTAACATTTCTTTGGGTTTTCTGTTTTATTAAATATTTTTACAAAGCTAACCTTTTTCATAGTAACAATGTTAGAAAATATATCAAGTAACATAGAACATCCTAGGTAAACTGAAACCTCAAGTGGTGGAGTTGTGTTTTGAGCCTGGTTTGATGTCTGAACTACAGGAGGGAACTGAATGTTTGGAACACAAATAGCAAGGAAAAAGTAAAAAAAAAATATTAAAGGCAATTCACAAATAATTAACACAAGTTGTCAGTAGCATATAAAGCTATACAAAGTAACATTGAAAAATATTTTTCTAATGTTAGAAAGAGCACAGCAAAAGAGACACCCCCAGATAGTATAGACTGAAATGTAGATCAATGCAGTCTTTATGGGTACCCATCAGGCATGTATGAGCTGCATATCATCTTTGTCACAGTTATGCCCCTTTTAGGAAACATTTCTGTCAAAATAACCAAGTTATTGTGTGAAACTTTATATAAAAAGTTATTTACTGTAGTGTTGTCTGTAATGTAGAAAAATGGTTGGAACTGAAACATTCATCACCATAAGAGGTATTTGAGCATTATGGCTCAACTATGCTTTTAAAAGAAGATAGTGTGATGTGGGATTCCCCTCTGTATACCGTGAATATGTTTTATTACCATTGGTTAATAAAGAAGCTGCTTTGGCCTATAGCAGGGCATAATATAGTCAGGCTGGAGGAAATATATGTAGAGAGAGTAAGAAGAGTCAAGGAGTCACCATGTAGCTGCTGAAGGAGACAGCTATATCAGAACCTTACCGGTAAACCACGAGCCTCATGGTAAAATATTAAATAATAGGAGTGGGTTGATTTAAGATGTAAGAATTAGTTAATAAGAAGTCTGAATTAATAGGCTGGGCAGTGTTGTAATTAATATAGTTTCTGTGTGATTATTTTGGGTCTTGGCAGCCAGGAAATGAACAAACAGTCTCTGCCTATAAATTGGTGCACCAACGTGGGCCTACTACATCCACATAAAAACTGAGAGTGTTTAAAAAGAAATTCTAGACATAAAAGAAGAGAGTTAAGCATGACTTCTTGGTAGCCATATTTTTTCCACTAAACAATAATTGCAATTTTATTTAAATTTATAATTTTTTCTTAAATCGAGTGTCTGAACATCAAGTCTTCCTATTTGTCATCATAACATAGGTCTTTAATGTCTTTCAGTGACACTTAATGCTATTCTCCATTGTTGTAAATTCCTTTAAGATTAAATCCTAATGACTCTGAGGAAGGAATGTATTTTCTTGCTATTACTTGCTATTTCTTTGTGGTACTGGAGAGTGCACCCAGGGATTCATGCATGCTGTGCAAGTACTCAGTCCCCAAAGACAGCCTACTCTAGGCTGCTATTAGAAAAGGCATCTTTTCTTGAATTATGTTTTGCTTATTAATGTATGGAAACGCCGTTGATTTCTGCAGAGATCTTAAATCTAGCACCCGTCAACTCTTTTGTACTTTTTATTAAGTTCTTTGCTCTTTCATCACCCTGGTGGGGCCCAGCATGCCAGCACACCTGGTGGGAACAGAAGCAGTGATGGGGGAGTCCTCACTCCACCCTGACCCCGAGGGGAGCACTTGAGCATCTCAGCACTTACTAAACACAACACTTGCTCTTGGTGTTCTCCTGAGTTTTAGTTAGTTAAGGGTTTCTTTGTTGCTGTTTCTGTTAAATGGATATTGAATGTTACATGTTTGGCACCATCTGTTTCATTTTCCCTTTACTTCTTAATGACTACTCGGGTTTCCTCACCTTCTAGAACCAAGAGATCACTTTAATATTTAATATATGAACTTAATATAAAGACGACAAACAAGAAAGGTTTTTCCCAGTCCAGGGCTACAGCTTGCTTCTAGGGTAGACTATGACTGGGGGGAGGACGGAAGCCCTGCTCTGTCAGGTGCAGAAGTGCTCAGAAAAAGAAAACACAGGGGCTTAGTAAATACAACATAGTTGCCAGACTTGAAAGGAAGCAGGGTCAGCACCTCCCTACCATGCTCAGATATGGCCAGTTTTGCCAGCTCCCTTGGTTAGACCCTCTCAACCAGTCTGGGGATGGCATGCCTTTTTCTACTCTCAGAAGTGGAAGAACATGGACTAGAGAGATGAGATGGCTCAGCAGTTAAGAGCACACGCTGCTCCTGCAGAAGACCTTACTTTGGTGCTTAGAACCCACATTGGGTGGGTCACAATAGCCTATAACTCCAGTACAGGGGATATGACACCCTCTTCTGGTCTCTGAAAGCATCTGTACTCACACCCACACACCTACACATAAATACAAACAAGTATACAAAATTAAAAAATAAAATCTCTGTTTCTGCTCCAGTAGACTATTGGAGAAATATAGTCTGTGTAACAGGTTTTCCAAATGGTGGGTTCCCACGTATGAAGGCACAGTATCCTCATGGCCTAGTACTACACTGACCAACTCTGCTGTGTGGGGAATCTCTGGTTCCAAGAGACTCAGCAGGCCATGATGCTGTCTTCACTCCAAAGAGTTGTCTGGAAGCAGAACATACAGTTATGGGCCACAGGGATGAGCCAGGACCAGTGAGAGGTGCTTCAGGGATCACAGAGGCTGATTCCACACGAGGAAGAACTTCCAGGTTGACTCTGACAGGAAGGGCTCTATCACAGCAAATGAAGAGGCAGGCTAGCCATCAGACAGGAATGTGGAGTGGAAGGATACATGCCAGGAGTGAGGTCTGGGGTGAAGTGAGCAGCTAACAGATGCCTGGGTTTACTTGAGAGCCATGATGATCAGGGCGTGTTTTAGTTTGGAGCTGCTGGGCTCACAGCATCATTCCATAGGCTTCTCTGCCCTTGGTGCCACTTGGCCTTCAAGCCTTTAATCTTGTAGGTGGACCTGCCTATTTCCCAAGAGCTGTGTGCTCCTGTGTATTTTGCAAACTAGCTCAGGTGCAGAGTAGGCATGAGAAAGCAGAGACATCCAGAGTTCACTCTTATTTGTGGAGGGAGTATTCACACACTACCTTCATACACCAGTGGGGTTTTATTGGTGGGACTCAGAACCGTGACAAAGCCCAGCATGCAAACTGTGAGGTCTGGTACAGGTGCTAGGAGATCGCGATGAGAAGCCTCCATGGGATTTGCTGCTCAGGGCCCTTTTCCTCCTCTCAGTTCTTCCGGGCAAGTTTGTAGGAACACAGTTCAGCACTTCACAAACTGATGGCTGACCTCAAAGATCCCCAGACTCCTGAGCCTTCTTGTCATAGTCCGTCCAGTCCTTCTCTTGCAGATTGATGTCACTGAAGACTGTCCCTGACTCCACACCTTCGATGGCAAACCTGGCCTGGGGCTGAAAGTCAATTGGTTAAAGGCCACGACACTCAAACTCTACTATCGTCTTGAACTTCTCATTGTCTTCAGCGTTGTAAGACTTGATGGTGCTGCTCAAAATTTCAGCTAGATGCAATGGTCCCAGAGATTGCATTCCTCTTTTCCAGTGGAAGAGACCAAGACCCACAGACTGAGTCGCTTGCTGACAGATGACAAAGAGGGTTGGGGTAGCTCAGTGGTAGAGTCATCAGTCGGATATATTGCCACTTCTCTGAAATCTCACCACAGTTGCCACATTTCATCCACTGGCCGAAGGTTGGTGACATTCTCCAGCGTGGCTTTGAGCTGCAGTGCGATTTTCTGAGACGAGAGCGGGCCAGGCTAAATGCATGGCCGCGCTTGCGCAGCCGCGTCTAGCCATATTTTTTTTTCAGATTTATTGTGTTTGCTAGAAGCAAGTAGAGGCTCAATTCCTTTAAGAGAAGGCTTCCTGACTCAGCAGTAGCAGCAAAAACTGTGCAACTCCTTTAAAAAAGCTTCCTGGTTCATGTTCATTGCACAGATAGCTCTGGCTCTTTCAGGAGACCAAACATTTCAATGGGGTTTGTGAACAGAGTGCTACACCTTGCTTAATGGCAACATAGACCTGCTGTATACCTGGAAATGGAGCTGTGAGGATGGTCTGCAGAGCTGGCTCTGAACAGACCTCCACCATGTTGGACTGAGCAGAGCCAAAAGACAAAGCAGTCTTAGTCCTAGTCATGCTGCTTAGCATTTTAAGAAACATTCCTGGACAGAAAAGGATTACAGATATGTAATAGGACAGATCCAGACATAAAAGACCACTAAACAGGGCACAGTGTGTTGAAAAAAAAATGTATGTTGGTTTGGGAGAGAGAGAAAAATAATATAGATAGCTATAAAAAAGTAAATGGTTTTAAAAAATAAAAGTCTTCAAAGAGACAGAGAACAGACAATCATAAATTAGAGTAAAGAAAAATAAGCCACGTAAAGATGGAAAATACATAGAGTCTTAATTATGTATATTATTGTGTTTTCTTTTCTTTTTTTATTGTACAGGCTGCTAAGCTAAACCAACATATATATTTTAAACATATTCTGACTTCAAAGTTTAAATCTGAGATATGTTGCTTTGGAAAAGAGATTCTGCTTTTGTTTCCACAGAGGATGAGGCCTATGGATTCCTTCTAGGTTAATATGGTTTGATCAAACAAGACCCCTTGAATCAATGGTCCAGATGGTCCAACATCCATGACAGCTTCAGGACCGCTGGCTGAGATGGACCTACCACACAGAATACCCCATAAAAGACCTAATTAACAGTATTCCCAATCAGCAGGAAGTAGTCTGGAGAACAAAGCCCAAATTCCCTAAATGAGTGTTTATAAATATTTGTTTACATTTAAAGGAGGATATGCTATAGAGATGAATAATTTGCATTGGTATGGCTCTTAGTTTGTTGATACAAATTTAAGGTTGATAATATATATATATATATATTTCTGCTCTTGATTAGGGTATTGTATTTGTACAGCTCATTTAAAAATGTTATGTATTATTAAGAAATATAGGTTAATAGATACTCATCTATAGTAGTCAAGCTCGTATTCATGTCAGTATTTTTTTAGATGAACAGAGATATATTTCAGATAGATAGGTATTCTTCAAACCTTTCAAAGACTAACAGAATATTGCATTTAAAATGTTTTAAGAACTCAGGACTTTTCATGACAATGAGACACATCTGCTTCTGGCAGTACCAAGCTACTTCAAGAAGATGATGGGCATCAATGAGGCTTCTTATGGAGTTTGCTAGCCATTTGGACAAGAAACTGCTCTAGCCTGAACTGCTTGATGGTATGCTGTATAAACTGGATATGCAGGACCCATAGAAAAGTGACTGCTGAAGTTGCCTAAAGAAGGTGAGACAGTCCTTCAGAATTCCTGCTTCATGAAAGAGTCTGCCAGACATTCTGCAGGACACAGAAGAAAGTGATTCACAAACTGCCAATACAGGCAGAACTGTCTTTGAAATTTCCTGATTCATGGAAAAGTCTGCCAGATATTATGGGCCAGTGGGCTGAAGATGGATGCTCCAATGTTACAGAAGATCTTTGGGTGACTTCCCAGGCAGCATGATGACTCTGTCAATTCTAGAGTTTTGGAAGTTGCTTACAATGCACATTCTGTTAACTTAGGTAATATTATATCCTTCTGGAGTCTTTGATAGAGTTGAAGAACAGATAGTTATAGTTGTACTTTTCCTTAGTTATGATAAAAGATAAATTAGATACAAAACTGGGCTGGAGAGATGGTTCAGAGGTTAAGAGCACTGACTGCTCTTCCAGAGGTCCTGAGTTCAATTCCCAGCAAACACATGGTGGCTCACATCCATCTATAATGAGATCTGGTGCTCTTCTGGCATGCAAGCATACATGGAAGGAATGTTGTATACAAAGTAAATAAATAAATAAATTAGATACAAAAACTTTAGACTCACAAATAGAGGATAGATGATAGAGCATTTTCCTTAATTTTCCAAATGTAAATGGACTAAGTATTATAACTATAATTCTTGTGTGATATCTGTTTTGTTATATGTAATTTTACTATGATAAAGTTAAAACCTTCCTTTTTATTTAGAAAGAAAAGGGGAGGTGATATGGGATTCCTCTCTCTATGCTGTGAATATGTTTTATTACCATTGGTTAATAAGGAAGCTGTTTTGGGCCTGTGGCAGGACAGAATATAGTCAGGCTGGAGGAGATATATAGAGTAGGAAATATACATATATATATATATAAATATATAGAGAGTAGAGTCAAGGAAATGCATGTAGCTGCTGAAGGAGACAGATGTGCCAGAACCTTACCTGTAAACCACAAGTCTTGTGGTAAAATATAAAATAATAGGAATGGGTTAATTTAAGATGGTAAGAATTAGTTAATAAGAAGCCTGAACTAATAGGCTGAGCAGTGCTGCAATTAATATAGTTTCTGTGTGATTATTTCAGGTCTGGGTGGCCAGGAAATGAACAAGTAGTCTCCGTCTACAACAGTAGTGTGAACTGGTATAGATAATCAATAATGATGACTTAATAAAAGAGGCGATTTGCATAATAATTCAATTTTATAAAATGAAAGTGAAGCAAAAGCCCCTCTGTACATAGTGGATTCAACATTTGTACTTTTAATAGTAGAGCTTAATAATGGCATACCAGTAGGTAGAAAAATCCATTTTTAAAGGAAAATACCTTGTTAAGACTCTTGTGATGTAGAAATTGAGGTCTTGGGAAGTTGAGTATCATGGAAAAAGCAGAAATTTTCCATTAAGGAAGTGATAAAGTATTTTAAGAAGAGAATTAAATACCAAAAGAAATATTTTTGATATCTCCATGGTATTGCCCCCTCCATTTTCCTAAGATTTTAGTGATGTCTGCCAAACACAAAACTAACCAGCACAAATATTGTGAACTGAAGATATGGTTCCAATGCTCACTAGCTATGTCAATGAAGTGCTCCATGTCTCAACTTTCCTCAGTGTTAAATAGTATGATAACAGTACCTGCCTCATAGGGTTGGGTGAGACTACAGTTGGAAAGGGGAAATAAAAAATGGAAAGCATTTTCATATCCTATAAACTAGTTCCCAATGGCCCTCAGAGACATTCTGCTTCCTATGTCATATGAACGACAATTTCCATATTGCTTTGAACTGGGTACTTGACTAGATTGCTGTTGGTAGTAAACCCTACTTAGGAATAGCTAATATCTTTTTTCCTCTTTTTTTTCAGTATTTTGAAGCTGAAATCGGAATAGCTAATATCTTTTAAGCACATATTGCCATGTTCTGTGGAAAGTACTTTACATATATTAGTTCACTTATTTTGGACAAAAAACACTGTTGTTTTATAAATAAAGGAATTGAGAAGTGAAGTTGCTTGCTTAAGGTGAGTAAGCAATATTTTTCTTATTTATTTTTTGCTTTTTATAAAAAAAGGCCTTGCTCTTTAGCTTTGCCTTGCTTGAAATTTACAGTAATTCTTCTACCTCTGTTTGTAATCATGGGATTACCAACATGGGACACCACACCTGACCTTATTTTTATTCAAATAAATGATAAAGTTAGAAACTTGATCCCAAGTAAAATTAATTAGTAAAAGAAACTGATTCCTAGCAGCCATATCAATCTATATAATATTGTGTTTGCGCAGTTACCATTTAAATACATTAAAGTGCTTCATTGCTAGTATACCTCACATGCATGAAATCTGGACCCAATAAAGTTATCCCTCACCCAAGTCAGGGCAAGAAGGAAGATGGATCTGTTCTGGAAAATAACTTTTACTTAAATCTGCCTGAGTTTTCCTAAGCAAGAATGAGATGATATAAATGATATGAAAAATAATATCTGGCTATCAATTAATTATTTTTTCTGCACATAGTTGTCATTATTAAAATTAGAGTCCTGGTTGTCTTAGTCAGTGCTTTATAGCTGTGAAGAGACACAATGACTACAGCAACTCATAAAAAAGAAAGCCCTTCACTGGGACTTGCTTACAGTTTCAGATGTTTAGGGCATTATCAACATGGCAGGAAGCATGGTGGCACTGAGGCAGACATGATGCTGGAGAAGTAGCCGAGAGGTCTGCATCCTGATCCACAATCAGTGGCAAGAGGGAGAGACCATGGGCCTGGCTTGGGCCTTTGAAACCTCAAAGCACACCCCCAGTGACACTTCCTCCAACAAAGCCACACCTACTCCAACAAGGCCACACCTCCTATTCTTTCAATAGTGTTGAGTAGTGACACTCTCTGATGACTAAACATTCAGATATATGAGCATATGGGAGCCAGTCTTATTCCAATCACTACACTAGAGTAACCTCACATGAGCCTCAGAATTAAATCATAATAACAGGAAAGGAAAGGGAAAGAGTATAGTTGAATGCTAAGCAGATCAGCTATAGAAGTTATGAAGGTAGAGTATACATTGAATATGTATATAGTTTCAGAGTTGACTAGATAATTGCCCACATTTTTTCACTTACGCGAAAGAGAAAGATTTTTCACTTGCTTGCTGTATTAGATTCATTAGGTAAATGCCCTAAATTCAATACTGTAAAATGCCATCTTATCTTTTTAGAGCTGCAGCTGTGCAGGATAATTTTTAAATGGCTTTCACGAGTGTATTTTTTTTTTAAGTTATAAAGCTGATTGGCCCATTAGGTCAGGCTTCTTACTGGCTAAATCTCACATCCTGATTAACCCATTTTTCTGATCTATGTTAGCCATGTGGCTCAGACGAGTGTATTTGTTAAATCTAACATGCCATTTAAAGGTACTTAACTTTCAGATTTTTAGGGGTTTTAAAGAAGATGATGTTTGAGTCCCTTCTCACTTGATCACTATGGATTGTGATGTGCTTTGTGGTTATGGTTGATATTTGCCACCACACTTGATAGACCTTTCTTCTTATGCAAAATCTCAGAGAAAGTTATGGTTGTTTTGGTGCTGGATGGAACACAGGTCTTCATACATATTAAATATCCACACTGCCACTGAGCCACACCCCAAGCCACACAGTCTAATATTCATTTTGAGATACACCCTCAGTTATATAAGCTAATTTTTTTCAAGACAGGGCTTCTCTGTTTATCTTTGGTTGTTCTGAGACTTTTCATAGACCAGGCTGGTCTCAAATTCACAGAGTTCTACCTACCTCTGCCTTCTGAATGCTGGGATCAAAGGTGTGCACCACCTTGCCTGACTAAGCTAAATTTTTAAGTTATTCTATCACAGAATGGACTAGTGATTAATACAACACCTGGCCCATGAATTGATGAGCAAGGTACCATGTTGGGAGACATGCTTGCTATGTCAGCAGAACCATAGATTCATTGTTAAGATCACTTTGTTCTAAAAAATGAGTACGTAGTAAATCTCAAATGCTACTTCCATTCCACATTAATAAACAAAGGAAGTTGGATGATGTGATCTGTAATCATAATCACGTGTTACTGTCCTAAAGTACCACACCCACCTCTACTCCAAGAGTGTTTTTTTCCAGGACTTAAATGTATTACCTTGCTCAATGTGGTTGTACCCATTCGTTCTTGGCAATTGTCTGACCTCTCAATGGATTCTATTTTAGTCACTATGAAATAACTTTATGATCAATGCAATCAAAGTCTAATTACTTTGTAGATTGACATCATGTGGATGATGATTTAGGAACTCCCCTAGGATCTTCAACAAAAGTCAGAAGATATTCTAGTCTTATCTATAGGTCCCAGGCAATGTCACTACTTAAAAATTGTTCCATTGGTACCTGTGGCAGAAACTGCTCGATGCTATTTCAAATCTCTTCTTCCCTCCTCCCTCAAAGTGATATAGTACACAGGGCTTGGCTGACACATGGAGGAACAGAATAAAGACATTTCTCATCATCCGTTATAGCTGGTTATGATGGTCTGACAAATAGAGAGGGAAAGCTAAGACTTGCCAGTGAAAGGCAAGTGCCATTGCTATGGGCCATTGTTGACACTGTTGAGCAATTTTTACAAAATAAATGAAAACATTTATTTTCCCTCCATTTCCTCATCTTTCCAGTTCCTCCTATGCCTTTTCTCTCTTGCTCCCTAACACCACACCACACACACACACCACACACACACACACACACACACACACACACACACACAAATATATATAAATCCTACCTTCTTAGCCCTCTCAGTGTTGCTCTAGGACATGATTTGGGGATTAACCACATGATATTGGATAATCAATTAAGAAACTCTTCCCTGGAAGAAGACTACTTCTCCCTCTCTAAGTATCCCTTAGTTGCGATGCCTGCAATTCTTTTTCGAGGGGGATATTTCCCTCCCCCTTCTTTGTTAGCATGTCATTGATGCTGTTGTCTTTTGGGTCTTCTTTAGGCAGCAATATTGTTGCCGTATCATAGTTGAACTTTCCCAGGCATTTCTAGGAGACACAGTCTCAGTAGATGTCCTGATGCTCTAGAATCTTTGCCTTTCCTGAAATTTTTCCTGAGCCTATGGTTCAGGAGTTGTGTTACTGATGTAGCCACTGGGGCTGACTGCCCCATAATCACTTGTTCTATATATTTTAACCATGTCTGAATTTTAGTAAAGGTCTCTGTGTGTTTCTTTGGTGGGGGCTGGTTGCTACACTTATCTATAGATATAGGGATAAGCATTTAGGATACATCTAGGAATTCTGGTCCAGGGAAATAAAAAGGGACCACAGCAGGCAAGTGCTAGAGAGGGAGACGATAGGATACAAATGATGCAATAGTGGATACAGGAAATTGTATGTTTGATGGGGGTCATGCATTGGGGAAAGAGAGAGAGGTCAATACAGAAGAAGAGGGAGAGAGGGGGAAATATTAGTAAGGATGCTTGAAAAGACTACAAGATGTGTTTTTAAAAGAAAGGACAAATCCACTCCACCCCTTTTCATGCCTAATTGACTGAAGACAAGATAAGCAGGAGCTGATCTATCACAAAGGTAAGACTACCTCAGAGACTCAGAGACCAATAAGACAGAAGCTGCCTGGCTTCCTGACAACCTCAAAGGATGGAGCTGCCAGTGCAGCTTAGACTATTGTTTGTAAGAAAAATCAAGCCCCATCTCATTTAAGCCACTCTTATTTGAGATCTTTTTATTTTCTTTTTTATAGACACTGCAATGATATCCTGTCTAATACTACACACAAAAGGTCTGTTTCAGCAGGTGACTGATCTCATATATCTCGGTCGTGAAAGGTAACTTTAATAAGTTTGAGTGGAAGATAAGGTCAACAAATATGAAGTGAGCATCCATCTCCTCCCAGAATCTTTTTAGGAGAACATGCTGTTCTCCCTGTGTGCTCCCAGCATCTACCACACAGATGGTCCAAAGGTCAAGGTAAGAAAGTGATTAAAGATAATGTACAGGAACATGCCTGCAGCAATGAAAAGCACATTACAAGGATCTAGTCGGTTATTTATGATGAAGCCACGCTGACTTTCATTGCTTTTGATTCTCTATCATAAGCAACTATACTGAAAATGTTATACCAACAGTCCTAATTATAAGTTTCTGCTGAATTAAGTATGAATTCCAGTTAGCAGTGCAGTAGTTAGTAGCCTGTGGTCAGATGGTGTTTTCATGGGGCATTGGAGTTGAACTCAGAATCATGTTAGGCGAAGCATCAGAGCTGATTGTTGGTATGTTTTGAAAATATGCCTCCCCACGCCTCCATCATGCCACCTATTCCTCAAGTATGTTTCATAACACATTGCTTCCTCAGTTGGTTCTGGGAGTCCACAGGCACCACAATTTGCAGATACTCAAGGTCTTTATATTAAATGTCATGGTATTTGCATATTACCTTGCAAACCCTTGGGAGACCGTGGTAAGGATAGTTTTCCAAATCATAATTGAGTTCATATGTTTGGCAGACTCAAAGCCTGTATTCTAGTGACAAAAAGCTGACAACGCAGATTTCTGGTTTCTGCTTTGAGAAAATGTAAACTCGTAAGTAAAGAGATGATCAAAGGAAGAGAGCTCAACGATGCCAGGAACCATACATTTCCACTACAGAAGTGATACATTCCAACTTATTTTTTTCAGATAGGGGATAACTTTCCTAATATTACACAGCACTGTCATTTGTGACAAAGGCAATCCCAGATGCCACGTGTGAATTCAGTACTGTAAATCGATAGGCATTGTTCTTCTTGGCTCTAACAGGGCCATATGGAACTTTCACACAGGATGTAGTCAGGAAAAAAATCAAACATTTTTTTTTAATTCGTTTTGAAACAAAGACTGAACATGTAGTTCAGCTTGGCCTCAAACCCACTGTGCACCCCTCAGTGGTCTCACATTCCCAGTCTTTTTGTTTCAGCCTCCTGTCCTCTGGAGGACAAATTTACACCTATTTATAATCCTGTTCATTCGATACATGCACACGCACACACACACACACACACACACACACACACACACACACACACACACTTATCTCCCTCCTTCCTTCCTTTATACCTTCCTTCCATCTTGATATATAGAAAGGTTGGATTTGAACTTGTGGTGATCCTCCTGTCTTAGCCTTCCAAGTGTTGTGTTTCTGCTTTCATTCAGTGTGTATTTATTGAGCACCTGATGTGGGCAGGTGACTTACCACAACGTGTGAAAGCATATGACAACTTCAACCTGATAGGAATCCTGTAGAGGCAGAAGAGCTGTAGGAGAGAGTCCCAGATGGGCTGTGGGCACACAGAGAAGGAGCCTACCCAGCTTACATACTGTCATGAAACGCTTTCTATTAAGAAGAAAAACAAAATGCCCACTCCTGGGATTTTAAATGGGTTTTTAATTCAGTGAGTCCAAGAAATGTAGAGATTGCACCAAGATTTGTTCAGACTTAGGTCCAGTAAAGATTTGTGAGTTCCCAAGATAGCAGAGAACATGCATGCTTGACCAGAAAACGCCTGCAGAGGTCTCACCTGTAAGACAAGCATAATGACTTTATTTGATTGTTAGCAGAGACCTATTTGAGCTAACTTAGTTAAAAGGTTATAAGGTGCGGGAAGCTTCATGAAACACAAGGCAAGTAAAAGAGAATGCTTTGGGAGGAACTAAAGTTCCAAGCTAGAAAGTCATCAGGAACAAAGGCAGGTCTGTTGCTTTAAATCACCTTGGTCGACATGTCCGTCTCTCTTTCCCCAGCCACTTGTCTTCTCTCTGCAGTCCTGATTTCTTTCCTTTTCCATGAGTTTGAAAAAAATATAGCTTTCCCACTGCTAATAGATCTCCAGTTTTTGAAAGTAATTGAGACTGATTAGGATCTCTGTTTTCTGATTCCAAGTTGTCAGGATGGAATCTGCTCTTCCTAGCTTGAACTAGGAATTTATTGGGATTTAATCAGTTTGGCCCAAGGTGAGGGTTACATCATGACTGTGTACATGGCTGTTAGGATCCTGCCTCGATGGCTAGAAGAGATGTTGTTCTTGGAGGAAGTTTGTGGGTGTTTGATACATCCCTCAAAACAAACAATATGGGGGGATGAAAACTACGAATAATGGATGATCCTAATAATAAATACTTATTTTTTTCTATCCACCTAGTGCCCTTTCTCTCTTTTTCTGGAAGTAATAGGCCCCATTCTAAACTTGTCACTGATGTGCACATGATCTGTTAGATTGATCACAATATTTCATATCCAAGTCAAGTTCAGTTACTTCTGCATCTTTGTGGAATCCTTCTCCCCAACCTTAATTTGTCCGTCTAACTCTTCCCATATTTTTAGGCTTAAATATGGTGTTAGTAGTGACTGTAGCCGGTCACACCCAGTCACAAGGGTTTCCTATCCTCTGTTGATGCAGAATCTCATATCCCCAATGAGACAAACAAAAAAGTCTTTTAGGAGCCATCTGGATCACCAGGTAGGGATGTAAACTTTTCCCAGGAGTTCTCTAGATGACTTTCATTGATACTTCTCTAGACAGAACTGGGCTGGTCACTGGAGAAGGAGGACATTGCTGTCATTGCTGTAGGCAATCTGTTAGTCTTCTCCTGCAAGTCTATGCGGCCACTTGGTCAGTGTTGGAGTTCTGGTAATGTGATCTGTGAGAATCCCTGTCCAAACTGTCAAGAGCAAACTATAGGGTCGAGGAGGATATAGGCCTCCTGTGGTTTACTCTCCTGGCTTGCTCCAACTTGCATGCATTCTCATCCACCCCTAATTTCCTTCCTCACGCCCCTCTTTGTATAACATAAGACTGATTTGTAGGTTACACCCTACTCCCTAAGGAAGCAACGTGTCTACAATTCTGTGGCTATGCTGAGCAGGAATGTGTGTGGCAAAGAAGGGTAAGTGAATATTTTCAAGGCAAATTTGTCATCACCTGCTTACCTTACTGCAGGCAGAGATAGGCAGCGAACGTTTACCACTCATGGCTAGAACATGGCAGGGGAATGGCTCAAGAGAAAGGCTTCCTGCAATCAATTTATAATGTCAGCTTGTTATAAATTGTTTGTGAGTTTGTTAAGCAACTTGAATACGTTTAACCTCAGTTCATCGGTTTTAACAAGGAGAATGATGCCGCCGCGTGCCACAGAGGGGTTCTGCTAACACTGAAATTAGATAAGAAATAAAAACTCCTCAACGCAGTGCTTTGCAGTATTACTAAATAATACCACTCATTACTGTAGCTGTTATGTATGCTATTAGAGAAGCCTGGGAGGAAACGATTCTTATGCTAAATGGTAAATTTCAGGCAATTATTTTTTTCTTCCTTGTGCTAGCCTTTATTTTCTTTTTTCCTTCTTTTTTTTTGGAGTCAAACCACTTTGTTCAGAGGCTTGGGGAATGGCTGAAGATGTCAATGTGATCGCTGTCCTTGACAAGACAGATCTTTGAGGCCTTCCTGTCACTAAGAGACTGTCTAGATTTTTCAAAACTACTACATTAAGCATGCTACTGCTATCATTCAGGTAAACCGATATAGTATTGGACAGATTCCTAAAGACTTATTGTTATATATATTAGTCAGTATATCTCTCAACACTCCTCTGAGAAGTCGCTTTCTGCAGTAGAGAGCTAGTAACACAGAGACTTGCAGCAGGTCAAGGTGCAGAGAATGAGAGACTGTGGGATTAGCAACTCTGAATGGGACATCTATATTGCGCCTCCTCCTTCTGAGGATCAGAAATCTTTATAGAAGAAGAATGAGTGTAAGAACCAGTGGATGACTACAGAGAAAAGAATGTTTTTCAGACACAGCAGGACAATTGCGACTGAAACTCACAGCAGTTTTGATAGCACCCACAAAAACTATGCAAGCTCAAGCCAAAGATCTCAGCATGGGGAGGGATGGGCATGAGGGCCCATCCATAGAGGGGAGCTATTAGCAATTGATAGATGCTGTGTGTGTGTGTGTGTGTGTGTGTGTGTGTGTGTGTGTGTGTGAGAGAGAGAGAGAGAGAGAGAGAGAGAGAGAGAGAGAGAGAGAGAGAGTCAGCTTTCATCTTTCACACTTTCATTAAGGATCTGGGCCCCTGGCGGGTTGACCACACTCCAGTGAAAGGTCACACATCCAAGAGTTTATGAGCAGCACAAATTGAATGTGATTGATTAAAAAATTTAGGTGGGGAAGGAAAGAAAGATGAATCTAAAAGGAACTTGGGGTTAATGTGATCAAAATACCCTTCATAAAAATTTCAAAGAACTAGTAAAAATGAAGAAAGTGTTTTTAAAGTATTGCTTTGAGAATCAGAAAATGAGACTATACATTTTAAGTTTTAAAAATTGTGTATTTCTTAGGTGGGGCAGGGACATAGCACAGTGGATGTGTGGAGGTCAGAGGACCACTTGCCAGAGCTGGCTCTCTGTCTCTCCACTAGATAGGTCTTGGGGATTACACTCAGGTTGTCAGGTTTGACGGCAAGTGGAAAGGTCTGTTGAGCCATCTTGCCCACCCCTAACACCAGGAATTTTATTAACTAAAATTAATATTAATCTCCAATATTATCACAAAACTTAAGAATAGTATTAAATGAGGACATGTTTGAAACCTTTTGTCAAGAAACTACAGAATGAACTGGTTACTATGCTCCTGAGACTCCACTTAAACAGAACAACCAGAACAAAATAATGACATGATAAATAGAAACATATTTTTGCAAAACTGAAAGCATATATAGATAGAGAGATTCCTAATAATCAGCCTCCGATATGTTCAATTTAGCCAGGCAAAAGGGAACTGTGTTCTTAATGAATAAGTTTTTGAATATTCAGAAATCGGGTGGCAAGTTCTCAGACTGGAGGCCTTTTGGGCATCTTGCGGCATAATACCCTGCTCTTCAGAGCAGTCTGGAGAACGAGGTAGGCTTGGGAGGCTTGAATTGTTGGTCCATTCACAGGAGAGAACTGGGAAAATAGGTGCAAGAGCTTTTCCAGAGCAGAAGAATTCAGTGGAGGCCTGTCAAAGGGTTAGCTCCTAACTCAGAGGCTGCAGGGCTCCAGAGCCTCCTAGTCTCAGAAAACTGCTTTAATACTAAGTCGACTGATGAGGCTAAGTGGGGTCTTTGTAGCAACATTGATATGTGGGGCCTAGAGAATTGCAAAAGAAAGGAAGGAAATAAGAATGGTTACACTTTGAGGGTTAGTCTGTTCTATTGGAAAAGACCAAGTAAAGTACAATGGAGGAGAAAGATCTCTAAAAGATTTTTTTTTTATAGCTTTCAGTATTTGCTTAACACAAATAAGCATCAACAACAGATACAGGGCTGGTGAGATGACTCAGCAGATAAATGTGCTTGTGGCTATGTCTGATGACCTCTGATTAGTTCGTAGGACTCACATCATCGGAGGAGAAAACCGGCTCCAGAAAACTGTCCCCTGACCACACACGTTCCAGTCCCCACACGAATACGGAAACGTAATTTTAAATTTAAAAAAGGAAAATTTATTTTAAAAGTTGTACAATTTAAGAAAAAAAGAACAGACAAAACATGCAACTGGACAGTTGTCCAGTAGCAAAGACTTATGACGTCCTGGTCCTCCCTTAGCTGAAGCAGTTAGCCAACACTCTGCCTTCTCTATGCCCAAAACAAGAAGGAAAGCTGCAGACTGCTTGTTTGAAACAGGCGAACAGGAAGAGCTCCATGGAGTCTCAGTGTGCCTAGCCAGTGCCAGAGAGGGCAGTTTTCTGGCCTGGACTGTGCTCTCTTGCCTTGTGGTTAGCAAGATGAAGGTGACAATCACTCTTCGTCTTGGCCTCTTTCCTTGAGTTGTTCCCTCTGCTTGTCAGGCTCTACATAGGCAGAGGGGACACAAGGCCCTCAAGGTCCCCCTAAGCTGCCTGTCTGGAAGACACTAGGTAACCTTGTGTCATCATGCTATGTTCCTAACGTCTGAAGTGTGTTTGGTCCTAACTAGCTGGTCTCTGCCTCCGTGCTTGGCAGGGCTTGCTCAGACAGCCAACTGGAAAAGCCTCCAACTAGTTTGAGTGTCCTGTCAATGTAGGAAATGGAGAAAGAGAGGGAAGGGAGAGAAGTAAGTGAGGAGGAGGAGGCATAGAAGACAAACATAAAGAACCATTTCTCAGTCCTGAGCTCAAAGAAAGACATCTAACTGTAATAGAAAAGATAGGCTGTCGTTCCTTGGCTAACAGCTGGCAGGCCACTCTTTGAGTAGCAGAAGAGAATGACAGCAATTAGGCCAGCTCTTCACTGTCTGCACTGGCAGCTGCTACCTAGGGAAGTCCTCATCCCCACTGCGGAAACAAAGCTAAATCCGAGAACAGAGGTACCCGAGGAGCGCCGCCCACGTGCTCTCCCGGTGTTCCTGCTAGACCTCTCCAACAGAACAGGAAAATAACCCCTGATGCTGATGGGCACGGGGTTGGGTTGGAACAGTGGTGCAGGGAAAGGGCATTTGGGCCAGGCATGATAGCTCATGCCTGCAATCCCAACATGCAGGAGGCGGAGGCAGGAGAATTACAAATTCTAGGCCAGCCTATGCTACACAGTGAGGCCCCGTCTCAAACAGACCAACTAAGGAAAAGAAAGAGAGAAAGGAAAGAAAAGGAGCCTTTAAAAGTCTACTCAGAGACCTCTGTGACCTTAGATTGACTTACAGAGAAGAGAAGTCAGGCCTGTCTAGCTAATGAGACCACGCTCTTCCTACAGGAATCTAAGCCCTTAGGTGTAAACCCTAGCAAATCTCTAAAAGGTCACAGCAACTCATTGCTTGTGGTCTCCAGAGCAGAAGCCCACATTTTTTTTAGTCAATTTGATACAAACTAGGGTCATCTGGGAGGAGGGAACCTCAGTTGAGAAAGTGCTTCTAGGATGTTGGGCTGTGAGCAAGTCTTTGGGGTCATTTTCTTGATGAGTGAATGATGTCCAGAGCTCATCCACTGTGGGCAGTGCTGTCCCTGCGCAGGTGGTCCTGCAGTGTGTGAGCAAGCAAACTGAGTGAGCCCTGGGAGCAAAGCAGTGAGCAATGTTCCTCCATGGCTTCTGTTCCAGTTACTGCCTCAAGTTCCTGTCCTGACTTCCCTCCGTGATGATCACCAGGACGTGTAAGTCAAATAAAACTCGCCTCCCCCAAGTTGCTGTTGGACTCTGTTATCACAGCAACAGAGCGCAAACTGGAGCACCAGTCCAAGTTAATTTTGTATTTAAATATTTTAGCAAAGAGAACACAGCAGGACATGCATGCATGCATGGAGACTGTTTTATGTATACAGCATATAAATGTGTCTGATTAGTGTTAATCAACATCCCAGGTCCTAAGAACGTCAGTTAACGTCTGGTGTTTTAATCAGAGATTTACATTTGGTGAGTAAGTTACTTGAAGAATATCATACTCCACTTGTTACACCACACACACACACACACACACACACACACACACACACGTACCTGAGAGATTGTGAAATAGCATAATGAGAATCAGAAGTGATTTTAAAAAAATATTTGGTAAAGTGATATTCAAACCCCATAAATTGAATAAAATTATTATACAGGCATTTCAATGTTTATCTGCATGGGCTACAAGAATCTTGCCAGCCCAGTAGCTAATTATCTTGTGGGGTGCTTTTTGTAGGCCTATTCAGATGCTTGATACAGAGTCTTTGCTTGAACCTTTCCAGTAAAATATGTCATATGCAAAATGCTATCAGGGTACCTGCTATCAGAGTACCTTCATTAACTTCTTTTCATTGTGCTGTGAGAAAATACTCTAACCAAAGTAGCTTAGAGGAGAAGTGATTTTTTTTTTCTGATTCCAGGAGATACAGTTCATCATGGCAGGGACATACGGTGGTAGGAACAGGAGGCAGCTGGTCACAGGGTGTTCACAGCCAGGAAGCAGAGAGGGGTGGATTTGGTGGCTGCTCACGCTCAGCTGGCTTTCTCTTTTTTAATGTAGTCTGGAACTCAAGCCAGAAGAATGGTGCTGCCTGCATTCAGGATCGGGCTTTCCATTTCAGTCAATCTAATATAGATAATTCTGCACAAATATTCACATAGGCTATCATAATCTAGATTTTTCCTTTATCAGCCAGAGACCTCTCTCCTAAGTGATTCTGAGCCTATACCTCTGGTTTGTTGGCAAGTCCTGATTGTCCTGCCTTTCGCAAATTTATCCAGAATTCAACCATTTTCACAGTGCTAATCAATGAATAGTACTTTGCTGCGTGCTATCACAAACCACCTTTGACTGGGTAACTGCAAGAGCCTGCCAACTGGATTCTTTGTTTTGTCTTTGATTTTCTTTACTTTCATTTTTACTTACGTGCATACGGTGTGTGTGCGTGTGTGTGTGTGCGTGTGTGTGTGTGCGTGTGTGTGTGTCTGTGTCCATCCATCCATCCATCCATCCCTGTGTGCCCATGCCCAGAAGCCAGAAGAGAGCATGAGCTCCCCTAGAGCTGAAGTTGCAGCTCGTTTTGTGAAGGCAGGTTTAGATTTAGGTGCTAGTGTTCCATGACAGTTTCCTTTTAATTGAAACTTTCCCTTTAAGAAGGCAGTGGGGTTGGGCGGGGAAGGGTTCATGAAACTACTGAAATAAACAATACATCAAATATGGCAGAGAATGGAAACTTGCAAGATTCTTGGTTCCTCCCAGCTTTATAAAAGGAGTAAACCACTGCTGGGAGAGGAGATTGATTAGTCGAGCTGCAGAAAAGAGAGATTTTTCAGACCTAGGGGGCTGCCTGCAAGTTGTACAGAGAGGTCTAGGGTAGCTTTTATGAGTCGCCAGGGTTGGGGTGGGCTTTTTAGTGACGCCGCTGTTTCTGGGTCATCCTCGCTTCTACAAGTAACCACTTTACCCACACTCCCGTTAGTAAACCCAGTAAATAGTCATTAGATCACCAAGTTGGAGTTTGGTATAATCATTGCTTTAGTCTTCCCTGAATCTCTCTGGGGTGAGTAGGGGTGTGTGTGTGTGTGTGTGTGTGTGTGTGTGTGTGTGCATGTGTGTGATATCTCCTTAGGAAAAGTCTGCCATACAACATCTGGGAACTGAACTCTGGTCCTCTAGAAGAGCATCAAATTCTCTTAACTGTTGATCTCCAGCCCCTGTCATTGGTTTTCTTTAGTCTTTTTTTCTCTATAGAACAGCCAAACTGTTCCTCTTTAAATATCTATCATAAGGCTCAGCAGATAAAAGCAATTGTTGTCAAGCTTGATGGCTTGAGTTGCACCCCGAGAGTGCACATGGTAAAGAGAAAGAAATGGCTCCTCTATGTGGGGGAACAATGTAACCCTGTATGAATGATCGTTCATGACATGAACACGACCACATCAAGGACACAACTGACTCACACCCATGGCAATGGCAAGGCCTTTCCTGAGTCACGTTCAAGTTACTGACAAAGACTTCCCCAAGACTGAGCGCAGATGTTGACGGTTGGTGCAGAAAGTTCCAACCTCACTTTCGGCAGGAAGACTTCAGCCTGAGACTGCTCCTCTACAGAGTCCCCCTACCGAGATTAGCTCACCCGCCCTCTTGCTCAGCTGTGTGTAACAAACTCACTGAGTCTCCAAGCTGCTGGTTCATTTCCATCAGAGCCCATGGCCAACCCAATCCCATCTTTTCTGTATGTGTGTCTCTTGTTTATTTCCTGTCATCCTAGTCAGGTCAGTTGTAAAGATGTACGGGGTTTGGCACCTGTAGGTTGTCTTCTGACGTCACATATATATCACAGCATGCCCCCAACAAATAAATAAATAAACAAACAAACAAACAAATCTAAACATAAAAGAGTGAAAATAAAACATCTCTTCTTGAAAAAAAAATTCAGTCAAGAGACAGCCAGTTTAAGTAGAAGTTTAATTAGCAAAGCTAAGCAAATAAACACTCCAAAGAGAGATTAGAGTGGGCTGCTTCAAGGCAGGGAACAGCCTGATATAGGCTCTAAATTATGGATTTCAAAGTTGTTTATTAATATTTATGATAATAATATTTGAATATGTGGTGGTGGCATATACATAGGGTAAGGTGCTTTTTTTTCTATCCTACATCATTGTGGCCCGGATATGCCTTTTAGAATATTTCCTCCCATGGTCCCCACAGATGGGGAGGGCCTTCAAAACGACAATGCAAGTGACATTATACTGATGTCAGATATTTTGAAGTTGCAGACGCCTTTTTATTTTCTGTGCGTGGGTGATCTATTGGGAACCATTGAGCTGCAGATTTAAGGCTGTTTACCCACGGTTGGACAGTCTGACCCTAGGACACGGCTATCAAGCTGTAGCTGCGGTTTTGCTCTGTTCTTCCATTCCTAACCCCTTGCCTACCCAGGATCAATGCCCAGTTGTAAGTCTTTATTCAAATTCCCAGGCGTTCTTGACCTCTCTGTTATAACTCTAACATTCTTTGTAACGCTGACATTTGTGTTTACCCCAGGAATAAGTGAATGATAAGCAAATAACTAGAGATTTACGTCTCTACTGCGCTTGCTAGTCTTCACTCCTCCCTTGAAGACACGTGCTTCACAAGGGCAGGGACATTTGCTTGCTTTGCCTCACACTGTCATCTTCTCTGACTAGAACATTGCATTGCATAGTTCACATTTAATAAATCCCTATTGAATGATAAATGCATGTTGGTGTAGCCGTCTGCTTTAATATCTGACAAAAGAGACTTCACACCAAAATAAGAGATAGGAAGGACACTACATACTCATCAAAGGAAAAATCCACCAAGAGGACATTTCAATTTTTATCATCTATACACCAAACACAAGGACACTGAAGTTTTTAAAGAAAACACTACTACAGCTTAAACTCACAATGACCCTCATATGCTGACGGTGGGAGAGTTCACAATACCCCACTCCCACCAATAGACAGGTAATCTAGACAAAAACTAAACAGAAATGCTGGAGCTAACTGACGTTTTAAACTAAATGGACCTAATAGATAACCTACAGAACATTTCCCCCAAACACAAAAGAATATACTGTCTTGGGGGCTGGGAGATGGCTCAGTGGTTAAGAGCACTGACTGCTCTTCCAGAGGACCCGGGTTCAATTCCCAGCATCCACATGGCAGCTCACAACTGTCTGATCCAGTTGCAGGAGATCTGACACCTTCAACACCAATGTACATAAAATAAAGTTAAATAAACCATTAAAAAAATTTTTTAAAAAAGAATATACCGTCTTCTCAGCACCTCGTGGAACTTTCTCCAAATTTGACTGCATACTTGGACACAAAGCAAATCTCTTTGTGATGGCTGTGTGTTGCTTGTTAGAAAATTTTCTGTGAACCTGATAGGTGTGGTGGCCCCTGGGAGTTCCAGGTAAAATGTGTTTCTGACTATTGGGAGCTGACACTTAGAAATGGGGTTAGGTAGGGGTCTGGAGGGATTTTCAAGAGGGAGGAGAGCAGGGTGTTCAACCAGGATCTGCTGATTTTGTCGCATTGGAATAAGGGTAGACTTTGAAGAGAGGCCACCCCAGAGGACCTGCTTGGAATGAGGCTGGGGGATGGGCCTAAAGGAGCAGGAGAGGTGAAGCTCTGCAGTCAGCCTACCTGCTTCCCTGGCTTAGCAAGGGGTGCCTGCTGCAGTGGGAGGCTGGGATAAGAGGGGTGAGGGAGGTTAGGAGGGGAAGGTCTGTGGGATTCACCAGAGATGTCTGGGATGGGGGGTGGGCTGGAGCAGATGCTCTGTTGCAGAACTAGGGATTTAACTGGGAGATTGGATTTGGATGAGAGGAGGAAGTGGGGTCTTCAGTTAGCTTAGCTGTCTCCCTGGCCTGCTCAGCTGGTGTGTTCCCAGGGAACGCCTGCTGATGTTGGAGGCTGGGATAACCAGATGCGTTGGGGGAAGGAAGGTTCAAGAAGAAGGTCTTTGTGATCCCTTGGTAATGTGGTCAGAGAGGAACTTGAGTCCACAGCAGGTGTTCTGCTACAGAACTGGGGATGAGACTGGGGGCTTGGACCTGGAGGCGAGGTGAGGATCTGCAGTCATTCTGCTTTCCTGAAAGCTAAGATCCTGTTTTAAACTACCCAGTTCTTCTGTGAATTTGAAAACACAGATGTCGGTAATTGGAGCACTCAGGAAACAATCCATCTTTCTCAGAACCCTGGTCCAGGTGACTGGGCAAGCTGCTCATCTTTCGGAATTCCCCAGTGGAGAATTTACCAGTTCCTTTAAGAAGAGTAAGACAGCTCTGAGATTGCTTTCTTCTAGCTAACACACTCCCGTGTTCTCCCACCAGAGTCCGAGGACATGGAATGGAAAGAAGAGAAGACTGTTTTCACCAGACAGCTTGCCAATATCCTCAGGTCACCCACTCCCAGAAGACACGCAGCACTCAGTACTGGCAGAAATCTTGAGGAACATCTGGTCAGGCGTTGGGACTCTCCAAGCAGGGTTTTGAGTAGCTATTAACATTTAAACTTTTCAGAACTTTTAAGTGCTTGACTTTTTAACGAAAACAAAGCAAAAACAACTGCATCATCTCTCTCTCTCTCTCTCTCTCTCTCTCTCTCTCTCTCTCTCTCTCTCTCTCTCTCTCTCTCCCTACCTACCTACCTACCTATCTATGTCTATGTCTAAATATCTCCACACATAAAAATGCCAAAGCATTGTGATATAACCTTCCAGGTGGTAGAAAAAGCAAGCCTGGATTGGAACAGTACTATCAGTCTATCAGTCCCTGGACTTGCACCAAATAAACCTGAAGAGAAAAGAAAGGCCTATGCACCTGTGACATGTTCCAGCCAGGACTCATTTTCTTATTATAGGTGTAATAGTACTGGAGTGGAAATATCCTTGTTCTAGCTCCAGCTCAGCCATTAATCTGCTGTGGAATCCTTCTGCAAGACGTTGCATCTCTTTGGGCTCTGGTTTCCCCAAACAGAAAGGAAAGCTGTTTTACAGCAGTAGAAAGCACATTTGAAGCACTCATAGTTTAAGGACCACGAAAGCAAAGGAAATAAAAGTATGAAGTAGCCTCTAAAATGCTAAGAGGCTTTATCAAAAGTGCAATGGTCATCTTCAGCCCATATTTTTTAGACAGAGTCCAACTATGTATCCCAGGCTGCCCTACAACTCACTAAGTGGCTGACATCTACCCTACTTCTGAGCTACAATCCTAGCCATTTTGCCTTTTTGAGACAGGGTCCTATTATGTCATTCAATCTAACCTTGAACTCACGATTCTCCTGCCTCTGCTTCCTGAGTACAATGTCAAACTCAGTTATCTGCTAATTTTCTGCTCTACCATCTTCAAGGTTTGTTTCTTCTGTCTTCTTTGCTTTCAACTAATTCCCAACGGCAATCCTTGTTAAAACCATGAATTATGGCTATAGAGGTGAATTTATCCTGACAGTTCTCTGGTCTGTGAATGTCTAGAATATAAGTCTGGTGAACCACCAGGCACAGAATTGTAGGGGTTTGTGTGGCCATGTTGGCTACCACCAGGTTCAGCATGCCCAGCATGGTGACCACAAAGCTACTGAGACACTGCTTGGTGTTCTCTCTGAACAGCAGTGCCATAAACTTCAGACCAATGAGAATGGAGGCTGTTTTTGTTCTGATGGGTATAAATAATATAATATATGCATGTCAAATAATGCCAGAAAATAAAGAGGCAGACACAGAGAAGAATCACAGAAGCCCTTGATAGCAGACCATTCAAGTAATGTGCTTCAATTAGAAGTCAACTTCAAGGCTGATTGAGGTCAAAATGTGATTCTTTTAATTTGTGGATAACTCTCTTATTCCTATGTATTTTTTTCTTCTTCTATTCTTATCCTGTTTGATGTGGAATTGCCTTCTGTATGCTGTGAATACCACTGGTGAATAAAGAAACTGCTTTGTACCTATAGCAGGGCATAACACAGATAGGCGGGGAAAACTGGACTGAATGCTGGGAGAAAGGAGGTGGAGTCAGGGAGAAGCCATGTAGCCCGGCAGGAGACAGACGTCGGAACTTTACCCAGTAATCCACAGCCTAATGGCAATACACAGATTAATGGAGATGGGTTAAATTAATATGTAAGAGCCAGCCAATAAGAAATTAAAGCTAATGGGACAAAAAGTGGTTTAATTAATACAATTTCTGTGTTGTTATTTCGGGGCTAAGCAGCCAGGAACAAACAAGCAGCCTCTTACTACACCTGTTTGATTTACTTGATTATAATCCTCCATAGACTTAACAGTCTCAAAACCTGTAGACAATAAGAGTATCCAAGTCTTTCTTTCCCAGGTACTTTACAGACCTTTATTTTTTTCTTTTGAAAGTATATCTAATAGTTAATTCTTATCTTTACCCACTCTTCTTCCCTCCCACTCCTAATCCCCTTTGAATACTTTCTATTTTAAATTATGTGTATGTGTGTGGGTATGTTCACAAGAGTGCAGGTGTCTTCAGGGGTCCGAGGCATTGAATTCTCTGGAGCTGGAGTTACGGTCAATCGTTAGTGGTCAGCCATGAGTTCTTGGACGGGAACTTGAGTCCTCTGCAAAAACAGTGTGCGCTCTTAACTGCTGAACTATTTATACAGCCCTAACTTCTAATCTTATTAACTAAAATCTCTGTATAGTCCATATTATCCTTGATTGTTTTTCCTCCAACTGTTATTAAAGTTAAAGAGGTCACTGTTAGTGACTAGCATGACAAAAGCATAGTGATAATACAGAACAGCTGTGGCTGCTCTCTCAGTTAATATTCGACTCAGAATAATATAGAGCTTACACTAGGGACACTGAGATCCTGGACTGAGGAATGACTTTCCAAACTACACCCTGTATTCTACTGAATCCAAATCCCAACTGAACATTGCAAATACTTCAGCAGAAAGAATACAGCTGATAGCAACAAACCAAGCAACAAAATGAAAACAGATGCATAAATCCCAATACAGTAACATAAGAAATATGAAAGCTAATCAAAAAATGATTAACCCCACAGTAACAGTATTTATCCAGAGTGAGTTAGATGAAATTCCAGACTGAGAACTCAAAGACACAAATAATTGAACAAAATAAGGAAGACAGTGGGTCGAAGAAAGAGGAATCAACAAGGAGTTAGAACTACTGAACAAAAAATTACTTTGAGATTCTGGAAAAGAAACACAGCAGGCCAAGTAAAAAAAATTCTGCATAAAGCTTTAGAAATAGACTGTATCAAGGAGAGAATAGGGTGTCTGAGCTTGAAGGTAAAGAAGAGGAACTGGAACAATGCAACAAAAACAAAGGATTCCAAGGTATGTGCGCCACTCTAAAAAGACCCAATCTGCAGGTTATAGGAGAAGAAGAAGAAGAAGAAGAAGAAGAAGAAGAAGAAGAAGAAGAAGAAGAAGAAGAAGAAGAAGAAGAAGAAGAAGAAGACGAAGAAGAAGACGAAGAAGAAGACGAAGAAGAAGAAGAAGACATCCTTTCGTCATATCATAATTAAAACAAAGAAACTGTATTGAAGACAGTAAGAGAAGAACATCAAGTAAAATATAGAGACAGGCCCATCAGAATAACAGACTATTTTATTGTGGGGTATCCACCAGAGACAACTGCTTGGACAGGGTTTAAGTCAATAGAAAGTCATTATTGGTCAGCTGGTGACTACACTGGGTGTTTGGGATACCAGTGTAGCCCTGAGCCTTTCTCAGGGTGAGTTTTTAAGCACAAAAGTCATATTCTGAGTGGACATACTTCAGTTAACAAGAACAGTTAGCCACAAGCAGAACTACAGAAGCCAAAAGCAAGGTACTTTCCCAGAACTATGGGCTTTGATGGATTAGACCTTTGTTCTCATTTTGGCAGGTGGTGCTGTCTATGTGCTGACTTTCATGGCCCGAGTGGCACGTCCATCTTGGAGTCAGTTTGTGCTAAGGTCTGGGGGGCTAGTAAGGTCTGGGCTCTGTTACAGTTTAACTGAAACTTTAAAAGGCAGAAATGCTTGGAATGATGAATTTCAAGTTCTGAAAGATAACAACTGACAGCCCAGACTACTCACCCAGTAAATCTGTCATAAGTGAGGGAAACTTAGAAACTCTCCATGATGAAAAATAGACTGAAGCAGTTCTCCAGAACATACTATTATGAATCCTTTAGACTGAAGGAAAAAAATCCACCTACGAGGCCATAGGAAAGAATTAACCTTGGAAGTTAAGCAAGACAGGAAGGAGAAGGAGGAGAAAAGGAAAAGGAGAAGAAGAGAAAGGAGGAGAAGAAGATGCAAATATTTTGAGTAGCATTGCTCTCAGTTCCCAATCAGAGGACAGAGATCATTAGATTGGATCAAAAAGGAAGAGCCTCTATTTTTTTTTATTTCTGAGAAATGCAACTTTACAAACAAGAAAGCTACTACTTTAGGGTGAAAGGATGGAAAAGATCCTTTTCACCAGCAGCCTATATAGAATATTCTAGTACACATAAGCAAGACAGCAGGGAGGAAGTTTCCTGCTCAGGACCAAATTTATTTCTCCATGCCCTATGACCAAACTGTGTGGTGCTTCCGCAATAAGATCATACCATGAAATTCCTGTAGGTAGCTAAGAGCAATGGCAATAGACCATATGATTTTGTGGGTCTCTTGAACATCCCTGACCAATAACTAGAGGGGAGATATCACATACACGGCATTGTGCTTTTTTAATTTTAATTTTAATTTTATTCTTTACATACATCATGTCCTGATGGTAGTTTCCTCTACCTCCACTTCTCTCCTCTACCCTAGATCTACTCCTTCTACATTTTCCTTCAAAAACAAAAGAGCAGGCCTCCCAGGATTACAAATAAGACTAGGCACAAACCCTCATATCAAGGCTGAATGAAGCAACCAAGTAGGAGGAAAAGGAGTCAGAGGTACCACCCACTCCTGCTGTTAGAAGTCCTACAAGAATACCAGGCTATGCACAACCACAACATATACAAAAGACTTAGCTCAGACTCATACAAGGTCTATGATTGTCACTTCAGTTTCTGTGAGCCCCTATGAGCCCAGGTTAGTTGATTCCGTGAGCCGTGTTCTCGAGGTGTTTTTGACCCCTCTGGCTCCTACAATTCTTCCTTCTTCTCTTCTTTGGGGTTCTGCTGGCTTCACCTAGCGTTGGGCTATGGGTCTCTCTGCACCTGCTTCTATAGTTGCTAGATGATGACTCTCTGATGACCATTGGGCTAGGCACCAATCTATGAGTATAGTAGAATATAATTAGGAATCATTTCATAGACTTTTTTTCCCCAGTTGCACTTGGTTCTATCCTGGGTATCTGGGCTGGCCAGCCTCTGGCTCCTGATTATCAAGTCAGTGCTAGCCATGGGCTTGGTTTCAAGTTGGGCCAGTCATTGCTTGGCCACTCATACATGTTCCCAGAACACCTTGTAGGCAGGACAGATTGTATGGAGGTTGAAGATTTGGGGACTGCGTTGATGTGCCATTTCCACTGCTAGAAGCCTTGCCTGCTTATGAAAGATGTCTGGATCAGACTCTGTATCCCCCATTACTAGGAAACTTCACTAGAGATTCCAGGGAGTTTCCACTGCACTAGGTTTTTACATCACCCCCCCCCAATTCCAGTCAGTCACCTCTCTCAGTACTCTCTCCCTCCATCACACCCCCAAACTCTCCTGTTTCCATCCCTACTCATCCCAATTCCACCTCAAAAATATATTCTATTTCCCATTCCCAGTGAGATCTTTGTGACCCCTTGAGTCCCCTTGTTGCCTAGTCCCTCTGGGACTGCAGATTGCATCATGATTACCCTTTCCTTAACAGTCAATGTCCACTTATAAATGAGTACATACCATATATGTCTTTCTGGGTCTGGGTTACATCACTCAGGATGATTTTTCCTGGATTCATCCATTTGCCCGCAAATTTCCTATTGTCATTGTTTTTAACAGCTGAGTAATACTCCATTGTGTAAATGTACAACATTTTCTTTATCCATTCTTCAGTTTAGGTACATTAAGGTTGTTTCCAGTTTCTGACTACTAAGAATAAAACAACTATGAACATAATTGAACAAGTGTTCTTGTGGTAGGATAATGCATCCTTTGGGTATATGCCCAAGAGTAGTATAGCTGGGTCTTGAGGTAAATTAATTCCCAATTTTCTGAGGAATGGCCATTTCGATTTCTAAAGTACTTGTACAAGTTTGACCTCTAACCAGCAATGAATAGGTGTTTCTCTTGCCCCACATCCTCTCCAGCATGAGCTGTCACTTGTGTTTTTGTTATTAGCCATTCCCACAGGTGTAAGATGGTATCTCAGAGTTGTTTTGATTCGCATTTCCCTAATGGCTAAGGTTGTTGAATATTTCTTTAAGTATTTCTCAGCCATTTGAGATTCCTCTGTTTGGAATTCCTCTGTTGAGAATTTTGTTTGAATCTATACCCCATTTTTAAATTAGATTATTTGTTTTTCTGATGTCTAGTTTCTTGAATTCTTTATGTATTTTTGGTATTAGCCCTCTGTCAGATGTGGAATTGGTGAAGATCTTTTTCCATTCTGTAGGCTGCCATTTGGTTGTATTGATAGTGTCCTTTGCCTTATGGAAGCATTTTGGTTTCATATGGTCCCATTTATTGATTCTTGTTCTCAATGTCCATACTTTGCTCTTTTTTTAAGGAAGTTGTCTCCTGTGCCAATGCATTCAAAGCCATTTCCTACTCTTTTTTTAATCAATTTCTTTTTTAAAAAATATTTATTTGCTTATGTATACAATATTCTGTTTGCGTGCATACCTGAAGAGGGCACCAGATCTCATTACAGATGGTTTTGAGCCACTATGTGGTTGCTGGGAATTGAACTCAGGACTTTTGGAAGAGCAGGTAATGCTCTTAACTGCTGAACCATCTCTCCAGCCCTTTCTACTCTTCTATTAGGTTCAGTGTATGTGGATTTATTTTTAGGTCTTTGATCCACTTGGACTCGGGTTTTGTGCAGGGTGATAGGTATGGATCTATTTGCATTCTTCTACATGCTGACATCCAGTTATGCCAGTACCATTTGTTGAAGATGCTTTCTTTTTTTCCGTTGTGTATTTCTGGTTTCTGTGTCCGAGAGTCCCTCTTCCATCTGTTGTATTCTGTGTCAGAGTCCCTCTTCCATCAGTTGTATTCTGTGTCCGAGAGTCCCTCTTTCATCTGTTGTATTCTGCTGGTTGATGCTCATGTCTGTGGTTCTTGTTTTCTTTCTTGGATTTTTCATTTACAGAATTTCTTCAGTTTGTTTTCTTTATTGTTTCTGTTTTCATTTTGTTTTATTGAACACTTTTAATTATTTCTTTCAGCTGTTTGTTTTTTGTTGGCTTTCTTTCAGAGATTAATTCATTTCTTCCAATTGCTTGTGTTTTTATGAATTTCTTTAAGTGATTTATTCCATTTTCTCCTTCAGGACCTCTATCATCTTCAAAAAGTAGAATTTAAGGTCGTTTTCTTGTGCTTCAGCTGTGTTGGAATATTCAGGGCTTGCTATAGTTGGATAACTGGGGTTCTGGTGGTGACATATTGCCTTGACTGTATTTGATAGTGTTCTTATGCTGGCCTCTAGGCATCTGGGTTCAGGGTAATTACAGGTCTATGTACTGATTTCTGATTTTGTCTTTGTTGGATAGGTATTTTATTTCTCAGCTTCTGTTTCCTCTCTGGTCTTCTGGTCAGTGTGGCCTGGACTTGCTGTCTGTGTGGTTCCTTGGGGCCTGACAAACACACAACAAGCCCACTAACACATCCTTAAAGCTCAACCCCGGGGCCTACTTCCACTGCAGAGTCTCCATTATCTAATCCCGTCTATATGTAGTCATGGGCTTAGCCATATTTCAATTTCCTGGTAATCAAACTTTCCACAAACTTCTCCTATGAGTAATGGCTAAAATGCAGTCCTTTGTCATAGGTACCTCAAAACGCAATTATTTCTGATAGGATAGCATATGAGACAAAGTAGGCCCTAATACCAAAAATGCCACATTTCCCTTAGTCTCTAGCACTCTGTTGTCTACTGACACTTTCCTTGGTCTCTAGCACTCTGTTGTCTACTGACACTTTCCTTGGTCTCTAGCACTCTGTTGTCTATTCACACTTTCCTTAGTCTCTAGCACTCTGTTGTCTACTCACACTTTCCTTAGTCTCTAGCACTCTGTTGTCTACTCACACTTTCCTTGGTCTCTAGCACTCTGTTGTCTATTCCTCACCACTCTGTTGTTGTTGTTTTTTAATTCTTGAGACAAGATTTCTCTGTTTATCCATGGCTGTCCTGGAACTAGCTCTTATAGACCAGGCTGACCTCTAACTCACAGAGATCTATGTCCCTCTGCCTCCTGAGTGCTGGGATTAAAGGTGTAGGCCACCACCACCAGACGGAAAAATACTTTTTGCTTTGTTTTTCAAGACATGACTTCACTTTGTTCTGTGGATCTCACTCTGTGGATCAGGCTGGCCTCAAACTCACAGAGCTCTGCTCCCTGCCTCTGCCTCCTGAGTGCTAAGATTAAAGATCTGTGCCACCACCACCACCCTCTTCACTACTCTTGCCCTCTTTTATTTAATCAACAAGCCCGTGGAATGAGGTAATTCTTATAGAGTACATGGTACAGTTCTAACACAGAATGGTTGTTCAATAATATCATATATCTTCCCAAATATTCAAGCTAGCATTCACATAATCCTCACATGTGTGCAGCCACACATACACAGAGGTGAGGAAGAGACAGACAGACAGACAAACAGTCACAGATATAGAAAGAGACAGAGACAGGGACACAGAGAATGAGAACTTCATTGGTTTTCTCTCAGAATTCTCAGCATTTACTTCTTGATGACAATTAACAGCCCTGCTCACTTTCCTTGCATTCCTGGAAGTTTCTGTTACCCGTCTTTAGATACTATACATTAGTGCAGTATCTTATTATTTCTTTCTGTTTTTATGACTGCCCTACTCTCCCCCACAACTGTGGTCCTATTCCAGGGTCCACAGCGGAAATCTCTTTTCTCCCTGTCCGCATCCTTTCACAGATCACTGATACTCAAACAATGTATCGTGGATCAGTGTCCATCAGTAAACTGCCAGTTATAATGGAACACAGAGTGATAAGCAGCATGTCTAGAATAGAAATCACTCACATCACTAAGCACATAAGTTACTTCTCCTGGCATTTTGATACGGATTTCTAATAAAAGAAGAAATGTGTTTAGTTGAAGCATTGTCTCTTCCATTGTATGGTAATGCCATTTAAATTTCCTTTATATATTTCAGGAAGCTTCTACAGAAGAAAATTTCCATATGGATTTTCAAAAAGCCTTTAGTATTAGTCTTCTCTCTCACATTTCCTCCTTTACCCTGTCCTCCCATCCCCTCCTAATTCAATCCTTGTATTCTAGTATTCCTCCTGTCACTGGTCCCTTATGAGCCACCTGACCTCTGAGGGCATTCTAAATGAAACATACATGTAAAAATCTTACAAGCTAATATTTAGATATAAGAGAAAACATGCAATGTTTGCTTTTCTGGGTCTTGGTTACCTCAATCAAGATGATTTTATAAAATAGTTCTATTCATTTTCTTGCAAATTTCACTTTTCTTAACAGCTGGATAAATATTTCATTGTGTAAAAAAAATGGGCCACATTTTCTGTAAGGAGCCACCAGGATGTCGCCTTGGAGAGATAGTGCCAGTGGTCCTACAGCCTGGAGGTATACAAATCCTTTGATGCTGCCGTGCAGGCCAGTGTGCTTGGGGCCTTGTTTTGCATTTCAGAGACTTGGTTCCCTGACCTGTCCTGTGGCCTTGGGCCCTAGCAGAATGGCATCAACCAATCAGCATTCGAGCCTCTCACCCTAGAAAAGCAGCTGCCTTTGGGTTTTTCGCTCTCTCTCGTCATCCCTTTTCCCCATTCCCCTTTTCAACCGAGTGCTCCAATAAATTGTGATTGAGGAGGATTCTTGATTTTGTGATCGTTCCTTCTTGCTGGACAAGGAGTGCGTGTCACATTTTTCATTATTCATTCATTGGTAGATGGACATCTAGGCTGTTTCTAATTTCTAGCTACTATATATATATATATATATATATATATATATATATATATAGTAGCAATGAATATGAATGAACAAATATCCCTGTAGTAAGATACAGAGTGCTTTGGATACACATACAAGAGTAGTATAGCTGGATCTTTTGTTAGGTTGATTTTCATCTGTTTGAGAAACTGCCACACAGATTTACACAGTGACTGTAAAATTTTGCACTCCCAATTGCAATGAATAAGCGTTCCCCTTTCCACGCATCCTTACAAGCATGTGCTGTCATTTGCTTTATTGATCTTGGCCATTCTGACTGGGGTAAGATGGCCTCTCAAGTAGTTTTCATTTACAATTCCCTGATGACTAAGGATGTTGCACATGTCTTTCTTTCACTGCCATTGTGTTACATCTTTTGACACTCTCTGTTTAGTTCTGCACACTGCTTTTAGTTGGGTTATTTTTTGATGTTCATTAAAAATTCTTTATATATTTTAAATATTAACCCTTTGTTGAATATTTAATTGGTAAAGATATTTTCCCATTCTGCAGCCTGATGTCTTGTCCTAATTACAGTGTCCATTGCCTTACAGGAGTTTTTCAGTTTCATGAAGCATCATTTATTGTTTTTAATGAGTGTGCTATATGTACCTTGTTCAGAAAGTCTTCTCCTGTGCCAATGAGTTCAAGACTGTTTTTTACATTGTCTTCTATCAGATTCAGTGTATCTGGCATTATATTGAGGTTCTTAATCCCTTGGGAGCTTTGTTTTATGTAGGATGATGGTTATGGATCTATTGATATTCTCCTACCTTCACCTATTCAGTTTGACCAGCACCATTTGTTGAAGATGCTGTCTTTTTTTTTTCAGTGTGCAATTCTGAATTCTTTGTCAAAAATAAGATACCTATAGGTGTTAGTATTCAGGCATACCTTGGCACTGCATGTCATGCCCTGCTCCTGCCTGTATAGCAGATGATACCCTGTCCCTTTAGCAGACAAACTCTCTCTCTCTCTCTCTCTCTCTCTCTCTCTCTCTCTCTCTCTGCAGTTCTTCTGTATCTCTCCTTCTCCTCTCCTCTCCTCCTCTCCCCTCTTCCCTTCTTTTCTTTCTCTCTCTTCCTTCCATCTACCACCCCAATACCTCTTCCCAAATAAGACTCTATATCCAAACTCTCTCTGCATGGCGTATTCTGTCTCCTACTGACATTTTGTATTCACCATAGGCCCTAACAAGGTCTCTCTTAAAGTATTTAATAACCAGAGACTAGATAGGCCATGGGCCCTAGGGGACAGCCTACTGCTGTCATTATGTCAAATGAAATTATCAACAAAATGACTCCTAATAATGGCTGTGCCCAGATGTTAGAGCATCAGTCAACCGTCATCAGAGAAGCTTCTTCCTGAAGTAGATGATAATTCACACAGAGTCTCACAACTGGACAGTATGAAGAGAATTTAGCTTTTTTCGTTTAGATCTTTTCCAGCATGTGTTCATAAATAAACAGACTATGTACTCATAGAAAACATAGGACATTAATTTGTTGTAGAAAGAGGGCCTGCTTGTTTGTCCCGTCTGCCCAGCTAGCTTACCAAAATAATCACACAGAAACTGTATTCATTAAAACACTGCTTGGCCCATTAGCTCTAGTGTCTTATTGGTTAATTCTTACATCTTACTTTAACCTATTTCTATTCATCTGTGTATTGCCACGTGGCTGTGGCATACTGGCAAGATTCTAACAGGCATCCATCTCAGGTGGAGGATCCATGGCTTCTCTCTGACTCTGCTTTCTTCCTCCCAGCACTTACATTTGTCTCTTCCACCTACCTAAGTTCTGCCCTATTAAGGGCCCAAAGCAGTTTTTTATTAACCAATGAAAGCAACACAAAGAAAGAAGGACCTCCTATACCACTAATCTATCTTTTAAAAAATTTACTGTAATTTTAGATTGTATGTTGTGTGCATCATTATATTTAATGTATCATCCTTAAATTGTTTCTATCCAATGATTAAAATACTCTGTAGACATTTCTGTGCCAATACCATAAAGAATTTTTAACCTTTTTAAAAAACTGAAAGTTTTAAATCTTCATGGGAAAGACACATATCTTATTTATACAATTTTTGCTGAAAGATAATGTTGGAATGACATTGATATCTATTCCACAACCTGCTGCATTGTCTTTTTGGATATATAAGAAGTCACAGGTGGATGAATGTAGAAGATGATGATACCACAAAATAAGAGAAACTGGATGTCTGAATAATTACAAGAATCAGAGGCGATTTCTCCTCTCTGACCACTTTGACTGTCAGGTTAGCAGACAACATATTTTCATCCTGTCAAATCACTGAGATGCTAGACTTGTTAATTATAGACGCTCTAATTGTGTCTCTTAGCTTGTATGAAGAAAATAAGTTGTATAGAAATTAAAGGCCATGTGTTTGATGGTTCAAAAGTGACTACTACTACAAATGTCTAATTGTCTTAGCATTTTCTTCTTTATTCTCTTCAGAGTGGTGCTCATACAACTGAATGAAATAATAAAGAACTGTGTGATTTAGAATGAGTCTAATCATGATAAAGAACATGTACATCAATCTCTAAAGTCCTTGGAGGTGCCAAAAGTTCTATTCAGAATTTCCACAAAATATTCATCTATTTTAATCACACTTGTATTTAAGCCAGCTTATCCTGAAGTATCAGCATGTAAAACCCATGTCTTATGCACGTAACCTGATAGTTCATTTAGCTTAATTATTAATATTACAACAGACTTATATCATGCTTATTTTGTGAAAAATATAGCATTTCAATTATATATGGATAAAATTGGGTTGTTGGACCTAGCTATAAGGTAACATGTCTTTAACAATCTCCTTATATTAAACAAACTTCAGGTTCCAAATCTTAGAACCCAGGCATTTGCTAATGCATTAAAAACATAAAACAAAAAAATTTATTCTTTGCTTTTCCACATGTCTAGATAAGTATCCCATGAGCACATAAAAATTGGGAACATGTTATTTTCATTCCCTGTCCTGATGGCTCCAACTCATGTCCAAAAGACAGGCTTTAGGTAAACATGCAACCAAAGAGAAAGCTAAGAGCTGTGTGCCTGTTGCTTTTACTTTCTCTTTTATTTTACCACCATAATTCTTAAAAGAGTAGAACATCAAAGCAAATGACTAAATGTGTTAGTCATCTTTCTGTCTCTGTAACAAATACCTGAGATAATCATCTTTTCAAAAGAGGATGTGAATTTGGAAGGAAGATGTGTTACAGGGATCCAGTGATGCTGAAGAGAGGGAGTTGAGGTGGATGAAACCAAGACTGTACACTTGTTTGAAGTTTTCAAAGAATGAAACAGAAGATTAATAAAATATAAAATGATTATTTTGACTCACAGTTTGGAAGATTCAGTCTGTGCTTGGTTGGGCATATTGCCTTGGTACCATACTGAGGCAATGCCATAGTTTTGTCAACAAGATACAAACATAGACATACCAAGGAAGAGGAAATCTTAACTAAGGAATTGCCTCAATCAAATCAACCTGGAGATATGTCTGTGGGGGTGTTTTCTGAATTATTGATTAATAGTGGAAGTTCCAGCCCATTGTAGACAATGCCGTCATTAGTCAGGTAGGCCCAGGTTGTATATGAAAGGTAGCTGAGGAAACCACAGAGAGCAGGCCAGTAAGCAGTGTTCCCACATGGTCTCTGCTTCAGTTCCTACCCTTAGCTTCTACTCTACATGATGAACTATAAAGTATAACTTAAACTCTTCCCACTCCAAGTTCTTCTGACCAGAAATATAAGATAGGCAGTATATTGTTGAAGGGGAGTGTGATAAAGCAAAACTGATCCCCTCATGGCCAAGTAACAAAAGAGAAAAAAGAATGGGCAGGATTCCCCTTCAAGGGCATGCCTCCAACTATCCAAAAAAAACCCAAAAAACCTCTCCTATGCCCTACCTCTGAAAGGATATGCCACCTTCCAACAACAGCACTAAACTGGAAGCCAAATGTGTATAACAGAGGCCTTTGGGGGACATTTGAAATCTGAAGCATTCCTCTTATTCCCCTGACTCACTTTCTACACCTGAATCCTGGAGATAGAGTGATTAAGAAGTTGATATAAAATTGTGAAGACAGACTCTAGGTATTTAATAAAACAGCCATTATGATCTCCTGAGTTAACTGCAATAAACTGTCTACTGACTGGACAAGTCCTGTTTTCACAGTTAGGTCAAACTTGAAAAAATGTTGAGGACCACTGCCTGAGATTCAGCTTGTATAGACTTTGGTTTTAGTTTTCTTCCTTGAGGAATGAAGATGAGTTCCTCACCTTTGACTTTTAATCTCCTTCCCCAATGGAAGTGCATGTGGGAAGTAATGTAGTGGCGAGAAACGTAGATGCTTCTATGAGGAACAAATGCCCTAAGTAGTAACTGGGGACAGGGCTACTTTGAGTCACGTATTATCTTCCAGAACCAAAGATCTCATATGTGTGCAAAATATACTGTTCAGAAAGGATCTTCAAGACTGTGATCAACCATCACCCTCTCAAAAATACATTTTCATATTGGCATGTTTACTCATATATGCCATATAAACCATAAAGTAATGCACAGAGATTTGCTGTACATTAGGTACACATAAAAACCAATACCAGAGTACAAGAGATACTAAGGGCAAAGTTTATTATTATTGGATTGTTTATGAATCTATACTTCAAAGTGAAAATAGGAGTCGTGTGAATTCACTGTTCCCACTCCTTTCCTCTAATTTGTTTCTCATTCCATGTGGGGTAGGAGATTCTGCCACCATTCTAGTAAACTAATACCCAGCACGCAGAATCTAGTAGACTCTGCTCATGTCATGTTTTGACAACGTGGTTCATACCTTCCACCTCACTGAGGTTTTCTCCTGTCTCTCTGGATACTAATTCTTCTCTTTTACCGATTTCTGTTACTACGCCTATCCCTTCAATGATCCTGTTTTCAGAGGACAAATAGAAGACTCTTTTCATGTCATTCTGAAAAATCTTAGGAAAATCTTCTCTACTCTCATGGTTCTAGATACATATTGATGAAGCGAAAATTGTATCTCTAACCTACACATCACACTTCTACTTTGAACCCATATATTCAATTACCTACTGGATTGTTTCAACTGATTTTTATTAATGACATTGTTACCTTCCAAGTCACCTAGAGCAGAAAACTTAGAGTCATATAGAACCCTTTCTTCTTCACAGTGAATATATTCAACTGGTCAGAATAACCTATTGAAGTTTCTTTAGAACTGCCATTTAATCACATCTCCTCCTCATTGTTTCCTCTGCCATTGCCTTTGTTTGAAATGCTATCACTTTTCACATGGAGTTTTAGAACTACTCTCAGTATCTTTGAATCCATTTTTTCCTCCTGTCAAATTGTCCTCCCTATACTTTCCCGAGTGAACTTTAGAAATTGCCAATAATGCTATGTCATACAAGAGTTTTCAATGCTGAATCCAAGTACTTCAGCATAATATATGAAAGCCCTCCAGCCGGGTGGTGGTGGCACATGCCTTTAAGATCCCAGTACTCTGGAGGCAGAAGCTGGTGGATTTCTGTGAGTTCAAGGCCAGCCTCGTCTACAGCGCTAGTTCCAGGACAGGCTCCAAAGCTACAGAGAAATCCTGTCTCAAAAAGGGAAAAAAAAGTTTAACTTCATCTTTTCCAATTCTAATCCCCTTGATCCCCTTATGTTGTCTTATTGCTATTGCTAGAACTTCAAGCACTATATTGAAGAGGAATGGTGAGAGTGGACAGCCTTGTCGTGTTCCTGATTTTAGTGGAAAGGCTTTGAGTTTCTCTCCATTCAATTTGATGTTAGCTGACAGCTTGCTGTATATTGCTTTTATTATATTTAGGTATGATCCTTGTATCCCCAATCTCTCCAACACCTTTATCATAAATGGGTGTTGAATTTTGTCAAATGCATTTTCAGCATCCAATGCAATGATCATATGGTTTTTATCTTTCAGTTTATTTATATGATGGATTACATTGATAGATTTGCGTATGTTGAACCAACCCTGCATCTCTGGGATGAAGCCCACTTGATCATAATGGATAATTTTTCTAATGTATTCTTGGATTCGGTTTGCCAGTATTTTATTGAGTATTTTTGCGTCAATGTTCATGAGTGATATTGGTCTGTAATTCTCTTTCCTGGTTGTGTCTTTGTGTGATTTTTGTATCAGGGTAACTGTAGCTTCATAAAAGGAGTTTGGCAGTGATTCTTCTGTTTCTATATTGTGAAATACATTAAGGAGTATAGGTATTAGCTCTTCCTGGAAGTTCCGGTAGAATTCTGCATTGAAACCATCTGGTCCTGGGCTTTTTTTGGTAGGGAGATTTTTAATAACAGCTTCTAATTCTTCACGACTGACAGGTCTCTTTAGATTGTTCACCTGTTCTTGGTTCAACTTTGGTATATGGTACTTATCTAAAAAAATGTCCATTTCTTTTACATTTTCCAACTTTGTGGCATATAAATTTTCATAGTAAGATCTAATGATTCTCTGAATTTCCTCTGTGTCTGTGGTTATGTCCCCCTTTTCATTTCTGATCTTATTAATTTGCATGTTCTCTCTCTGCCGTTTGATTAATTTGGATAGGGGTTTGTCGATCTTGTTGATTTTCTCCAAGAACCAGCTTTTTGATTCATTGATTCTTTGGATTGTTTTCTGTGTTTCTATTTTGTTGATTTCAGCCCTCAGTTTGATTATTTCCAGTCTTCTACTCCTCCTGGGTGAATCAGCTTCTTTTTTTTTCGAGAGCTTTCAAGTGTGCTGTTAAGTCTCCAATGTGTGCTTTCTCCGTTTTCTTTAATTGGGCACTTAGTGCTATGAACTTTCCTCTTAGCACTGCTTTCATAGTGTCCCATAGGTTTGAGTATGTTGTGTCTTTATTTTCATTAAATTCAAGGAAGACTTTAATTTCTTTCTTTATTTCTTCCTTGACCCAGGGGTGATTCAGTAGTTGACTGTTCAACTTCCATGAATTTGTTGGCTTCCTGGGGGTAGCACTGTTCTTGAATTCTAACTTTAATCCATGGTGGTCTGACAAGACACAGGTGGTTACTAATATTTTTTTGTATCTGTGGAAGTTTGCTTTGTTACCCAGTATGCAAGGGGACTGATATAATGAGAGTTCACCAAGGCCTGTTGGACTGGGACTGAACGAGGGCGTGGTCCAACCAGATTCTCTGAATGTGGCTGTCCCGGAGCCTTTTTGAGAGGCCATTGACAATGACACTGGGACTTGCTTCCTCTGCATATACTGGATTTTGGCGCTCCAGTCTGTTTGGACTCTCACCTTCCCTGGACCTGGAGGGAGGGGGGAGGAACTTGAACTTCCCACAGGGCAGGAAACCCTGACTGCTCTGGGGGATGGAGAGGGAGGAGGAGAGGGAGTGGGGGGAGTGGGAGGGTATTGGGAGGAGGGGCTGAAATGGAAACTTTTATAATTTAATAAAAAAAGGGAAAAATGCCCATTATAATAACTCTTTGTTCTCATTCTCAGAAAAAAAAATCATCGAACATTGATTCAATCAAACTGAATTTCTTGTAGATTTTGAACATGACTATGCATTTTTGATGTATCTGTATCTTTACACATACAATTTAAACAATTATTTAGGCCTAGGATGACTTTTCTCTTCTTTTCCATCATGTTTTTTGAGACAAGGTCTTGCAATGATATATAACCCTGGTGATACTGGTACTTGCTATGTAAACCAAGGTAGTCTCAGACCCATAGAGATCTGCTTACTTCTGCCTCCTGAGTTCTGGGATTGAAAACATGTACCATAATGCCTGGATTCTTCACCATAGATAAAAGTTGTCTTAACTATTACATCCATTCTAAACATATCTCCAGTTTCCTAGGAGCAAAGAAATACCATTTTTCCCTGCACAGTAGCACTTTTTCCAGGCACCCAATCATCACACCTGTCCTATTATACCTACTCAATTTGCATGCAGCTGTGATATAAGAGAGGTATGTGTTTGAAACTGTGAGTGAGTTAAAGGCAGGAAACACATTTTCAGTATTTTGCACCTCAGATACACAGTGAGTGCTTCATAAAATTTGGTGAAAGGCTCGAAGGCTCGATATACTTGACCTCCCTAGCAAATCACTCTCTGCCTCAGGTTCAAACAATGAGACACTGTCGCTTGCATACACACCTGTGAATTTGGAGCACAAACATCTTGGCTCATGGTGAGTGACTACATGAATTTTATTCTGAAGATGCCTAGAGAAATAATAGAAGGTTCTATAGCTGTAACCAGAACTACAATAATCAGAAACAAAGCTACTTAGTCACTTATATATTCTATTTTGTTCTTTATTATGCTCATTCTTGACACTAATAAGAAAAATAGTAGCCTTTAAGATTACTGAGGAAGTAGAAGTAGAGGAGGGGAGTAAGGATAAGTTGAGTTCTTCAGTTTCATTTACACGACTTTGTTTCCATGGATGAGAGAGAGCACATTCGTTGCTGTCAAGACTATAAAAGCTTCCCTCATCATTCTTGTCTCTAGAGAAGGTGAGTCACTTTTATTAATTCTGTTCTCCGATTTACCCTCACCCCCTTCACGAGTCAAACAAAAAAGGAATTTCTCAGGGGAGGAAAGTCAATGATGTTTTAGTATATAGTCAGTCAATCTTTTTTTAATCATTGTATCAGAAGTATGTCTTAATGAAACTTAATATAACACAAAGGAGATTTACAGAAGAGTGAAGATCTATTCAGGACTCAGCAGAACAAAAGAGTTAGAAACAAAGACTATCATCTCCACAGGTGCTCTCATGGCTAAAGGCACAAAGGAAACAAAACAGTCTATGGAAATCTCACCTAGGTTTGCTCACAGATTTGGTTGTCAAGGTCCTCCTATGTTCTCAACTGAAGTGTACTAAAGCGAATACTCAGATCTTAATGTCAAGGTCCTCCTATGTTCTCAACTGAAGTATACTAAAGTGAATACTCAGAGCTTAATGTCAAGGTCCTCCTATGTTCTCAGCTTAAGTATACTAAAGCGAATACTCAGAGCTGAATTCACTCTCATAGGTACTAGATCGAATTTCACAAAATTCATGTGCTGAAACTTAATCCCCAAGCCCCTAACTAACATGATGGGACATAAAGATTGGAGCCTCTGGGTGAGGTTATCATGACGGTGAAGCTTTCACAATAAAATCAACAACCTTATCAAAAAAGATACAAGAGAGCTGGCTAATGCCACCCCCACAGTACAGGAAGAGAGAGCCATTTCTAGAACCTGACCAACCTTACATCCTTATCTCAAACTCCTCTCCTTCATGACTATGAGGAATAACTGCCCACTGTTTCAGCAACATGGTCTGTGGGGTTTTGTTATGATGGCCTGAGCTGACAGACATATCCTTCTACACTTTCTCCTACATAATTTGTAACGAGGGGAGACAGGCATATACTATAATATCTACTCTCATAACACTCACACTTCTGCTCCTCAAGGAAAAGTCTCCAACTGAACTGAGGCCTTTGCTCTTCTTGTTTCTACTTTCTAGGCTGTATTCAAGTGAGCAATGAAGACCCTTTTAGTCTCATGCCCTCTCTTCCTGAAATTCTCCAGGGAGATTGCAGATAGCATCAAACGTTCTTGATTTCCACCTGGACCTTCCATTCCAACCATAAGCGAGTTTTAAGGTTGCAGTTGGAAGAAAGATGAACATTCTGGGAAATCATAAAACACAGGAGTGGGGCTTCGTGATCTGGAGGCAGGAATAGGAAGAGATTCCTAAATTATTGAGAAGGAGTGTGACCAAAGAGATGATACATCTTTCTTAAAGTGTGGAGATAGCAACAAAGAACTAGGAATAGCAGCAGCTGATGTACACTTTTGGCTTTTCTAGAGTCACATTTTGTAATGACACAATCTGCCTCACAAGTGAATTGAGTTGGAAAGCACCTACTTGAAGGATTCTATGGTAATGAATGTATCTGCTTTACAGGACAGTTAAAGAAATTAAATGAAAGAACATATAGACATTCCTTAATGTGGAACTAGTCTTGCAGTAATCATTCCATAAAGAAGACCTATTGTAGCTGTTATTGTTGGGAGTGGTTATTGCTTAAGTTAGGGTATCTCTATGATAATAATGTGATCCTAGAAGTATTATATTTGCTTGTTTGGTGACATCAATTGTAGCACAGAGTGTGTACAAGTGTGCTGAAAATGTGATTTACTACAGGTCCCATTGAATGTGAGATTTAATCTCTAGAGCAGTGGTTTTTCAACCTGGAGGAAGAAGGACCCCTTCACAGGGGTCATCTAAGGCCATCAGAAAACACAGTTATTTGTATTATGATTCATAACAGTAGCAAAATTACAGTTAGGAAGTAGCAACAAAAATAATTGTATGGTTGGGGGTCACCATAACATGAGGAACTGCATCTGAAAGGATGCAGCATTAGGAATGTCAAGAATCACTGGTCTAGAGTGGGTAAAGCAAAAGTCTGTGGACTAGGAAAAAACTGAGCACCGTAAAGATATCTATCTCTTTATCTCTGTCTCTATCACCTCAATCTCTATCCTCCCTATCTCTATTATCTCTATCATCCCTATCTCTATCATCCTTATCTCTATCACCTCTATCTTCTCTATCTCTACCATTCCTATCTCTATCATGCCTATCTCTATTATCTCTATCATCCCTATCTCTATCATCCTTATCTCTATCACCTCTATCTTCTCTATCTCTACCATCCCTATCTCTATCATCCCTATCTCTATTATCTCTTTCATCCCTATCTCTATCATCCCTATCTCTATCACCTCTATCTCTATCACCTCTATCTCTACTATCCCTATCTCTACCATCCCTATCTCTATCTCTATCATCTCTATCACCTCTATCTTTAACATCCTTATCTCTATCATCTCTATCACCTCTATCTCTATCACTTCAATCTCTATCATTTCTATACCTTTCATCCCTATCTCTATTATATCTATCTCTATCATCTCTATCTCTACCACCACTAGCTCTATCATCTCTATAACCTCTATCTCTATCATCCTTATCTCTATTATCTCTATATCCAGCATCCCCATCTCTATCATCCCTGACTCCATCATCTCTATCTCTATCATCCCTATTTTTATCATCTCTATCTCTATCTGATGGAGGCGGGTCATCTGTCTATATGTTACTTTCATTGGTTAATAAAGAGACTGCCTTGGCCTTTTGATAGGCCAGCCCTTAGGTGGGTGGAGTAGACAGAACAGAATTGTGGGAGAAAGAATGCAGAGGCAAGTAGATGCCAAGGCTCTCCTCTCCAAGATGGACATGGGTTAGAATCCTTCCTGGTAAGCCACAACCTCGTGGTGCTACACAGATTATTAGAAATGGGTTAGATCAATATGTAAGAGTTAGCCGATAAGAGGCTACAGATAATGGTACAGGCAGTGTTTGAATGAATACAGTTTCCATGTAATTATTTCGGGTAAAGCTAGCTGGGAAGTGGGCAGCCGGGATCCAGGCGGGAACCTAGCCCATTGCTCCTTTTACATCTATCATCCCTATCTCTACCATCTCTATTTCTAACATCCCTATCCCTATTATCTCTATCATCTCTATCTCTATCATCCCTAGCTCTATAATCCCTATTTCTAGCATCCCTATCCCTATCACCTCTATCTATATCGTCGCTATCATATCTATCTCTATCGTCCCTAGCTCCATCATCTCTATCTCTATCATCCTTATCTCTATCATCCTTATCTCTATCATCCCTGTCTCTATTATCCCTATCTCTATCACTTCAATCTCTATCATCTCCATCTCAATCATCTCTGTCTTTATTATGTCTATTATCTCCATCTCTATCATCCATATCTCTATCACTCCTATCTCTATTACCTCTATATCATCTCTAGCTCTATCATCTCAATCTCTATCATCCCTAGCTCCATCATCCCTATCTCTGTCATCTCTAGCTCTATCATCTCCAGCTCTATCATCCTCAGCTCCATCATCTCTATCTCTATCATCCCTAGCTCTATCACCTCAATCTCTATCATCCCTATCTCTGTCATTCCCATATTATCATCTTTAACTCTATCCTCTCTATCTCTATCATCCCTATCTGTATCATCTCTATCTGTATCATCTCTATCTCTATCATCTTTATCTCTATCATCCTTATCTCTATCATCCCTATGTCTATTATTTCTATCTCTATCATCCCTATCTTATCATCTCTAACTCTATCATCTCTATCTCTATCCTCTCTAGCTCAATTATCTCTATCTCTATCACTTCAATCTCTATCATCCCTATCTCTACCACCTCTACCTTTATCATCTCTAGCTCTGTCACCTCAATCTCTATCATCCCTAGCTCCATCATCTCTATCTCTATCATTCTTAGCTCCATCATCTCTATCTCTATCATCCTAAGCTCTAATATCTCAATCTCTATTATCCCTACCTCCGTCATCTCTATCTTTATCAACTCTTTCTCTTCCACTCCTAGATTTATTATCTCTATCACATTTATCTATATCACCCCTAGCTCTATCATCCCTATCTCTATCAGCTCCATCCTCTCGATCTCTATCATCCCCATCCCTATCATCCCTAGCCCTGTCATCCCTGTCTCTAACGTCCCTAGCTCCATTGTCTCTGTTTCTATCATTCCCTAGCTCTATCATCCCTAGCCCTATCATCTCTGCCTCTATCATCCCCTAACTATCACTACTAGCTCTATCACCTCTAGCTCTCTCGCCTCTAGCTCTATCATCTCCGTCTCTATCATCTCCAGCTCTATCATCTCTAGTTCCACCCTCTTGGTCTCTATCATCTCAATCTCTGTCATCTCTGTCTCTACCATTTCCTATCTCTATCATACCTAGCTCTATCATCTCTGTCTCTATTATTGCTAGCCCTATCACCTCTGTCTCTAGTTCTATCATCTCTAGCTCTATCATCTCTGGCTCTATCGTCTCTGGCTCTATCATCTCCGCCTCTGGCTCTATCATCTCTAGCTCTATTGCCTCTGGCTCTATCATCTCTATCGTCTCTGCCTCTGGCTCTATCATCACTAGCTCTATCATCTCTGCCTCTGGCTCTATCATCTCTAGCTCTATCGTCACTGGCTATCTCTAGCTCTATCGTCTCTGGCTCTATCATCTCTAGCTCTGTCTTCTCTGGCTCTATCGTCTCTGGCTCTATCGTCCCTAGCTCTATCATCTCTAGCTCTATCATCTCTTGTCTCTATCTCTTATAACAGGAAAATTAAGTTTTCATATTACTTTTTTAAGAGTTGCAAACACTAAGCAGAGCATTGGTAGATTCTTCGTTGGAAATGTGATAAACTCTAGAAAAAAACAAAGGATGTTGATTTCAGCAGGATGTGGTGACACATCTCTGTAATCCAGCACTTTGGAAGCTGAGATACAGAGGGCTATGAGTGCAAAGCCAGCCTGGGGTATATAACACAATTCTGTGGTAGAACAAAAAAAAATCAACTAAGTCTCTTTAATGCAGGTGGGATTATTATATGCCTTGCTTCTAAGATAGCAGAAAAGACAAAGTTGTTAACATTATATAAGGATCTGCCTTATCAGAATAAAGCCAAGATCTTAGTTTATGGATTTGGTGAAATTAGAGGTAATACTGGAGAAGCCAACATGACAAAGAACTGCCAAAAGCCTTAAGGAGCATTGACTGGTCCAGTCAACAGGCAAAGAAATGTCAAGACTTCAGTCATATAGTCATAAAAAATGAATTCTGGGATCAACCTGAATGATCTTGGAAGAAAATTCCCCATTTTAAACTCCAAATGTGATTGCATCCTATCACATATACTGAATTTGATGGAGAGTCTAAGCAGATTCAGCTACATACATGTAAATTCCTGACAGCAGTTACGAGCCTGTCAGTATATATTGTTTAAGTAACTAAGTTTGTGGTAACTTACTATACTGCAATACAAAAGGAACACACTCCCAAACTCAAGTATTAAGTAGTTTGTCTTTCTAATTAGGTTTTAAGGAACCTATTCGTAAACATAAAATATAAATGGTTGTAATTAATATGAAAGTAGTCCCTAAACTAACAAACAAACCAAACACTTAAAAGGAAAAACATGGGAGAAAATAATCAGAGCGACATTAATTACCATCATTGCCCTCAAAGGGATGAATGAATATATTGCATCTCTCAAATAAGAACAATGCATTATACCAAAAAAAAACCCTCAGAAAACAAAATTGTTCTTAAAATCCCTGTTCCTGAAATCCCTATTATAATTTGTTGTATAATAAAAAATAATTACAGTTTTGTCTCAGGTTCCTGGAACAGTTTCTAAACCTTTAACATTTCTTTAATGGTAGACAACTCTTTGTTCTTCATGTTAAGCCTCTAGAATGACGTTTAAATTTCTGTCAAAGAGGTGACTCATGGGTGAGCCCCTAGATGATTATTTCAGGATGAAACCTGGCCTCAAAATACCAAACAGCATGATTAAAAAGTTAAGGCTCTGAATTAGATGATATCAGCTCAAAATAACCTCTCTCAAGGAGAAAGGGGGTTGGGATTAGAGACTGAGTTCAATCAGATGTTTCGACCAACCAGGCCTGGGTAAGCAAACCCCAGTAAAAACTCTAGTTTGGGAAAGCCTCCAAGTTGATGAACATTATTGTTTCAAAAGGACAATCCATTAGATCCATTCAGATTTCATAGAAAAAGACACAAAAACTCCACAATAGAGACGATTCCAGACCTCATCCTATATAGGTCTTTTCATTTTGTTAGTTGTGATTGAATTGATTTTATGGAACTCTAATAATAAAATTGTTGCCATACACATAATCCTCACATGGGCTATATGAGTTATTCTAGAGAATTTTCAAGCCTGAGGGGATTGTTGAAATTCCCAAATGTGTAGTCAGTTGGTCTGAAGGTTGAATATCCTATGGATGCTTGGGACCTGGCATCTAAAGGGAAGAAAACCTTGTTGGGTACTCTGCCCTTAACCAATGAAATCTGCGCTTTGGGTAGTGTCATAATTATACACCAGCATCGCAGAAGTGTTGGAAGATAAAGCCGATAAAAAAATTTTCAGAAGTAGAACGAACAGGAAGACTAGTAAATGGGGAAAAAAAGACAAAAGTGGGCACGACATGATGGCACACACCAGTCATCCTAGCATGTGGAAGACTTAAAGCAGAAGGATTATAACTCTGAGATCAATCTGGACTGCAGAATAAGACCCTACTTAAAAAAAAAATAGCCATTAAGTTACAGTATCAGTAAGAGAAGTTCCACGTAAGAATTACACAAAGTCTAGAAAACAATAGAAAAATCAGAGAAAAAACTTAAGTAATTCAATAAAAAATTGCCAGAATTGACAGCGAGCTTTAAAACAGAAAGTATCCACAAAGTGTTCAGCATAATAGGAGGCGCTAAGTATGCCCAAAGAGATATTAATGGGGTGTTGTATGCACTAATAGCAAAACGAAGAAAGTAATAGGTTCTAGAGAAAAACATTAAAGAGACCAGCAAGTATCATCATTTCAGACATCTCAGAACTTTTCTAACTTCTCTAACAATATCTAGAAGATGACGGTGAAATATCTTTGTAATTACTAGGGACATCAGAGAAGAAAGAGTTTTATAGATTTAGAGGATAATTGGAATAGATTTGAACAATCTCAAAGGATGTCTCCACGAAGATAAAAGAGTCTGTGCATCTACACATGTTTGGTAATGTTTAGTCAGTTGAGGAACAGGCTGGAGATGAACTATTACTGTGTGTATAAAAGTAAACAAATAAAAAGACTGTTATAAGCTCCATTAAATGCAAACATATATGCAAGAAAACAAAAGTAATCATAGTATGCTATATAATTCAGTTATAGGATATGCATAGTTACAATAATATATACTCTGAATAGTGATCTAATAAAATTTTGAGATAATTAATTGTGCTTGGACAGTGGTACAGTGGGAGATTTCTCCCTATGTCTGGAGGCTTAAGGTAATACTGAACTAATCTCTTTTCATAAAGAAGCAGTAATCTGAAAACCTATGAATGAGCTTTATAAGTGTATTATTTAGCTTAGCAAATCTGTTCTACATAGTTTCTTCTGGAGAATAGGTAATGAGGAGGAGGATTCTTACAGCTGTGACAAATAATTTGCTTCTATCACAAACAATTGAAAGTTTTATCAAAATCAAAAAAGTTTTGGAAAAGTAAAAACTAATTTTAAGTGAAAATTCCTATCATAACATCAAAGTGCTTAAATTCTTCAGTGACTTAACGCTGCAGCTTCTAAATTTCTATGGCTCCTTACAATCTAAGCCTGTGGAACGGCTCTTCTTCTCAGACTACTCTGCCCTTGATCCTCAGCCTTCAGCCTTGCTCGCCTGCTTTCTTTCCCACAAACAAGTTTGTTCTCATTTGAGGACCTTTATTACTTGATGTTCTCTCTGCCTGCAACCATTTTCTCTAGATCATTTTATTGCAGACTCCTTTATTCAGGACTCATCAGAAAGCATCTTCTTCAGAAAAACACTCCATAAACATATAATTGCAAACAACCTCAATCAAATGCCAACTGAAGTCCAATCTCTAAGTCAATTGGTCTGTGCTTTTCTAACAATACCAATGCAATGAAGATAAAAGTTAGGATCTATTATAGATTAAAAAAGACAAAATCTAAGTGCAATCTATAATTTCATCCCATTTTGTATTAAGAACTTGTATAGAGAGCATTGTTTGGCAAATGGAGAAAACAGTGTATTTTGTATTAAACATTATGAACTTACTGTTGCTAGTTTTCATAAATTTGATGATTACATACAGTATGAAAGAGGATCCTTTAGGAGATACATACTGAAATATTTGTAGAAGCAAAATCAAGATGACTGCAACTTACTTTGAAACAAGGGGGTTGGGAGAAGGACGGAGGGAGGATGATAGAGAGGAGAGAGAGGGAGGGAGAGAGTGAAAAAGAGAGAATGGGAATACATATTAAGCAAATATAATAAAATGCTAATGTGAATGTGCGTGGTGAATAATGGTAAATAATGGTAAAAAAAGGTTGAAAGCTTCTCAAGTGAGTAGCAAAGAAAAATTCTGAACTTTATCTAGCAGCTTTGTTGTTGACATTAGTATTAGTAAAGTTACTTTCCAGCTGTTTTTAATGTGCTAGAAGAGTAAGCAAATGAATAACTAGATTGACCAAAGAAACTTCCTCGTGAACTTCCTAGCCTAGTATCCTGTTTGCGTTTCTTTTGCTGTTGTTGTTTGCATCACATTTATCATTTTTCTGAAACAATTTCTGTGCATGTATGTCCTTGACTCTCTCATGTGTGTATCACCCCAGTCCTATACTTAGATGTTATTTGAGCGAGGAAGGTGGAGTGCCTTGTTCATTGGTGAATCACAGGCATTCAAACAAGTATCTGCCGTGTCGGTGATATTTAGTATTAACTGTGAGATGGACAAATGAGGCGATCCCAAGGAACTCTAGAGTCAGATGGTATTGTCTTTGTCCCAAGTCTAAGTTAATGTCATGAGACCCAGTTGCCATTGCAGAGTTCTGTGAAGCTGAAAGGGCCACTTGGTCTGGTTGTAGCATGTGAGATGCTGTAGGTACAAATGTGAATTAGTGTGACCACATGGAAATCGGTATGGAGGTTCCTAAGAAATATTTTAAAAAACCAGTTAAAGTTAAAAATAAAGTGGAACTATTGTAAGTATTGGCTATACTCCTTAAGAATATTTACCAGAAAGAATCAAAATTAGTTCAAAATATCACTCCTAGGTATATATCCAAAAGAATCAGTTTGTAGCGTAGACAATGTGCACAGATACATTTATTGTGCTACTATTTACAGTAGGAAAGTTATAAAACCTGCTAAAGTACCTAATCAGCAGCTCAGTGGGAAAGGGAATATGGTATGCATAAACACTTGGGTTTTATTTAGCTATAAATAAGAATGAAATTCTACATTTTTCAGAAAAATGGATGGAACTGGAGTTTACATTACATATATTAAATAAAATAATTCAGATTCCGGAAAGTAAATGTTGTATATTTTCTTTCATATACACAAGCTAGATCAACAATGACAACAAGAACAAGAACAACTTGGATGTAATAGTGCATGTGTCTAATCTAAGCACCTGCAAGGATGACTGAGAGCTCAAGACCAGTCTGGGCCAGGTGGTGAATAACAGACCAGTCTGGGGGGCATAGCTAGAGCCTGTCTCAGAATAGCAACAACATCAAAAACATGAAAATAGAAGGGGGACTACTTGGAAAGAGAAGGGTGTTCAACAAGAGGGGACTGAGGGGAAATGATAAAGGATAATAGAGGAGTCAATATGACCAAAGTAAATGGTGTACACATATGAAGGTACTATAATGAAATCCCACATTTTGTATAATGAATATTCATTATTTTAGTTTGCTTTCTTTTGGAATGATAAACACTATGAGCAAAAGTAATTTGGGGGAGGGAAGGACTTATTTGATTTACACTTCCACAGCATGGTCCGTCATCCAGGGAAACCAGGGCAGAAACATGGAGGCAGGAACTGAAGCAGAGGCCATGGAGGAATGCTGTTTAATAACTTGATTTTCATGTTCATGTTCATTCACATTTCTTAGGCAATCAAAGACCTCCTATATCAATCTGCAACCAAGAAAATGTCCCACAGACATGCTCCTAGGCCAGCTTTAAGGAGACAATTCCTTAGTGGACGTTTCTATTTCTCAAGTGTGTCAAGTTGACAGCCAAGATTATCCATCACAATACATTATTAAAAAATAAAGTGAAAACAGAATAAGCAGAATGTGTGATAGGAACGTCTCATCAAATAGAAACATCAATGACAATGTCTTACCAAATAGAAAATATCAACACAGCTGGGTGTGGTAGTGCATGTTTGTGATCTCCTTATTTGAGGTTTGGACTTTGGCTATATAGTAATTTGGGGGCCATTCTTGACTACATTGAGACCCTGATCATAAAAATGAATACATGAGTAAATAAATTATTTTTAAAAGAAAAATTTGTACTTGGAAAGTATTATGCTTGAAGTGAAGTGTTCATTCACTAAAGGGGCTCAACAGTAGAAATGAGTTGGCAGAAGTCCATGAACTTGAATAGAGATCCATGGAGAATATGCAATCTGAAAATGGGAGAGTAAAATAATTGAAGGAAAACATGGGACATCGTTAAATATAATAATACATACATTATGAGAATTTCTTTCATAAAGAGTAATGATGGCATATAAAATTTGAAAAGCTCAAAACTTGCCAAATTTGATGAGAAAACACCATGTATCTATGATGCTTAATGACCTCTAAATAAAGACAAAACATATCTATATTTGAACACATTACACATTACAATCAAATTTTCAGAAGATAATGACACAGAGTGAATCTAGAAAGTAGCAAGTGATAAATGACTCATAGACACCAGAAATCACAAAGGATGACAATGGGGTGACATATTCAAAGCATCAAATGAAGAAAGAAATTTATCAATCTGGAACTCTATATCCAGAAAAAATGTCCTTCAAAAATGGAGAAATAAAGACATTACCAGATATACAAAGATTGAAAAACAACACCAGTCTCTAGCAGATCTGCCTTCAAGCTGAACTGCAATGATACACACTTGTAACTTAAATCCCCAATAAGTAATCATGCTATACTGGAGCAAAAATCTCTGTGTTTTACTAGAAATAAGCTGGTATTAATCTGACTTAAAATGCTTATTACAATCCACCCCCACACTGAGCACAAACTACAGTGAAAAACCTTCCCAAATAACAGGCTTAGTAGTTTATCTCAGTGATAGTGCACTTGCTTAGGGTTTTGAAGCCATGAGTTACATTCCCCCATCACATAAAAATATTTAGATAGGAGACTGAGAAATATAGGTTTTGCAAGAAAGAAGGTAGCAATGGAAGAGCAGAAGAATGAAAAAGACACTAAATATTAAAAACAAACAGCCTGATGGCAGATATAAGAATACTCTTCTTCAATAATTGAATGAATTTGAAATCAATGGCAGATATCAGCGCTCCAGAAATTCGATATTGCCATCCCCAGTATACATCCCTCCTCTGTGACAAGGAGAACCTATAAACACAAGGGGCTATCACTGTTGTAATTAGGCTAACCTACATGGCAAAAATGAAAGAATTTTGTTACTATAAACTCTCTAATCATAGATGACTGAGTTATTAAAATGGGATTAACATTGGTGAGCCTGATTTAATGAGGGTAGTCTTTAAAAGTCCATTAGCCTTGGAAGAAATAAGATATCAAATTGTGAGAGCTAGAATATGGAGAGAGCCACATGATAAAGGGGCTTGTTTAGGATGAACTCTTAAGAGCTGAATGTGGTCCTTGGAGATGGGAAGTAATTAGGACTTCAGATCTTGAACTGAAATACTGCAAGTTTAATTGATGTCTAGCAAGGTTGGAAGAAACCTTGAGCCTCAGATGAGACAACAGCCCTAACCAATGCCTTGATTTCAGTGGAATGAGACCCTAAGCAGTGACTCAGGTCAATAAACTGGATGTGTGCAATCTCCCACCATATTTTTGGGTTGAAAACCTTAATCCTGATGTGTCGACATTAGAAGGTGGGTCATTTGGGAGGTGATTATACCATAAGGCTGGAACTCTTATGATAGAGATTAGTGCCCTTATAAAAAGGGATAATCTGTTGTGGAATATTAGTTTAAGATGTGTTGCAGAAAGTTGAAATAGACAAGATCACTTGACAAAATTGGGAGCATGGGGTGGGGGGGAAGGGAGGGTGGAAGGAGAAGAGGTTGGGAGAAGTGGAGGGGTGAGGAGAACTTGAGGAACTGGGATAGTTAAAATGGAGGAAGGACAGAGATGAGAGCAAGGAAAGAGATATCTTGATTGAGGTAGTCATTATATGGTTAGAAAGAAACCTGGCACTAGAGAAATTCTCAGGAATTCACAAGGATGACCCTAGCTAAGACCCTAAGCAATAGAGGAGGGGATGTCTGAACTGGCCTTAAATATCATCATAAAAACTTCATCCAACAACTGATGGAAACAGAGGCAGAGACTTGCATCAGAGCACTGGACTGAGTTCCCAAAGTCCACTTGAAGAGTGGGAAGAATGAGAATATGAGCAAAGAGGTCAAGACAATGATGGGTATACCCATTGAAACAGTTTACTGTAGGAGGGTCTTCTTTCTATGTGTTGCTTTCATTGGTTGAATAAAGAAAACTACCTTGGCCTTTGATAGGGCACCCTTAGATGGGCATAGAATTCTGGGAGGAAGAAAGCAGGGTCAGAGAGAGTCAGGGGCTCAGGGGCACCAAATGGCTCTGAGGCAGGAGCGGCTCTGCCAAGCTGAACTGTGCTGACCTCAGGCAGGAACTATCATAATTATCATAATAACAGCGCAGTTAAGGTTTAGAATGGACAGTAAACTGTCGTTACCGTATTACCTCTATATGGCGCAACTTAGGTTTTTAAGAAGTGCTTAGCATTTTAAGAAGTGCTCCTGAACAGTAAAGAATTACAGATTCACAATAAGACAGATTCAGACATAAAAGGCCTCTAAATGGTTCATAGTGTTAGACATATGTAGGCTTATGGAGAGAAGAAAAAGAATATAGAGAATAAAGTTAATGCCTTAAAAAAGGGTAAAGTCTTTAAAGAGATAGAGTACAGATAGTTATAGATTAAAAGAAATAAAGAAAAATAAGCAACATAAAATGGAAAATTCACAGAGAGCCTGGATTCTGTGTATTATTGCGTTTTCTTTAAATTTTTTGACTGTGAAGGAGCTAAATACAGGGAGACCAGAATAAGGGTATTATGACTTCAGAATTTGGGTCTAAGGATACAATGCTTTGGAAAAGAGGGTCTTCTTTTGTTTTCACAGAGGATGAGACCCTGTGGATTGCTTCTATCCCAATATGGTACGATAGACCATGCCCTCCTGAAAGGTTGCCATGAACACCTTCAGAAAATCACTTCACTCAACTGGCGACTGAGATGAACATAACACACAGGTTATACCATGAAAAACTTGAATAACAGTGCCCCCACACAGCAGGAAGCAGTTTGGAGAGAAAAAACTGTGCCCATATTCCCAAATAATGTTTATAAATGTTCTTTTACATTTAAAGTGGGATATGATATAGATATGAATAATTTATTGGTACATTAGTATAAATTTTGCTTTATTGGTATAAAGTTAAGGTCAATTTTATTATATGTATATGTATTTATGATCTTGATTAAGGTATTGTGATTGTGTAGTTCATTTAAAAATGTAATTTATAATTAGGAAATATAGGTTGTTAATGAATAATCATTGATAATAGTCAAGCTTGTAGTCATGTTAGTTAGACTTTCTAGATATATAGAGATATATTTCAGTTAGATAGGCATTCTTCATATCTTTCAAAGATTGAAGAATATGGCCTTTGAAATGTTTTAATAACTTAGGGCTTTTCATGACAATGAGACATGTCTGCTCCTGGCAGCACAAATCTACTTCAAAAGGAAGATGGGCATTGAAGAGGCTCCTTATGGAGTTGGTTAGCCATTTGGGCAAGAAACTGCTCTTGCCTGAACTGATGCATAAACTGGGCACAAAGAACCCGCAGAAAGAGGACTGATGAATTTGCCTAAAGTTGAGATGTTCTTTCGGGGTTCCTGCTTCATGAAAGAGTCTGCCAGACATTCTGCAGGACACAGCAGATTGTGACTGTACTGTCTTTGGAATTTCCTGCTTTATGGAAATGTCTGCTGGATACTATGGGCCTGAAGACTGAAGATGGATGCCCCAATGGTATAAAAAAAAACTTTGGATGACTGTTCAGACAGTGAGATGTCTCTGTCATTTCTAGAGTTTTGAAAATTGCTTATTTCTTGATTACTTAGGTAATATTATATCCTTCTGGAGTCTTTGATGGAGTTGAAGAATGGTTAGTTATAGTTATAGTTTTCCTTAGTTATGATAAAAGATAAAATAGATATAAATATTGTAACTGTAATTCTTGCTTGATAAGTGTTTTGTTATATGTAATTTTACTATGTTAAAGTTAAAGCCTTCCTTTTTGTTTAAACAGAAAAAGGGGAAATGGTATAGGAGGGTCTTCTTTCTATGTGTTGCTTTCATTGGTTGAATAAAGAAAACTTTGGCCTTTGATAGGGCACCCTTAAATGGGCAGAGAATAAAGAACTGAATTCTGGGAGGAAGAAAGCAGGGTCAGAGAGAGTCACCATGGAGCCAGTCAACAGTTCAGACATGCTGAATCTTTCCCGGTAAGCCATGGCATCGTGGTGAAATACAGATTAATAGAAATGGGTTAATTGAGATGTGAGAGTTAGCCAATAAGAGGCTAGAAATAATGGGCCAGGCAGTGTTTAAATGAATACAGTTTCCATGTAATTATTTCAGGTGTAAATTAGCTGGGAGCCGGGTGGCGGGAAAGTGGCCTGTCGCTCTTTTTACAACAGTTTACTTGAGCTCCAACTCCAGCCAGACTAGGAAGGAACAAGCATAGGACCAAAATAGTCCTTCTGAATGTAGTTGATAGTTGTATGACTGGGGCAGACTGAGGGGCAGTAGCACCAGAATTTTTCCCTACTGCACGTATTGGCTTTTGGGGAACCTATTCTCTTTGGATGGATACCTTCCTTGCTCAGCCTAGATATAATAGGGAAAGCCTTGGACCTTCCCCAAAGCATTGTGCCTTATCTTCTCTGAGGATTGGAAGGGGTGGAGTGAGAGGGTATGTGGAAGGAATGGGAGGAGGGGGAGGGAGTGGGAACTTGGGTTGGTATGTATAATGAAAAAAGATAGTTTGTTTTCTTTTTTAAAATAAATAAATAAATGAATTAAATTTAAAAAGATGTGTTGCATTTGTTTATGCTGTGGAATATTTGTTTAAAGATGTGTTACATTCTTTTATGTTGCATTTATTTAACTCTGTGAAGCTGTATTACTGTGCCCGCCTAAAACACCTGATTGGTTTAATAAAGAGCTGAATGGCCAATAGCTAGGCAGGAGAGGTATAGGTAGGGCTGCCAGGCAGAGAGAATAAAAAGAAGAGGGGGAGGAGGGAGAAAAGGAGAAAAGGAGAGGAGAACACCAGGGGCCAGCCACCCAGTCACACAGCCAGACATGAAGTAAGAAGGAAAGAAAGGTATACAGAATAGAGAAAGGTAAAAGCCCAGAGGCAAAAGGTAGACGGGATAATTTAAGTTAGGAAAAACTGACTAGAAACAAGCCAAGCTAAGATCAGGCAATCATAAGTAAGAATAAGTCTCTATGTATTTATTTGAGAGCTAGGTAGCAGGCCCCCAAAGAGCAAAGAGTAAAAATACAAACCAACTACAATCACCCTATCACTTCTTGGCCTTTTGTCCAAGTTCTAGTGTATGAAAAGGATCTGACAGAACTCTCTTAATCTCTTTCTGCCACTTGAAGACATAATGAAGAATTATATATCAACACTCTAGAATAGGTTCATGACAGAACTTGAAAATGCCTAATTTCAGGCTCCTGGACTGTGAGTAGTACTTTCCTACTGTGTATCTTACGTCCACACTGTGATAATTCATTGTAGAAGCCTGAACGGAATGACACACTGTATAGTTAAGTAGAGTTTTTACTATGGAAACTGAAATCCTAAGTGGGTGGTTTTTCATGACTTTGTGCTAACATGTGCCATAACAGAAAACCAATACAGCTTAGAACTCAGGACTTATGATAGCAGGTCTTAATTCTCTTTTCCCAGTTTCTATCTTTTTGCATTCAATATATTCTGATCATGGTTTGCCTATCCCCACCTACTCCCAGACCCTTCTCACTATACTTAGCAGCAAAGTTCAGAAACTGTTCATTTGCTACAAACAATTGTGGTTCAATTTTGTTTAGCTCAGAAAGTATTCCAAGGCATTTTTTATTAACTGCTAACACTTAAACATCAGCAAACTTCCCATTCATTCATAAGATACTATGCAGGCTTCTCGGAGAGCAAAGTAATCAGCAGCCTTAATTGTGAACCCTGTGAGCTACAATAACAACATGGCACACCTTTAATCCCAGCACTCAGGAGGTAGTAGGCAGATCTCTGTGAGTTTGAGGCCAGCCTGTTCTACAAGAGCAAGTTCCAGGACAGATAGGGCTGTTACACACAGAAACCCTGTCTTTAAAAGCCAAAAAAAGGTCATGCACCCCTGGGGAGAACCCACTGTTATTATTTTTGTTAAATGAACATAACTTTGAACTGTTTTCTAAATACTTGCTTTAATACTCATGGATTGGTATGACTGTCACCCTCATCAGACTGGTGGTGGTTAACACAGAGACAACTAATCAAAGTATAGAAAATAACTGGCTGTGGAATGCTCAGCCCCAAATGGAACATCTATATCAAGCTCTTCCTCTAAAGGATCAGGAAACACTGGAAAAGCCAGAAGCCTTGAAAGAGACAGAGATCCGGGAGGACTCTCGTGAAATGGTGTCTTCTAGACACAGAAGGGCTAGCATCCTCATGAGCTCACAGCAGCTGGGGCTGCCCACACAAGACCTGAATAAGTTCAAAACAGTTAACATGCCAGTATGAATGGGGAAGACCCAGTGAGGTCTCAGCCCTACCTGATGATTGACAGTTGGTGGTTGTTGGACATAGGAGAGTCAGTTTTCTTCAGGGAATTGGCACCTATTAGAGTGCCTATGCTCCAGTGGATGACCCTATCTCTACCTATGGGCATACTGGCAACACTAACAGGATTTGGTGGGTTATAAAGAAGATAAAGAATAGATGAGGAGCAGGACACGGGGATGATCTTGAAGGAGTTAAGAGGGTAGTGGTCGTTGGATATGATCAAAATACATTGTACGTATGTATGAAATTCTCCAAGAATACATACATTTTTACAAAATTAAAAATGGCTTCCCTTGACACCCAGGAGAATGAGAAGATCCACCATAGGTGTATATTCCACCTAATAGGAGCTGTCTGGAAGCTGGACATTGAGGTTTATGCCCTCAACCCCAGTTCCTGGAAGACCTTGATTACGTTGACAGGACTGACTGGTGGTAAAGAGCTCTATAGTTGGCCTGGATCAGCTCTATTCGGTGGAGGCTCCCATGCGGCTACAGTGAAATATCTGAGTGCAAATTCTAAGTTCGTCGCTGATTGTCTAGGTTCTCCACGTGCCTTCAGGAAAGCATTTGAGGGCAACTTCTAGGTTTATCACTGATTGTCTTGATTTTGTTTCTGGTGTAGTCCCTGTCTGAAGAAACTCTCAAGAGTGTAAATTTTACCATGGGACCAAATCTGAGCCAGGTTTGGGGTGGGTGGGACATGTACTTTTGTAAAAAGTGTTTTACAATGCACCTGGGTTAGCCTTCTGGCTGATACTAGGACTTCAGAATGCTTTCATTTTGCTAATTCATTGTTTGTAGACTTTTTGGCCCAACATACCGTTGTGGGATCTGGAGAGATGCAAGCAAGAGGACCTGCGTTAGATGCCAAGTACCCACAGAAAAAGCAGGGTAGAGTTGTGCACTTGTAGTCACAGCTCTGGGGAAGTGGAGGCAAAACAGATCCCAGGGCCTCCCTGGGCAGCCATCTTAGACTAATTGGTGGGGCCCGTGCCAATGAAAGGCCCTGTTTATAAAACCAAGGTGAATGGTTTCTGGGAAATGATACTTATGACACTTGAGGTTGATCTCTGGCCTACACACACACACACACACTCACACACACACACACACACACACACACCCCAAAACAATACTATCAGGAAGCCTCTTGGAATGGCTTGGGTTTCCTGAGAAGTGTGTGAAGACATAATTAGAAAATATTTTATTTGTGTATAACTTGTAAACCCTACAAGAATAGAAGACTATTCCTGCTAAGAACTCACGAGGAGAACAAAGATGCAAGCTTTTGATGTCACAGGACCAGCACAGATACTTTAAGTGCCCAAATGTCTTGGTGTGGGATTGTGCGGCTGGAGAGATGGCTCAGTGATTACGAGTAATTGTTGCTCTTGCAGAGGACCCAGGTTCAGACAACACACACACAGGGTGGGGAGGAGGAGAGAAGGGGCAAAGAGAGGATGTTGAATAATTTGGGAGTAAATACCTACCCAGATCAAAAGTTGATACTGTTTTGTCATGAAAGAAGAAAAATGAGTTCAACTTTCAAACAGACCAAAAAGTAAATAAATCCTTTGAAAAGTTTTTCTGAGATTTCCTTTGCTATTAAAATTCTTCTGGGTTTTGCAGTGACGAGTGATGTTTGAAAACTGAGGTAGAGGAAGCCATCTGTGCCAACCCCCTAGCTCCCTCGGAGGAGAAAAGATTAGGATGATAGTGTCAAAAGAATGAAAACAGCAGCAATACAAGGGTTTTATAGATTAAGTTTGGTGGAGACGAGAGTGGCCATTATTTCATTAAGTTTCTTATTAGTGAGCGCTTTCACTAATAAGTGAAAATAGTCTGTGGTCTTTCGAGGGGAACAAAGCAAAGGGAGAAGCATGTTTCATTTTCTCTTCTTTGCTACTGTGAGATGTGGTGGGGGGCAAAGCAAGCTGGGGGGCAGTAGGAAGGAAGACTCTGCTGAGAGAGAGCAGCACGAAACATGAATGATCAGTAAGTTTTTGAAATTGGTAGGAATTGAATTTAAAGCACCTTTAGGAAGGAAGCATACATAGTGCCGACTCTGACAGCCCCTGCTTTTATTTGTACTTTTAAAAGATTTATGTTCAGCTTTCATTTAAATGACTCACATGGATTCAACTTAGCACATGAATTTGGAGCGTAGCTGTAAGGAAGTCATTTAGGAAATCAAAATGAAAATATATTGAATACTGCATACATGTACACATGTGGCTTCAAATGGAACTGCGTGGGGTGTGCATTCACTTTCAGAACTTCTGAGTTCTAGCATTTTTGGAGCCAGGTGGTGGTGGCGCACGCCTTTAATCCCAGCACTCAGGAGGCAGAGGCAGGCGGATCTCTGAGTTCGAGCCCAGCCTGGTCTACAAGAGCTAGTTCCAGGACAGGCTCCAAAGCTACAAAGAAACCCTGTCTTGAAAGACAAAAACAATAACAACAGATGAATTTGTTGGAATACTTCATGACCCATGTTAAGTATCTTAGTATGCTAAGAAGAACACATACAAACTGGGCCTGGTCTGGTAGTGCAGATTTGTAATTCTAGCAACTTTGGAGGCTGGGACCTCTCAAAACTGAGAAGCTTCTATAAAACAAAGGACTTGGCCACCAAGACAAAATGGCAGTCTACGGAATGGGAAAAGATCTTCACCAACCCAACATCGGACAGAGGACTGATCTTCAAAATATATAAAGAACTCAAGAAATTGGTCGTCAAAAAAGCAAATAATCCAATAAAAAATGGGGTACAGACCTAAACAGAGAACTCTCAACAGAGGAATCTAAAAGGGCTGAAAGACACTTAAGGAAATGCTCAACATCCTTAGTCATCAGAGAAATGCAAATCAAAAACAATTCTGAGATTCCATCTTTCACCTGTAAGAATGGTCAAGATCAAAAACACTGATGACAACTTATGCTGGAGAGGTTGTGGGGAAAAGGGAACACTCCTGCATTGCTGGTGGGAGTGCAAGCTGGTATAACCCCTTTGGATGTCAGTGTGGAAATTTCTGAGAAAATTAGGAAACAACCTTCCTCAAGACCCAGTAATACCACTTTTGGGTACATACCCAAAGGATGCTCAATCACACCACAAGGACATGTGCTAAACTATGTTCATAGCAGCTTTGTTTGTCATAGCCAGAACCTGGAAACAACCTAAATGTCCCTCGTCTGAAGAACAGATAAAGAAAATGTGGTACATTTTACATAATGGAGTACTACACACAGAAAAAAATAATGACATCTTGAAACTTGTTGGCAAATGGATGAATCTAGAAGACATCATATTGAGTGAGGTAACCCAGACCCAGAAACACAAATAGCATATGTACTCATTCATAAATGGCTTTTAGGCATAAAGCAAAGAAAAACCAGTTTATAATTCACAATCCCAGAGAACCTAGACAACAATGAGGACCCTAAGAGAGACGTACGTGGATCTAATCTACATGGGAAGTAGAAAAAGACAAGGTCTCCTGAGTAAACGGGAAGCATGGGGATCATGGAGAACGTAGAAGGGAAGGCGGGAGAAAGGGAGCGGAGCGGAGCAGAGAAAAATATACAGCTCAATTTAAAAATGTTTCTATTTTATTTAAATCAATTTGAGTTTTTTGTTCTTTCCAGTTCGAAATAGTTTTTGTTCTCCCAACAATTTGTCTATGTAGCCCACGCTGCTTCAAATTTGTGATCCCCCTGCCCCAGCTTCCTGAGTGTTGGCATTGTGGGTATATGCTAATTACCATGTCTGGCTAATTGTAAGCATCTTGACAACACCCTTTTACTAATATTAATGATCAGGTCCTGTGGCAGATCCTCTGGATTGACTTATTCAATATGGACTTTAACCTTTATTGTGTACCTTCCTACATTTTAGAGAGAAAAGAAGTCATCCTCTATTTTTCACTTTTTTTGCAGCATGGGTGCTAACTGTGACTTACGTTGGAACCAGCGCTAGCTTGTGGTTTGGTTTTGGATGTGAAGTAACTGGGCTAGAAGAAAGTCTTAAGTCTGTTCGGGTAGTGCAGGTCATAGTGGGGATGGTGCAGTCTGTGAATAGGCTACTAGGGTGGTGGTTGCTGCATTTGGCAGGGGTAGCAGCTGTTGAGTGGCATCTTCCAATGGTGTGGATTTGGGAGCATTCCTAAAAGTAGTATCTAGACCACTTTTCTCTGTTTCTACTGATGACTTCAGAAACCATTTAAACACCACAAATTGGGTTTTGTGCTGAAATTAACTAGAGAGGATTTTGTTCTTGAAGTAAACTCTGATCATAGAAAAGTCTCCAAGACTCTGACACTGTGCTCAGGGTCATGAGAGTCAGATTATGTGGCAGAAATAAAGAAGAGGGTTAAAAGTGTGTTTATTTCTAGGTGGTCATAGTTATTTCTATCCCCACCATCTAAAACTAAGACTGCTTTTATCTGACCTGTCTAGACAAGTCCTAATCTAGTCTGGTGGCCAATGAATAGTCTTTGTACAGTTTAATGTCATTATTCTCCTGCTGACATTTCCCTTCAACTCTATCCCCAGTAATAGGCTTCTTGATTGAGGCACATCCATTATTGTTACCAGCAAAGAGAATTATGGAGGTCAGAGGAGTCAGTATGCTGCCTCGGAAATTTGAACATTTCCAAGCATTGATCAGAATCACAAATTTCAGCTCTGTTTGACTAGAAAGATGATACCAAACAGCAATTTCCAGAAAGCATCAATGCAGAAACTCAGTAAATGAGTCACGCAGACCAATTTTTCCCTGCCAGAGATCCAGCATTGGATTATACTTTCAATTTAGCTTCTGCTTCTTGGTACTCCAGGCACAGGTCAGGACATGCAGTGGACAGTCAATAAATATAGCCTAAAGAAATGAATTTTGTACCAGCTGTGCATAGCAGGATGACAGTTATGTTCAGAAAACAAATGTATGAGCTAGACAGAGCCAAGCCCAGGAATTAGTCAACACATCCAGGCTCTAAATGCAGTTGCAAGAAAGAGGCTATGAGAAATGAGCAATTTTGATAGATAGTCCCAATAAAAGCTCATTATTCATTTAGCAAACACTTACCAAATGACAGCCACGAAGTGCTGATGATGCAGAAATGAACAAGGCAATAATCCTTCTTACAAGCTTAGTTCAGTGTTGGCGCACACATACTGCGCATTGAATTCTAATTTATTGTAATCAGCAACTGGAATCACAAAATGCAGAGGGGAGGAAATGACAGATTCGTTGCTTAAGTCAGACATAATGGTTCACGCCTGCAATCCTAGCACTCAGGAGGCTGGAATAGGGAAATGGCCTGTAAGTTTGAGGCCATCCTTGGCTGCATAGAGAGTTCCAGGCTATCCTGAGCCACAAAGTGAGATGCTGTTTTACTATCTGCATCCCTCAAAATAGTTAATTAATTAGCCGATCCTCATTTAACCTCTGAATCTTCCAGTAGGCCCACTTATAATATTTCCTTGTGAAAGTCAGTTTTGGGAAAGAATCCTGCTAAGTCAACTCAGCAGAAATTCTCATCTTCACTTCCCGATTCTCTATCTGTGGGGGTTTGTCATCCTCCACCAACCCCAGACATCCTCTCCTCTACAATTACTCAGATTCTCTTCATACCTCTAATGTCTCTTAGTAATCTTTTTTCCCACTTATTGGTGTGTGTGTGTGTGTGTGTGTGTGTGTGTGTGTGTGTACAGGTGTGTATGTGTGTTCTCTTCTCATAGCTGCCTGTATGAAGGCCATAGAACAACTTGTGGGAGTGAGTTATTTCTCTTCGTGGGGGTTTGTCATCCTCCACCAACCCCAGACATCCTCTCCTCTACAATTACTCAGATTCTCTTCATACCTCTAATGTCTCTTAGTAATCTTTTTTCCCACTTATTGGTGTGTGTGTGTGTGTGTGTGTGTGTGTGTGTACAGGTGTGTATGTGTGTTCTCTTCTCATAGCTGCCTGTATGAAGGCCATAGAACAACTTGTGGGAGTGAGTTATTTCTCTTCTGCCACGTGGATCCTGGGGATCAAATTCAAGTCATCAGGCTTGGCAGTAGCCACCTTTACCCACTGAACAACCTCACCAGCCCCCGTCTTACTAATTTTGTATGCTCTGACACTACATTATTCCTGAGTATGTAGTCTTGTTCATGCTGTATTCACAATTGAACATGGTTTAATTTCTATCAGTGCAAAATTTCAGTTGGTCGTCCCTATCCTTCTAGGGATGGATAAAGTCTACCTTACTCTATCTTACAAGTACATTAAACTTTCTTTAACAAAACTCATAATTCTACCTACAAGAACCAAAGCAGTAGAACATACGGAGTTGAGGTTAAAAAAAATCAGACAATGTAATGTCTGGTAATGGGATGCCAGTCACCTAGGCAATATTGTATTACCTGCATAAATGTCTAAAGCATTAGAAAGATGGGGACACCATGAAAACTAAAATAACTTAAAATTATTCATTTATTCGTTGAGAATTTCATAAATGTATACAATGTATTTTATTACATCCCACCCTCATTCCTCCTTGAACTCTTCCTAGATGCCCCTATAATGCCCCTTCCAATCTTTCTGCCCTATTTCTTAATCAACTGAGCCCAATTAGCACTGCCCACTTGCTTATGGATGTAAGGGTCAACCACTGAAGCACAGGCATCCTAACACGGACCAGAGCCCTGAATAAAAGTGACTTTCCATTCCCTAGCAGCTATCAACTGCCAATAGCTCTTCAGCTGAGGGTGGGACCCCGTGAACACCATCCTTGTCTCTGTGGAATGTTGACTGGCTTAGTTTTATGCAACTCTTGCACAGGTAGTCATATAAACACTTTAAACATATTTTTAGGAAGCTTATAATAATATTAGGTTTCCCTATGGCCTTACCAAACACCCTTAATGTTAACTCTCCTCCACTACCTTCTCTAACCTCTCCATTACTCAAAAGGGAAATCAACTTTATTTGTAAAATACTAGAAAATCTGAAGTTGGTTAGATTTCTTTTTACCATTTATTTTGTAGCTTAGAGTAATTTTTATCTTGAATTACATAGGGAGTATAAATTAGAGGACACATTTTATCTAAAATACATGTACTTTGAAAACTAATATACTTAGATAAGTATGCACAGAATATATGAACAACTAATAGTCATTATAAAGTAAACATCATGAACTACCTCTTTTTTTGCTAAGAATCCTAGGAACAACCTCTTGGATGGTCAAATGTTTTGGTTTGCCTTGGTCTGCTACAAGCATAAAAGGTTTTAACTTCAGGAAATCTGTTTCAGTTTTCTGTGATGGGCGCATAGGATTGAGGAAGGGGAAACCAAACCCACATGGTAACCCTAAACAAAGACTGAAAATTACACAGCTCTTTGTGTGAAGCAAACATGATCTGGATTATATACCTTCTCTATTTCTTTGACTGCCTTTTTCCCTCCTGACTGATGATCTTGGCAAGCATGGCTTCTGGTTTACAAATTGTGAGAATTAGCAGTTCATTTTAAATTACTCAAATAGTTACTAGGAGAACACTTTTTATACTACTCTACTTATAATGTTTCTAACAGTTTAAAGAAATGGTGCAGGAGAATTGTCTGAATTCTGTCAATCATGTTTCAAATAAATGCTGATTGGCCAGGGAGGAAGTATAGGTGGGTCAACCAGACAGGAAGTAGAGGTGGGACAATGAGAACAGGAGTATTTGGGGAAGAAGGAAGCTCTCTCACCAGTCCTGCTCAGATCACCGAAGAAGCAGGATGTAACCTGCCCTGCTGAAAAGGTACTGAGCCATGTGGCTAACATAGATAAGAATAATGGGTTAATATGTTATAAGAGCTAATAAGAAGCCTGAGCTAATGGGCCAATCAGTTTATATCTAATGTAGACTTCTGTGTGAATCTTTGGGGCCTAATGACTGTGGGAACCGGGCAGGACAAAAACCCCAACAAGCAGGACCTCATGTTACACAATTGTGTTATCTTGATGACAGACTACATTTACAAATGGATCAGATAGACAAATAACCCAAACAGAACATAGTACCCAATATAAGGGAACACACTGGGTATTAGGCATGGGAGAGAAGGCTATGTGAAAGCCTCTGTGAAGCCTGAACCTCGCAAGCCCAGGGCGAGATCTGCAGACATTCAGCATCAACCTAAAGCTCCCCTTCCTCAAGATGACAATGCTAGATCAGCATGAGCATACCACACACACCAGCATCACTGAGTTGGTCCCTTGACAGCTCTATGAAATGGATTAAAACCTAAAACTGTATTTCCCAAGTTAGAGGTTATCACTAAGATGTCCTGTAGGGGGAAATCTTGACAACGTTTATGTTGGTTCCTTACAGTGCACAGTGGATTCTGTCAGATTTAACTAGCAATCATACGTTCACATTTTATCAATGGATAGAGTACATTGCAGCAAGAAAAATGTTACTTCTAGCTATTAGGTACTTTGATCTTTAGGAAATAGAGTTTGATATTATATTTTTTAAAAATTCCTACAAAGATATTAAGAAAGTCACAGAAAACATGAAATAATGCAAAGTAGGCTCTCCTTATCTTGTACTCAGCAAACAGTATGATCTAATTTCTGGGTGGTTCTCTTCAGTCTATAAGCTTATTTATTGTTGGGAATATGCATTTTATTCATTTTAGAAGATGAAATAGAATCTGTTAAATGCTACACGTGTATGTTTGTGCACAAATGTATTTGCACACACACACTTATGTTACACACGTACACACACAGTGTACAACTCTGCTAAAAAGTGCTGCTTTATCTGTAAAAATCAAAGCTTTCAAAATGAGAGTTTGAGATTCTTTTTACAGTTTTTTGAAAACATGCAGAAACCTATAAGATTTTAAAATGTCTATCAACATCACCAGTAAAAACAATGTGAATATATTATCCAGTCACTAAAGCATAATTGTAATGTGTTGAAAAAGAAGTATGCCTTTATCTAACTTGGAAAGACATTGAGGATGAAAGAATCATAGTAAGACAAAAATTTATCAGCTGCTCCTAAAATGGAAGACCTTCAAAGAGGCCATGCGCAGCTGGAAAGAGTGGACCTGACTATTTCTGTACTGTTCCATATTATACGCAAGTCACACACAAAAAAACATCATTTGGCAAAGCATGACTCACTATTTGGGAAATAAGACTGCTTTAGAACTAAAGGTCAACCAGTAAAATTCAGCAACATCAGACAGGACTTTCTAAATTTCCACAAAGACTAATGTGTTTGGAATTCAACGTCATATGTATATGTTCAAATCTCCTCTGTTTTTTAGAATTAAACTTGTGGTAATATCCAATTTTCCTAATAGTATTTAAAAATCATCTAAAGATACTGATAATATATATGATAAATTCATAAATGTAATAGGCCTGATTAAAAACATCTGGTATATTAAAACAATTCAGTAAACGCAAAGTGTCTGAACATCCTTAAAAATTTAAAAATCTGCTGTTGCTAGTAAGTAAAGTCCTGTGAATTCAACATTTGTGTTGTTGAGAAGTTAGCTTAATGTCATTCTATCCGACTAGCAGTCATACTAAGTAAAATATGGTCTTATTGAGAGCAGATCTGTAGGACAAAGTGAATTTTACTGTACATGTTTTTGGAGGTAGGGGCCCATGATGAAACTCAAGGTGCACTGTAACTTACTAATCAGGCCAGAGTGCCCTCAAACTTACTGTCCTCTTTCAGCCTTCTAAATGTTGGGATTACAGGTGTGAGCTCCTAGATTGGATTTTTACATTCTATTGCATGAAATTTTACCATTGTGGAAAAAAAACTGCACACAGGTCAATGCATTATCAGAAAAAAAGTGCCAGGTGTAGTGGTGCATTCCTGTAAATCCAGCCTGCTGGAGGCTGAGGCAGGAGAATAACTGTGAATTTGAGGCTTTCCAGTGCTACTTAGTAAGACACTGTCTCAGGAAATAATTAAAGAAAAAAGGAAAGAAAGAAAGAAAGGAAGAAAAAAAGAAAGAAAGAAAGAAAGAAAGAAAGAAAGAAAGAAAGAAAGAAAGAGGGGATGGAGGGAAAGAAAGGAAGGAAGAAAGGAAGGGATGGAGGGAGGAAGGAAGGAAGGAAAGGAAAGGAAAGAAAAGAAGAAAGGAAGAAAAAAGTTCCCGGAATATTGTACTATACCATGGAACAAAAAATAACATTTCATCCTATTTTTAAAAATCAAGTATGAGTAATATCTATTTAATTAGTACTATAATGCTTACATTTGCCATTTAAAGTTTTTATTTGTGCACCAAAAGGACACAGAATAAAAACCTAGTGTCAAGTGGAGGGTATCTTCCCTCAAACTGTTGATGGGCGAGTCACAGAGGCCCCCAAAACAATACAGGCTATTGTCATTGCTTTGGTTGCCTGCCAGAACGTGCTACTAAGAGTTTATTGCTGAAGACGCCACACACTTTGCTCATAGGGAGTGGAGAAAGTAAGATAGTATTAACATGGAAACTCCCTCTCTTCTCGCTAGTTCTCATAGTAGTGGGAGGTGCTATGGAGGGTGTAGGGGGAGAAAAGGCATCAACAGTTTTACCAAGAAGAGAACCTTGTTAGTTACAGTAATAACTGTCCTGGCAAGACATGCCCAGGGGTGCAATCATGTCATGAGTATTATGGGGATCATCAACTGATTGGATTTCAGGCCCACTTCACAGGAGTGCTACTAAGTACTCTTGCCTGATACCACAAACCAGACCAAAGCCTGGGGGCAGGAACATCATATAACTGAGGGGAGACCTTTCTACCATTAGTATGCTTAAGACACAGAGTATCAAGCTGTCTTCTAGATACTTGTCTTTACCCACAGACTAGCGTGATTTCCACCTCATCAGAGAAGCTTTTTTATACAGCAAATGACAGTTAATACAGACATCCACTACTGGTCAAAGTGCAGAGAATAGGTATCTAAGTGAGATGCCTATATCATACCTCCTGCCCCAAGGCTCAGGGAACATTGCAGAAGGAAGGCAGAAAGATTGTAAGAGTCAGAAGCTGGGGAGGATTAGGGTGAAACAGTGTTTTCTGGACATGACAGGACTATTGAACTTGAACCTACAGTGATTGTAGTTGCCTGCACAAGATCAAGCCAGACAGCATTCCAGTACGGATCCAGAAGGAACACACAACCCCTGACCCTTAGCGGAAGAGCTATTGACAGTTGATGGCTACCAGGCGGGGGAAGGGCATTTTTCTTTAAGGTTGTATATCCTTGAAGGTTGGTTGTGTTCTAGTGGATGACTCACATCCACCCATGTCTGCGTGGACACCATGAACTAGATGCAGTGGTTACAGAAAAAAAAGAAATACATTTTGAAGAGGACATGAAGATGGGATCAGGGCATGAGGGAGATCTGAAAGGAATTGGATGGGAGAGGGGGGTGGGTATGATCAAACTATTTCATATACCCGTTATATACCCTATGAAATTCTCAAAGAATTAAGTACAAATATCTTATTTAAAAATAAAACATCCCAAACTAATGTATTGAAAAAAAAATCACAGAACTATATAATTTGCAAATTTAAATATACAGCAATGATCTTTAAAATATTACAATGCGTAGCTTCATCAAAAGGACAGAAAGAGGTGTACTACATTCTAAATCATATCCTATGCCCACAGATAAGTGCAGCTACCATTTCTCAACAAAGCAGCCTCCCTTTCCAGCAAGTGGAGACCAGTACAGAAAACCACAACTGGACACGATGGAGAGACCAATAGACCACAGGGAGCCCAGCCCCAACAGATAGGCCTCGACACAGCTCCTGCGTCTGTGGCTCTCTGAACCTGAAGGAAGCCGGGGTAGAAAGACGGGAAGAAGCAGAACTACCAGCAATGGCTACAACAACAAGACCGGAATAATGGAAGCTATGGTTTCATTTAAATAAAACTATATAGAAAAATGAAAATAACTTTTGTATTTTGTGATATTTTTATTAATTCTTTGGGGGAATTGATATAAAATATTTTCTTCATATTTATCCCATGTTCCTCCCCTTTTCTCCTTTAAAATCTACCCCAACTCTCTATATTCTAATTTTTGTGTCTTCTTTTTTTAAAAATAACTCATCGAGTTCAATTTGTGCTATCCATATATTCCCAGATGCGGGGCTTTCCACTGGAGTATGTTGACCTACCAGGACCATCCCTTAAATAAAACTGACTCTCTTTAATAACAAACATTTCTTCTATGTTAAGATAATAAATACCACGTGTATGATTATTATTGCATGCTATATAACAATGGAGATATTTTGGTTTAGTATGACTATGTTCAGGTTATCTCTGTAAAACATTGGTTGTTCAAGCAACTACTACCACTGCCTTTGCAATACAATCTTAACTTTTTAGATTTACTTGTGTGTATATGTGGATGCTTGTGTAACACAGCACATGTATGTAGGTCAGAGAAGAGCTTGTGGGAGTCAGTTCTCTCCCACTTTGTGGATCCTGTGGCTGAAATTCAGGCTGTCAGGACTTTACTTCAAGAGTCTTTATTCACTACACTATCTCACCAACTGCCCCTGAAATAACCTTAATACACGAATTTAGTTCCACTCGATTCAGGGTGTGAGAGTGGATGGTGACGAGCACACTGACACTTGTCCAGTCAGTAATCTCGAGAAGCTAGTACTGCTATTGTCTTGGAAAGGTCCCATTTGTGAGGACGGAAAATTCAGGAGCTGGGGGTACACACAGTTTTAGATTTTTCTGCTTTCCATTTGAGATAAATTTTTCAACTTTTTTTTGGAATGAATTTCTATAAGTTTCAACTTCCCTCTGAGAGAAACACGCAGAACTGTAGGCAATATGGGAATGGGGCCGTTTTCTCTTACTCGAGATCCTTTCTTAAGGGATTACTTCTTCTGCCTTGGGATAACGAGATTTTTGATTTAACAAGTCTGGCGCGGGATAAGACAGTTTTACTCCTGAGAAATCAAAGTTCTCATTGTTTATGGTTGTGTAGTATTGCCTGCAGGAGTGGGAGGGACAAGGTGGCTGAGGTTAGTAATTAATGAAGATCTAGTTCTTTTCTGCCAAGAGGACTCAGGTGACGAAAACAAGAGCTTAGTTTCCTGGGTTCTGAATAAAGGAGGAAAACACATTTCAACTTCAGAGAAAGCCTACAATGCTTTAGAACGAGGAGCCAGCAATGGCCTTGGGGCCAACCAGCAAGTCTTTCCCAGCCAGCGCCTTGTCCCTCCAAGCTGCACATTTCCACGCTGTAGAAAGGGGCTTTTTGTGGATGACCTGATCCTGAGAGTTTGTTCTTTCTTCAGCTCTCTGTGGCAGACTGAAATGCAGAGGGCACTGGTAGGAAGAAAGCCAGATGCCCAATGCCTATTGACTATATGGGAACCATCAGACACTAGGCCCTAACCTAACTCTGAAATTTTTGTCTTCCTTTGTACTCATAAGTGCAGCAGTTAGCACTTATACCTTTCCACATCTTAACAGATTTTAGTCCCCTCAACAGTTTTCTGAGTTATTAAGCACTGTGACATTTACAGGGGCATTTAATGTGAGACACAGACAGGAGAAAATAAACCTCTTGGGGCCACATAACTTGGATTGCTGTTCAAGCTCCAGCAGTCTGGTTGGAGAGTTTATTCTCTGAACTCAGTGCTTTGCCATTCATTCCTTCTGTGTACAGAGCTAATTCCTAGGAATGACAGTGTGTCATAGCCTACTCCAGGGGAGGGGACACACAGACTACCTGAAGGCTCCGCTATATTGCTCCTTTCTGGGCTTATGAAATAAGATTAATTTCACCTCTTCTGCCCATCTCCCAAACAATTAAGTTGGAGGCCCATCACCTCTCATAAGAGGGGAAATCAGAAACCAGGGTCCATGTGGATAAAAGTATAGACGGAATGAATAGTGACTGAGATTAACCAACTCCAAGAATGAGAAGATTAACTCTTTGGAGTGTCCCTCCTTAGATACTCAGAACTGAATTCAGATAGCCTATATCTGAAAAGACATATTTATTTACATATGTATGTGTTTACATGTATGCATGGTTTGGTTGTGAAAGCAAGCATGTGGCTAGAGGGCAGAGGACAGTCAGGCTTTTACATGGGTTCTGCAGATTGGAACTCAAGTCATCAGAATTTGCTGCAAGTTATTTTACCTGCTGAGCCATCTCCCTGGCCTGGGCAGTCCACATTTTAAACAAACCCATCATAAGGAATTCTACATTTCCTGGCGACAATCTTTCAAAAGTTTTGGAAGGTTATGGATTTTAAGAGGGAAGTAACAACACAGTCCTGTACAGTCCACGCTGTATAAATGATTAAACAAATTAAAAATGAGTGAGAATTTGCAAATCTCCCTTGCAAAATGATTCACAATATGTGTACGCATTACTTTCCTCCAGGAGCATCACTTCCTGTTTGATTGCTTCAAGCCAATATATGTATGGAATAAAAAGGTGTGTGGAAGTATAAACAATAATTTTATGGTAGAGAAACAGACAAACAATACTTCACTTGGGCGATGAAAGCTAATATCATTAATGACACCTGCTAGGGTGGCTATAATTAAAGCGGATGTAGAAAAATGATGGGAATATAAAATTGTCCAGTGTCTTTAATCATATGTGTAGCATGTATTCCTTCAAGACATTCAATTAGATGTGCATTTCATCTCTGTGGTATACTTCTCCAAAACCAATACCATTAAGGAAGATATCAGATAAACCCAAACTGGTGGGTTCTAAAAAGGAAATGACCAGGATCTTCAAACTGTGAAGGTCCTAAGAATGAAAGGAAACTGAGAAATCAATAAGCCAGAGGAAACACAGGAGGAATGGTAGCGAAAGGTAGAGTAGTATTCTCGAATGACTCCTGGAGCAGAAAAGAACATTAGTAACAGACAAACAACAAACCAGACAAAATAGGAATGGTCTCTAGTTCAATAGTAATGTGGAATCCCTAATTTTGATAAAAAAAATCATGGTTATGTAGCAGGTTAACATCTGGTGAAACAGGGAATTCTCAGCAATATCTCTGCAACTTCCACATTATTATAAAAATATTTCAAAATAAGTAGTTTATTCAAAAAATGAATATTCTCAAGATTCATTTAAAAGGATTTAAGCGACCATAATTTAACTATTCATTGATGGTTGTTGGTGAGAAGAGAGAAAAATAAGACAGGAGAATGGAACAAATGAAGCTGTGTTTGACTTTAGCAGTGATGTTCTTTTATATATAATTTAATTATCTGGATAAAAAGAAAAATTTCTCAGAGGATACAGTGTGGAGGCAAAGGTGAGGGTTGGGGTTACTCTGATGGACAGGAAGGGACTTAAGAGAGGGAGAAGAGAGAAGGGAAGGGGGTAGGGAAAGAGAAGAGAGAGAGAGAGAAGAAAAAAAGAAAGGAGGGATGTGTGTGTGTCATCAGAAGGAATAATGCATATAATAGTGTGTAAGTAATGTGGAGAGGTCAAAGGACAACTTTGTGGAGTTTATTCTCTCCTTTCACCTTTCTGTAGGCTCAGGGATTGAATTCAGGTCACCAGACTTGCATGACAAATGCTTTTACCCAGTGAGCCATTTCTTCGGCCCTGTACTTACAATTACTTTTCTGTGTGTGAATGAAGGATGAATTGCTAGGTTACTTGTGGAACTGAGTAAAAGACAGCTACAAATTGAATGCTACTGCTCTTGCTGCTTTTCCACTGAAGCTCGACATTGACTGTCATCTAATAAAGGGACCGAGCGCTGAGTGAGGTGCTAGTAATTGGTGACACAAGGAGCCCAATTCACAGCATTAGCTATTCTATGTGTCACAGTCTGGGATCACACAGATATCCAGTGAGAGTGCGGCTAAATATAATTTCAGATTTGGTAACTGCTAGGAAGAAAACAGAAAGCATTTTTAGAGGTTAAAGCTTTACTTCACACTTGGCCTTGGTACATGAGTGTGACTTCTCTAAGAAGGGGATATTTAAGTCGCTATGAAAAGACTGAATTGTTTGTTAAGAGTGCAAGGACTTGTGGTGGGTGCTGGAGACAGTGTTTCATGTGATGAGAGAAGTGCCATAAAGAGAGGAAACTGGTGGGAGGAGCTATTAGGACCATTGAATTGCAGGTTAAATGTCCTGCTCTAGATTACATACATGGTTGTTGACAAATGAGAGGATAATGAGCTCTATCCAGAGACAGAAACTTGAACAGAAGGTTTGTGAAGGTTTGCTAAGTGGCCTTTAGCCATCTGACAGGTTCTTCTTTCTACCAAATCACATCTTTAACCAGACTTTTCAGTACTGTAACAAGTACCTGCGGAAACATTTCAACAGAAAGATCTCTTTTGCTTTATGGTTTTTGAGGTTTCAATCTCTGGTCCCTTGTCCCCATCACTGTCAGCTTTTGATGAGGCATAGCATGATGGGAGAGAAGACACTTCAGAACGACACCACCTTCTCAAAAGAGTGCCACCTGCTGGAGACCAAGCAGTCCATGCATGAGTCTGTGGGGGACATTTTCTGTTCAGTTCATAACTGTCATCCAAAATGATTTTCTACACAAATCTTTGATGCTATTCTCTTGTTTGTAGAATAATTTTATTGGCATATAACTTTTGTACACAGTTTTGAGTTTCATGAGTACATTTTCACACACACACTCACACGTGCACACACACACACACACACAGGATCATGCTCAATTACAGGCCTCTCTATCCTCCCTATTTTTCTTTGCCTATTATTCCCCTGAATTCTCCTAGACAGTTTCACTTCTATTTTCCTGTCAAATACATAATTTCATTTTTGTATATGTGGGCATTCAGTTTTCCCAGGATCTTTGTTGGAGATATAAACTTTTCTCCAGTGTGTATTTTATTTGTATTTTTGGTAACGTTGTCAAATATCAGATGGCTCTAATTACATGGTTTCTGTTTTGCTCCATTTACCTACGTGTCTCTTTTTGTGCCACTGCAACACTGCTTTTATTACTACATCTCTGTAATAAATCTTAAGGTCTGGAATAGCAATCACTCCAACATTATTGTATACACACACACACACACAACAACAACAACAACAACAATAATGAGAAAAGAGGTCTTGAATTTTTAAAAGAACAAGTAGGATTTGGAGGGAAATACATGTGTGTATGTATATGTATAGTTCTATGTATTTATATAAAATTTAGGATCCACAAATGAGAGAAAACATGAGATATTTGTCATTCTATGTATACTGGATAGTTTTATATCAACTTTACACAAATTAGAGTCTTTGGAGAAGAATGAAACTTAACTGAGAAAATATTCTCACTGAATTGCCCTGTAGTTCTTGATTGATGAATGGTGTGCGTGGGGGGGCACAGTGGGCAGTGACACCCCTGGGTTGGTGGTCCTGAATGGTAGAAGAAAGCAGGATGAGCAAGCCATGAAGAGTGAGCTAGTAAAAAGCACATGTCCAAGGCCTCTGCATCAGTTCATACGTCAAGGTTTCTGCCTAGAGTGTGTGCCCTGACTTCCCTGGATGATGTAAGATGTCATAAACCCATCTCCTCCCCAAATTACTACTTTCTGTTACTGTGTTTTATCACAGCAATAGAAAAGTAACTAAGATACCGACTCTTTCCTTAATTTGCTTAATATGACAATCTTCATTCACACACGTGTGCATGTATGTATGTTTGGGCATATAAGTGCTGGTGCCCACGGAGGCCAGAGTCATTGGATTACCCTGGGGCTGGGGTTTACAGGGAACTGTATGCTTCTTGATGTGGGTGCTAGGAACTGAACTTAGGTCTTCTGAAAGAGCAGTGCCAACTGTTCGGTCATCTCTCCAACCCCAAGACCAATGCATTTCCTGGTAGTTATGCAACCAAACTCCAAACACAGGGAAATATCTAGCTTGAATGATATTGAGAATCCCTTCTGGTTAAATCTTTTGGACACTGGAAACTGCTGAGTAAGGTGGGGAGGTAACATCCAAAGGTATTTTTTACAGGTATTTTACAGGTAGTGTGGGCTACGCCTCTATGATTGAGCTTTTATGAGAAAGGAGACTTTGAAGGTCAGATGATGATACTGGGAGAGAAACTTGTCTTCCAGTGTCAGAGAAAGACCAGGCAGTGGATGTTGAAAAGACAAAGGGCAGAACAGTCCGGGTAGTTTTGACACCTTTTCCTTAATCCTCCTTTTACTGTGGGGTTGGCTTCCTTCAGTAGAAAGGGCTATAATTCTGAGACTTTTGGACATGGCGTAATGGTAAGGAAATGAGTTGTGAGGTTTTGATAGCCTTACCAAATTACCTTACATCTTTGAGCCTGCATTTTCCCACCTGGAATACAAGAACCGTGATTTTTCCCGGCGTCATAGGAGTTCTGATGAGATTATGTAATGTGAAGAGCAAGAGGAACCAAGCTTGGCACACACTAGGCCGACAGAGCACATTCTCTATCCTTATTTTCTCCCATCGACTGAAAATACAAATGGAGTTTGGATTGTCCAGCCCCCTGCGTATTTCTGAGAGGCTAAATTATAGAACCACTCAACTGGAAGAACTGTTAGTGATCTGTTGCCCTTCCTTAATCTGATGCATGAAGAAATTAGGACCCAAGGGATACAAGTACTTTTGGAGGAAAAGAAAAAGCTTTCATAAAAGTCAACAGTGTGATAGGTGGTCCATAAGGGGTTCAGAGCATCTGCAATGCCATCTGAGTACATTGGAAGTCTGAGAAGGAGGAGGAAGATGAGAGGAGTGGCAAGGCTACAAAAAGGCAAATATCAGGATATAATGTGCTTTAAATGTTAAAGTCAGGAGTTTGGGGTTTACCGAGACTATCATTGTTCATTAAGATGATAGTATAAGCCATATATGGAATTTAAAATTTCGTGAAAGTTATACCACTAAAAAAAAAGGAGGAGGCTGGATCAGGAGTGGAGCCCGTGTTTAGTGCCTGAGAGATCCTGAGTTCCATTCCCAGGACCAAATCAATCATTAAAAGAAGAAAGTTATATCTAAAATATTTTAATTTTAACATGCAGTAAGTATCAACAATTATCACTGACATGTAAATGTTTTTCTGGACCTTAGGTCATTATGTCTTTACAGTGAGAACATATTTGAATTTGAAATAGTCACATTTACAATGGCTCAGAACCACTTGGTGCTGAGGGTAGGTTTAATGCATTTGTATCACTGCAGAACAGGTATGATATAGGCTTCAAACAAAAAGTTTATGACAACAAAGGTACTTTGAGACAAGAGCCAGTCACTGAGGACTGCTACATGTAACTGTTTGGGTTGTGTGTGGCACGAGGACTGTAACTCAGTCCCCAATTCCACCCTGACACAGCACTGACAGCACAGAGGGGAAAGAAGGTTGGTCCAGAGTTTTTTCTTTTTCACTAGATTGTGTTCTGGCAGCACTCCCTAAGAATACCAGACCAATGTCTGAGAAACATCACATCTCTTGAGAACTTGAGAACAAATTCCACTTTTCATAATTCCTTCAGTCCTGGGGGGAAATTACCCTCAGTTAGTCTTGTGACTCCCCACTCAGAGCTATGTGCTCAAGTTTTGAGGCTGTATATGCACCAAAGTATTGTCCTGTAAATATCTGTGTGTGTAATCCACTCAAACCATCCGTTCCCACTGGCAGCTGCTGAGATCTTCCCAGGGCCCTGAGCAAGAGCTGCAGGGCCGGCAGCTCAATGGTTTTTATCTTGTTTGTTTGTTCATTTTTTGTTTTTAACTTTTGCCCATTGTTCCAGCTTCCTAGAGTTCCCTTCCTCACCATCCTGAGTTTTTGCTGACTGCAAACTTGCCAGGACCAGGATAGCCAGGACCTGTCCCTCTGGGACTTTCTCTCTCCCCCTGTTGTCGAGGAAGTACGTCCTTGAGTCTGAGAATATTCTTTTCCTTGCATGTTTCTTTGCAGAATTTCCTTCCTTTACTTGCCAACTTTGCCTTCATTTCTCTGGGGCTCGAGAGGGCTGTTAGCAAAACTCATTAAGCGTTGTTGGAAATGTCAGTTCTCCAATGTGTTAGAATACTGTGGGAGTCAAGAGGGCAGAAGTAGCTACCTGCTTGAGAGATGTAACGGAGAACACACAAAGAGAAAAAGGACATAAATGTGTCATCGCTTACTACTTGTGCCAACACTTTGATAGAGTTCTGCAATGCTGATTAATGTTGAACATGTATATATTAGACCTATTTTTAGATAGATATCCAGTATAAATAAGTATTTATGAGCCGTAAAAGACGTGTAGAGGAGTCCAATCGAGAAACAACTCAAACGTCTAAGATGGATGATATGAAATACACTGAAATGTTGTATTATAAAACAGTATGCAACAGCATGATTGAGTTTAACAAACATTATGTTGAGCTAAGGAAAGTAGACACTCAAAATCACATATGATTCTCTCTATATATAAATTTTTTTTAATGGTAAAATCCAGCTGTGGTGTTGGGACTCGGTTCCTTCCATCTCTCTCACATGGCTCAGAAAACCAAATATGGGAAGCCAGAAAAGTGAAATGTATAAGGAAAACAAGAAAAAAAATAGGCGTGAATGGGCCATATGGAAAAGGGAAAGGGGAAGTGGGTGTCGAACTCGAAGCCACAGGCATGGTAGTCAAGTACTTTGCCCGGACGCCACACACTCAGCTGGCAATAGAAGCATGCCTAAACGGTCTAATAAAGATGCTGTGACGTATGTCACAGGTTCTCGCGAAGTCAGAACTTAGAACGTAGCTAGATCCACTTCCACAGACCCAAGATTCAGAACCGTTTTAAACCGCCCTCCTCGCCTGAACCCATAGTTCTCAGAACAACAATAAACTGCCCGTTAACGGACCCAAACACTTTGAGAACCCCGCTAAAGAAATTCTCCTCGTGACCCAACTGAGTTGTGTTGATCACGTGAGGAAAGTCAATTGTCTCTGCAAATTCACGTAACTTTATTTTTGGTTGACACATTTGCATATATCTGCGATGAGGGGTGTATTTTAATTCATTGGGTCCTGGGAACAGAAAAGCTCAAAAAAAAAAAAAAAAACTTAATAGAGAAGCAAGAAATGAACTGGGAATCGAACCTAGGGTCTTCTACAGAGGCGCCGAGGAGGCTTCCCCTAGGCTAAACCCCCAGCTGGTAGCTTAGGCTGTCAAATGCCATAAAGAATGCTAAACCCATGCTAAAGAATACTAGTGACGTCAAGACTGACAGCTTAGCTAAACCCATTTCTAACAGGGTACAAATACTTAGCAATGGGCTGTTTATCTAAAAATAGAAGAAAGGTTTGAATGGGCTGATCTTACAGGTTCAAGACATACAATCTACTCAGCCGTCCATCCTTTCTCACTTCAGGTCTCCCCTTCACGGTTTCTAGGTCTCCATTCTGACTTCCAGGTAATTCATTTGATATTCATGACCTCTCCAAACCACTGCTGTTTTTTTTTAAAGCGATCTTGACTGTAGCTCAGAATCTCTCTGTCTCCAGATTTCTTTTTAAAAGTGCCAGTATCGTGACTGGAAGTGGTGGGGCATGCCTTTGGTCTTGGGAGGATCTCTGTGAGCTCCAGGCCAGCCTGGTCGACAAAGCGAGTTCCAGGACGGCTAGGACTGCACAGAGAAACCCCATCTTGAAAACAAACAAACAAAAAATGCTCTAGATTAAAGGGACACGAATAATAAATGCAATGCATGGATTTTGGATGGCCTAGAGGATAACAGCTATGAAATCTATTATTGAAGTATTTAAGAGGATAGCATATAAATTGTATGTCCCTATTCCTAGAAAATACACATCACATTGGTGACCATCATGATTTCTGCTGAAATCTTAAAATAGGCCAGCAAAATTGTTTTTTATATAATAATTTTTATTGATTCACAGTATGTCATTTGTGTGCTAAATAAAGCAAGATACAAAATATTAGAAGTTGAAGCTGGATGAAGGGTTTGGGTATTCATTTTACAAGCCTTAAATTTTCTGTAGGATTTAGTTTCTTAAAAATAAAAAGGGGTAATGAAACATGACTTGCAAAGAGCTTTCAAAATCCATGCGTACATGTTGCAGCCTGAATAGAGAGTTTTCTTGGAGTGGGGATGGCTGAGAGGATGCAATTATCTGTTCCAGGACCACAGGGAAGAAGCCTAGCTAGGACATTTTGTCTTCCATGCTCCCTTGTCTCCTCTAGTTCTTGCTCTCTTTTAGGACCCAAACTCTGCCACTGGTTCTCTCTGGCATTGTCCTTATTGGGCCTACTCAGCTAGGGAGTAGGAGCATCGAGAAGAGCATTGATGAAACCAGATGGACAGAGAAAGATAGTTGTTTAAAAGAGACTGAGAAGAAAGGAAAAACCAGAGGAGTAGGAATTAATCCTCAAGGTAATACTTAGAGGAGGATAGAGAGATAACACAATAAATCTCTCCAGGTTAGAGGATGTGCAAGGAGGACTGGAACCAAGTTGCTTTGTTAGTTCAGACGTGGACCATTTATCTGTAGAGCAGTGGTTCTCAACCTTCCTAACACTGCAGCCATTTTATACAGTTCCTCATGTTGTGGTGACCCCCAATAATAAAATTACTTTCGTTGCTATTTCGTGTCATTTTGCTACTGTTATGATTTGTACTGTAAATATCTTATATGCAGGATTTCTGACATGCAACCCCCTAAAGGGGTCATAATCCATAGGTTGAGAGCCGCTGCTCTAGATTTTTTCTCTGGGCATCTTCCCTCTGGCAGATGGTTTATGCCACAGGACTGGATAACAAAGACACCTGCAATCTCTGAAAGAAAAGTGTCCTTTTCCAAAGGCAAGGTAGCTCTAGGTACTCTCAGACCTCTAGTAGGTCAAGGGGATTGCTTTTGTTTTATTCTTGTTGAGTTCAGGTGCAAGATTTATATTTTCAAGAAAGTGCTGTGGGAAACCACCCTAGGATCAGGGAAAATATATCCACTTCTCATCTGGACTTGGGGGAGAGAATGGAATCTGGACTGTTCCTGCCATCTAGTAGCAGTGAGAATGGCAAATACACCCTAGAAGGCAAAGTGCAGCAACAGGGAAGGAAGAGAAAACCCTGCTATCCCCTTGACCAATGTGCCTGTCACATCTGACACTTTCCTAGAAGACATCTCTGAGATGAGATAATGATAGTACCCACTTTATAGGGTTGCTGGAGAAATTAAACGATGCCACACTAGACTTAAAGAATGCCTGGCCCATAGTAAAAATCTATAAATATTATTATTATTATCATTTTTGTATTGAAGCTTTAATGGGCCATTTAGACAGTATTTTCAAACTTTTTCACGATGACTGCCTCTGTTGATCTTTATAACACTTCCAGAGAGGTGTATATGAAGTATTTTGATTAGCATCTCACTTTTTGAAGTAGAGACCCGAACACCCAGCTATATAAGTGAGGTAGCTTAGGTTAATGGCAACTTTTCTGATTCACAACCCAGTGCTGATTTTCCCCACAACATTTCCAGGAAATGTTAAAATAGGTGGATCCTTTGTTACTCAGTTAACATGTACTGAATTAAAACGATATGCTAGGCACTGTACAGGGTCTTCCGAGTACAGCAGTGGGCAAGACATATGGGTTCATTTGCTCCCAAAGTCATCATACTAGTGTGAAGAGACAGTTAATAAATAACTAAATAATGATAATCAGACCTTACTTCATGTGATTAAAAATAAAGCAGGGTGCTGTGGGTGGGATGATGCTGTAGTGAAGGAAGACTTTCGTGAGGCGAGAATTTTCATGACAAGGAGGAGCTGATCTGGAGACCTTCTCACCTCGGGTATCTACTAAGATAAGGGAGGGAAGGTTCCATAATGAGGAGCAGTCCTGATCCTCTTCTGGTCCGCCACAGACAAAAAGGGAAAACAAGGCAGAGGTCTGCACATTAAAGGTGGCTCAGAGCCCAATCCGAGAGATGTGAAAGTAAAGCTTTCTGAAAAAGTTTCTCCCTTTCAGCTGAACAAAAAGGACTGGGAACAAGGAAGGCAATTGTTTTCCCCATAAGTGTTTATTAAGTTTAAATATGTTTGTATATGTGCTGGGATTGAACCTAAACATTGTGCATCCTAAGCCACTGAGCTAAGCTCCTAGCTCCTAACACACTTTAAATCAACCTTTTAGAGATGTTAGACTAAAATTCTATCATTTAATCTATCTATCTATCTATCTATCTATCTATCTATCTATCTATCTATCTATCTATCATCTATTTATCTATCTATTATCTAGCTATCTATCATCTATTTATCCATCATCTATCTATCTATCTATCTATCTATCTATCTATCTATCTATCTATCTATCTATCTATCTATCATCTATTTATCTATCTATTATCTAGCTATCTATCATCTATCTATCCATCATCTATCTATCTATCTTTTATTTATCTACATATCTACCATCTATCTACTACCTATCTACTATTTATCTATCTATCTATCTACTATCTATCTACCATTTATCTATCTATCCACCATCTATCTACCATCTATCTGTCTGTCTGTCTATCTATCTATTTATATCTATCTATCTATTATCTATCTATCATCTATAAATCTACTATCTATTATCTATCTACACCTCTATTGGGCATTTACCCTATAAAAGTAACTAGGATATTTCTATCACCCTACAATATTGCCTTGTGCCTTTTGAAGTCACTTCTGGTACAGAATATGACTCAATTTGTGTCTGTCTGATGATATTTCATACTTAGATTATGGGTGTGGTGTTTAGGCCAGAAGGACATACAGGAGATATATGTGATAGCACCTTATCTTCCCTGAAGCCTGGTGTAGTGGCACATAACCTATAATCCTATCAGCCAGAGTCTGAAACCAGGAGGGTGGCGATTTCAAGACCTGCGTTGGCTACCTAAAGACCCTGTTTCAACAAGCAAGGGACTAAAGAGCTTCCCCAGCATGGAGTTACTATTAATAAATACCTTGGGATATATAAGATTATCCTATAAATTGAAATTGGAATCACATAAAGTCTAGAAATTTGAATTAGAGAGCATTAAGTTAGCATTATATAAAGTCTGTGTTAAGTTAGAAGCGTGTGTCAAATTGACAATCCCTAGGATAACTGTTGATAACTGTTGTGTTAAAGTGTGTTTCTTGACCAACTCAGGAGCATGGTTTATTTTTACTCATTCGTTCTTACTTTAGTTTTGATTTTTTCCTGTGCATGTTTTATAACAGTGGGTCTCGACTCAGGGGTCTCGAACCCCTTGGCCAACCTCTATCTCCAAAAATATGTGCATTCTGATTCATATCAGTAGCAAAACTACAGTTATGAAGTAGCAGCAGAAATAATTTTATATTTGGAGGTCACCACAACACTGTATTTAAGGGTCCCAGCATTAGGTACAGAATCACTGATCTACAGGTTTTTGTTCTTTAATAAGCAGAGACTAATAGGAAGTCAGTGTATTTTAAGAACATAGAATTTGACCTGAGGGAAATGTGTATTTCTCATCTCACTCGCACTTACTGGCAGACCTTGAGAAAGACGATTGAATCCACACCTATGATTCCTCATCCATAAAAATGCAGTAAAGCACCGATGCCTGGAACACCTCTAAAAACCAAGAGTCTATTTTAACTATTGAAAAGGCCTTTGATTTTTTTTTCTCTAGCTGGGTGACTAGATTATTTTAGATTTATTTGGTGCTCTGACACCTCAGCATACTGCAGCAGAGCTGCTATGTTTAGTTGGTGGTCAACTCTTGCAGGTTGCCAATGTCTTCTCTCATGTCCATTTGCAAACCTCTTTGGGGTTTTGCTTTCATGGATATACCAAAATGTCATTTGCAATAATGGCGGTTTAACTGAACTTTTTTTCCCTCTCATTTTTTTTTTCTTCTGGCATTACTATAACTACGTTAAGGGAGAATTGTAACAACAACAATGGATTTCTTTTTAGCATGTGTGTGTGTGTGTGTGTGTGTGTGTGTGTGTTATGCGTGCTGTGTGTGGACAATTTATAGGGGTCAATTCTCCCTTTCTACCATGTGAGTTCTGGGGACTGGTAATAAACAACCTCACCTGCTGAGCCATCTCACTGGCCCAGATTTCTGTTTTTAGCAAGAAATTATCTAAGAGCTTTTGTTGGGGAAGATGTCTGCCTATCAAGCCAGAAAAAAAAGTGCTGCCTCACCCACCACCCCTTGCTTTTTAAGGTTTAAGTGAAATAAGTTTCACTTTCTTTTTCTTTTTTTAAGTTTCACAAGTTTTCTGCCTTGTTTCAAATTTTATTTCCTCTTATTAAACTTGTCTAATGTGGATTTTGTTTCCTTCCTAAGTTCTTTAGGCAGGTGCTTTATTGTCTTGTGTGTGTGTGTGTGTGTGTGTGTGTGTATGTGTGTGTGTGCTGATACAGGCTTTTATGGCAACTCAGTTTCTAATATATTGTCTTGGTCAACTCCTGTAATGCATTATTCTCACAAATGAATTTTTACCAGTGTTTCCTCACTGTTATGGTGTGGCTGCTCTTTTGTATTACAACGTTGTAGCTTCTTGTTCACTGTGTGGGTTTTGGCATTATTTTAAAATGCCATTAAATTTTATTTCTCTTTGTCCTGCAACTGGAGATAACTACCTTGAAGTGATCAGTACGCTCTCTCCTTGCTGCTTAGCTTTCTTGGTGCTGGACATTGCTATGCAGGGCTGCTGGGGTAGAAAGACATCAATGGTCTTACCCAGTGATGGATTTTGCATACTACAGTACTGACCTGCAAAGCAAGATATGTCCACTGGTACAATAGTAGCAAGAATGTTTATTGGGAATATTAACCACTATCTTGGTTAGATTTAAGGTCTGCTTCTGTAAACATACTCAGAAATGGTGAATAAGGAAGACATAGATGCTAGAAAAGAATGTATTTGTATTGTTTTTCTAAATGCTCATGCTGTTATACTGCTTTTTGAATATTTATGTTTATATCTGCTATAGATATAGTAGATTTGTGCTACTATCAGCCTTGGTCATAGAAACTTATTGCCGTGGGTAGTGGTTAATAGAGACTCCTAACCACTGAAGTACTGAGAATAAGCAACTCCGAGTGCTCAGAAGTGGAATAGCTGTTCCAACCCTCCCACCAAAGACAACACAGAGGGAATAGCATGGGAGAAGGAACGGAAGGGGAGGTAGAAGAATGGAAGAGCTGGAGGATGGGGAGAGGTGCTGAGGGACACTGCAGGTATAACATGACTGTTGCACACATGAGTTCAGAGGAGCTGAGGTTACCTATGTACGACCTGCATGCCCTACTTCTGAGGAACTATTGGCAGTTGGTAGCTGCTGAGGAAGAGAGCGTCACTTTTTCTTCGGGGAGATGATCATTGTGTGGTTGCTTATGCCCCTGGTGGATGACCCCACATCTACATGTGAGCAGTATGAACTGGACTCGGTGGGTTATGAAAAAATGGCTATGAAGTTGGGAAGGAGATGTGTTGCAGGGAGTGCCTGGGGGTGGATGGAGGGCTGGGGGTGGATATGACCAAGATATGTTGCGTTCGTGTATGGAATGTATCTTGCTAGTTCAGTTTTTTTTATTTTATTATTTTTTTATTTGTTTGTTTATAAAAATTTCCACTTCCTCCCCTCCTCCCCATACCCTACCATTCCCCCCACTCTCTCTCCCCCACCCTCCCTCTCCTCCTCCCTCTCCAGTCCAAAGAGCAGTCAGGGTTTTCTGCCCTGTGGGAAGTTCAAGTTCCTTCACCCTCCCTCCAGGCCTAGGAAGGTGAGCATCCAAACAGACTAGGATCCCAAACAGCCAGGACATGCAGACGAAACAAGACCTGGTGCCATTGTCAATGGCTTCTCAGTCTTGCTAGCTCAGTTTTTGACACAGACAAGCACCTACCTCTTTTGCCTCAGCACCGTGCAAACTATGGTCCTGTCATAACCTCCTAGAGAAGTTTCACTCATGACTTCCTTTTGAAATGGAAGTCTTATTTTAGAGAGGCTGAAACTGTTAGGGGCCGTCAAGAAGATTGTACTTCCTGCCAAGAGAGGATCCTGTTTCCCTGCCTTGCTTCCTTTACCCGCTCACCTCAGCTCAGCATAAGCCTTGAGCCTTTCCAGTTGCTGCTATGGAGCGTGGCCACGTTGCTATTGGGAAGCTTAGGACCACTTCTCATTTACAGAGGTGGTCAAAGGTCAGGGCCTCACTCTCCAGGAATAAGCCCTGAGGACTATTGAGATCCTCCAGACTGCTGTCAGGGCTCTTGTAGCCCAAAGCATTCCTTTCTCTGCTGGGATCTGTCAGTTGGGTCTGGAAGAGATCAAATTTCCTCACCCCAAATTTACCTATTAACCACATACAGTTCCTGGAGAAAGTCTGGAGAGAAGACTTAGAGAGCATCTTGCCCGACCCTCCTCATTTAACAGACTATGTAACTTCCTTTGCTCCGTTTCCACATTTCAAGAAATCCCCAAGGCTGCCTTATAATACAAATCAGGAGCAAGGTAAGAGCCAAGTTAATCAGGAAAGCAAGCTATCTTGGGACCCAGCTGTGCTTGCAAAGGCCTGAGTCATTATAAATGCAGCCTTGGTCTCAGGAGTTGTTTATCAAGGATTTTCTTCAAGGGCAAAAAGTGATCTGTGCTGACTCAACTACAGAGCTTTACACAGGGCTGGGTAAGCCTGGGAAATGTTCATTCAGTTTCATCCTGACAGGTCTGGACCTTAGAAAGGAGCTGATTGAAGGAGTCTGCCTGTCTTTCCTTCTGGCTGGCCCCAGGTAGTGTGGAGGGAAGGCAGTCTTGGCCCCTGTCCCTTGCCCCTTACCTGCTTCTTACCTGATTCCTATGCTGATGGTTCTTGTGTTCAGTTCTGAAACTAAGAAAACACCCCGAATTTTCTTAGGGCAGGCTTTGGGAACTGTGGATTTCTTCACGCTTTTACAAATTTATAACAAAATCTACCAGGTGCAACACATTGTCACACCCGTTCCTCCAGATTAGCCCCCAGAGTGTGCTTATGGTTTGCGCCTACATTTTACAGACAAAGGCTCCAAGACCACATCCTATGCCACACCCAGCACCTCCAGAGGGACAGAGCATGCCCTGAGTGTATAGTAATCGAATTGGCGGAGGCCACAGAGTTGAGACTACTGCCTTGCTTTGACCTGCAATCAATTCCAGTCTGATTGATTCCCGGGAAGTGTAGAATTTGTAGGACCTTAGTGCCTGGGCCCTATGGAGACGTTAAAACACGATAATAGTGTGGTAGAAGGGCAATTTCCCATCTTTTAACTTCATATTCTTGGAATATTTTCCTTTCAGATTAGTGAACGATGAGGAAGTTTGATCAACTGAAAGGGCAGAGAATCAGATCTCAGCATTTAGCCATGTGTAGGGAACTCATGTGTGCATTTGTGCATGTCTGCATGTGTCTCTGTGTGTGCCTATGTATGTGTCTGTGTCTTTGTGGGTGTCATGTATGTCTCTATGTCTGTGTGTGTACCCATGTACCCGTGTGCGTGTGTGTGACATGTGTGCGTTTGTGCATGTCTGCATGTGTCTCTGTGTGTGCCTATGTATGTGTCTGTGTCTTTGTGGGTGTCATGTATGTCTCTATGTCTGTGTGTGTACCCATGTACCCGTGTGCGTGTGTGTGTTTATTTATTTTTTATTGATTTTTATTGAGCCCTACATTTTTTTCTGCTCCCTTCCCTTCCTCTCCCCTCCCGTTCAACCCTCTTCCAAGGTCCCCATGCTCCAAATTTACTCAGGAGATCTTGTCTTTTTCTACTTTCCATGTAGATTAGATCTATGTAAGTCTCTCTTAGTGTCTTCATTGTTGTCTAAGTTCTCTGGGATTATGATTTGTGAGCTGGTTTTCTTTGCCTTATGTGTAAAAACCACTTATGAGTGAGTACATGTGATAACTGTCTCTGTGTCTGGGTTACCTCACTCAAAATGATGTTTTCTAGGTCCATCCATTTGCCTGCAAAATTCAAGATACTGTTATTTTTTTCTGTGTAGTACTCCACTGTGTAAATATAATATTTTCCTTATCCATTCTTCGGTCGAAGGGCATTTAGGTTGTTCCCAGGCTATGACAAACAAGTGCATTTATTTTAAACAAGTGTGTCTTTACACTCTTACCAAAGTCTAAGAAAGGCGTATACCCGGGATTAGAAAGGGCAATATCTAGCTGAGCTTGCTATTCTAACAGAAACAAGGTCATAGATGATAGAATTCTCAATAGACTGTAAATGGAGGTTTTGGTAAAACAGACCACATAGGGACTTTGTGTCTTGGGTGCTCAGAAAATAGGCCAGACTGGTATCTGGACCCAAATCCAACACTCTCACCAGCCACGGGAAAGGAATCCATTTTCCCTCCCTTCCCTCCAATAGATCAGATCAAAAAAATGGCCTTTTTGATTTTTTTTATTCATGTTGCCCAGGGAGGGCACCCTGTATTTTCACAGTGCAACTGCTCAGATGTATTGGTAAAAGTGATCACAGTTGTACAGTCATCAGCCTGATGGTGAGGGTGGCTCCAGCTGGGGTGGAATTGCTGCCGGGGAGAGGACGACGGAGGGGAGTTGAAGGAGTTCTCAGCTTACAGGTTAGCGAGAAGCCAGTCCAGCAGTTGCTTCCTGGCCATGTTGCCCACGGCTTCATCCAGTTGTCGTTCCTTGGCAAACTTCATGACCTCCTGAAGAAGGTCTCCAACACTGTACCCTTTCTCTGCTGCCTTGGCTGAAACTTCAGGGAGCTGTGGAGAAAGCAGTGTTAGCTTGAGTAATCTGATCCTTTTCAGAGAGAGGAGCTGCTAGGCAAAGTGAGCTGCCATCTCCATGTGCCTGTCTATTGGCTTAAAGTCAGGACTGGAGGCTGCTAACATGCCTATTCCTTTTCCTTAAGCCTTCTGAAAATGTGCTGTTTTTACTGAGTACTTCTCACCAGGTCACAGACCCTCAAGTTAGTCTGTACAGATTTCTAGGTCTAAGTCTGGGGTTGCCACTGCTCTCCATCCCTTTAAAACAAACTATGCCATGGGTGCAAGGAGAATTTCATGTTTTTGTTTCAGCTCCTATACTGAAAATGATTTAACTATGTGATTTCGCTGCAATTTATCTAATGTGGGAACTGCAAGTGTCTCTGTGTGTGTGTGTCTGTGTGTGTGTGATAGAGAATGTGGTTATGTATTAATGCTATCCTGCTCACATCCACCCATTCTACCTTTAATTTGTTGGGCCTTGATGCATTGCTTACCTTCTCTAGTTGTCCATCATCGTCCCCCATGAAGTAGAGCATGGGCACATTAAACTGGGAGGCTGCAATCCACTGCAGGACAGCCTGCAGCTGCTTCTGCAAGTTACTTGTGGAGCATTGATTGTTGACGATAACTTCAGGGCCAGGAGCATCTTGGTACTGGGACATGGCGACTTCACGGCCACATCTGGAGTTGCTAGCCGCCAGGGCTGCTTGTTCTTCCAGCTCAGCCAGGGCTGCTCCATTGTTGCTGTACTTTGCCATGATCAGGCACAGTTTCATCACGGATTCTACCAGTTGGTCTATAAACTGGCGGTTCATTTGCTTCATCCCACTGATGAAGTCCATTTCTGAATTGTCTGGGCATGGTTCTTCAGGTCTCTTGGCCACGGGAGCTGCTTTGCTTGATCTGGGCTCAGAGCAACGCTTATTCTCACCTTCAGGTAGCTCGTCACAGTTGAAAGGGCTCTCGCTGAGAAGTTTCTGAATCAGTGACAGAACCATGTTTGACATATCCAGCTTCTGCGAATCCAGTTGACTTTCCTTCCCACATACGGATGGTCCAGCAGCTCCACGGCTTTCAAAATGCTTCATTGAGAGTGATTTAGCGCTCTGGCCACTTCCACACTTCTCATACTGTGTACTTTGTTGGGACATATATCCCATGGAGGAGCCAGGGCAGTCTTCCTCACAGGTATCTTTGCCCTTTGCTTGTTGGGTCAGATGGTATTGAATCAGCATAAGGGCAGAGACAATCAGATCTTTGGCCAGTGAGTCTGTGGAAGGACTGATCTTTTCTCTCTTCTCATCTTTATTGGCACACACTTTGTTAGCCACCCTGCCTTGGTTGCCTTGCTTCTGGTTCCACATATTGAGGCTCTCTTTGAGGATATGTTCGCTGACCTTCTCAGCGCTTGTCAGTGACTTGCATGGATCTGTTTTCCCTTTGCATTTTTCCTTTCCTTTCATCTCCGCTTTCATAGCTGAGAATTCAAGGCTCTGATTCTTGCATTTCGGATCATGAGTTCCAGCTTTCAGGGTTGCATATGCCAGACTCTGAGATTTAGTCTCCTTCTTCTCACCAAGAAGAGCGCTGACCAGACGCTTTAGCATGGCTTCCATGATGTCTGCTGCATTTTGTTTCCCATGATTGAAAAGGTTCCTTTTGACAGCAGAAACAAAGTCTGAGTCTGTCATCAGGACTCCTGTGATGTTATGCAAGTTCTTCATGCATGAGTCAATCAGATCAGACACAATTTCCTTGGTGTGCTTTAAGAGAACCCTCTTCAGGACCACACAAGCTGGAATCGGCTTCCCGCAGCTGTGCACTTTCAAAGTTTTCATAACGGAGACCATCATGTCAGATGCCACCTGATTTGCATAAACCATGAGCCCCTTGCTGATGGAATCTGCAAATTCTTTGCTATCTTTTGGGCACATCTGCTTCTCTCCACACTTGTTCTTGTTCGACAATTCACTATACAGAAAGGTTTTCCGGCCATCCTTGCATTCCTCGCCAGTGCCGCGCATTTCTGCTGAGGTCAGCTCTACAGCTTCATGGGCCATCTCAGAAGCAATCTTGCTAACAGCACTTCGGGGGCTGGTTTTCCCCTTTTCTCCTGCAGGTGCATAAATTGAATGATGGAGGCACTTGCTTCCACCTTCCAATTTGTCCTTGATTTCCTTTCGGGCCATTTGAATCACCAGAGAAGACAATCGGTTGACATAGAAGGAAAGATCGTCCATAGAGCATTCTCCATCTGGGGTGACAACTGACCTCTGATTGCTAGGAGATTTGGCTGCAGGATTTGAGGGACTTTGGTTATTGTTGGTGTTTTTGGATGCCGCCATTTCTAGGCGTAGGTTTTGAGATCCTTGGTTCAAAAAATCCATGCTTAGTTGATCAGCATACACACTGTAGCAGTTCTCAGAGGGTATTTTTTGATATTCGCCCTCTAGGTCTCCTACTTTATGTTTACAGCTAGAGGCTGAGGGGCTTAATGCATGTTGGAAACCCAAGGCATACTTCTGGAGATCATTGAGGAGCCAATTGAGGACACTTATGGGATCGGAGGGAGCTTGTTTGAAAAGACACACAGATCCCTCCGTCTAGAAAAAGAAGAACATCTTTCCATAAGTGTTTGAAGAGTTTGGGTAGGCTACTTCTGCCTTTTTATTTTCTTATTAGAAGAGATAGCTTCTAAGTAATAGATTAGAGATTTGACTTACTTTATTAGCATCTAATATCCATTAATGAACATTCAATCACATAGCAACAGAGGCTCAGAGTTGGTATATATGCTTGCAGACTTAATTATTTGCAAGTGTTGCCAATGTGTTTGCCAGTTTCATGTGCATATGTATGTATTATGCATGTCTACTGTGTAAGCCAACACAAGCATGCATTTTGTACATACTAGGGAATGGAAAAATACACTTGTGTATATCAGTATGTCTGAATATGTTAAGATGTTCCTGTCAATTTTAATAATATACCCACTACTATTAATTGTTTAATCGTAAATTCGTGTTTTAAGTAATAACAATTTTATTGTTTAAAATAACAACTCCATGTCATTACATTGATTATTATTTTATTCTACAATTATTAGTTTATTCTACATTTATAAGATGTTTGAATGTATTGTGAATAACATAAATAGGTATATAATTGCAATTGTGTCAATGTATCAAACAAGTGTGTTAATGAATGTTACTTTATGTATGTATGTCTGTATGCATGTCAGTCATGATTGTGTATGCACATAGGTCTTTCTATATGCATTTATAAATGTATATGTCAATATCTAAATTTGTTAGGGCTACTGTGTTCTGATCAAGGTTTATAAGTGTTGAGATGTGCTTATCCATTGTGTGCATTAATGTAAATGTGGGTGTTTATGCTTCCCACATGTGGATACATCAGTACATCTGACCACATGTCTTTGTATATGTTAAGTCTATGTAAAGGTCAGTCAGTATATTTATCAATGCATGTATGTGTTTATGTGACTTGTAGCTATGTGTGTGTCTGCTTGTATAAATTAATTTAAATACATTAACTCGATAGATATGAATGCTTTGATGTTATATATGTTTATACTATTAAATATATAATTTGTGATTGTTTATGTTTATATAAATGTATATGTACAACCTTAATTTATTAATTAAGAAATACTTTGTTCTTTGCCTTTGTTTTGCCTCCTCTCATTTTACTGAATCCATGGAAATTGGTCATAAGGCCATATTTTTCGAAAATAGGTTTAAGTTACGATCAAGGTGACCTGTATTGTGTGCAGGAAGCCTGGGCTGCTCTTTTAAAAAGAAACCCTAGGTATAAGTTGCACCATTATTTTTTCTTTTTAAATTATTTTTTGTTTTATTTCATGTGTATGTGTATTTTGTCTGCATGTAAATCTGTACCACTTACATATGTAGTGCCTGTGGAGGCCAGGCAAGTGTGTCAGATGCCCTGAAACTGAAGCTGCAGCACCACATGGGTGCTGGGAACCAAATCTGGGTTCTCTAGAAGAGCTGTCAGCGTTCTTCACCTCTGAGGCATCTCACCATCCCCAAATTGTGCCTTTTAAAGAGTATATGATGGAATTGGCCACCCCTGAATAACTCCCAGAACTTTGAAGAGTGTTCTGTAAACTTTTTTACTTCTTTCAGGGCCCCTGGCCTCATTTCAAATTTGTCTGAAATCATAAATGATGTTTAGCACATGACATATGAATCTAGAGACAGGAAACAGAAAACCTTTGACTTCCTCAAATTAAAGTCAAATATTCTTTCCATTACCGGTCACCCAGGCTTGTAGGAATGTGTTTCGGTACCCTCTCAGAACCACGAGCCTGACATGTAATTCGAAATACACAAAAACAAATTAATTTGGGGTGTGAACATAGTCTTCAAGTCTCATCGCTTCTAATTTGAACCTTTTCAGCAGCTGTGTATGTTAACTCCTAGGTACTCGAATTCTTGGTTGTGTGTTTTCTCTGTTTCTTATATTTAATCCTTGCTGAATGGTGGGCAATATGAGACATATGAGCATAGTACAAGTCAGCAAGGTTGAGACTATGTGTACATCTTTCTTAGAACAAGGAGAGCAAGGTTATTCTTGGAGTAGATACCTTCAAGTTAAAGGGGGTATTCTGAACCTTTGTGATTAATGAACAGCTGTTAAAAATACCTGCATGTGGAACTTACCATGGCCCTGACCTTAGTCCTGTGTTTTCTAGAATGTCATGTGTTCCAGGGTGGTGGACCTATTGGACAACCATTCCTTACCATCTGTGACCCAGAGTCTTCAGACTTAGTATTGAGCGCTAGAAATTAGGAGTGATAGAACCTTAGAGGCTAAGTCACCTTAGACTGGTCTTGCTTTTCGGTGTCCTTGATCACAATAATCTCTTTTTCTTCCAGATTCTCCAGATCTAATTCGCCTTCAGACCTGGAACCAGCAGCACCCTGGAATTAAAAGGTGAGATTTTTACTAAAAATTTGATTTTTGAGATTTCTCCAAGCTGCTCCACCCCTTAGGCTACAAGTTCATAACATGAAGGTCATGTCTCTCATCATCTGTTTGTTTCTCCAGAAGAGGCAGGGTTTCAATGCTACAAATTTTGAAGAATTAGACAAGGTTATGTTCCCAAAATGATTTGTCCTCTGATGACACTCAAGACTATCAGTCTCAAGAGCCATCTGCTACTTACCCATAACCTTTTGAACAGATTATGTGTGCCCATGCTTTTATTTAGCCCAACCACTGCTGTAAGTGACTTCTAAAATGAAATTCATTATCAAGAGTGACAATAAATTCAGAAGCAGATACCCTGGACCTTCCACCTGAATTGCTTCCCCCTGAATTGCTTCCCCCTGAATTGCTTCCCCCGAATCCCTTCCCTCTGAATCCCTTCCCCTGAATCCCTTCCCCCTGAATCACTTCCCCCTGAATCGCTTCCACCTTTCTTCTCTGCCTCTCCTTTCCCCTTCATCATACTTCACAGAAAAGCCTTCTCACTCAGTTTTCACCCTCTTCGACTTTGAACGGGAAATACCCACCTTGGAATCTTTATCTTCAACGTTCAGGGTGGACACATCCACAAAGCATATCTGCACAACATTAGGAGGGCAAATTTAGACAAGTTCTAGAAGAAGGGTCACAATTTCTGTTTTGGAGATGATACTAGCACTTACCTCATGAAATTCTTGTGAAAATTAACTGATAGTATATGTACATTTTAAGAGTGGTCCAAAAGAAAATATCCATGAATATTGGTTGAGAAAACCTGAGATGGCATGGCCCAACTGGCACAAGTGAAAAGGCCGATTTTGTACCAAAATTTGAATTCTCCTAACTTCAAATTTAGGTCATTTTCTATTACATCAGTCTTTCTCAAGATGTGCTATTTTACTGTCAATGACAGCAAATGTTTTAGTAGTGTGTGGATAAGCATTTCTGTGTTTAATAGCTACAGTGTAGTAGCATGTGCAGCTTGTGGTGTTACAAATAATTGCTTAGTGTGATAATCATGCTTAAAGATGAATCATTTGTAATACTACAAAGTTACACATCAAGAAACAAATAAAAAGGATGGTACTTGACCAAGATAAACCATAAAATACTATTCAAATAGTTTAAAATACGGGAAACAGTACGAAATAGTTGAAGTAATTTGCCCTCCTGATTGGACCCAGTGCACTGATAGCTAAATATTATGGCTTAAGTAGTTTTAGGTAAAATAAGAAAAAGTATTAGGTAATAGAAGCTGGTTACTAGGCAACCACCACTCCTCCCCTCCTCTTAGGCCCCTCTTTTCTCTTAGGCTTCTCTCCTCTTAGGCTCCACTCTCCTCTTAGGCCCCTTCCCGCCCAGGCCCCTCCCCTTGGGTGCCTCCATTTTAGATCCCTCCCTCTCTTCAGTCCCTCCCTATTAGGCTCCTCCCCTTGGGCCCCTCCAATCTGAGGTTCCACCTCTTGGGCTCTTCCCTCTTAGGCACCTCCCTCCTCCTACTAGACCCCTTCCCTCATAGGTCATCCCTTCCTCCATACTTCTCCCCTCTTAGGCCCCTCCCTATGGGTGCCTCCATTTTAGGCCCCTCCCTCTCTTCATCCACTCTCAGGCTCTTCCCCTTAGGCCCTTCCCCTCTGAGGCTCTCCCCTCTTGGGCTCCTCCCTATTAGGCCTCCTCCCTTTCTAAGGCCCCTCCCCTCTTAGACTCCTTCCCTTATATCCGTCCCCTCTAGGCTCCTCCCCTTTGGCTCCTTCCATTAGGGCCCCCTCCTCACAGGCCCCTCCCTCCACCTAGGCTCCACCCACTTAGGCTCTGCCCCATAGGCCCCTCACCTTTTGGACTCCTTCCTCTTAGGTCCCTCCCTCCTCTCAGGCCCTGCCCTCCTCTGAGGTCCCCACACTTAGGCTCTGCCCCTTAGACGCCTCTCTTGGACCCTTCCTTGGACCCCTCTCCTCTTGGGCTCCTCCATCTGAGGCCCCTCCCACTTAGGCTCCGTCCCTTAGACTCCTCCTCTTCTGGACTTCCCCCTCTTGGGCCTCTCCCCTTTTGAACTTCTCCCTCATAGGCCCCTCCCTCGTCTCAAGCCCCGCCCTCCACTGAGGTCCCCACACTTAGGCTCTGCCTCTTGGTCCCTCCCCTCTTGGACTCCTCCCTCTTAGGTCCCTCTCTCCTCTCAGGTCTCTCTCATGTAGGATCTGCCCCTTAGGTGCCTCTCTTGGACCCTTCCTTTTTAGGCTGCCTCCCTTCTCTCAGGCCCCTCCCACGTAGGCTCCTCCCCTTAGGCCCCTCCCCTTTGGATGCCTCTCTCTTAGGCCCATCCTTCCTCTCAGGCCCCTCCCACTTAGGTTCCACCCTTTAGAACCCTCCCACTTAGGCCCGCCCCTTTGGCCCTGCCCCCTTTGGGCTCCCCCTCTTAGGCCCCTCCCTCCTCTCAGGCCCCTCCCACTTGGTTCCAGCCTTTAGACCCCTCCCATGTAGGCTCCTCCCCTTAGGCCCTGCCCCTTTGGACGCCTCCCTCTTAGGCCCCTCCCTCCTCTCAGGCCCCTCCCACCTAGGTTCCAGCCTTTAGACCCCTCCCACATAGGCTCCTCCCCTTAGGCCCCGCCCCTTTGGACGCCTGCCTCTTAGGCCCCTCCCTCCTCTCAGGCCCCTCCCACTTAGGTTCCACCCTTTAGAACCCTCCCACTTAGGCCCGCCCCTTTGGCCCTGCCCCCTTTGGGACTCCCCCTCTTAGGCCCCTCCCTCCTCTCAGGCCCCTCCCACTTGGTTCCAGCCTTTAGACCCCTCCCATGTAGGCTCCTCCCCTTAGGCCCCGCCCCTTTGGACGCCTCCCTCTTAGGCCCCTCCCTCCTCTCAGGCCCCTCCCACCTAGGTTCCTGCCTTTAGACCCCTCCCACGTAGGCTCCTCCCCTTAGGCCCCTCCCCTTTGGACACTTCTCTCTTAGGCCCCTCCCTCCTCTCAGGCCCCTCCCACATAGGTTCCACCCTTTAGAACCCTCCCATTTAGGCCCACCCCTTTGGGCCTGCCCCCTTTGTACTCCATCTCTTAGGCCCCCCCTCCTCTCAGGCCCCTCCCACTTAGGTTCCAGCCTTTAGACCCCTCCCACATAGGCTCTGCCCCTTAGGGCCCTCTCCTTTGGACACCTCCCTCTTAGGCCCCTCCCTCCTCTCAGGCCCTTTCACTTAGGTTCCACTCTTTAGAACCCTCCCACTTAGGTTCTGCACCTTTGACCCCTCCCCTTGGATGTCTCCCTCTTAGGCCCCTCCCTCCTTTCAGGCCCCTCCCACCTAGGTTCCAGCCTTTAGACCTCTCCCACATAGGCTCCTCCCCTTAGGCCCCTCCCCTTTGGATGCCTCCCTCTTAGTCCCGTCTCTCCTCTCCTCCCACTTAGGTTCCACCCTTAGAACCCTCCCACTTAGGCCCAACCCTTTGGCCCTGCCCCCTTTGGACTGCCCCTCTTAGGGCCCCTCTCTCCTCTCAGGTCTCTCTCATGTAGGATCTGCCCCTTAGGCGCCTCTCTTGGACCCTTCCTTCTTAGGCTGCCTCCGTTCTCTCAGGCCCCTCCCACTTAGGCTTCTGCCCCTTAGACCTTGCCCCTTTGGATGCCTCCCCCTTTGGAGCCTCCCTCTTCGACCCCTCCCTCCTCTCAGACCCATCCCTCTTAGGTTCAAACCTTAAGGCCCCTCCCACTTAGGCTCTGCCCCCTTAGGCCTCTCCCCTTTGGATGCCTCCCTCTCAGGCCCCTCCCACTTAGGTTCCAGCCTTTAGACCCCTCCCACGTAGGCTCCTTCCTTTAGGCCCTCCCCTTTGGATGTCTCCCTCTTAGGCCCCTCCCTCCTCTCAGGCCCCTCCCACTTAGGTTTCACCCTTTAAGACCCTCCCACTTAGGCTCCACCCCTTGGACCCCCTTTCCTCTTGGGCTCCTCCATTTTAGGCCCCTCCCACTTAGGCTCTGCCCCTTTGGCCCCTCCCCCTTTGGACTCTCCCTCTCAGGCCCCTCCCTCCTCTCAGGCCTCTCCCACTTAGGTTCCACTCCTTGATCCCCCTCTCCTCTTGGGTTCCTCTTCTTAGGCCCCTCCCACTTTTGGCTCCTCCCACTTAGGCTTCCCTTCTTTGGCTCCTCCCCTTTGGGGCTCCTTCCTTTAAGGCCTCCTCTCCTCTTAGGCACCTCCCTCTTAGGCTCTGCCCCTTAGGCCTCCTCTCCCCTTGGTCTCCCTCTCTCAGGTCCCTCACTCCTCTTAGATGTTCCCACTTAGGCTCTGTCCCTTTGGCTTCTCCCCTCTTGGGCTCCTCCCTCTTAGGCCCCCCTCCCTCCTGGGCCCCTCCCACTTAGGCTCCACCCATTAGGCCCCCCTCTCCTTTTGGGCTCTTCCCTTTTAGGCCCCTCCCTCCTCTTAGACTCCTCCCACTTAGGCTCACCCCTTAGGTCCCCCTCCCCTTGGTCTCCCTCTCTCAGGCCTCTCACTCCTCTCAGACCCCTCTCTCCTCTTAGGTCTCGGTATTTAGATTCTGCCCCTTTGGCCCCTCCCCTCTTGGGCTCCTTCTCAATAGGCCCCCTCACTACTCTTAGGTCCCTCCCTCATCTCAGGCCCCTCCCACTCTTGTGCCCCTCCCACCCAGGCCCTACCCCCTAGGCCCCTCCCCTCTTGGGCTCCTCCCTCTTAGACCCCTCCCACCCAGGCCCTACCCCCTAGGCCCCTCCCCCCTTGGGCTCCTCCCTCTTATGCCCCTCCCACTTTGGCTCCTCCCCTTTGGACTCCTCCCTCTTCAGCTCCTCCACTTAGGTTCCACCCCTTTGGTCTTTCCCCTCTTGGGCTCCTCCCTCTTGGGCTCCTCCCTCTTAAGCCCCTCCCCTCTTAGGCCCTCCCACTTAGGCTCTGCCCCTTTGCCTCCCTCTCCTCTTGGGCTTCTCCCTCTTAGGCCCCCTCCCTCCTCTCAGGCCCCTCCCTCCTCTTAGGCCCCTCCCACTTAGACTCCACCCTTTAGGACCCTGTCCCTCTTGGGCTCCTCCCTTTTAGGCCCCTCCCTCCTCTCAGGCCCCTCCCACTTAGGTTCCACCCTTTAGAACCCTCCCACTTAGGCCCGCCCCTTTGGCCCTGCCCCCTTTGGACTCCCCCTCTTAGGCCCCTCCCTCCTCTCAGGCCCCTCCCACTTAGTTCCAGCCTTTAGACCCCTCCCATGTAGGCTCCTCCCCTTAGGCCCCGCCCCTTTGGACGCCTCCCTCTTAGGCCCCTCCCTCCTCTCAGGCCCCTCCCACCTAGGTTCCAGCCTTTAGACCCCTCCCACGTAGGCTCCTCCCCTTAGGCCCCTCCCCTTTGGACACTTCTCTCTTAGGCCCCTCCCTCCTCTCAGGCCCCTCCCACTTAGGTTCCACCCTTTAGAACCCTCCCACTTAGGCCCGCCCCTTTGGCCCTGTCCCCTTTGGACTCCTCCTCTTAGGTCCCTCCCTCCTCTCAGGCCCTTCCCACTTAGGTTCCACCCTTTAGACCCCTCCCATGTAGGCTCCTCCCACTTAGACTCCACCCTTTAGGACCCTGTCCATCTTGGGCTCCTCCCTTTTAGGCCCCTCCCTCCTCTTAGGTTCCTCCCCACAGGCCCCTCCCTATTAGGCCCCTCCCCTAAGGCTCCTCCCTTGTAGGCTCCTCCCCTCTCAGGCCCCCCTCCCTTCCCACTCCTCCCTCCTGTCTCCAGTTGACTTACATCACTCCCCACTCTGCCCCTCCTCTGATTCACCCCTGTGTGATGTAAACTTGTTCTGAACCCTGCAAGCCCTTACTGTGCTCAGATGCTTAGAGAAGCCACATATCAGCTTCCATGAGTTTATCTTGGGCTCCAGTATAAACCCATATACTCCTTGTAGTCAGTTTGTATCTTACCACTTTTCGGTCCTGATCTTGTTGTCCTTTTGGGCTGTAAAGATCTACCTTGCACACGCCCCTGCGGCTGTGTAACCAGTCAATATCGTCAGACATCTTCAGGAAGAAGCAAAAGAAATGTGAAATTCTTATATGTGGTTTATAAAATAAAGTCAATTTAAACAAAACTCCTGGGGGTGGGGGAACGATCCCATCTACTTCATAGAGATTTGAGCTAAGAATCACAGAGAAGAAAGGATGTGAAAGTGGGGAACGGTGCTGAAATTTTTAAGGCACAGGATCAGTAACTTTTGTCAAAATATGTGGTCTACTTTCATTTAGACTTACCGTACTAAATATCTTGATCCATGCTAATATCACGTTGACATAAGACTCCAGCAGGAAAAGTGGTGCATGAGTAAGCAAATTTAAGTTTAGAGGCTAGGGGTTATATTTTGTAATCTATGTCTACCCAATTGAATGAGAGTTTTGGTGTCTGGGACTTGAATTGTATTTTGTCCAGAATTTAGTGAGACAAATTTCTTCTCCTGGGTATTAGAGGACTGTGGAATTCATTTTTACACATATAAAAATTTATTTTCTTCTCCTTCAGTTTTACTAGATTATTAGATCTTCCCTCTTCCCTCTAGCTCTTCAAACTAGTCTCATATTCTGTTCTTTCCCTGTCTCCTCTTTCTTTCCCTCCTCTTGACTCTCCTCTCCCTTCCTCCTCCCTTCTTCCTCTGGTCTCCCTTCATGCTCCTGCCTCCCTCCTCTTCTCCCCTCCCCTTATCCCTCCTCCTTCTTTTCTTTCTTCCCCCATCCCCGCTCCTGCCTCCTTTCCTCATCCATCCACCCTCCCTCCTCCTGCCTCTCTTGTCCTTCATTCCCTCCCTCCCTCCACCACTTGATCTTTCCATCCTAACTCCATTCCCTGTCCCTTGTTCCTCCCCTTTATCCCTCCTTTGAAATTCTCTCTCCCTCCCTCCTATCCTCACTCCTCCCCTTCCATTACTCACTCATTATCCCTAGTCTCTCTCCTCCTCTCCACTTCCTCCCTCTCCCTCCTTCATCTCTTGCTTTTCTTCCCTCCAACTCCCTCTTTCCTGCCCCTATTTTTCCTCTCCCCCTCTCTTCTCCATTCTCCCTCCCCTTCTTTCCCTCCTTCACCCTCCATCTCTCTCCCTTCCTCCTTCTTCCCATCCTTCCCTCCCTCTTTTCTTCCTTTGAACATTCTCTGTACTTCCTCCCTCCTCCTTCCTTTCATTCTTCCACCTCCCTCTCCATCCCTCCTCCCTCTCCATCCCTCCTCCCTCTCCATCCCTCCTCCCTCTCCATCCCTCCTCCCTCTCCATCCCTCCTCCCTCTCCATCCCTCCTCCCTCTCCATCCCTCCTCCCTCTCCATCCCTCCTCCCTCCACTCCCTCCTCCACTCCCTCCTCCACTCCCTCCACCACCCCCTCCTCCCTCCCTTTATTCTCCATCCTCCCTCCCTCTCTTCAGCCCTCCTCCCTCCTTGCTATCTTCTCCCTCCTCCACTCCCTCCTCCCTCCCTTTATTCTCCATCCTCCCCCCTCTCTTCAGCCCTCCTCCCTCCCATCCCTCCTCCTCTCCCTCTTCCCTCTTTGTTCTCCCTCCTCCCTCTCTTCATCCCTCCTCTCTCCTCTCTATCTTTCCCTTCCTCCTCCCCTCCCTCCCTTTATTCTCTGTCCTTCCTCCCTCTCCTCCGCTTCATCCCTTCTCCCTCTCCTCCCTCCCCCTTTACCCCTCTTTCCCCATCCTCTTCCCCTCCCACCTCCCTTCCTTTACTCTCTATCCTCCGTGTTTCCCCCTCTCTTCAACCTCCCTCTCTACCCTTCCACCCGTTCCCTCTCTTTATCTCTCTTCCCTCCCTTTCCCATCGTCTGTGCCTTTCCACTCCTTTCTCCATCTAACCTACTTCCTCTAACTCTCTCCCTCCCCTTCCCTCCTCTATTTTCCTTCTTCTCTCAGACCTCTTTCCCCTTCTCTCTTTTCTGCCCTCTTGCCTCCCTCCTTCCTTCTCCCCCATTTACAGCTCTCCCTCTTCCATCTCCCTTCCTTTCCTCCCTCTTCTTTCTCCCTCCCTCACTCTTTTCCTCTCCTCTTTCCTCCTCCTCTTCTTTCTCCATCTTTCCTTCCTCCCTCTTTCTTCCTGTGTCCCTTGACCTCTTTTTTTGGTAAAAGTTATCTAGTGACAATCTTCTTATCCAATACTTGGATTGTTTCCCTAGAGATTTGGGGATGTTTCCAGTTAAGAAACTCTACAAAACTTTGAAAAGCTCGCAGAAAAGGGCTTCCTGTACCCTCAGATGAGAGGGTTTCTTTTTTGAAGAGCTAGTGAACAAGTACTAGCTTCATTGAAGAGCTAGTGAACAAGTACTAGCTTCAAAAAAGCCAGAGACTAAGAGATCACTTGTGAGATCTGGATCTTACAAAATTTGTAAAGGATAGAAGGTATAAACTCATTACCTTGATGATGGAGTTCTTTTGGACCTTTGGCTGAATGTGTGCCACCCAGAAGGGAGATGTGCCCCTTTAGATGGAAGTGGGCAGTGCCAAGTTCTTAGGCACTTGCAGCGGCCTGCCACCCCGGTCAGCTGTTGGACCAGACTGATGGCTCTGGCTGGCTCTGGCTCTGGGGTGTGCTGAGGGGCTTTGTTGGGTCACAATACCCAGTGCTGTAGCAACCTGAGCAAAGGCATGACACACCCAGAAAGCTCAGTAACCATTTCGTATCCAAAGTATGCTAAGCTGCCTGCTGTAGGCCACATTTTCACTATGTCTTGTTGGGCACATGTGTTTCATAACATTTAACACAGTTCACAACCTCTCAGTATCAAGCATCCCATTCCTTTCCCTACTAGACTTTGAGAATAATCCAATCACATTCACTGTCAGTGTGGTGGTGGGTTGTAATTTACACATACAGAACTGCTCCCAGGCTTTGTAAACAAAAGTTTTCCCTGTTCAGTTTACCTCTCTTTGAATTTCTCACTACAGCACCAGATTTGTGTAGCAAGAGATCTTTAGATTTGTGTTGAAAGAGAGAAATTTTGACCAAAGGCATTCTTAGTTATCCCAAATAAAATGAAGAGTAAAAACTCAAGGCTGTTTTAGATACTAACAAGACACCTCCTATTCTAGCCAAAAGGAAGCTTCTACCTTTGAGACCGTTGGGTGGTTCTTTTCTGGAGTATTAGGATGCTGCGATGACTCTTCCAGTCTGCCTCAAGATGGTCTGTCTGTCCTCAACCCTCCGTACTCCCCGAAAGCCTTACTTGCCAGCTGGTACTAGAACTTCAATTTCATGACATCACTGTTTCTATAGAGAACAGTGGCAGTATAAAATGATAGCCTTTATTCTTAGGATTCTACTTGCTCTAAGAGGTCCATGAAGCTTTGATATTCACATTTATATCTTCAAACCATGAAAAACACTTAAGCACCACTTACTGTTCTCCATTCTGGCCAGGGTTTCATTGCTGGCTACAGCATGTTTTAGAGAATTAACCATTATCCATTAAGATACCTCCTGTTTAAACCAGTTGAAAAATATTAGCACCCACCAAAGGGTTCTCTTTTGTGTTCAAATCATACTTTATATTAATTTGTCCTTTCTCCATGTGTCCCTCATTTCACCAATTGAGTGTGAATGTGCTTAACTCAATATCATTTGAGATGCTTCCCTAGATAGTAAAGTTGCATACTGCAGCTGTGTCTTCACTTTTTTCTTATTGCGTGATTTTTTTCCCTGAAAAAAATCAAGCAAATGTCTATTCAGTGCAGAGAGGGCACCCATGACAGATCAGGGAAATGATCTCACCAAAGTCTAGTTCAGTGAACCAATGAGTTTATTGGGGTTGCATTTAGGAGCATAGATGAGAGGTTGCGTGCACGTGCGTAGATGGCTGCTTAGTGGGGGTTGTGTCACCAGGAAGCTTACCACAGCACGGATCGTGACTAATGGGCACTGTGTTCCTGGAGCACCCTGAACAATTTGCAGATGTTTTGGTCAGTTGGAGAGTATCCTCAGAAATTGTGTCCAGGGTTTTCAATCTTGGTGGTGGGGTGGGTGTCCTTATAAATCCTGGAACTTTCATGGAATTTCCTGAGGCTTCTAAATTTTGTTAGCATCCTGAGTCATAAGAGCTGCTTTCCTCCCTCCAAGAAGGTGTGTTTCAATGTGGTAAAAAGAGATGCACACTGATCAGTTCCCTTCTCTGACTTTTACGTTGTTTACACCCTCTCCTGTGATGTTTTCTGAGCCTTGGAGAGGGTGATGTAGATGTCTGAAGACATTTTTTTTTCATTTTTGTCTGAGCACTGGGCACTATTTCACAGCAGCGGTCACTGCATCTTGGGAACCTAAGTGGTTATGAGTGTCTGTAAGACACAGCCTATTTCAAAACAAATGAGTTTCTTTCTATGACAGACTAAACCTGACAGTAATAGTCATATTATAGTACCTAGAAGTAGCTTTTTAAAAACCTATATGTAGCTGGGTGGTGGTGGTACACAAGCCTTTAATCCCAGCACTCAGGAGGCAGAGGCAGGCAGATCTCTGTGAGTTCAAGGCCAGCCTGGTCTACAAGAGCTAGTTCCAGGATAGGATCCAAAGCTACAGAGAAACTCTGTCTCTCAAACAAAACAAAACAAAACAAAACAAAAACCTATATGATATCTTTGTTTAACATCCTTAACTGATGTTTTCATTGTCCTTCCAAATGTTTCTATAGATATACAAGACACTCAAGAGTTACTAGTATTTAAGGAAACATTTTTACAAAGGGTAATTAGGATAGCTAAAGGCCCAAAATGATGGGCCACTAAAAGTGCTCACCAATCAGAACTGGGAAGCTAAGAACGTACAAAAAGGATCTGTTTAAAATGTCAGATGCAGCAGAAAATGTTTCCATACTGGTTAGGTTTGAACAGTTTGAAACAAACCTAGACATATCTGGGAAAAAGAAGGCTTGATCAAGGTACTGCCTCCATCAGATCGACCTAGAGGCCTGTGTCTTAGTTCTTGTTCAATGCTGTGAAGAGGCACCATGGCCAAGGCAGCTTTGAAAGGAAAACATTTTATTGGGAGCTTGCTTTCAGTTCTTTTTTTTTTTAGGTTGCTCTGCATTTTTTTGCTTTTATTTTTTTTATTACTTAAAAAATACCAATCCAAATTCTCACTCCCTCCCCTCCTCCACTTCCATCCCTCTCCCTCCACAGACCCTTCCACCCACCTGCTCCAATCCTAAGAGAGGGCCATGCACCCTGCCCTGTGGAAAGTCTAAGGCCCTCCCTACTACATCTAGGTTGAGCAAGGTTTACACCCAAAGGGAATAGGATCCCAAAAAGTCAGTACATGCAGTAGAGACAAATCCCAGTGTCACTGTCAGTGGCCCTTCAGTCTGCCCCAACTGTCAACCACATCCAAAGGAGCTTGGTTGTTCCCATGCTCGTTTACTCTCAGTTCAATTGGAGTTGGTGAGCTCCCATTAGCTCAAGCAAACTGTCTCAGGGGGTGAACCCCTCATGGTCTTGACTTCTTTGCTCATACTCTCCCTCCTTCCACTCTTTAACTGGATCTTGGGAGCTCAGTCCAGTGCTCTGATTTTCAGTTTTACAGGGTTATTTTTTGTCCATCATGGTGGGGAGTATGGCAGCAGACATGGTGCCTGAGTGGCAGCTGTAAGTTTACATTTTATCAGCAAGTTGGAGGTGGGGTGGTCAGGGTACAGCAAAGGAAGAAAAGAGAGAGGGGGAGGGAGGAAGGAGAGAGAAACTGGGCCTGGCATTGGCGTTTGAAACCTCAAGCCCAGCCCTAGTGACACACCACCTCCAACAAAGCCACACCTCCTAATCCTTCCCAACAGTCCACCAACTGTCAACCAAACATTCAAATATGAGCCTATGTGGGCCATATTCATTCAAACCACCACAATAAGTCCATAATTTTAATGATTTTCTTGGTTAATAATTGATGTGGGAGGAGGTCTTGGGAAAAGTAAAAAAAGTAGCTGAACATGAGCCCAGAAAGAAAGCCAATAATCAGTATTCTTTCATGGGTTCTGCTTCAGTTCATGCCTCCAAGTTCCTGACTTGGCTTTTTTTGATGATGGGCTATGTTTGGGATGTATAAGCCAAATTAACCCCTTCCTCCTCAAGTTGCTTTTGCTCATCATCTATCACAAAATGGAAAACAAGCTAGGACACATCCCACCACTTTTATCAATTATTTTGTCAAAATTCCTGTTTTGTGCAGTATCATGGCTAGGAAACACTATTCCAAATAGCTGTCTATAATACACAGTCATTTCCTATGCACTGTCCAGTCTCCTCATTCTGGGGTGCTACTGCTGCTCTAGGTTTCCTATACGTTTGCCTACCCTGACAGTTGCTATTGAGCTAGCATTTGCTATTCAACCCAACTCAGGCTCAAGGGGAAGCAGAGACACACTCTAGTCTGCCATGCTTGCTTCTGGGACTAGCGTTTTGGTTTTGACAGGCTTTGAGCCAGTACCATGGCCCTTCCCTTTTCAACAGTCCTAACTGGCTATTGAGAAGGTCTCAGACTGAGTCGACAGTGTTCACTCCAAGTATACTTTCTCTCAGGGGTGAAAATGTATACATAGCATTCTAGGGAGAATAGCAACCCAGTCCTAGGACAAGTTTAATATTACTTACAGTGTTCTGTCGTTTATGTCCTCTGTGAACTGTCGCTCAGCTTCTACGCCTTTCAGAAACGCACCGGTGCAGCATTTAGCTTTCTATCAGTTTTGTTCCCCAGAAATTCTACCTCAACACAAATCCTACCACATTTGTCTGTGAGTGGCATAGAAAACTGATTGCTTTATAGCTTTAGGAATCCAATTTACATGTGATTTAAACCATGTAGATGTGTCTATAGCCATTCGTCCTTGTGAAGATCTCATCCCACTGTGGGGCTCAGCAATACCACGCAGCCAAACCTCATGCCAGATTCATGGGATCTGCTCCATCAACACTAGTCTTTCAAAATCATTCATTTTTAACGATGTCTACATATGTGTGTCTATGTGTAGGCATGTGCACATATGAGTGCAGTGTCTCCAGAGCTCAGATGAAGTGCACTGTTCCCTGCAGCTAGATTCGCAGGTGGGTGTAAGCTACCCGGTTCAGGTCCTCTGGAAGGGAAGCAAGCTTTCTTAGTCATGAAGCCGTCTCAGCCGTCTCTCCAGTTCTTACCCCTTTTCTTAACTCTTCTGGGAAGACAGTTCTATCAGGCCCGGTGACGTAGGCACTGTCTCTATTGTACCCAGGTCTCTTAGTAATGCCGTTTCCCCCTTTATTGTCTTTTAATTCCTGATGAGGACCTCAACCCAAGAAAACCAAGTAGTACCCCTAAACAGTTTGTATAAGCCAGTCTGTCAGAAATATCAGGGAGTATGATTTCTCTCCTATTTGCCTCAAATTATGCAGCCTTTGTCTCAAGGGAAGATGGTTAGTTACATTACTCCATTTCCATGGCATCCGAACTGGACCCACCCATTCCCCCGCCACACAACCTCCTAAGCTAAGCTAAACTGTAAAGGGCTTTTGGCTTAAAAATTGTACCCAGTTCAAGCAGTTCGGATGCTGACTATTTCTCCTGTTAACACAGTTCCCTGTGCTGAGCCAGTAAGCCCTCTATCTACATGCCAAACCATGGATTTTATTAAAAGTTTGGCCTGAGGAATATCTACTAACACTTCTACTTCACTTTCTCCTTCCTTGCTGCCCAATTCTTCTCACAGATTTCAGAGTTTTGGATCTGAAATTTGGAGCAGGAGGGCTTTAACAACTATTTAACATATCCCCTCTTTCTCTTGTATCCCTCCAGTGGTAAGAAATGGCATGTCATTGCCTCCATCTTATGTCCTGGTCCCCTCAACTGTTTCAAAATTAAAGACTAACAACGTGGGAGATACCATACATCTTTTGTTTGCTGTAATTTTCCTCTTATGTGAGCAAGTTCTTTCTGGACAACACACCCGCTTCAGTTGCATGTCTTACCACTTACAACAGAGACCACACAACAGCGGCCACAGCCTGTTTATATGAACCCACTTTGTGTATGAAATTTTAAGGTTGGAATGTATTACTGAACCCATCAGTTATTTGGGAGCATCATTGTGCTCACAAGGTGGACCTCACTCATCAAGGAGGCTTGCCTTTCCACCTTCCTTCCATAGAGGACGGTCACTCTGTGATTCCCACCGAAGGATGCTCCACTCTGCGATGGATTGGCTTTGGTTGTTGCAAGTGTGCAGTGAAGCAACTAAACTGAGCTACTCCATAGGCAGAAACAAATGTTTCTCGGGGGCCAAAATGCCAAAGTTATCTCTCAGGAAGGAAGAGAGAAGCAATATGTTGGAAAAGCAAGCAGAGTTTGTATGACAGTCAGTAAGGTGGAAGTCTTTGAACTGTTTGGATTTATTAGGAACTAGATGTCCTTGCCTGAGGAAGTTGAAATTTGGCGGTTGATTAAGGGAAGTCCTTGTAAACAGAAACCTGTCTTAGCAGATCTGCTTTCATGGTAAGCAGAAACCCATCTTTCATAAGATCACTGAGGGTGCTGAATTTAGGCTTCTGTTTATCCAATACCAACCTTATGTTTACCTGGTCAAAGAACTGCCATTTTAGGGGCCCACTTTGGACCTAACATCCCAGTCTTTTGTTGATGATACAAAGTGATGATAGTCCTCTGGCTACTTCCTGCTGATTGGGGCCTTAAAAGGGGGTCTGGAATGTTGGTTCAAGGGTTTTAAGCTGGCGGATGATGGTAGGAGACCCAGTGAAATACCATTAGAAGCATCTGGTTTACTGATTGTTGAATTATTTCATTAATTCTCTCCTAAAGGAACCAGAAGAGACAAGGGGCAATCATTATGAGAAGATAAAGAAAAATGGGCTGAGTAGGGGTAGAAGCCAAGGCCCCAGAGAGAACTATGGCAGTTGGTCCGGGGAGGCTGTAGTCTGTAAGCCAACCGGTTTGTGTAAGCTTTTAATCCTTTATTCCACTTGGCAGACTGATCCACATAGTAGCAACATCATTGGCAGGTGCAGGGCCAGAGGTTGATTTCTGGATGGTACCTGCCAGCGGGGTGAAAACCTGTTGAGACAGATATAGGCGATGGAAAGAAGATAAAGTTAAGGAGCTTAGGAGGATCTTTGTCTTGAAATGGTTTGGGTGATAGGATCAGTAGAGGGTTGAGGGAGGACAAGATCAGCACGCTCCCAGAGAAGATGCCTAGAAGGAGTGAGAGAAGGTACACAGTCACGGAGTGGGGCTGACACCAGAGAAGGTCACTTTCCCCAAAGAAAAAAAATGGCTAAACAGTAACTCCGGTGGACTTGGATGTTCAATGTATGGTCTGAATGCAAATTAGGGCTAGAGGTGGGCTGTGAAGTCCAAGGAAGCTAAGGTTTAGAAGACAATTTAGATAGACATATCTTAATAAATCCACTAGCTCTTTCTACCTTTCCTGAAGAGGAACAGAGATGAATGGGAGGCCATTATCCAACTGTATTGCTTTAGGAAGTCCAGACCTGATAAAAAAATATCATTCATGAGATGGAAATGTTGCGGGGTATCTCCCAGAGAAGATTCAGACATGGGTTTAAGTCAATAGAAAGTCTTTATTAGCTGGCCAGCAGCTACACTGCGTGTTCAGGATCCCAATGTAACCCCAAGCCTTCTTCAGGGTGAATTTTCAAGCATAAAAACCATGTTCTGGCTTGACATACTTCAGTTAACAAGAACAGCTAGCTAGAAGCCAAAATGCAAGTTAGTACATTTAGGGACTTTCCTAGAACTATGGACTTTGATGGATTAGTTTTTATTTTAGTTTTGGCAGATGGTTCTGTCTACATGATGTGTTTTATGGCCTGAACGACATGTCCATCATGGAGTCAGTTATGCTGAAGTGTGGGGGCCTTCTAAAGTCTGAGGCCCTGCTACATTCTACTCCGGTCTTAGTGAATAAGTCAAATCATGAACTTACCCTGTTCTAAAAGGTGTATTTGGTTCTAAGGACCACCAATTTTACTGAATTTATACATAATTGTACATGTAGTTCAGGGGCCCTCTGTTGAACCAATAAGAATGAGAATTAAAGGCACAGTCAGTGCTGACAGTAGAGCCAGGGGGACCAAGGGAACAGAGACTGGCATCTGATTTCTGGCTGGGAGTGATAAACTCTATCCCCAGGGTCCCTTCCTGTGGCATGGAGTCTGTTTCCCCAGGTTTTTCCTGTTTCCCAAAGACCAGAATCTTTTTAAAGTAATTTTCAGGAAGCCTCAGTTTTACAAGCCCAGTTTTTACAATGGAAACTGCCTTGTTTCTAGGGAACCCAGCCACAGGGCATGCAGAGATCTGCAAACTCTGTATTCTTATCCTCAAAAGATAAACTCTAACATCATCTCTTTCTCCAATACAACCGAACAGTTAAAATGAGCATCAGTAAGTAAAGATCAAGATGGAATATGGGTTTCTTGTCTGTATTCACATGAGCTAAAACCTTCCCTGTATCTCTCTTCCTCAGTTTCCAGTCCAGGCCCGAGGATGGACCATTCCCCTGTATTCATACCCATAGTGCAAAGCACAAGACTCAGGAAGGGATAGAGGGGCAGGGAGTAGAAGGGCCTAGGCCCAGTGAAACCTTAATTTCAATGGGTCCATAGACCAGAGACAATCCATTTGGCATAGTGGTCCATGACTTCTGCTCTCTTGACCTGAGTGTGTTAGAACCATGGTGTAATACCAATTACCTTCACAGCCATAGGAGTGGAAAGAGTCTCTGTGTAGAATCCTTTTCAATTTGTAGTTTAACTGCCTTTTTGACCCAGAAGGATTATTAGACTCAAACAAAAGGAAACTGGCAGTGGACTCTGAGGTTTGCTAGGTCTCTCAAATAGTCCAGTGAATAGTTTTTGTGGAGGACTGGAGGTCCTTTAGTGACTTGAGAAAGGAATGATTAAGAAAGTTCTACCAACTGTTGGTCTCTGAGCCTGGGAAGCCGTTGGGGTGGTCTTCCAAACATCTCATAGGAGATAGATCCCTCACAAAATGGGGTGCAGCAGGTTAAGCAAAGCAAAGGAAGGAGGCCTATCCATCCTTTGCTAGACTCTAATAAGAGTTTTGTTCAAGTTTGTTTTAATGTCCTGTTTACTTTTTGTACCTACCCAGAACCATGAGGTCTAGATACACAATGTTTTTAATCTATGTCTAAAGCTTTAGCCATCAAGAGGTTTTAGCTATGAAAGCTGGGCTGTTGTTGAACCTCATTGCTAGGGGGAGGCCAAATTGGGGGACCAGTTTCTGGAGGAGCTTTTAAGCTACTATTTGAGCAGTTTCACTCCAGGTGGGTGACAGTTATAACTACCCAGGGAGACTCTAAAAACTCGCAAGTACTTTTATCCTCCCCAGCAGGCCGGATCTAGGTGAAGTCAGTTTTCCCAGGGTTTGCCGGGGTATTGATCTCTCATTTGGGCCTTTCCTTGGTAAGGGCTCTCTGTTTTCAGTTAACATGAGCACAGACCTGGCATCTGCCTGAGACATCCACACTAGGCTGTCCAGTCTAGGAGTAACATACCTTGGTCTGAGCAACTCGGAAAGTTTTGTGGACCCCAGTTGAGTAGTCTGGTTAAGGTCAGTTACCAGAATCCTGACACTTGTTTTGGGGAGAATCATCTTTCCCTCTGGTGTTCTCCATCACCCTGTGGGTTTGAGCTGTTTATTTCTTCTTTACCATGGAATCTCAGGCAGCACTGAGTTAGGGAATATCATCAAAATATCAATAGGTCTCACTGGTCTTAGGGCTGTTATTGGGCAACCAGATCAGTGGCCTGGCAGTGGAGGACAGCAATTTGTAGGGGAAGCCAAATAAATAAATAAGCTCTTAGAGGACCAAGATTTTTTTCTTTGTTTTTAATGTCCTTTCTACAGTGGGTGAGAAACCCTCTTTCTCTAGTGGTCATACCATGGACATGCGCAGTAGTAAAAGCATAGTGATTGTCTGTGTATGTGGTGGTGGACTTTCCTTTTCCCTATATAAGAGCATGGGTCAGGTTGATAAGTTCTGTTCTCCGGGCTGGAATACCTGGTTTGGGCCCAAATTTCTTTAGTTAAAGTAGACACTGTAGCTTTCACATGGCTGGTTTCACCTTTCATCTTGTGACAGTCATGGATGAGCACCTGTGGGTTGTTATCAGGCAGAAGAGTTGAAGGATTGATGGAGGTGGGTTTCTCAAACTGGCCTCGAGGGTGGGCCAGGAGTATGGCCTGGTACTGGGTCACATGGTCATTAGACAGCCGGTGTTGGGGTGCTCCTCAGATGATAACGACCTCAACTGTGTCATGGGGTGCTGTGATTATGAGATCCTGACCCAGAGTTGACTTGTTAGTTTCTTTCATTAGATTAGCATAGCTACCTCAGCTCTTAGACAGGTGGCCACCCTGTGGCTACAGCACCCAATCGTTCGGACAGGTCTGTCACAGGGCATTTCCATCATCCCAGAGTCTGGGCTAAAGCCCCCTTGTCTTTTGTTTTGTGGACAAATAGAGGAAAAGGGTTTGAGACATCTGGAAGAGCTAGGGCTGGGCTGAAGTCAGAGCTGTTTTTTAAAGCCTCAAATAAATGTCTTCTGTGTAGTCTCAGTCCAGGTTAGGGGCTTGGTGCCCCTCTTTGTGTTGGTGTGTAGGGGCCTTGCTATTTGCAGAAACTCTGGTATCCAGAGGCAGCAATATCCAGCTGCACCTAGGAACGCTGGACCCTGTCCCTTAGTCTTTGAAGTTGGGATCTGAAGGATGGCAGCAATCCTACTCTGAGACAGGCTCCTTTTGCCTCCCCTTGTTGGGTCCACAGAGGTTGTGCAAAGATGGGAACAGACCACCAAAGTCTAATAAACCAGAAGCAAGCTTCATTCCAGGAAAAAAATAAGAATTAAAAAAATAAATCTCCATGGCGCACAAAAAGCTTATCGGCTAACAGACCACAGCCAGAGATGTATCTGTAAGGCTGTGGCCAAGGCCGGTTTTTGAACTCCTTTTATAGCAAGCATTAGGCAATAACAAAAGAATTTTTACAATCTCAAGGTAAAACTCAGATACAAACTGTCCTTCTTTGCAATTTCAATTAACAGAGCTTTTCAGTTAAACTAGTGTTTGTATTTAGTCCATTGTTTTCCCCTGGCCTTCCCTGTGTTTACCAAGGCTCTGCACATCCCCTGACACTGCCAGTTTCACACAGCAGGGAAGGGTAGGGGACAATACAAAACCAAAAGGTCAAAAGTCACGTACAACCCATCATTGAAAAGTTAACTCAGCTCACATCAATTTCTGGTCATGAGTGGCTGGGGGTGGGGGGTATCTAAGAGCTGATCCTCAGTTTGCAGAGCCACCCTGAGTATGCAGAGGGCCGCTCCAGCCTCACAAATAGAACTATGGTTGTAAAGTGGAGTAACCCACTGTTAACAGTTAATCCTTAAGCTGCTGAGAAAGCTGCTGACAGTCTGCTCTCATTCTCCTAGGTTTACAACAATCCCTCAGTGGACCTTCTGCCCACCCCTGAAAAACTTCTGACAGAAGACCAGGAGGTCAGAATTTAGTGTCTCATTAGATGGTGTTAGAGAACTTATAAATCCTTGTGGCAACCTGGTCCATGTAAATTGCCCACTGTAACCTCCTACTGGGTCTGTACATTTAAAAGCAGAAATGGGCTGACTCACTCTGCCAATGGGAGAATGAAGAATGTGTTTTCTAGGCCCAAGACAACGTACATCCTTTTCTCTGGAAGAATCAGACTCGTGAGAAGCAGAGGTTCCAGATTTCTTCACAGGCAGAAGAGGAACTGGCAGGGCACCCAGGATGCCTGTTTCTTCAAGCCAGGCAGTTTAAAATCAGTTTCCCTTTTTGAGTTCAGGGTCAATGGGTATTGTTTAATATGGACAGGGATAGCTGAACTGGTTAGATGAACAATTATAAGAAGTTGGTGTTGGGTCAGTCCTGGGGCTTGATTTCTGTCCATACCCTCAGGAATCTTTGTTGTCAGTCTGACAGTCCAGTTGAATCATATGATTGTAGGCAGAACTTTCAGCTAGGAGATATTCCTCTGACAGAGGGTAAGGAACCAAAATTTTGCTGGGTGTCTGTAGGCCTAACTGTGTCTCATCAACAGAGAAGGTGACGGTGGCTTTCACTTTAGGTAAAAGGTCTCATTCCAATCAGTTCTCTGCTGTTAAACACCCTTTGAGCTACCTCTAATAGTATCTTTTAAATTTTTTTAAAAATGTTTTTCTGGATCCTGAGGTAGGTTAATTTTCTGAGAAACTGCCACACTGATTTCCAGAGTGGTTGTACAAGTTTGCATTCCCACCAGCAATGGAGGAGTGTTCCCCTTACTCTGCATCCTCTCCATCATAAACTATCATTGGTATTTTTGATCTTAGCCATTCTGACAGGTATAAGATGGTATCTCAGAGTTGTTTTGATTTGCATTTCCCAGATGGCTAAGGATGTTGAACATTCCCTTAAGTATCTTTTTGCCATTTGAGATTCTTCTGTTGAGAATTCTCTGTTTAGTTCAGTACCCCATTTTTCAATTGGGTTATTTAGGATTTTAATGTCTAATTTCTTGAGTATATATATATATTGGAGATCAGCCTTTGTCTGATGTGGGGTTGGTAAAGATCTTTTCCTATTCAGTAGGCTGCCTTTTTGTCTTATTGACTATGTCCTTTGCTTTACAGAAGATTCTCAGTTTCAGCAGGTCCCATTTATTTATTGTTTCTCTCAGTGTCTGTGCTTCTAGGGTTATATTTAAGAAGTGGTCTTCTGTACCCATGTGTTGCCAATTACTTTCCACTTTCTTTTCTATCAGATTCAGTGTGGTCAGATTTATATTGAGGTCTTTAATCCATTTGGACTTGAGTTTTGTGCATGGAGATAGATATGGATCTATTTTCATTCTTGTATATGTTGACATCCAGTTATTCCAGCACCATTTGTTGAAGATACTTCCTTTTTTCCATTGTATAATTTTAGCTTCTTTGTCAAAATCAGGTGTTCATAGGTGTGTGAATTAATATCCGGATCTTTGATTCAATTCCATTGGTTAACCTCTCTGTTTTTATGCCAGTAGAAAGTTATTTTCATTACTGTAGCTCTGTAATAGAGCTTGATGTCAGGGATGGTGATGCCTCCAGAAGTTCCTTTATTATACAGGATTATTTTGTCTATCCTGGTTTTTTTGTTTTTCCATATGAAGTTGATTATTGTTTTTTTCAAGGTCTGTGAAGAATTGTGTTGGGATTTTGATGGTGACTGCATTGAATCTATAGATTGCTTTTGGTAGGATTGCCATTTTTACTATGTTGATCCTATCTATCCAAGAGCATGGGAGAGCTTTCCATTTTCTGGTATCTTCATCAATTTCTTTCTTCAAAGACTTAAAGTTCTTGTCAAATAGGTCTTTCACTTCTTTGCTTAGTGTTACCCCAAGATATTTTATCTTATTTATGGGAGAGTTGTATTTTGATCCCCAACAGGAGAGAGCACAGGTCTTAAGCCAGGGACTTCTCGCCAAAGAAAACCACTGATCAACACATGAAAACAGAACTGACAGGGACACATAGAAAGACACATAGAAACATACATACGCACACAGACACATAGGAAAGAAAACCAGGTGTGGCCACCACCACACATTCATACACCTGAACATGCAGAAGGAATCTGGTGACACTCACACAGGTTTCAGATACTGAATCAGTGGCTATGTCTGACCTCTCCTATGTGTCCAAACAGAAGGTGCCTTAACCAGCCTCCAGAGGTGACAGACCAGGTGACTTTCTAATATGTTTCCTTTTGGGGTGGAGGTGTTAGATTTCTCTGAAATATTAGCTAGCAATTGATCAAAGGGAGTCTTGGGGACCTGGAACATCTCAGGTTATGAACCCCTGTAGGAGATCCTTGTCAATCACACTCTTCTCTGCTCTGAGAGGCACTGAGACCCCTGATATCTTGAGGTCTTGTCTCTAGGGATCTTGCCAGGGCCTTCAGAAATGTTGTGGGGTAACCACCAGAGAAGGGACTCAGACACAGACGTAAGCCAATATCAAGTTGTTAACCAGCTAGCAACTACACTGGGTGTTTGGGATCCTAGTGTAGCCCTGAGCCTTTTTTATGGTGTATTTTTAAACAGACTGGGTTGCCATACTTCAGTTAGCAAAAGCAGTTAGCCACAAGCAAAACTACGGGAGCCAAAAAGCAAGACTGGGACATTTAGACACTTTCCCAGAACTATGGGCTTTGATGAATTAGGCCTTTGTTTTAGTTTTGTCAGGTGGTGGTGTCAATCTGCTGAGTTTTACAGCCTGAATGGCACTTCCATCATGGAGTCAGTTGTGCTAAGGTCTGGGATAGAGTAAGGTCTGGGACCCTATTACTGAATCAGATCACTTCTGAAGTCTCAGCAATAGTAGGAAAAGTTTCTCCACTTCCTGAGAATGTGTCTACCATATTAAGAAGATATTTATGTTTCTTGTTCGGAGGCAAATGTGAAAATCTCTCTGTCAGTCTTCCCTCAGAAGATAATCCTGAAATTGGTATTGGTTGAAGGAAGGAAGGAGTCACGAGTCCTGGTGTGGGGAGGTTTCTGTACAGGTGGAAAGATTCTGGGTGATAGCCTTAGGAAAGGCAGAAAGGGTGGGGTAGAAGAATAGATATTGGACAAAGTGGGAAAGAGGTTGTAACTCTTTAAGAGTATGAAAGGACGTGTGAATAACTGTCAGGAAGAGCTTTGCTTTAGCTCCTGTCCTGTAATCCAACCCTGACAGCTCATAAGGACTCCCATAGCCTAGAGGGCCTGTCCCTGGGACTCAGAGTTAAGTTTGGAGGAGTTGCTCCAAAAGAAGAATAGCAGGACGATGGTAGGGTTTTTGGCTGGCCGCTTAAGCAGTCTTGACAGTAAAAGTATTTTCTAAGGCTATATCATTTGTTCAGGCCTGGTGACCTGACAGTGAATAACTGCCATCTGCTTGGGAAGATAAGAGGCTTCTAGCAGCTTTAATATTAGAGGCCCACTGGTAATCTGCGTGCCTTTGGTGCTAAGGAAACCCCTTTTTCTGTCAAATGGAGGCGTAGCAGCGTAAGATGTGGAATACATGTTTAGTGTCTGTGTATATGTTGGTAGGTTCATACTGTGCTAAGGGGAGGGCTCTAGAGAAAGCTATGAGCTCTGCCTTCTGAGGAGAAGCCTGGTGGTAAAGGGGCAGACTCTATGACATATTCAGGGGACAGCTAGAGCAGGAGCCAGCAGACCTGGTGATGAGCTTCCATCCACAAACTAAGTATCATCAGGCTGTGCCAGATGGGAAATGGAAAGCTTCAGATTTTTGTAGGAAAGGGTTTCAAGCGGCCGTAGGCAGAAATGGGTGAGGGTTGTGGCTTTGGCGAGGCGTCAGTATAGCTGGGTTGAGAAGAGGAAGGGAATCAAGCGAGATAGCAAGGATGTCCTAAGAAGGTGATGTGAAAAAAGTTGCAACTTAGAAGAGGACAAAGTCGAGAGGCTCTCGCATGATAGGAGATCCTTGAGTCAGTGCGAAGAAAGGGCACCAGGAGAAGCAAAGGCGGACTCAGGACTCCTCAGCCAGCAGGGAGGCTGCCACTGGCACTATAGGCAAGGTTGCCATATCCTAACTGTTCTAACTGTCTGGAAAGATCGGCAGCAGGGGCAACGGTGGCTCCTCTCATTTGTCTCCAAACCCCATTTTTAATAGTATTCAGGATAAAGGGTTGGTCAAAGTCTCAGAGAGCAAGAACAGGGGTCTGTAGGAATGCCTCTCAGAGGTGAGAGAAAGCAGGTATGAACAGTGGTCTCAAACCTGTGGGTCATGACCCCTTTGGAGGACAAACAATCCTTTCCCAGGGGTCATATATCAGATAGCCTGTATATCAGATATTTACATTACAATTTGTAACAGTAGCAAAATGACAGTTATGAAGTAGCAATAAAAATAATTTTACGGTTGAGGTCCCCACAACATGAGGAACTGTATTAAAGGGTCGCAGCATTAGGAAGGTTGAGAACCATTGGTCTATAGGTACAGTTACTGGGCCTTTGGCTGCTTCATAGATGGAATGAGCATGAAGAGCCAAGTTCCTTGGTGGTTGGGGGTGTGTGTGGGGGCACAGTTACCATCTGGAGTTAAGAGTCAGTTCATAACTACTAGGGGACAGCAGAAAACCTAGGTACTTGACCAGAAAGGCAGAATGTTGAGCTTGGAGTGGGGGGCTCTCTATCATTTGCTTCCCCGGAAAGTTTAGAGGCTGAGTAGTATATTGTGAGAGCGAGAGTGAGGGCTGCATAGCAGAACACCATTTACATATTAGATTAAGCAGATGGGAGACAGGTCAAAAGAAAGGTCAGTGGCCAGGAATGAGGGCTATCTCAGAACCCCTGGGCAGGGGAGGGGGGACAATCCAAATAAGTCAAGACATTGTTCTGGTGTCTGTGTCCTCCCAGGTAAAGGCAAAGAGGTCATGTGGATTTGGACGTAAAGGAATGATGGACCAATTGTCCTTGAGTCTGTAGCAGTAAAGTGAGAAACAGAGAAGGGGTGAGAATACAGGGCCTAAGGGTTGGGTACTATCAGGAATATAGGAAGGAAAGCCATATTAATAATCCTGAGGGACCAAACTAGGTGTTAGGAGTCGGTACATTTGAGGACAGGTAACATAGGGGTGTTTTAGAATAAGGGAGTGGCCTTGAGAATACACTTATTAAGCAGGCGTTGTTTAATAGTTTTTAGGTTGTGTCTATGTTCTAGGAGATGTGGTATTGAGAATGACAGGAATGGGAGGTGGAGAACCAGTGTAGGACATTAATGGGACATGATGAGAAGCCATCAAAGGAGAGGTGTCCCATATTTTCGGGTCAACAAGGGGGTCTGGAAGAGAATATGGTAAAACATTAGTGTCAGCTGTTGGATAAGAAGGCTCTTGAGAGGCTAGAAGGCGAGAGAACATTCTGAAAGGAGTTAGGTGAAAAGATAAAAAGGAAAGTGTCATGTAGCCATGATGCCCCTGCCAATAACAGTGTTGGGCAATTAGACATAATGAGGAAGGAGTGAGCAGTCAGGTGACCCCAGAGGGACCAGAGGAGTGGACCTGTAGCCCTGGGCTTCTGAGGCAGGGTGACAGCACCCATCACAGTGATCTGAGTATGATAAGTTTTACCAGAGTAAGCAGGAACTACAAACAGTGTAACTTGTAAGTCTATTCAAAATGACAGAGACTTGCCCCTTACTCGGACAGTCATCCTAGGCTCCTCTGAGGTTGTTGGGGCAACATCAGTCTTTGGCCACCATGCCAGGAAATTTAAAAAGTTTTTCCGTGGAGGAGGATCTTGAGGGCCTGGCCTATCTTGATCTAAAGCAGAAAGGGACAGTTGCTTCTCCAGGGTCTTGCCTGTCCACAGTTTGTGCAGGGTCCTGGTGGCAGGTAAGTTGTGGGGCAGTTCTTTGCCCATGGTTGTCACACTCAAAGCAAGCTCCAGACGGAGTCTGTTGATGCCTGTCTTTGTAGGTGGCCTCACAGTTGCTGCCAGTAGCTAGTGTCTGTATCTATTATAGGAACCCCTTCCATCTTTTTCTGCTCCTCCCTTCCATGAAATTTCTTAAATGCTATATTCAACAGATCTCGCTACGGAATTTGTGACCTATCATCTAGTCTCTTAAGTTTTTTTTTAATACACCTGATTTTGAAAATTCTTTTACATTAAATGAGCTTTAAGTTTACTATAAACTTGTTTTCAGTTACTTGCATTGAGCTTAACCTTGTCAGCATATACAGCAGACAATATGATGCAAGATACAAATTAGACTCTTCCTCCAGCCTTGCTTCTGTAAATGAATTTCATTTGTACTTAGCATGACTACAGACATAGTTCTGAGCACTTTAAATAATCTGATCATTTATAAGGTGACTTACCATTAACTTTTATGTCTTCAAAATAAACTTTAAACCATAAATACAATTCATAGAGAGACAGGAAACCTCATTTTTTCTGATCCTTTTATACTGTACTTTTATAAAATATTACAGCTTTTTAAAAAATGCCCTACTTTTCCCAAAGAACTAAAACTTAACAAAGTTAGAAAAGACATGCATGGTTAGACATGTATCTTTAAGTAAACTCAGTTTTTATTAGCCTGAATATGACATTATAGACTTAGGAATTCATCAGTTTTAATCAAACTTATGTTGTCGGTTAGTGAACCTTACCTTGTTCATGGTTTGGTCCTTTTCTGTTGTTTTCACTCTTAGGACAAAAATCATCCTTATCTGAAATATTTTAGAGTTCTGATGGTGCCTAATTAGTCTAGGGAAAGAAAACAAAACCATCTTATAAACAAAGTTGAATCCAAGTTATATAAACACATGGTATGCCACAGCATTAAGATTACTATACAGAGATTTTAAACTACCAACCCTTCATTGCAAGTTTTAAGTTACCTTCTTCTCTGCTTGAGATTTTACAATTTTTTTAACCACCCTCTCATAGCCTTACAAATCCTGAGATAAGAAAGTTTATGTTTTAACAAAAGCTTCAGAGGTATCTATGACCTTTAATGGACAGACTTTAGTAGACAAAACCAAGAAAGGGGACCCTCAGATAAGCAGTTCTGTTGGAAAGCACTTCCCAGCTGCTCCCAAGTGCAAAGTGTCTTTTTTTCTGGGATGTTTTGTTTTGTTTTCCTCCCTTTTTACAGAATCCGGTGGCCATCATGACGCAAAACAGAAGCTTTGGAGGAAACCTTTCAACAAGCATGCTACGTTCTAGGGTAGGCCAAAAGCCCATCTCCAGAGCTGGTTGTTTAGTAGAGTAAAGCAACATGAGACAAATTTTCAATCTTATCCATACCCAAAACACATTTGTATAGTTTGTGTAAGACTGAATCCAGGGATCAGAGCGAGGGATGGGAGTGGAAAGTGAAGAAGTCTTAGAGGGAATGGAATTTCAGAAGCAAAAAAATGAAACAAAGAAACAAAAAGCTTAGAAATAATGGGATTTTAGATTATTTACTTATACACTGGAAGTTTTCACAATATGTGAGAATTTGGAAACTGGGTGTGCCATGTTTGGTCATGAAGGTATTATCAAATTTGTACTGAGGCTAAGTCATACTGCTGCAAAATTTAAGGTGGCAAGACTTGGTGAAATTCCTAAGTCTGAGAAGGGAGAGAGACTTAAGAAGACAGGGTGAGGGGGATTGAAGAGTTCAGTTTTCAGTGGGAAAAGTCCGTGGTTAGTCTGAGGAAGGAATGGAGACACCCTTAAGAGGATCGCAATCAAGAATGTCCAGGAACAGAACCAGAAGAAGGAGGGAGAAACTTAGCAAAGGGAGTCAGAAATAGGAATCTCACCAGAGGGAGGATTGCAAAGCATAGGAGTAGAGATACAGGAAGGGAAACATTTGGTGTCATGGACACAGACTCTTAATCCAAGGGCAACCCCAAAGGCAAATAAACTTGTCAGAGAGGTGCCCAGGATCTACTTTTTGTTGAAGCTCCACCAAGCAGGAGGGACAGAGAAGGTAACTCCAAGAGGCAAGGAGAGAAGAATGGGTACAACAGGTGGAGGAGAAAAATGGCTGAAGAGACGAACCCTAAAATTTTTATTATCCAATATGGTATGTGGAAATGTTGTGGGGTATCCACCAAAGAAGACTGCTTGGATATGGGTTTAAGCCAATAGAAAGTCTTTATTAGCTGGCTAACAGCTACATTGGGTATTCAGGAGCCCAGCGTAACTCTGGGCCATTCTCAGGGTGAGCTTTAAAGCACAAAAGTCATGTCCTGGGTTAACTACTTCAGTTAACAAGAACAGTTAGCCAGAAACAGAACTACAGAAGCTAAAAGCAAGGTTAGTACATTTAGAGACTTTTCCAGCACTATGGGCTTTGATAGATTAAGTCTTTGTTCTTCATTTTGCAACTGGTGTTGCCGTTGTGCTGAGTTTTACAGCCTGAATGGCACTTCCATCATGGAGTCAGTTGTGCTAAGGTCTGGGGCTCTGATACCATTCCCCATTAGTCTTAGAGAATGAGTAAAATCATGGACTCATCCTGCTCTAAAGAGCTGGAGTTGGTTCTAAGGACCATTAATTTTACTGATCTCATACATAATAATTGGACATATAGTTTGCAATTCAGGGGCCCAATCAGAACGAGAATTAAAGACATAGTAAGTGCTGACAGAGGAGCCAGGGGGACCAAGGGAACAGAGACTGGTATCAACTATTTGATTTATGTCTTTGGTTTTTGTTTTTTTGAGATTTTCCTTAACTATGATAAGCTTTTTAAAATTACTTCTGATCAAGGGGAAGTGTTTGGATTAAAGATTTTGGATATTAGACAAGTTTCAGCCCCTTGTAAGTCCTCAAACTTTAATTTGGGCTGAACCCAGTCACAGTGAGTTTTGTCAGTCAAAGGGTTGAAAATAAAGGGGCCAGGTGTCTAAGCATAACCGACAGTCCTGCCCGATTTTTGGCTATGAGTGATTAACTCTATTCTAAGGGTGCCTTCCTGTACATGGAGTCTGATTTACCAGGTTTTTCCTGTTTCCCAAAGGCCAGAATATTTTCTAAGGAATTTTCAGGAAGCCTCAGTTTTACAACCCCAGTTTTTACAGTGGAAACTCATTTGTTTCTGGAAATTAGGGGGCATGCATAGAATCGTAAACTCTGTATTCCTATCTCAGAAGATAATCTCCAACATCATTCATTTCTCCAACACAACCAGACACTTTAAGTGGTCATCAGTAAGTAAAGGCCAAGATGGAATATGGGTTGTTGGTTGGTAGTCACACTAACTAATACCTTCCCTGTATCTGTCTTCTTCACTTTCCAGTTCAGGCCTGAGGGCAGTGGGGGGCTGGACCATTATCCTGTATTCATATCCATAGTATAGAACATAAGACTCCAAAGAGGTAGAGGGGCAGAGATTGGGAGGACTTGGGGCCCAATGAAACCTTCATTTCAACGGGTGTAGAGTCCAGAGACAGTCCATTTGACGGCAGCATCTGTGACTTCTCCTCTCTTGACCTGGGTGTGGTGGGTCCGTGGTGTGAGGCCAGCTCCCTTTACTGCCATGGAGCGGGGGGGGGCGGGGAGTCACAGTGTAGGGTCCTTTTCAGATTAGTTTCTGTGCCCCTTTGGCTACTCGCTTGACCTAAACAGTCAGATGGCTGGATCTCTCAGGTAGCCTGTGTGGAGGTCTGGAGGGCCTGTAGTGACTTGAGAAAAGAATGATTAAGAAAGTTCTACCAACTTCTGCTCTCTGAGCCCGGGAAGCAGTGGGGAGGTCTTCCAAACATCTCATGGGAGGTAAATCCCTCCCTATACAGGGTACAACAGGTTAAGCAAAGCAAAGGAAGGAGGCCTATCCATCCTTTGCTGGACTCTGATGAGAGTTTTATTAGTGTTTCCTTTAATGCCCTGTTTATTTTTTGTTAACCTGCCCAGAACTATGAGGTCTATATATGCAATGTTTTGAATCTATGCCTAAAGCTTTAACCATTAAGTGAGAGGTTTTGGCTATGAAAGCTGGGGCATTGTTGCTAGGAGGAGGCCAAATTAGGGACCAGTTCCTGGAGGAGTTGTTAAGCTTCTATTTGAGCAGTTTCGGTCTGCATGGGGAATGCTTTCACCTACCCTGAAAACTTGTTTTTATAAACTAGTAAGTACTTTTATCCTCTCCCAGTAGGCTGGATCTTGGTGACGTCAGTTTTCCCAGTGTTTGCTGGGGTGTTGGACTCTTACTTGGGCCTTTCCTGGGTAAGGGCTCTCTGCTTTGGCTTCACTTGAGCACAAACCTGGCATGTGACTGAGACATCTGCACTAGGCTGTCTAGTCTAAGTATGACACACCTTAGTCTGAGCACCAAAGAAAGTATTGTGGGCCCCAGATGGTGAAGGTCAGTTACCAGAGTCCTGCCAGTTGTTTCTGGAGAATGATCTTTCTCTCTGGTGTCCTCCATTCAGCTGTGGGTTTGAGCTGTCCATTTCTTCTTTACCATGGAGTCTCAGGCAGTGCTGAGTCAGGGGTATGTCATCAGAATAGCAATAGGCCCCACAGAGCTTAGGGCCCTTTGTTGGGCATCCAAGACAGAAGCCCTATAGTGGAGGACATCGGTTTGCAGGCCAAGCCAAACAGCATCTAGGAGGGCCAGTATTTTTAAAGTTCCTTTTCCCTGCAATGAGAAGCCATCTTTTTCTACAGACATGCCCAATAGTAAAAGCATACTGACTAAAAGTCCAGGTATATGGTGGTGGACTTTTCCCCATCTGAGACCCTGTGTCAGATCAATCCGTTTTTCTCTGAGCTACCTGACTCGGGCCCAAATCATTTCAGTTGAAGTAGCTACTGTAGTTCCCACATACCTGTTTTCATCTTTCAACTCCTGACAGTCGTGGATGACCTGTGTCATCAGGTGGGGGAGGGGTAGCCACACTGATGGCGGTGGCAGTTGGTTTCTCAAATCAGACTCAAGAATGTGCTGGGAGTAGGGCCTAGTAGTGGGTTATGCAGTCAGTGAAACAGCCATTAAACAGTCAGTGTTCTGGTGCTCCTCGGAGGAGGGCCTCGGCCATGTCATGGGGTGCTGTGACTATAAGATCCTGACCCAGAGCTAACTTGCTTTCTTTTATTAAACTAGTAGTAGCCACCACAGCTCTTAGGTGGGCCATCCTGTGGCAACAGGGTCCAGTCATTTGGATAGATATGTCCCACAGTGTTTCTATGGCCCCAAAGTTGGAGTTAAAACCCCATTTATCTTTTGTTTCATGGACAAACAGATGAAAAAACTTTTAAGATATTTGGAAGTGTTAGGGCTAGAGCCAAAGTCACCTGTTTTAAAATCTTAAATGCCTTTGTTTAGTCTCAGTCCAGATTAGGAGCTTAGTACCCCGCTTTGTGCTAGTGTATAAAAGTCATGCTATTTCCACACAAACTCTGGTATCCAGAGGCAGCAATATCCAGCTAGGAACGCTTGACCCTGTCCCTTAGTCTTTGGAGTTGGGATCTGAAGGATGGCAGCAATCCTACTCTGAGACAGGCTCCTTTTGTCTCCCCGCAGCTGGTAGCCAAGACCCCCAGTGGCCCTTTTATAATCTAGTTTTTCTAAGAAACATCTGATAGAAGGACAGGAAGCCTGCATTTAGTGTCTTTAAATCCAGGGACAACCTGGTCCAGGTATATTACCTGCTGTAACTTACCTCTGTGTCTGTCCATTTAAAAGTGAAGATGGATTGACTCACATCTGCCAATGGGAGACTGAAAAAAATGCATCTTTAAGGTCCAAGACAGTGTACACCTGTTTCTCTGGGAGAGTCAGACTCATGAGAATCGGAGGTCCCAGGTGTCTTCAGAGGCATGAGAGCTGTAGTCCAGGGTGACTGGCAGGGCACCAGGATGTCTGTCTCTTCAAGCCAGGCAATATAGATTGTCATTTCCCCTTTTGCGTTGATGGTCATTGCGTATTATTTAATCTGGACAGGGATAGTTTAACTGGTTAGTTGAACAATTATAGGAGCTTGGTGTTTGGCAAGTCCTGGGGGTCTTGGTTTCTGCCCATACCCATGGAAATTTTTGTTGTCAATTTAGGAAATAGCTTAACTGTATCTTTTGAATGGAGGCAGAACTATCAGCTAGGAGATATTCTTCTGATAGAGGGTAGGACACCAACGTTTTCCTGGGTATTTGTAAGTCTGTGTCTCATCAGAGAAGGTGATGATGACTTTCAATTTATGCAAAATATCTTGTCCTAATCAGTTCTCTATTGTTAAACACCCTTTTAGGTACCTCTACCAACTGGGACCTAATTATTCCTTTAAAATTTTTAAATTTTTATAATTTGTTTTCTAATATCTGTGACTGAGTGAGTGTCAAAAGAGATATTTTTGGCAGTTGCTTTTTAATTTCTTAAAAAGGATCTAGAAAAAGTTCCTTTAAGTTTCCTTGGTCAGTGTTCAACAGAAGGGAAATCTATCCTGTCTGGGCTGCATTGCCTGGCAGTGATTGCCCTGTTTCACCCTGAAGGGAGCTTATTCTGAAACTTTTTTCAGAGAATGGTGGGTTGTTGCAAGGAGAGGCTGCTTGTTCATCCCGGGCGTCCAGCTAGCTTAGCCCCAAAATAACAACACAGAAACTATATTAATTAAATCACTGATTGGCCCATTAGTTCTAGTTTCTTCTTGGTTAATTCTTACATATTAATTTAACCCATTTCTATTAATCTGTGTATTGCCACGTGACAGTGGCTTACTGGATAAAATTCCCAGTGTCTGTCTCTAGTGGATCCATGGCGTCTCTCTGACTCTGCTTTCTTTGTCCCAGAGTTCAGTTCTGTCTTTCCTGCCTACCTAAGTTCTGCCCTATCAGGTCAAGGCAGTTTCTTTATTCATTAACCAATGAAAGCAACACATAAAAAGGAAGACCTGCTACACCAGTGGGTTTCATGGATCATTGTTTTAAAAGAAAAAATAACTCATGAAAGAAAAAGGAGTGGAATTTTCTTCTTTTCTTCAGGCTCAGTCAAGCAGAACTTTTTCCCTTCCTTGGGTCTGTTTAGAGCAGGCACAGAGTGAAGGGAATGCTCACCTAGGAGAACTGTTTCCCTCTTTCTGGATCTATTCCACTTAGATGAAAGTAGCCTTGGATGAGAGGCCTGGTCTCTCCCCACCAACCCTGTTCGTGAGCAGGAGCCGAACCACAAAACAACCAAGCACTCCTGCTCCCAGAGTGAGACAGGTGGAGATTTTTTTTTTTTTTTAGATTTCTCTAAGAGACCTGATATAGTCAAAAGGAAGCTGGGTCTGGGGGAGGGTTTCTTACCAAAGGAAACCACTGGCCAACACAGGAAAACAAAACTATCAGAAACACACACACACACACACACACACAACAACAACCAGTGGTGGCCACTATACATTCATACACTTGAACAGACATGGGGAACTCATGATGTCTCAAATGGATCCACGATACGGGATCAGCAGCCATGTCCAACCTCTCTCCAAACAGAGGGCACATTAGCCAGACTTACCGCCAGAGGTGACAGACCAGGTGACTTTCTAATTATTTCCTTTTGGAGTGGAGGTGTCAGACCCCTCTGAAGTGTTAGGCAACTATTGATCAAAGGGAGCCCTGGGACCTGGAACATCTCAGGCTGTTCACCCACAGGAGTCTCCTGATCATTGCACTCTTCCTCACTCCAAGGGGCTCTGAGATCTCGGTAAAATCTGCAGAAATGTTGTGAGGTATTCACCAGAGAAGACTGCTCAGACATAGGTTTAAGTCAATGAAAAGTCTTTATTAGCTGACCCCAACTACAGTGGATGTTCAGGATCCCAGTGTAGCCCTGAGCCTTTCTCAGAGTGAGCTTTAAAGCACAAAAGTCATGTCCTGGGTTGATATACTTCAGTTAGCAAGAACAGTTAGCCAGAAGCAGAACTACAAAAGCCAAAAGCAAGGTTAGTACATTTTGAGTCTTTCCCAGAACTATATGGACCTTGATGTTTTAGGTTTTTGCTTTCATTTTGGCAGGTGGTGCTGTCTATGTGCTGACTTTTATGACCTGACTGGAACTTCTATCATGGAGTCAGTTGTGCTAAGGTCTTGGGGCCTATTAAGTCTGGGACCCTGTTATAGCAGGAACCAGTGTAATTCAATGATCTGTACCTGGGAAGGCCAAATCAGAAGTTTAGCTAGGAGGGGCCCTTTGGAAGGGGTCCTAGTGTTCTGATCTGAGTTTCAGCAGCAAATGTAAGTGAGGGTATATTGAAACCACCAAACTGAAATACTAAGTAAAAAGAAAACTTTATTGGGGAACCAAACTGCCAAGGCTATCTCTTGGGGGGAAGCAAATGGTATAAAATCAAGCAGGCTTTGATGATAATTAGCAAGGTTGCAGGGTTGGGGTCTTTGAGCTGATGCAGGCTGTTTACATTGACCAGGAACTAGATGCTCTTGCCCAAGGTAGTTGGACCATGGGAGTGGATTAAAGGAAGTCCTGGTAAACAGAAACCCGAACTTTGGATTCCTCAGGAATGTATTTAGGCTTCTGTTTCCCCAGTAAAAATCTTTCCATTTTCCTGGCCAAAGTATTTCTGCTTAGGATATTGTCAGCACTGCCATTGTGCAGGCTCACTTTGGACCTTACAGTTGTATGTTTTACCATTTATTGAGGGAACAAACCACTGCCATTGTAACAAGTAAAGCTATCACCTAATTAATACTCATTAGGAGGAGAGGTAGCTGTATCAGAATGGCTTCTACAGACCCCTCACCCTTAGACATATTAGCTTCGATGGAGAGGCCATGCAACCGCTCTTTTCCTCTTAAATTCTTCTTTAGTTCTGCTAGTTTCTGTTCAAGTGCCAATCATATTGTGTGGTTTTCTAAAGAGATGTGGAACAGCTATTTATCATACCAAGATAGGGTACCAATGATAGACCAAAGAAATAATTCCATCTAAGTATAGCTTGCTGCGTGGTGGTATGTTTATTTTGGTTACAGGAACATGGATGAGTGGTTGCTTACAGAAGCATTGTTGACACAAACGAATCTGCATCACCCCTAGACACATAAGAATTTACAAAATCTTCAATCCTGGTGTGCCCTGCAGGACATGAGACAGCTTGGGTAGCCAGAGAGTCCCCGTATTCAGCAATTAATACTGCTTATGTTACCTTGTGAATCTTAAAATTCTCACCTCAGGAGCTTTTTAGTTGTAAGTTTCATTAGCTCCCTGAGCCTTGAAAGGTTTGTTGTCCTTCTCGACTCACTTCCTCTTTTAAACCTCTCTCCTCAATACTGAGGTGAATGTTTCAGTTTAGGGGAAAGAACTACATAATAGTCTGGTTACCCTCTCAGACTCCATGTCTGAACGAGTTTTTTTATCTTATTAGTTCACAGTGTCAACGTGAATTATAGCCAGATGTTTGTTGCAGGGTAGAAAGGCAGATTTTATTCAGGCTAGCACAGCAGAGGAGAGATTTCAGACAAATGAATAGAGCACAGCATTACCAAGACAAAAGCCAGCCCATCTTAAAAGTACTAAGTAACTTTGGAGGTGAGGTCAACCAATATGATTAGCACGTCTTTGTTTACTGACTGGGGATAATAAGTTTGGCTTTTCCCATCTGTCTTAGTTTAGGTTTCCATTGCTGTGAAGAGATGTTATGACCACAGCAACTCTTACAAGAAAAAATTTATGTGGGGTGGCTTGCTTACAATTTTAGAGGTTCAGTCCATTATCATCATGGCAGGGAGCTAGTGGCACACGTGCAGGCAGACATGGTGCTGGAGCCGAGAGTCCGTATATTTTGATTGAAGGGCAACAGGAAGACACCCACAGTAACACAATTTCTCCAACAAGGCCACACCTCCTAATAGTGCCACTCCCCTTGGGGGCCATTTTCTTTCAAACCACCACACTTTCTCAAGGAGTCTGGGAGACACTGGCTTTACCTTTCTCAATGATTACAGTTCAAAGGCATGACTCTCAGGTCCTTGAGAAAGGCTTTGCTATATTGTAGAAGATAACATCTCAATGAGCTAGAGAAAGATTTTATAACCGTAGTTTTCTAAAGTATATATTCTTGGGAAAGGGAGTTAGTGTCTGTAGTCAGATACAGAAGGAAGAAACAGTAAATTCCTTTGGCAGCATTAAGCTTTCTTAGGCAGAATTTTAGGGGACTTTGTCATTAAATTAGTAACATAGCCTTGTGCTTATATAAACAAACTATTTGTTCAAGCATATCTCTCTCTCTCTCTCTCTCTCTCTCTCTCTCTCTCTCTCTCTCTCTGTGTGTGTGTGGGTGTGTGTGGTGTATTAGTGAAATAATTTGTCCTGAAAATTTCAGTTCTTATATATCAATGTTGAGGCCTACTTGAGGAGAGGCTTCAAAGGAGCCTGACCAAAAATTTGATCATGAAGAGAATCAGTATTGGTCAGTCAACATCCACAAACAGGACTGCCGCACCCTCATGGCATTCTTTTCTTGGAGGGATTATTTTGTTACTCATCATTTCTTCATGATAAAAGTATTTAAATATTTTCTTCTAGTTTATTGAAATATATAATATATTGTTGCTATCCATAGCCACCCTGTTGTACAAGGGCATATCAGAACATTTTATTCCTGTTTAACTCTAACTTACTCCTCTTTAGTCAATCTTCTTTATCCTTACCTCCCCTAGTCTCTATGGTCTCTACTCTGAATTTCTATGAGAACAATTTTTCGGATTCCATGTTAATAGGATTGTACAGTACTTGTATTTCTATGCTTGGATTAGTTCCCTTAAATTAATATTCCACAGTCCCATCCATATCATACCAAATGACAGGATTTCATCTTTTCATAGTTAAGTAGTATCACATGGTATATATGTACTTCTCATTTTTTTATTCATTCATTACCTGATAGACAGAGGTTTGTTTTCCATATCTTGGCTACTGTGATTAATGTTGCATCTAAGAGGGGAGTACAGACCCCTCTTCAACATGATGAATTCATTTCCTGTGGATGTATACCCAGTAGTGGAATATCTGGATCATAGAGTAGTTCAATTTTTTTTTATTTTCGAAAGACCCCGCCGTATACATTTCCATAGTGACTGAATTATTTTACATTCCTATTAGCAGTGTGCTATTCACCAGCACTTTAGATTCTTATATTTATTATGATAACTATTTTGATTTATATTTCTTTGATGAATACTGATGTGCAATTTTTTATATGCTTGTTGGCCATTTATATATCTTGTTTTGAGAAATGCCCATTTTAACCAATGGTGCTAGTAAAATTGTCTATGTTATGCAGAATAATGAAGCAAGAACATTATCTCTCACCAACTAGAAGAATATATTCCAAATTGATTAAATAACTAAATATAAGTCTGAAAAAATGAAGTTAGAAGAATATATAACTGTTTCACGATATTGCAATGGGTAGGGACTTTTGTTGAGAAAGCTTAGAAAAGAAAAGCAAGCAACGGATTTAAAGGATTTTAATGTGTAAGAGGTAAGATACAAGCTATATAATAGGAGGAAATATTTAAATTACATATGTAATAAGAGTATAATATATAGATATACAAGTGACTCCAAACGGAGAACTTTTGGTAATTAAACACAAAATTGGGTCTCCTATGTCTGTTCTTCTTTGTGGAATAAGAAACAAAGGCAGAAAATATTTATATGCACTCTACATACAGCTATATATATATATATATCCCTAAGACTAAAACTTGATGTCTTTTGGACCAGAAGGAGGGAACCACCAGTATCTTTGTGTGGGCAATGTCTTATCAATTCCCCAAGTGACAAAGAGAACTGTAGACAATAGAGCACTGTCCAATGATACCCTGAATATGTCGTCCTGGAGTCTAACTAGAAACAGACATTAACAGTATTTGAATATGAGAACAATAATGAAAGGGTAGGAAAAGAATCAATGCAACTACCTCTTCTTCTTTGTCTGAAGTTGCTCAAGTTCTCAAAATGGCTTGGACTGACGATGGGGGGGGAGTGCAGAAGGAAAGGAGATCTATTCAAAGACTAAAAATAAAGAATATGCTGTGTTAATGAATTAATACATGTGGATAATATATACTTAAATAATACATCTATATTGCAAGTCTGGAAATCAAATTATTTGTGTTGTCTTACTTGTATGTACCACAATTATAGACATACAACTGAGGGTCAAGAAATAAACACCAGTTTTGAAATTTAGTCAGGAAGCATAATTGAGAAGCCACAGAGTCATGGGATCTGCAAAAAGTGATAAAATAAAGTTTGTTCATTTACCCAAGTGGGAAAAATTGTTCCCAGAACAATGAATATCATACTTTAGGGCATATGAGAGTCATCTGGCAGCCACTTAGAACAAGATATTTGAGCTCCATTCCTGGCTTTCTAATTTTTAAGAATAGTCTTCTAACATCTACAAAACATTCATGCACCTAAGGTTCAGGAAACATTGTGGAAGAGGGTCTGGAAAGATTGCAAGAGCCGAAAGATCAGGAAGTTTGCTGTGAGATTATGTCTCCTAGTGATAGCAGAAGCTACACCTATAGACTCTCACCAACATGAGCGTCAAATGTGAGCTGAATAAGGGTGCCACCAATGAGCATGCCAAACTGGGTGAGGAAAAGCCCAGGAGGCCTCAACCATACACAAAGAACTCTAGCATCTGAGGAGCTGGGAGCAGAATAAGTGGTCTTCCCCAGGGAAGAGAAGCACACTGATTGGTTATCAAGTGCCAGACCATCAGCCCTGAAAACATGCATTCAGGCAGAACTATAGGTATCGAACAAGTTTATATTTAGGAATATATATGTATATGCAAATACATATATGTATGCAGTAACAATTAGTAAAAAAGAATGTATGTTATTATGTTATCTATTATATACATCTGTCCTTGTCCATGATCAAGAGTAGAAGGAAAATATAAAGACTTAAATATCGCAGTGAATAAGGTATTCCCACCTTGTTCTGACTTTATTTTGTATCTACTTAGACACATCTAGGTCTCCCATCCCCCAGTAGCCACATCTGCCTTGACAAGGATTTTGAGACTGTCTGGGACCCTAGTTATGGTCCTTCTGTGTTAACCAAAGTAATTAATGCTTGTGTGAGCTAAAACAGAAAATAAAAATAATTAGAGAAAATGTAAATCAGAAATAATTGTCATGCTGTGTCTGGAAAATACTGCTAATCTCTGCAAAAAGACAGATGTCACAAGGTTGCTGCAGCCCCCTGGAACACTAATGTAATTGTGCTCTTAAAGTTTTTGTTTTGTTTTTTGTCTTTTCAAATGCTCAGAGCATTAACCTACTCTTGGTCTGGTCATTATTAAAGGGCTCTTATACTCTTAATTGACTTAATTAGCATGGTTGTCAGTAACTATCTAGCATGGGTTATTTCAATATCTCTAAACATTCTCATTTATAGTTTCAATTTTATAGGGAAACTGTTAAAGATAAACATAAATTCTCCACAGTCAGAGGCTCAATTAAATAACTAAGGACTGTTCTATTCCCTTGTAGACTTACAACTATTTTGGAGAGGCAGGTTTGGTTTGGCAGTAAAATTTGAAAGAGAGTGGCGAGGAGAAGGTTTGCAGTGAGGAAGGGCAAAAGAAAATGTTGTAATTATATTATAATCTCAAATAAATTGAGGCTTAGACGATTAATAAAGTAATAAATGCCTTATAAGAAAGAAAAAAAGAAAGTCTTCTGGCCTAGGCTAAGGTTATGGGCTAGTTGCAGACCATCCCGAGATATTTAGGAAAACCTTGCCTTGAAAAAATAAATGTCACTTTAAAACACCCCCACTCCCGAACCGTCTTGACAAGCTGTCTCATCTAGTCATGCAATTGTCCCGAAAAATAATCTCTTGTAGTAATCCTCTTACTCAATATCATGCTATGATTTATTCTTCCTAATTGTAAATTGGCTAAAACAGACATTATTTTATTCTGAAATATAGTCTGTCTTTTGGTAGTGTTGGGATTCGAAGCCACGTCTCTCCTGGAGTTACGTCATCAGAGGCTTAACCTCCATTTTAAAAATCGAGGGCTAGCACGTTGACGGGGGTGGGGGGGATGGGGGTGTGGGGGTGGGGAGGCACGCGGTTTGCTTCTGGACGCGTCCATTGTGTTGAAGCTGGCAGGGGTGTACTGGTGCGTTCACAGATTGGTAAGCCTTTTATTTCCTCTAAACTTTGGAGATTCCGGCAAGAAATAATTTCACGAAGCTCTAAAAACTCCCTGCTATGATCTTTTGACCCCATGGGTTGGTTTAAAGCCCTTGTGAGGAAAGCATGAACTCCGTTTCCCCCCCAAGCCCCTGCGCCCTGGTGATGAAAATGGCGGGTAGCCGGCAGTTGTTCTTCGCGCCTCCTAGCAGGTGGTGACAGTTGGTACCGGTTCCGGTTCCGCCGGTTCCGCCATTTCTGCCGTTGGTACCAGAAGGCCATCGAGGCGGTGATGCTGACGCAGTTGGTTAGTGGTCCCTGTTCAGGTAACCCCCAACGTATTTTTATTTAATTTCGGTTGAGGGTTCCCTCGCACCATTTTTATTTAATTTCGGTTGAGGGTTCCCTCGCGCCATTTTTATTTAATTTCGGTTGAGGGTTCCCTCGCGCCATTTTCAATCTGTAGATGACGTGGGTTTTTTTTTTCTCCACAGATTGGAACATTCTCAGTGTTCCAGCAATTTATGGTTCTTTACCTTAGTAAAAATACTTATTTTATTGTCTGTTAAAATTCCCTTGCCTCACATTTTTATGAGTATATTTTGGTATCAGGGATTAAGATGCTGGAGGAGATTTTGACTGACAGAACTAGTGATTTTGTGGGTACGTTTTTCTGTCAAAACCATCAAGTTTGAACACCTGATAGGAGAAAAAGTTTTAAAAAGTACTTAGATGTGCTTGCTATTCCTTGGTGTTAAAACCTTTATTTTCAGTCTATATAATGTTGTCTTTGTTAGCCGTAAGCGAGATCTTTAAGCGTAAAGCGTTTTAGGCCCCCTTAGTACTTGGGCCAGGCTCCATGGAACGTGGGCCCGGAAGATGGCCTCCAACTTGCCCCAGGCCTTGACTGGTACTCCAATGGCGAGGTTACCTGCCAGCCATAGACCGCCAGCGCTTGGCGCCCACAAATCAGGATCCTGGGTAGAGACCTATGTGGTTACTAGAGATAGCAGCTTTTAGAAACATGTTTTCTCAAAGAGTACATTTTGAGGAGTTGCTCCTCGACAGGGAATTTGGTAATTCCTTCCTAATAGTATTCCAGCTTTGTAATAGAATTTAACACACTTTAGTCCCCCAGCGATTCCTTATGGTAAGCTGTGAATGGACTTCTTTGGCTAAGTTGATTCTTAATGATGCCATTGGAAATAGATTTTTTTTCTTAATTTAATTTTCAGATAATTCCCTGTAAGGGTATAGACGTTTAATTGATTTGTTTGTTGATATTGTATCCCAAAACCTTAAACTTATTTGCTAGCGTTAATCATCTTTTCTGTAGGTTTCTTTTTAACCTATCTGTATATGGAGTAGTTTACATATATTTAATTTTTGGAATAAGTCTCATGTCCTTGTAATAAGCTCATTTGTTAGTGGTATTTTTGTTGTTGTATTTTTTGAGACAAGGTTTCTCTGTGTAAACCTTGAACTCACTTTGCAGACCAGGCCGGCCTGAACTCGTGGAAATCCACCTGCCTCTGCCTCCAGAGTGCTGGGATTAAAGGCGAGTGCCACCACTGCCTGACCAGTGGTATTTTTAAATATATTGCTAAAATATATTTGCTAGTATCTTAGGGATTTTGTTTCAATCACATGTTGGCCTGTAATTTTCTTTTGTGTGTTGTCTTTGAATTGTTTCAGTATCACCAAGTTGGAATGTTGCCTTCTGAGGTTTTGCTTTTTTTGATAAGCATAAAACTGACGTTAAATATTCTTTAAATGCTTAGTTTACCTCTCAATTTAAAGTACCTGGGCCTTAATTTTTAGAGTAATTATAAATTAAAATTTTAATTTTTAACTTGGGCTTATAGCCCTGTGCACACATTAAATATTTGCTTCTATTGTATGAGTGATGTTGGCCTGAAGTTTTCCTATTTTGCGCTTGTCTTTGGGTGGTTTTTGTATTGTTGAATTGTCATGTTACTTCCTAAGGGTTTTTTTTGATAGACATAGAACTAATGTTAACATATGCAGCAGTAATTGGACTCAGGGAGTTATTAATGATAAAATTTAAAATCAGGATGTGGAACTTGAGATAGAAGGACACTGGGGAGAGTTGGAAGGAGGTAGTGACAGGTTGATCCGATCAGTAAACATTGTATAAATGTATTGAAATTTTCAAAAGGAAAATTGATTTTAAAACTTCATTCAAATTGTTTCATATTGGGTATACTATGGATAGTTGTGATTTCCAAGGAATTGCTATGTTTTATTTAAGTTGACAGATTGTTTGCAAGTATTCACTGATGCTTTTGATGTCAGTAGAGACTGTGGTGTTATGCTCTGTTTGGTATCCCATTATAAATAGTTTTATTAAAACATAATTAAAATGCAGGACCGTCAAATATTTAATATGTATTATTTGATGATTTTACTTATATGCAATATCTGTGATAACATCACTGCAATTTAGGTATTCTTTTTATTCTTGATATTTTTATTTATTTTGTCTTTATCTCTCTCTTCCCCAACCCCTTGTTTATTTTTTTAGGACAGGGGGCTATATATGTAGCCCAGGCTGGCTTTGAACTAACTATTCATTATAAGTGTATATTACCATACCCTGGGCCACTGAGATCTACTTTCTTAAATTTGGAAGTTAACAATATCCACCACATTATTGATTCTAGTCACTGTTGTATAGAATACCTCTATAATTTATGCCTGTCTCTTATTTTTATTAAATGTGAGATTGCACACATGTGCACGTGTGCATTGCATGTATGCTATGTGAATACCCCTGGAGTCCAAAAGAGGGATGGATCCCTTGTAACTGGAATTACAGGCGTTGAGAGCGTCCCAATATAGGGGCTGGAAACTGAGCGTGAGTTCCCTGTGAGAGCAACAGGTGCTCCTAACTGCTGTGCCATCTCTCTAGCTTGCCTCGGTGTCTTTTAAAATATTAAGTCCCCTTTCTTCCTTGTCTGTCTTGCTAGAGCTTGTCAAATGTTTCAACTATTGAAGTCCAGCTTTTTGCTTTATATTTTTGCTAATTTTTTTTTCCTTTTCATTATCAGGTGTCCTGGAACTGGAGTTGCAAGCAACTGTGAACTGTCATGTGCCTGTGTGCTAGGAACTGAAACCGGGTCCTCTGCCAGAGTAGTAAGCGCTCTTAACCGCCAAGCTAGCTCTCTAGCCCTGCATTAGTGCTCATTGTTGTCATTGTTTTTCTTCTTGGTGTTCCAGTACTCCCATTATTACCTTTCTTGTTTTAAAAATTGTTTATTTGTTTTGCTATTCTATGAAAATTCTGTTTGTAGATTATTGGTGACAGATTCTCTTGGTTTCCCATACTCTGAGAAACACTTGATTTCCTCCCTTACTCCTAAAGTAGATTGTCTCTGCCTATATATTTCTAAATTGACAGATCTCTACCTTCAGTTATTGGAAAATGCTGTGTTACTCCTTCTGGCCTCGTGGCTCCTGATGAGGAATCCATGTCATTCACAAATTTTGACTCCCATTTGAAGGCTGCTAGTCCTCCTTTGCAGCTCTCAAGGGGATTCTTTGCTGTTAATTTTAGAATTTTTCTCTAAAGTTATAAAAATATTCTTTTGTTTTCATCTATATTTTCACAGCTTCATTTTCACATTTAAGTCACGGATCCATCTAAAATATATTTTAATGTGAGATTGATAATAGCTTTTTCTACTGGGCATTAATATAGGGTGTAGGTAGAAAAAGAAAGGACAGCGTATATTGCACGCCTGGGAGTGATCTATTGGATGATGAGGGAGTTTAGGGATATCACCTCTTCCTCCATGCTCTTTTTGTTTACTCCCCTAAGGGAAGGTTAAATGGACTTGAGGCATGAGGCTAAGAGAAAAATTAATTTTTGGGTTTCAGAAAGAGTCAGTAATGGTGGTTCGTTCCCATACTCCTAGCACTTGGAAAATGAGGCATGACTATCTTGAATTTGAAGCCAGCTTAGGCTTAATAGTGAAATTTTATGTCAAAACTAAAATGATTTTTTTAAAACACCTTTTACTAAGTTACTGTTTGTTTTGTTTTGTTTTATGATGAGCTAGAAGGCAATAGATAAACCTGAATTACTTCTTTTGTGATTTTTATGTTGCTTTTGATCTTTGAGCCTTTTCTTCTGGTGACTGAAGAACAGTGACTCATATGAATTTTTAATCCTTGTGGGACACAGTTATGCACAGTGATGATGCTTGCGGGCTGTCATATGGATGGGAGATTATAAAAAGGAGAGGGCCTGGGATCATATTAATATTTTTAATGTGGACACTGAGAGAGACTGTCAGGAATACTAATGAGGGTAGGGATGTGGTTCTGTGGTAGTATACTTCCTGTATGCAGGTGAAGTCCAAGATTTGTCCCTAGCATCCCAGTTTTCTCTTTGTCTCCTCGGAGGATTAGGCAGATGATAAATTCCATAAACTTTCTGTCAATTCCTCCTCTATCCTTTCCAGTTTGGGGTACGAAGTCCCTGCTCTTTAAGTAATTTGTTAAACAATTACATTAATATATAAATGAAATAAATGAGAACATCTGTGTTATAGAATTGCCATGCCTCAGTGTAGCTTTGTGATACTGGGCACTTAGCAAGCTGCATTTTGTCATCTGTAAAATGGGAATAATAAAAGGACCTATCTTTTTTTTAAAATATTTATTTATTTATTATGTATACAATATTCTGTCTGTGTGTATGTCTGCAGGCCAGAAGAGGGCACCAGACCTCGTTACAGATGGTTGTGAGCCACCATGTGGTTGCCGGGAATTGAACTCAGGACCTTTGGAAGAGTGGGCAATGCTCTTAACCACTGAGCCATCTCTCCAGCCCCAAGGACCTATCTTTTTGTCCAGTATTTAAAGCAATTAAAATTTTTCTAGCTGGTATAGCACTAGGACTGAATTAATTTTAATTTCTATTAGCTTTCTGCATTTCAGGTGCTCAATCATAAAGTAGGGAACACACTTTATGTCCTATTTCTCCTACAGAGTCATTTGTAAAAGCCTCAGGACTTTAATACTGCACTCTGTAAGGGTTGTTAAGTGTTTGAATTGCCATGACACTACACTGTTCAGTAGTTCTTTCCCCATCATCCAGGAGGACTAAAATATGTCTTTGCAGAGACACATTACTCCCCAAGCCTGATCTAACACAAAACCACAACCCAATGACAGGTCCATTAGCCCAGGAGTTCTTGTTTCCCGGGAATCATAGTAGCTGAGTATGCTGATTGGCACCCTGTTAACCAATCAGCATTTTGTTTCCTCCTGAAGCTAACTCTAGGTGGGCCCTATTAAGGGAAAGCTCAGGACTGGTTGAGACAGGCTGGGTAGGTAAGGACATTTATCTTTATTCTTTCTATTCTTCTTTTTTATTTTTTTATTTTGTTTTGTTGAGACGGGTTTCTCTGTAGCTTTAAAGCCTGTCCTGGAACTCGCTCTGCAGGCCAGGCTGGCCTCAAACTCACAGAGATCTGCCTGCCTCTGCCTCCCGAGTGCTGGGATTAAAGGTGTGCACCACCACTACCTGGCTCTTTATTATTTTTTCGTGGTCCTTCTTGCTCTGTGTTTAATCTTTGTGTGAGATAGATACCTTTGGTTTACACTGTCAACTCAAGTATCTGGCACTGTTACCTGCTACTCTAACTACTTGTTACATCCTGTCTTCTCTTATTGGAATGTACAGTATCCCTGTAAGGAAATATTGGTCTCCTGCCAGTTAAAACTCTTTGGAATGAACCCTTGCACAAAGTTGGGCAAGGAATGTTTAATGGGGGAGTAGGTAGAAAAGCTAATGGTAGTGGGTTCCCATTCAGATGATCCAGTACATATGGCCGCAGTCAGAATACTTTCGCATGGGGACTTTCCCAAGTGAGGTTGATTTCATGCACAAGTGCTGTGAGATCTGCTGGATTCCTAAGACAGAATGCTTCTTGAAAATGTGTTTGGAATTATAGATTACAGGGCAGAACTTGCCCCGGTGCTGCCTCTTCCTCAGCCCTCTTCAACGCTGGTTTTCCTATGGATGTCTTCTGCTGAGATACACTTAGAGTCTTTGAAGATGAGAGGCCCAGGAACTGCAGAGTAGTGCCTCTTAAACTTTAAAATGCATGCACGACACCTGGAGATGCTTAGTTGCATACTGGGATTTTGTAACTCTTCCAGGTTTTTGTTAATGCTGCATGCCATCGATGACACTTTGAATAAGGAGACAGCCGTGGTCATGTTACCTCGTTTTATGAGTTGGAAAATCAAAGTTCAGATTGCCCAGTGCCATTCAAACAGTTACTGGCAGGGTCAAAGCTACATTCAGCAGTTTTCTACGCCAGTGCTGCTTTCACTGGTACTATGCTGTGACCTTTCCAGTGTTTTGCTGCATCCAACCACATTTTATGTAAAATGATGCTGATACTCATTCCTATAATCTGTTTAGATCAGATTCATTCTGCTCCCCTTGTGTGGGTTAGAATGTACAGTATAGAATCCAACAATTAGCAGCATAAAAGTGGGGAGATGAAAAATCTGGATAGGGGAAAGTAATCGATTTTATTTTCCTCTAAAGAAGGTTTGAGGTTTTGTAGGTGGTATAAATCAAGAGTACTCTTTCATGGTTTTTTAATTTTATTTTCTGTACACACACACACACACACACACACACACACACACGAATAAGTACAGAGATCAAAGTGCAAGTACCTTCCTTAAGTGAGCTCTGCTTTATTTTTTGCAACAAGCTACTGAATGTGGAACTCACAGACTGTTTAGACTGAATGGCCAAGGAGTGCCTAGGTTCTATCTGTCTCCACCCTTCTCTTCCAGTTATGGGGTTATGGGCATGTGCCATTATGCCAGGCTTTTCCATGAGTAATGTGGATCCAAACTCAGATCTTGATACTTGTAGAGCAAGCCCTTTACCCACTGAAGTATCTCCCCACCCCCAAAGCATCCATTTATAAAAGAATGTTTTAGAGAGTGTTGGTCCCTCCTTCTGTGTCTCTTGTGGCTGGGGAATTAGTTTACTTAAGTGCATGTATGTATCCCTCAAAGCATATGCTTTGTACTCGGATAATGAGTATAGCCATCATCTGCATAGTTTTATTTTCCCTGGGGTTTAGTGTGTAGTCATCAACTGAGAATTTTTTAGTCTCTTGATTACCTGTGTCTTCTTTCCTTTTGAAGGGTAAAGGTTTCATATCATAGGTCTCTTCTACGTGATAAATAATGTATTTGAAACAAGAATGATGATAGCCGTATAAGTGATTTTATACAGCATACTAAATAATAGGTGCATCCAATATAACTTTATTGCTGCTTGGCTGAGTTTTTTGGGGAGGGTTGAGATAAAAAAAAATGGTTTAGATTTGAGAAGAGAGAGGGATTTAACGTTTACCGAGCACCTACCATCCATGCTTTATACATATGGATTTCTATTTGAGCTGCATGACTCCCCTTTATGTAAGTAGCATTATAGATTTTTTTGCAAACGAGGTCCCTGAGACTCACGAATGGTAAATTAGCTGATTTAGAAGCCTGATTACTCAAACTCTAAAACTTGTGTCTGTTCTGCCTCTTTAATACTGCAACCTTTCAATTTTTTGAAATTTTTTTAAACATGATCAGAAAGACTTTATAGTACTTTAGAAAGTGCTGGTAATCTGTGTTGCTTAATATTTTCCTTGGGGGGTAGTCATTTACTTAACTCATTTAGTACTGTAAAATGAAAATTGAATGTGAGTGGGTTTGCTAGGGCAGCTCTGTCAGAGTCCAAAGGATCTCTCGTGTAGCAAAGCAACAATTTTAATAATAATGTAGCCACTTGTAAGTTTCATATGTGCATCTATTTTTTTAAATCGATACAGGGTTTCTCTGTGTAGCCCTGGCTGTCCTGGAACTCACTCTGTAGACCAGGCAGGCCTTGAACTCAGAGATTTGCCTGTCTCTGTCTCCCTAGTGCTGGGATTAAAGATGTGTGTCACCATTGTCCAGTTTATGTGTATCGTAACTACCGGGGATTCACAAACTAAAAGAGCTTTCTAGACTATAAACTAAAACCCCACACTGATATTGGCAAAGCTAGAACTCTCTTAAGGGACTGTTAAATTCTTATCACAAATTTATTTCCAATAATCCATTTCCTTCTGCTCTCATCTTTTCTATTTATTTATTTTTTACCTAGGTTCTAGACAAGATACCTAGATACAGAGTTAGATTATAGTGTCTTCTAACTAAATGCCAGCTTTGGCTACAGTCCTGCCTGTCATGCATACATGGCTATATGCAGTCATTCTCCTGTATGTTTGAGTAGTGTCATAATTTCTGTGGCCAGGACTTTAAAAATATCATTAAGTCCACCAGGTAGTAACTATGCTGTATGAGCTGTCATGTATTTGATTGTTTCAGTGCGCAACTCTTATGTAAATTTGTGTATAGTATTCCCGAGTCTAAACTAGGGACTAAGTCACAGCCGTGGCATTTAATAGAGGGCGGCATGCCCCAGTTAAAAGATCCTGTAGCTAGAATTAAGTATAATTGCATCTCTTATAGGCAAGGCAGCTGAAGCCCAGGTTAAGTCATTTCCTCAGGGTTAAATGTGGTAGAACCAAGCTTTCTACCCAGATCTACTCAATCTAAGGTATACATTTTCCTGGAGATGGCCATAGAAAAACAAAGTTTTCTTAAGAGTGTCTACAAAATTTTGTGGTACTTCTGGTGAATGATATTATAATTTTTTTTCTTCTGATTGCAGCTCTGCCTTGAATGAAACACTGCTGAATCTGCACTAAGATGCCACGACCACCACTACCCAAAAGCTCCAGACTGGAGACTAAGAAAGTCCAGGCTGGCATGATCATGCCCAGTGAGGAAGATCAACCTGAAAAGGTTAAAGCAAATTATCTCTTCCAATTGTGTCTGATGTAGTCTCTTTAGGCATTGCTTTGGTGCTTTTCCTGGCCTCTGAATATTTTATGGTGTTTGTATTATTCTGAGAAAGTGGGTATTTCTAGCAATCTTTGTAGTTGAAGATACCAGAAGTTGGAACATGGGACTAGGAATTAAAATTTGGTTCAGGGTTGAGCTGTTGCCGAACATGTGCAAGGCGTTAGGTTTTGTCCCAGCCATTAACCCTAAGTAACTTGAGCAAAATGTATAAATTCTACTCATACCTCAATATGTATGGATGAAGTCAAGGCCATTTTCTACATCTTTCAAAGCCAAACAATAGTGAGTTCTCATTAATGATCATGTCTATACTTTTATATTCTTTTAGAAGCTCCAGGAGGCTTCTTGGTAGTACATTTTTTCAGTAAGAATATTATCATACTTTTTAAATATTCAGATTGAGTATCCCCAATTTGAAAATACAATATTAAAAATTTTCAAAGTCTTTAAACTCTTTGAGTGCTGACCTAATTCTTCAAGCAGAAAGTTCCATATTTAATGTCAATCAATGGAGTTTCCAGTCAGACTGCAGGCATACTAATGGCCAGCAAGATTGTGCAGTGATGGAAGGAGTTGCAAGCACAAGGACCAGTTTGAAGACCTAGCATTCATGTAAATGCTGAGTGGGTATGGCAGCTGGCCTGTAATTCTAGTGCTCAGAAGGCAAAAACGGGATCCATGGAGCAAGCTGGATAGTCACACCAGCTGTGTAGGCAAACTCTAGATTCAACTGAGTAACACTGCCTCAGTGAATAATGTGAGAGCAAGAGAAGGAGATCTCTGATATCAGCTTTAGACTTCCACATACAAGGCACACATTTGCACATATATGTATACTCATGCATATGCAAACCTATATATATATAATATGTATATATATATATACATATATTCAGGTCCACTAAAAATATTATATAAATTGCCTTCAAGATATTCTTTTTTTTTTTGGTTTTTCGAGAAATGGTTTCTATGTGTAGCTTTGAGCCTGTTCTGGTACTCACTCTGTAGCCCAGGCTGGCCTCGAACTCAATATCTGTAAGCCAGCTCCAGGGTATCTGAAGCCCTCTTCTGGCTTCTGTGGGTACCTACATTTATGTGTACATACCCACATGCAGACGCACACATACATGCACATAATTAAAATAAATTTTGATGCTGGAAAGATTGTTTGGGTTTTTAGAGTGTGTATTGCTTTTCCAGATGATCCATGTTCAATTTACAGCACCCGGGTGGGACGGGGTGGGGCGTATATCTGTGTGAATGGGAGATGACGGTG